>NC_090698.1:41177156-41834906 GCF_040954835.1 Lepisosteus oculatus | reverse complement strand
CCATTGAATTGTGGCGAGGTTGGGAGTAATAAACTGGAAGAGAATGTTTCAGGCTCAACAAGATAACCTCATTGCCCTTTACCTTACTGCAGGCATGGTCGTCACTGGGGAAGGTAGCTAAGGCCTGAGGAAGAGAGGGGAGAGACAGGTGTATCTGCTGAAAATGATAGGAGGCAAAGAGACCAAAAGGGGATCCCTACCTGTTTTTACAGGGCGGAAAAGGTTTAACTTAGAGGGGAAATGGCAAAGGCCTCTGGATCAATCCTCTCTGGGGGGAATAGAACACTACAGTATATATTTAGAAGGTAAGAAGTACCAGGTGGAAGAAATGTGATGTGATGGCAACCCAAATGGTTATTTATACAGATGCTATATATAAAGTATATAGTACATGAATCCCCTTCTTCAAAAGGAAAAAATAGGCCAGTTACTCTTTCAAGTTTCTAGAACATGGGTGACATATATTCCCATGAGCTTTCTCAATGAAGCATGTAGCATTGAAGAAATAAAACATCTCGATGGAAGCTCAGATTTGATCAAATGGAACTGGTTTAGGAACAAAATGGAGTTTGTTGTCTTGTTTTTTTTTTCTTCTTTGAAAGGAGTGACATTTTTTCCCATCTACAGCAGACATTTCCTTCAGAAGAGCAGTCTGACAGATGCCCAGCTATGGCAAAAAAATATTGAGCATTCGTTTTTATTCTTTTGTTGTAAATTGGCAACATATTTTCCCAACTGTAAAAAAAATATTTGCGGGGCTGTAGTTTGGATAGAAATTAAGGAAAGAAAGTAATTTGGTACATTTTCATTGCGAAATAGAACATGCGTTGCCATCCTGAAAAACTTCAGGTATAATGCCAACAATTCATTATATAAATAGTTGTAATTTTAGGACAATGTGGAGATTCAGTTAAAAACTAAAATTGCATCTTTTATGCTGTCAAAGCTAGTGGAATGCTTCAGAAATTTGAGCTGACAATCTCGATTAATATTACAAAGGGAAAGGTAACAAGGTCAATCGAATGGACTACTTAAGGCAAAACACTGAATCAAGGACGCAGAAACACAAATGTAAATTGTAGTGCATTAAAGGCAAGGATAGGATACACTTCTTTATAGACATTTTTTTAATTGGGAACAGGCTCCCTATCCATATAGATCAAAGAGAATTCCATTGAACTTTTCCAAAACAGGTTGATAAGATGCTTGAATCCTTGGATAAATTAAGTGTGATTAAATGTGATAGACTGAATGGCCTTCTTCATATTGTAACCTTTCTCTGTCCTTATTTTCTTAACTACTTAGTGAAGCAATGTTTTATCAGAGTGTTACTTTCTAGTTTTTGTATTTAAAGTAAAAAACATGCATTCCTCTGCAAATACATTTTTTTCCCTCATTAACCTTGTATGGAGTCTTCTGATCCATGCATCCATTTTGTAACTGCTTCAGGAGCCTCTGTAACTACATATTTGGAAACCTAATAAAAATGAAAATTGTACATTTCTGAATTGATGCATCTCCATTCTCTCACAATGAGCCAGGATGGGGAAGAAGAAAGATAAAATATTAAGTCAGAACCTAATATGTATTTGCTCAATTTTGACATTAACGTTATTCAAGAAAAGAGAGTTTTTAACATTTTAGATTTTTTAGATTTATAATAGATTTTTTAGATATTAATTACTGCTTTTATAAATCCAAAAACAAGATTAGGTACATGTTTTGGATATTACTGTACATACAGTGGTGCTGGAAAGTTTGCAAACCCTTTAGAATTTTGTGAAATTCTACATAAATTACATAAATTTGACCTCAAATGTGATCAGATCTTAATCTAAGTCATAAAAATGGATGAAGAGAACCCAATAAAACAAACAACGCACAAAACGATATACTTTTTCATTCATTTATTAATCAAAATGATCCAACATTAAATGTCTGTCACAAAAAGTATTGTTTATTTTTTGGGGGCTCAAGAATATCCTAGCTATTTTTTATCACTTAATTTAATTTATTGTTGAAAATGTTAGCCTTTTACCGCAAAGCACATTTTTTTGAACAGAATAATTTAAAATAGTACCATGGACTATGGCTCAATCTCCATTACATTGAGTCCAGTGATCCCTGATCTCACAGGCCTATTGGCATATGACCTATGTTTATACGAGAAAATATGCCAGTGGTCATTCCAACTATGCTAGAATATATTTTTAACTTTGAGATGATGAAGTGACACGTTCTGAATTTGGTATTATCAGATTATTACTCTGATTATCATCAGTTTGGTGGTATTTCTACTATAACTAATATACATTGATTCTAACATATACAAGATACTCATCTATTATTACTAGTAATAACTAATAAAATACATTACAATGTATCAGCTCGTTCTAGAATATTTGTGATAGCATAAATGTATCTCTTACAAGATTTAATGAATAGTAACCAACAAAACACTTTAATTTTGTGAAAAATGATTACAGTATACTCATTTGAGGCATTTAAAAAGCAAAGAGGACAAACAATTGTGGATACTATTGTAATGTTTTTATTTAAGAAAAAAACATTTTCAAAGAATGAAAAAGGGTTTAGAGTTTTTGTTTTCTCAGTAAAAGAGGTTTAATATACAACAGGTCCACCGATGTGTACAAGCAGATCATTTACTTCTACCCAAAAAAATAAAACTAGACAAACACATAGAATGTGCTCATGCTTCTATTCAAAAAACATTTCAGAGGCATTCTCAGAGAAGAAGCCCACACTAAAAAGAAACATATTAAACTAAGATGAATCAATCATCACAATATATTTTCACCCATATCTCTATATTGTAAAAAACATTAGTCATTGCATTGGAAGTGATGTCCAGGTTACATTATTATAAGCTGCAGTGAAGGAAACAAGGATATCAGTTAGGTTAATTGAACATTATACAGTATATATATTATACACACACTAATATGTAAATATTCAACAGTACCTTCCATGGTAATCAGAAGCATGTTAGGTAAAGACCTGCTGAAATGCAGAATGGGGTACAGAGCGCAATGGTAGTCGTTACACTTAATTGGATAGCTAACATTTAAAATAAAACACAAACTGTCTACCAATCACCAACGCTGAGCTTATCAGAGGTATTGCCTAACAAGAGCCACTGTTTATTACTAACAGAGGTTCTGTTTGTGGTAAAATTAGAAGCCCTGACATTCACAGTTTTGACCTGTTTTGTAGTTTGCAGAAAAAATCTAAGATTGAGAGTCATTAAGTTCTCAGTTAAGGCTTGCACATCACATGAAAGCACTGAAGAAGCACCTTTTAATAGAATACTCAAAACACCTATTGGAAATTACGCAAAAACCGACATTTGCATATGCATCACAGGTAAACAGTTTACATAGCATATTTTGAAATCCACTTTGCATTCTATTTACTTATAAATGCTGAATAAGTGATTTTGAAGACTTGTACTGTACTGTATGTACAGTATGGTTACAAAACACCAAGAAAAACATTATTTAAATTTAAAACCAGAGACGCACTAGTACACTAAAATACCTTCAATATTCTCTTCTGCCTTTTTCTAAATAGCTAAGAATGCAGAAAAAACAAAAGATAAATATACATATAAAACAAGGAACTGCAGACAACAAAGCTTAATGAACACTGGATATTGCCACTTTAGCTTCTATAATTGTGAGTTCACGGAGCACACAACCTATATTTCCATTAAATTAAAATTTGTTTTGAATCATAAAATGCAATGAAACTATTAATGCTAAACTTGATTCAGGAGTTCTAGGTATATTAAAGCTTAAGAATATGCAAGCTACTTTCAAACCCTTTTCTAACACTTCATTTTGTTGTTGAAAATAGCTTTTTTTACTCCAAAGTGCATTTGATCCTTAACAGAAAATGTATTTAAAATAGAATATCTGCTTTTACTGCTGTAGAATTTAATGGGAAGGTGTCTGAAAAATAATGAATGATACTTTGTGATTCACAGCTGCATCCTACAAGCTTGGAATAACTGAAGATTACTGCAAACATTAGTAGATTTAAGAATTGGTTCTTTCCCTGTCCCACAATATCATTCTCTAAATAAACAATCATTGTCAAATAAATAACAGCCAAACTATTTCACTTAATAAATTACTAACACAGCTGGAGATGAGCAATGCCAATGTGCATTAATCTACCCTTAAATGAAAAAAAGGTTGGAGGTACTCTAATTTCAAATCCACTGACTAAAAATGTAGTTGCGAGTTAAAATGGATTTTTGTTTCTGAAATCTCTGCTCTGCTAAAATTATTAATAACATTTTTTGCTTTCCTTTTGAGATTTTCATAAAAAATGAATTATCCATTAATCCAAAACTCAATGCTATGGTGTTATATTTTAGTATCACATTAGCATATAAATGTAATATTAAATAACCTTTTCTTGTTTACAGCCTTTTAAAACAAAAGACAGCACCTGAGAAAGACAAAAAAGTATTCTGTCATTAAGTTTTCATAAGAAAAAGTATTTATAATAGCCTGATTTTGCTTGTAATATATCCAAAATGATACTGTGTACTGGATTTTGATGGGTCTCAATTATGTAATAAAAACTCTAGCCACAAGACTCACTACTCAGGAGACTAAAAATGATAATTAGCGAAAAAATTTATTTACCTCGATCTAGGCGCCAATATCAGGCAGCTTTGGAAGACTCTTAACATGGATTTATTATAAATAATTTTCTGATACAACATTTAGTTATTTAAAATTAATTTAACTCCTTATGTACCTTTGGTATGCAGTATTTTATCAGTTTTAATTTTGCTTTCATAGGCTCTTTCATAAGTCCATGTTCAAATATACGTAAACATTAAGAACTAAGAAAAAAAAACAGCTTCACAACTTTATAAAACACAAATGAAAAACACAAGAAGAAGCAGGTATAACTAAGCACATCTTGCTCCTAGGTGCTAACTGATTCTAGAACATGAAACAATTTCTGTTTACAGTTATCTGTTCTTCAGCTAATTAAAAATGTTTCCATTCACAATTAAAGATGGAAGTATTTCCACGTATCCGGATAAGCAAGAAAATAACCTAAAACAAGGCCATCGATTTACTGCGCATTTCTGTTATGCTCAGGTCCATTTTTGAGTTGTCTTAAAAATGTGTGAGAAACAGTAATTCGTCCATGATTACACAGAATTATATATCCTGAGGTACAATGTGGAATGTCATGTGAGATCAGGGAACGCTACACAAGCTGCATCTTGTTTTGCTAGTGTTGCACAGTTTCAGAAACCAGTTTTTCACTTAATTGCTTACACACGCTTTATAGAAACATTTGTTTCAGTTTTAGTTTGGAAAATACAGCATCTGGCTGATGACAGAGTGTCACAAATCTCTATAGAATCAAAACTCTCATCTGTTGCTAATCAATTTCTCACAGCGATTATGGCTTTTAATACTGACAGAACACATGTCACAGAATTACCCCCATTTTAAATTGGCCTCACAAACTATAAAACTGACAAAAAAGCTTGTGGGATACATGGCCCTTTTTAGAAATATAAAACACACCTACATAATTACTACAAAAAATCTTTTCATTTTGGAAAAAAACTGCAATTAGAAAACAATGAACCGACAGTAAAAAATATTTTACAAGTTTGTTCATTTGCATAGGACACTTAACCTTCAAAACAATGTAACAGGCAAGACACTTTAAGGTGAATTTTGGGCCTGAGTGTTTTTTTTTTCACCTGGCTGGTTCGCTTTGTCACACAATCTAAAGGTGGAAAATGTTATTTCTGCCCTGAAACCTCACTAAGTGAGAAGTTTAGAAAACATTAATAAAGACAAATACAATACTATTTACTGAAGTCCTCCTAATGAAAAGGCTTTAGAGGACAGATGTCACCCAGCATCTAAATTAACGGAGTTAAAGTAACTAGTTTGAATACAAAACCAACATTAAGGAGGAGAAAGGTAGTGCTAGGAAGATTTCTGAGCTCAGAGTCCTCAGGCAAGGAACTCCCTGTTGGGACACATAAGCGGTGCCATGAGTGTCCATGTGAAGAGAAACAGACAGGACCAACAAGAAGCCATCTTGATCCAGTAAACGGACCAACTCCCATGGAACAGCTTTTCGATTTTGGCATCCTCGTAACTGCGGACAATGAGTAAACACAAGTTAGGATGCTCAAGTTTCCTATAATCAATGCCAGCCATCTATTTTCTAACCAATTTACCCAATACAGAGTCACGGGAGAGCCTAATAAACCAAAAAAGCCAAAAATAATAAACTGCTCTAACAAAGAAAATACAGGTGTACAGCAAGTTTTTCTGGAAAATTGAAAATATGTACCTGTAGTCTAAATATCACAGACTATTTATCTATATATGTATATACTGTATATTATATATGCCATAAAAATACTGTTATTTCTTAATGCCAATGTTCAAATGTATTCACACCTTAGGAACCTGTATTTTGTGGATCTTCTTTAAATTTTAATGATCTTAAGGTCATTCCTGTAATCAAACTTTATGAGGGGCCCTGTTGTTGTACCCTTATGTAACGCAATGCCACTGAGATTGCTTCAGTAAAATACCCAACCGAGGTAATGGGTACATGCAGATCTTGATAAAAAAAAACATTGATTTATATCAGCATATAAAATGAATGAAACTGTGGTTATATCATGAGATGGGATACTAAAAGGTTATCATGATGCATTTGTCAATTTCCATTTTGTAAATAATGTGCAAAGAAGGCCAAATTTATGTATGCGTGTTATCAGCTTTTCATACTTCATACTTTTCGCAGGAGGAATTTATTAACACTTTTATTACTCCAGGTTGTGTATCATGCACAAGCCTCCTGTATTCTTCAGCTCATACTACAAATGCTGGAAATGGTGGCCAGTCAATAACATTATTTTAATGCTCATTTAGCCATTCGGTACACAGACGGTAATGATTATTGTGGTCTGCTATCCAGCTGGAAAGTACTTCTGGGACCAAGTTCAAGATTTCTCTGACAGAGGCACCATGTTTGTGTTTCATCCAATCACATTACATAGTCCCATTTGACATGGCAGTTGGTTTTGCATTTTGGCAAATTCAAGTCTCTTCTTTTTATTATGCCAGATTCTTGTGGTTACTGTGGAATTCTAGTCTTGAGAGATTCTCAATTGTAGCTTCACAAAACACTTTCTTCCGTCCCTACACTTTAGGTAAAACCTCCATGTGTTCTTTTGCTGATGGGATAGCTGCCACCCACTAGCTCGGAACAATTTCATGAAGAACACTATGATTGAACCTGAAACAAAACCTTCATTTTATGATTTCTTAGCCATCACCAGAAATTTGTCAGTCACGATTTCTTTAGGTCAGGTCTTTGGATGATTCTCTGACTTTCCTCAGGATGATGATTACTTTGGCTGTGCAGCCACCTTTAATATCCAAAGGTAATAAAAGGCTATAAAATAATGCATATGTATTTTTTAACTTGATATTTTATTCAAAACGTGAATGCTCAAAGTGGAGAGAATTAACTGACATACAGTGGACAGCAATGACTGTACAAAAGTCTTTAGACCCCTGAACTCAACATTTGGTGGAAGCAGCTTTGGCAGCACTTACAGCAGGAAATCCTTTTGGTTAGGACGCTATCAACTTCACACACCTGCTTGGTGCAATTTTTGCCCATTTGTCTAGATAGATCTGCTCAAGCTCTCTGAATCTGCTTGGGTATCGATATTGACAGCGGGTTTCAGGTCTTTCCACAGATTCTCTAAAGGATTCAGGTGCGGCACTTTGGCTGGGCCACTCAAGGAAATTCACTTTCTTATCCTTTACCACTCCAGTGTAGGTTAGGCCCAGGGCTTTGCTGATGACTGAAGTAAAAATCGTTTTACTTTAAAAAGCATTTGGTGACACTACCACTGGACTGGGCTCTGCTATATCAAAATTTGGTGAGCTTCATGTAAACTATTTGTACAGACCAGTGCAACACTTAGTATTTAAACTTAAAATTGTAGTTGTAACATTTATGGTAAAAAGCATTATACGCAGTACAGTTTTATCAAACAATTATGCCATTCCTTGTGCATATTACGTTCTCTATATCTTTAACATAATCTCTTACTTACTGGAACCAGTTGGTGATTGTCATCATGACGTAGAGAGATCCAAGGAAGAAGACAAAGTGAAAAAAGGCGTAGCTGTAGACGGTACCCTCCCTCTCATCATAAATCACTTTCTGTCCCCCTCTTCGATTATCCACATAGTAGTCCGCTGCACAGAGAACACAGGTGTTAACAGGACAATAATGGATGGGTATCTTCATTCAAATGCAGATCAAAGGCCACTTTAAAATATATACAATGGTAATATGAAAGCATTGGAGCTAGAACATTAATAAGAATAATCTAATAACTACAGTTATGTATTGGACTAACAATACAACTAAAATAACCCAATTACTGTCACATTTACAGTCCTGTTGGCCAGAATATTTATTTCTGATATTTTATCATGGGAAAATTGTGATTCTCACTTACAGTATACTGGCTTTGATATTAAATCTATGTGACTAGAAATCCACTTGATAAGCAAGTTAAATGTTATAATAATAATTGCTCACACTTATATAGAGCTTTTCTGGACACTCCACTCAAAGCGCTTTACAGGTAATGGAGACTCCCCTCCACCACCACCAATGTGTAGCATCCACCTGGATGATGCGACTGCAGCCATAGTGCGCCAGAACGCTCACCACACATCAGCTATCAGTGGGGAGGAGAGCAGAGTAATGAAGCCAGTTCATTGATGGGGATTATTTGGAGGCCATGATTGGTAAGGGCCAATGGGAAATTTGGCCAGGACGCTGGGGTAACACCCCTACTCTTTTAGAGAAACGCCATGACCACAGAGAGTCAGGACCTCAGTTTTACGTCTCATCCGAAGGACGGCGTCTGTTTACAGTATAGCGTCCCCGTCACTATACTGGGGCATTAGGACCCACATGGACCACAGGTTGAGCACCCCCTGCTGGCCCCACTAACACCTCTTCCAGCAGCAACCTTAGGTTTTTCCCAGGAGGTCTCTCATCCAGGTACTGACCAGGCTCACACCTGCTTAGCTTCAGTATTATTATTAAATGTCATAATTTGATACTGTTATGTATTTTTAAAATGCATCACCACATTGTCTCTGCATCTAATTGTACTACAAAACTATTTGTTATGTTATGAAGTTCTAATGATCATTATTCATTGCCTGCGGTTATTGAACTCTTATTTATAGATGCTTTACACATTTTGAATAGAGCATGAACCATATAATTTATAAAAACACGTTAAAGAAGAGTTCTTGAGATTAACTAAGGTCAATATATCTTTAAAAACATTTAAAATGTTTATCAAGCCTAAATGCACAGGCCTTTGAAAAAACAGAAACATTTTTTCCTTGAGTTTCTTTCCCACCAGCAGAGGGAAGTCTTGTACAAATATTCTTCAATTATTGTTAATCTCATTTATTCCAACACACCTTTTTTGCTTTCCGTTTTCAGCCCAGTCTCTTTGTTTGCACTGCTCTTTCTTAAGATTGCTGGAACATTATTTAATTTACTTTACTTTTTTACTTATGAGAGCTTTGGTAACTTGGTTAGAATTGCCTTTGTGAAATGTTGTTTCCGGATAATTATGCTGCATCCAGTCAAGGTATTGGTTTCAAGATAGAGCTTCAGTTACATGGAAAAAACTAAAGGAAAATTTAGTCTTTTAATACTGATTGCAAGATCTGCTTTTCATATTTAATTATATACAGTGGCGCCTAGCGCCTAGTAAAAAGACTTAAAACCGGAACAAAATGGCTCTCATATCCTCCTGTTTTTACAATGCTGTCCCTTTGTCAATGCCTGAGCTAGTTAATTACTGTACTTATTGGGTAAGGTAATTATGTGTTTGCCAACATTATTCAGGATAAAATTTTAAGAATTTTAAGAACCGTCCAAGATTTTCAATTGTGTTACAAAATGCCAAGTACTTTTATTTTTTCTTACCACTTTTCCTACAGAAACATAATGCAGAAACACAGTGCTTCCATTGCTCAACTTTACATAAAATACTGAATACAAGGGGGATCTCTTAATCTGAGCTATTTATTTAATCCCACACGAGGGTCAACAGTATTTGGAAAAAGGATCTATCTCTTGTAGGAAGAAGAATTTCTAATGATATCATTTGGATAAATTTGAATTGGGGTTCTAAAAGTCCTGACCACCAGTTGATCCATTTTAAGTTTATCCATAGCATTTACTTAACCACCCCTCGCTTGTGATGTTTTCTAATGCATGTTATTGACTTGTCTAAGCGTACTCTGTCTTCTCAAGAAGCAATAGTACATTATTCCATATGGTTTGTAAATGTAGTGTACACGTGCTTTGGGAAAAGGTCTGTTCAATACTATCAATGGTTCATAAGAAGAATGTAACTGGTTATATTACTGAACAATGACTTTCCCTGTCTGTAGGGAGTTTGTCTATTCACCCCATAGGTTTCGTCTACAGGTTTCAGGCACAAGGCAAGATACACTCTGGATGGGAAGCCAGTCACAGGGTACACACAGACATGTCATTTGCTCTGTTCCCTCCCACAGTCTAAACACATATTAGTAGTCTAAGGTTACTGGTGGCTTCTGGGAAAACTGGCTCTGGTGCAAGTGCATTCCTGTCTGTGTGTGCCCTGTGATGGACTGGCATCCTATCCTGAGTGTATCCTGCTTTACACCTGTTGCTTGCCAAGGTAGGCTCTGGCTCCCTCATGTCACTGAATTGGAAGACGTTCTTTGAAAATGTTTGGATTGACTTTCCTTGAAGTTTGATAATATCGAAAAGAGTGTGGCTGGCTGACATTATTCCTGCTAAAAGGCTAACTGATCTATGTTGGTACCTGCCATACACTCTTTCCAGATGCCACTGAGTCTTTGCCTTTCTCGAAGTGGTTCTCATGGAGTTACTCCCTACTGCTCAGGTTGCCAGGGAAAGAGATCTACAATCTTTGGAGACAATGACTGATGGCACAGGGGCTACTAAACCTGTCTTTTTTTAAGTTCACTTGCTAGTTTAGTTTTTCAGGCTCTCATGGGGTGGGTAGCCTCTGGTTTAGAGTTTTTTCATCTGTAAACTGGAAATATATTTTTGTGTTAACATTTGTGCTGTGTTGTTCAGTTATCTTCAAAATAACCCCTCTACGCATAAAGAAAGTGATAATTACCTTCATCCTCCTGACTGAAACAGAAGCAGCAACGTGCTACCTGTAAGTATAATAAGTAAATGTTAGGACTTTTTGAAATGAGAATGAAACACTGAAAACAACAAGCTTAGTCTATAGAGGCTGCTGACAGTGAAGCACAATCATAGACAGAGGGAGAAAACACCTAAAAAAACAAGTTAATTAGAAGAAACTTTGTGGGCATATGTGTACCAGCATGTTCAAGCATGGTCAGCAATACCCTGACCACAGTAATAGATCACTATGTTAAGTTTGGTAACAATTCTGTGGGGTTTGAATTTTATAATCCTGTGCAGCACCACAAGATTCAGCACCACAATTATATTTTAATCACGTGAATTGTGTTTGAATCATAGTATCATAGGATTTAGGTTAAGTGGGTCCCCTCCTAGAGGTTGTTCAAACCTTAACCCTTACCCTAGCTTGAGCACTCGCAGAACACTTAATTTTTACCTAAAATGGGTAATGAAAATTGTGCACAACTTGTGGGCAACTGCTTTTATGCCAGAGGAAGTTTTCAGTGTGTCATAGAGTACCTCATTCTCGGGAACAGGGTTCTTGGATACTCCTAAGGCTGCAGTACTTGATCTTGTAGTAGATGTTAAACTGTAATGAAAACGCAAAATCCAAGTGAAAACACGTTTGCGTTTCATTTCTATTTCTCACAGCAAAGTCTGAACCTTTTCTGTCTTGAAGAATCTACAGTATAACAGCAGAACTACTTCTTGTAGCCAGTTCTTAACCAATTCTCATACGCTAAGCACGGTTGAGAGTAGTCAGTACTGGAATGGGAAACCTCCTAGGAACACCATGGTGATACAAAGAGGTATTGGTGGACCAGCTGATGAGCCTCTACCCTCTAGACCAATCAATGTCATTTAATGACAGGGAACACTGTGCTGTAGAAAACACAGGTTCTTGCATGAAACACTTAACCAAGGTCCCGTTTCGAATGTCTTTACAGTGTCTTGGCTAAATTTACTCATGTAAATCTAAACACTTTGGTCTTACACAATCTGACCTACTTAAGTCCCATTAAATTCTGGTGAAGCAATTTCCTACGTGTTCACTTGATCTTCTGCCTTGTGTGGTTACTGGCTTACAATGCCTGCTGTTCTTCACTTATTATGTGCTGTACTTGATCATAGGTTATACTGTAGCTTTAGTGGGTCCCCTCCTAAATGCAAAGTGCTTCTGGATCCTTTGAGATGACGAGCATAATTTAAATGTAACTTATTTGTGTGACAATTGTAGTGGTAAAAGGGAATTAGGACAAAAGGAGTATGGACCATGACCGGTTTTTACTTTCTGCAGCTGCATCAGAGACAGCTTAACTGGTTTTCACACATCAGGGTTCAATTAGAGAGATTACTTCACGGTAGAATTGTCTCCAAACATGAAAACACTTTGAAGCCACTGCAGGGGGTAGCCACAGAATGCAAGTTTTCAAGGGCTTATGTACAAGTAAAGCTACATTTCTCAGGGCAGATAAAGAGATGAAATGCATAATTACTAATTTTCCAGCTTCTGTGACCTTGGTTCTCTATTTTTTTTTATATCCAAGAACACTTGTATCTTGTTTCTTACAGTATGCCTTTAGTCTTTCTCTCACAAGTTATCAATTTGTACCACTTTAACCCACTGACTGCCCTACGTTCCTGTATGCCTTTAATAATCCTTTTACGATTTTCTCTGTTTGCATTTGAGTGTGGACATACCTATGGAAATATATTAACTATTTTGTGCAGATAGCTGTATATGTCTTGGAGGGAGTCAACTCTAGCAACCAGGAGAAAGGACTTCTCTTTATTATTGTTTCTGGTGAATAACTGAGATTTCCACAGAATTCTGAGGATAAGCAGATGGGGTTTTGTGTACTCCACTGTACCACTCTATTCAGTTATCCCGATATATTACTGAGAAATTACTGAGTGTTTGTTATTTTGCTCACTAGTGGTTATTGATGCTCAATAATATGTTCAATATTATTTCCAGTGCGACCTTGTTTTGGTTTTTATAATAACCATAGGAGTTTTATTGAAATTTGGCTCAGGACAACCATCAACACTTACAGCTTCGAAAAAAGAAAGTTACTGTGTTTTAGCATTTTTGTCCTTGCAGTTTTACTCTTACTAATAAAATGGGCAAAACGTTTTTTTTTTCTGAAGTTGAAGTTGAAGTTTTAAGTTTTCAATGTGTACTATGCTTGTGGTGAACATAAAACAACACTTTTAAGCGCTACGGAATACTAAAAGAAAAAAAATGCAAGATTCCATTATTTTAAAAATGAATGACAAATTCTAAAGTTTATAAATACATTTCTCACTCCTACTGTCATCGCTCACATGTCTTAGCTTGGCATTATAGGAACTGGAAGATACGATTCAAAGTTATATATAGAGCAGAAGAAGTAGAACTGAGACAGTTTAGCTGTTCAACTGAAAAAGCAGGAAATGGATTACCAAGCACAAGCAAAAGTGTCTAAATTAATTTGTCAGCTGCTGATAAACCCAGTGAAACCCAGTGAAATATTATGTAATTTGTTGAATAAGCTGTCCTGTCCGGTGCAGAACTTAACCTTGAGGATGAAGATAACATTCCAAAACACAGACAAACAATTGCTAATTGGAACGAGCCAAAAAGCAGCAGCAAGGGCAGTGAATGGGTAGAAGGAATAATGTGAAGAATCACAAGGAAAGGGCAGATTGTTACTTGTGTCTATACTTATGTGGGTCAGGTAGAGGGAGTATTTTTCACTCTCAATTTTTAGTGTGTTTAGTGTGTTTATGAAGAGGAAAAACAGTTTTTCTTACTAAAATGAAATGAAGGCAAAATAATTAAAGGTCAAACCTACCAGGAATAAACCACACAACCGACCATTATAACTCCACCCAAAATTTTGACGGTATAATTGATATCTGAATCAGTGTTGAAGGGAGGGACACAGATGGTAGTGTTTCTACCTGTTTCATCCACATCTGCAAAGGAATTGAGCACGAATTAATAAACAAAACTTTATTTTACACATGACATTTTAATCACACCATAAAGCAAAAACCTTTAACTTGAGCATTGCTGACTTCGCAATAATTTTATGTTAAAGATTTCACGCATCGCTTCAAAGGTGAATCATAAAAATTACAGTTCTATCTGACCCACCCATCCACTTTCCAACTACTTCATCTAGTACATAGGGAAGAAGAAGTCCATCCCGGCAAGCAACAGGCACATGGCAGAGTGGATGGGATGCCAGTCCATCACAGGGCACACACAGTCACAAACACAGACATGCATACACTTGCATCGGGGCTTATTTTGCCTGAGGCCACCAGTAACCTTAACCTACCCATGTTTTTGGACTGTGGGAGGAAACTGGAGCACCCACAGGAAACCCACTCAAACACAGGGAGAACATATAAACTCCATGCAGACAGCACCCCAGATTTACAATTGAACCGAGGACCCCAAGCAGTCAAAGGCAAAAATGCTAACCACTGCACCCCCATGCTGCCCATAGATCTATGTAATATACAAGGTTAATATAAATCAATGGCATCATCCACAAATTTCTTTGTGAAAGCCTATTCACTTAAAATTCACCAAACTGGCGGCAGTAACACAGCAGGAAAGAAAGTGATATGATTACTCCTTAAATTGAAATGGTTAATCAATACTCTCTGTCAATCTGGGACTAACGTCATGCCCAGGCATTATCACTGGTTCTTAACCCCAATCGAACGCCAGTTCTGACTGTTTAGAAGCCCATATCATTGTAAAACAACTCTAAATAATGCTACTGATCTGGAATTTGCTTTATGGATTACATGTGGTTAATGTGCAATGTCTCTTCTATAGTGTTTACATATGATAAACTTGCAGACTCCGATCATTAACACAGAAGTATTTGACTTGCACAGACCATTTAACACATACAGTTTTGAAATTCTGTTACAGCTAAAACATAAAAAATAAGCCTTACCTACTAATCATATCAAATGCATATCGGAATCTAGGGTTGCAAGTGTAAAATGATTCAGAATGGTTTGTAACTTAAACGTATGTGCTGTTGTATTATCATAATATAATAAATGGCTTCTTCAGGACAAGCTGTTCTTAAATGTATCAAGTAACGTATGATCTTTGTGTGAGCATCACAGGAATGTAAATGATTTTCCTCCTAGGATTTACAGATACATCAAGAAGGCTGTACCAATCTTTGAATATTACACTTAGTTTACTCAGATAAGCTAATCCAAATATATCTCCTGTCTTCTTCCCAGTTCTGAGAATAAATCTACCTGTCTTGGCTAACAATGCGTAGAAAAGTGAAATCATGAAGACCATGCAGTTCCTTTATGAAATGGCCATACTCACAGTATTCAGCGGGTTTGCTTGCTAGTGCAGAGTATGTGAGGTACATGACATAAACACTGATGACTCCTGACTGCAACAGGCCTGAGTTTGGCTTCACTGCAGGGCGAAGATCATTTCAAGTTAAGAAAAGTAACAAACGGAACATAAAACGCAAAACATAGGCAAAGCTGATTGACTTTCTCACTTCAAAATGGTGCAGCATCTTTCCAGTAGCAACATGATGGCAAACACTATGCCACTGCAACTACAACCAATACTGGCCAATGTGGTGGACCAATATCCTATTAAGTGACTTAACATCGGTGTTTCCTTTTTTCTCCACTAACCATCTATACACTTCATGCATGTTAGAAAGGAATACTTAACTACTCACATTTCTGAACGCATGGCGAGATGGCTAAAAATGAAGCAAATAAGCACAAGCTAGAATTGAGGCCAAGGAAAATCTTGTTGAGAAAGCAGCCTTCGGAGTGTGTGTGGAAAATAATCATCACAACCAGGGCCCCAACTGCCACCGAGTACAGAATCAGGGTGTTCAGAGCCAGGGCCGCGTACCACAGTTTGTTGTGCTTGGTGCCTGATGTCCTGAAAGAGGAAACAGATAAGGGCACAGTGAGATTAAAAAAAGCAGAAGAACTGCAATTCAAACAGACATAGCTAAGTGAGAATTTACTAAAATAAACTTTTCCTAAAGCTAAGTGAAAAGACATTCTTGTGCCTTACTGAAAAAGTCCATTGCCTCTTTTTAACCTAGGTATATACGGTTTATAAAATGCATGTATGGTGTAATATTATAGATTATCAGATATTTAGATCTAGTTTTCTTGCAATCCAGAGAGAAATTCTTGTTCCCCAAGAAAAAAAAAATCTCTACAGATGCAGCCATTCAAAGTGCGTGGTACAGACACGTACCGGAGGTAATTGGCTACGGCGTAATAAAATACCGCGGTACGTGATTTGTTGACCGACAGGGGCACTCGTGGTCCGTTGGTCGGTCGTAGAAAGATTTACAGTAAATGTCTTTACTGTGCCCGTTTTAGCATTGAATATTCATATGGAATTTTACCACTGAAGGGAAATCTTAGTACCTGAGCATAAAAAGAATAGGGGCATACTGTAACGCGTGTGAAGGCCATAAACTACATTAATTTTGGAACATAAACATACAGTATATGGCTGGTCTCGGTACTTTAAATAAAAAATACACACCAGTATTCCATTTCTCCGTAAACATTTTAAGCTTCGACGTCTTTAAGTAATGTGATACCGTAGTCAACAAGAATACTTTTAGAATTTGATTAAAAGGGAATATAATATGGAATCTCGTATCTAAAGAAATTAATAACAATATAATTATATTCATGTACCACAAAACAAGAATAGTACACACTGTACATTGTCTGTTGATAATGTTTCTGTAGTGCTTTTCAGCCCTCTGCATGTGACCTTGCCGGTGGCGCTGTGGGTTAGGTTCCTGACTCCCACCTCACACCCTGTGTGTTCGAATCCTGCTGGAGTCATGACTTTTTTTTTAACAAACATTTCTTTGAAAAAATAAAACGTTTCCCTGGGTCAGAGATTAAATAAAACCTCACTCGCACCAAACAAATTTATATTTCTAAATATCACAACATGATCGAATTTAAGTCATTTTAATAACAATTAATAGTCACCTATGCGTTACAATATAAACATTTATATTGATTTAAATCGCGTTTTGATTTAAATCGCAAATGCAGGTTTAAATATATGCGTTTTTTATTCACAATCAGACAAATGCAACATAAATTGATATCTTTGTCTTCTAAGTATCTTAATAAACTTTCAGCATAGCTTTCTCCCCGTTTAGATGTATTTTTCTTGGGATCTTGGGATCAAACGTGAAAAGATTAGATTGTAATTGTTTTTATTTTTTAAATACATTTTAGAAAAGTGTAATCTATACTAAAAAGCTGCACACCACCTGCTATAAAGATACATATTGTAATACTTTCGGGTTCGGATAGGACAGACACAAGAATTCAGACTTGCGGAGTTAAAGCAAGTTAAAGCCTTGATTTTATATATCACCTTTAAAAGTGGCATCTCAAAGCAAAGTAAATACCCAACACTGATTGTACCCATCTGTCATGCTAATAAAGCACCTTGAATTGAATTGAGAGAGAGAGAGGGGGGAGTGCAGGGCGAGCGAGCGAGCGAGAGAGCACACTTGAATTACTTATCCAGTCTCTCGAAATAAAATTATTTTTCAAGCAATGCAACTAACGTCGGGTGCAACGTGTTTTTTTTAATCCAACATTGACAGCCACATCTTAAATCTTGGCAGTCAGCTCTTTTTTCTCTATTTGAATTGTGGCGATTCAAACAACTTGGGATAACAAGTGGTCTCAAAGTCACCGAGCTCACAGAGCTTCAACAACAGATGACAATTCCCTTAGTCCTTCCTTAGTCTTCCTGAAATTGTCAGATTATGAGTGAGTAAAAGCATTTTATTAAAAACTTAATAAAAATCATTATTTTTTAATCGCGTATCTAAGGAAATAGCAGTATAACCTTGTTCATGCACAAACAGTGGCATGTTACATTATTAATTCGGGTGTCTCCTCTTGCCAGAAAGCTCTAAATTGCATTTTGAGTGCAGTTTTTGACTTTTTTAAAATTGCATCCCATAAATAAAGCTGATACTGTTTAGACTTTTAATTATTTTAAACTGTTTTACAGCAGCACAATGCACAATGCAATGTAAATTGCAAAAATGCACTTGGAATCTGTTCAAGCCCTACTTTGTCAGGCATTTTCTTTTACTGCAACGGACATACAAACTCCCTTGCTTTTAACAGAGCGTTTCATAATTTGTAACTACGAAAATTATTTAAACTGCGACACTTATCATTCAACCAGAGCTCGAAATATCACAAGGATCCTCAAGAGCACAGCAAACACTGTATTAAAAGTATACTAGTGACAAACTAGTATACTTTAGATATTTTTTTTCTGAACCAGGGAAAATCTGATCATGTTTCTCTGTAACAATAATAAAAAACATTATAATAGATATCACCTTTATGTGATTTCACCTTAAGGACAGCACAAACAAGGGTTAATTGCACAATGGACCGCACAAAGAAATTTAAAATAGTCTTCTTTAGGTTTGAGGGCAGGAGTGGATCGCAGAAGGCATAATCAGCAAATTAGGAAAACAAAGAACAGGACAAATGAGACGTGTATCCAGAGAGCGAGTGATCTCTCTCTGCTGAATGAATAAAAGCATTTTATTAAAAACGCATTTGCGTTTGTCTTGGTATTTACTTTGCAATCTGTGGTTTACATCTACTGTATTGCTTTGACAGGTATTAGGGTTAGGTGACAGGTTTCACGGGTATTTTCAAAGTAGAAGGGGGCAAGATTTCCAACGAAAGACACCTCCCCCCCTCCAAAAGTATAGTACTTACTAGTTAAGAAAGCTAGGCTCCTCAATGAAATCGCTTTAACATGCTAATGCGTTGGTGTAACAGTCCGTGCGTGGCAAGCTTCTAATGTCAACTTGACTACGGCGAAAGAAACCCTTCTTTCATTGGAAGACAATGAACATATTCTAGCACTAAATGAATTAATAGCAAACATGGATTACATGAAAGACATTTTTCCAAGAAAGTTTAGCCTTTGTCACTAAGATATCAATATAAATGTTTATATTGTAACGCATAGGTAATATTCATTGTTATTAAAATGACCTAAATTCTATCATATTGTGATATTTAGAAATATAAAAGTCAATTAATTGTCCATAATATTGCTATTCTATTTTTTCAAAGAAATGTCGCAGTACACAAATATAATCATATCGTTATTAATTTAGATACGCGATTTCATATTGTATTAGCAGAAAAGCTTAAAACTACCACTTTTTTACACGCTATTTCACATGTTAGTTAAAGACTTCGATGCTTAAAATGTTTAGGGAGAAATGGAATACCAGTGTGTATTTTTTCTTTAAAGTACCGATTCCTGGAATCTGACTGGCTGACACCCTTCTGAAGTGGTTCCATAATATCTGGTATACAGAAAAGAAAGCGTTGATAATAAAGCCTGGATTCTCATGTATCTGATACAAGTATCTTTTAATACAGTCTTTGCTGTGCTCTTGAGGATCCTTGTCATATTTTGAGCTCTGGTTGAATGATAAGTGTCGCAGTTTAAATAATTTTCGTAGTTAGAAATTATGAAACGCTCTGTTAAAAGCAAGGGAGTTTTTATGTCCGTTGCAGTAAAAGAAAATGCCTGACAAAGTATGGCTTGGACAGATTCCAAGTGCTTGTACAAATGTGCTAAAGAAATTATACTTTGAGTTTACAGCTTATCCAAAGTCATTCATTATTAATACTATTAGTAATATCTTCGGTAAAGGCTTTGATGCATAAATATTTCTGATAAAGGTAGGTTGTGTACTTTTGTCCAACTGAGCAATCTTGCTTTCATTAAATATACCAACTTTTTAATGACTGATGATTAACATGCTGTAATACACAGTTTAAATTTAAAAGCTCAAATGCTGTACATGAGAGGTTAAGCTTTATTGGCTCCCCCTGGCGGTTTTACAAGGTGATGCCGGATACTTTCCAACATGACGTCAAATGACGCGATTAACCCCGTGATACTGCGTGATACTGCGACACGCCCACCGGGGTATACCGCGAAATACCCCACCCATTTTGAACGGCTGCATCTGTAGTTAATACAAAGTAGAAAATCAGACATCAAAGTAGACATCAATCTGGACCTCATCAGCAACACAAATGCTGTTTTTTACTGACATAACACTGCTGTACTCATCACCAGTGGGCGAATCTTAGAAAATCCTATTACATAACATTTCAGATTTTCCTCTCCACACAAGCCACCACTAACCATTAACATTGTTAATGTACAAGCATTCCAATGTAAAAAAAACATTGTGGGAATCTGGACAATTTTGTTGAGGCTTTTTTCAAGAAAACCCCTGGATCAATTAGCTACCAACTATCACTGAACTTAAGCAACATTAGACGGGCTCTTTCCCTTTTCCATAGAATCCACGATATTTTATCTCTACTATCTCTACTAAATTCAGTGAATCGATCACAATACTAGCAGAAAATGTTAAAGTAACTGGCAACTGATTACATGATTACAGTGCCTACTGAATACTGTACTTCTGACAGGCACAAAAATCAATTTCTACATATTTAATTGAAAACTTTCCATTTTCTATTAATTGAACGCATTTGAAATCTTTCCAGCTTTATAATGTGTTTGGTTTTATTTTGTCAAAAGATTTGACCCTGGTTTTGCCATCTTGACATTTGGATGTTTATTTTTTATTTCCTTACCACTTTAATTATGATAGTCAAATGGGTAAACAAACATTTTACAGTGCCAACGGTTGCTATATTCAATAGTCACCTTTTACTTGAAGATATTCAAAAGCTTTCACCAGAATGATAATGTGTTCATAGACCATCACCAGGGACTATGAACTCAGCGGTATAATCCCTGAAGTTCATCTCCATCTGGCAGACTTCCTGAGTATGCATCATTTCCTATCGGGTCTATGAAAGACATTTTCTCCGAAGTTACCTTCTCACTAACACTTCTTTCCTGCTCTAATTTTAGTGCTCCAACCTACTGTATATTTTGTATTTCCTCTAACAAGTAAACCTAACGAGTGTTATCTTTGGATTTTATTCCAAGGTTGTAACACACTCTCTCTTTTAAACTAGGGAAGAAAATTAATCTTTTTTGTGCACACTGCAAGACTGCTGCGTGCATCCTGGCTGGAGGCTGGATTTCAGCCAAGGCTGAAGTTTTCCGTCCACTTTTAACAAACATTTCCAAGGAAAACAATCGGACAGGGCACTGAGCCCTGCCTCACTTTTTGGCTCTCAAAATTCAATACTGTAAACCCTAAACATACAGTACCCAGAAGTCCACTTGTAATAAAGGATTAACTACCAAATTAACCCTCTTAGCTGTACAGCTTTTTTCTGATTGTGAAATACAAAGGCACATCACAGGTACATGGGATTTATTTTTTTCATTTTCTTTGGAACTGCTCCAGTGTACTACTGTCTGTCACTCTAATACAGAGAGGAAAAGTTAAATTAAATCAACCCCTTCCTAAGGTACTCTCATTTTAGGAGGCATATACAGTCAAAAACAAATTTTATGACAAAACTATGGCATATGATCTTTGATGTTAAGATTCCTATTTATGGAACAGATGTTGGCCAGGTGCAACAAACAATGTTTCTATTTACATAACAGTATTACTGTTATTAGGTCTGTACTTTTATGAGAACAGGTCTGTATACAGGTTTCCATCATGCTAACACTTCATAATAAGCAGACTGCCTAAATCAGTCAAAAGACTTGTAGCTTGTAAAGCTAGCTTTAGCATTCAAATGGGAAATATAAAAAAACGTCTTATGTCCAGTTTCCAGAAACAAATGTGGTCAACACTACAATTTATATAAAGAAATATAATAACCTTATTATAGCATTAGGTCTTATAGTAACGTCTTGTTGTTCTAAGGATCAAACGGATGTATGGGAAATAAAATATTTTGGCCGCACTGAATGAAAAAAAAATACCAACACAAACTAAAATAATTAGCTTTCATTATCACCGAGTCTCTGTGAACAACATAATCCATTCCAAATTAGAAAATTTAACATTGCTGAATGTCAAAAGCCGTGGTAGATTATCTACGCACTCCAACAAATGACCTGGAGTTTCATTCTAAGCTTCTAGTTTGTTTTAATCTCTTTTAGGAAGAGAATGCGCAACTGAAAAACATATTTGTGGTTTTTCACAGCCCAGGAGACTACGGACAGGGCCAAATCAAATCTTGTACTTCTCACCATCAACAGGAAATCCAGAAGCAGAAGAAAATGAGGAATGGTGTTTTGCTTTAGCAAAGTTCTTCCAACATTTCACTCAGGTGAGGGGTAATACACAACTAAAAAATAATACAAAATGGCAATAAGCAGAGTTAAATAGTGAAAGGATTCTGGGTTATAATGTTCACATATTTAGAACAGATCTAACAATATTGTTGACTAGAATACAAGGTATATTTAGGTTTTCTAAAACCTTTTGATAAAGTTCCACATAAACGATTTATTGGCAAACAAAGTACTGACTAATGTACAAAACACTGTACCAAAAAGGGTGGAAATTCAAACTAATGTGGCAATGAGCACAGTGCCAAAGGGATAAGTATTAGGGTGACTGCTCTTTCAAATTCTAACAAAAGATCTTGACTTTGGCAAAACTAGTGAACTAAAACCAATTTAGGTATTGTTACAAATATTGTAAGATCAAGCAGCAAGTGGAATTTAATAAGGTATCACTACAAAACAGGATACATTAAGTGACAAATGAAAATATAGAAGTACCAAGCATTACATGAAGAAATAATATATATTATAAATACAAAATTTGTCTCACTAGTCTTGAAGCCTGTGTAAGCCTTGGTGTTTATGCTGACATAATTTTGTTCACCTCTATACAATACAAGTGATAAAAAAGGCAAGCAAAATTCTAAGATTCATAGCGTCCGAACAAGAACATAAGAACAGTTACAAAAGAGAGGAAACCATTCAGTGTATCTCGCCTGTTTTGTAGTTAGTAGTTAATGGACACAAGGAACTTGTTCAGTTGTTTTGTTCAAAGAAACCAGGTGTAAAGCAGCAAATGTCGGTATCAGTCTGACCTGCAGATATTTGGATTAGAGACAGTTTAGAGAGAAAATCAGTGCAGACCATGCACACACTGTGTGAGAATGAAATCTGCTGCAGCTCTTTGGAGAAAGCAGACAGGAGAAGTCATTTAATTATTTAATCTCAGGATAATCACAGAGATTCGAGTCTCAGGATTAAGTTAGACCATTTGTTCAGAAAGAAGAAGGCCCGCTTTTTCTTACAGAAGTTAGGATAGGAAGGGAGAAGCATGGTTCGCTGTTATTTCATAAGGTTTAGAAAAAGGTTAAGGTTCAGATCAAGTTAGGGTGGGAAGGTTCAGTATGGTCCATCCTATGAACCACTGGTCTGGACCAGTTAGGCAGACCCATCACAGCAGAGTATCAGCTTTAACAATGAAGTGATACACACATAATCGGCACACATTCAATGTTTTAGTTAGTGCTTAATTGTGTTGTGGAATGTATGAAATAATTACTGAAACGTTTTAACTATGCACTGTCAGGATCGTTACCAAAAGGCCTCTAGATTTTATCTATAGAAAAGAGATAAAATCAGTCTTCATAAAAACAACAGTGATTGGATTGCTTCTAATGAGGTTCAGAGAAGTACTGTACTGATCATCTTCAAAGAACAAGACAAACACTGCCTGAGCAAGAAACAAACTAACCTATCGTGAACTACATGAGGATGTGCTGTATAAATGATTTACAGGACAGACCCAGTGCTATGGTGATGTGTGTATTGAGCTCAATAAATACTGAATCAGCAGAAGACTGTCTCCTGCTCTTCTACTGAAGAATTTCCCACAACAAAACAACATTGCTGGGTTGTTCTATACTCCAACTACCCTAAACAAGGGCCTTCTGCCCTCAGTTTCACTGTTCATCCTGAAGAAGCTGCTGGTTTCAACTTGTAGATATTTGACATTTGTCTTCTCGGTTTAAGACTAAAACAGAATGTATCTGGTTGCACTTCTTTTGACTAATTCCAGAGCAGCAATACCTTTGTATAAGGTGGTGACCAAAATCGTACACAATATTTTAAATGAGACCTCACTAGTGTGTTCTAGATCCCTGTGTCATGCTCTCCCCTGGCACCCTGCAGGGTGAGCTAGCATTAACATGGCAGCCAGTCACTGCTCCCCCCACCTGTCACTCAGCACCAGTTGCCATGGACACCAGGTTCACAGAAGACCTGAATAACCTGGAGATTTTACAACCTTGCCCGCTTCAGGTGATTCACGGATATTTAAAGGCTGCTCTCTAAGGGAGTTCCAACTCTAAGCCTCGAGACGTTTGTATTCCCTGAGTTCCTTGCTTTGATTTCCTCCCGTGCTTTGTTGCAATTCTGACCTCTGCATTACTATCTCATTCCCGGATCACACTCTGGCTTAGTATTTATCTAGGTTTGGACCCTGGCTTGTTTTGACCATTTCCCAAACTTTCAATTTCTGCTTCGGACCTGGTTCTTTGGATTCACTGGCTTTGACACCCATGCCTGCTCAACCACAAACTTAAACCGCACTGCTTCCCTGAGTTCCTGGCCTGCTGCAGCACTGCTCTGCTCTTCTTAAAACTCACGGATCTACTGCATTAAATTCTACAACTTTAACAATGTATTCAAACATATTTCCTTTTTATTGATTCACCACATTGTGTTGAAGATTTAAGTGATGTATCGACATAAACAGACATGCTGTTGATGTCCTCCCAAGTGAATGTTTCCTGTTATCTTCCCAGATATATTATATTTCATCCTTGATAGTTCTTTGGCTGTTATGGTGCTAAAAGAACATTTTATATTTTATTTTAGCCTGCACTGCAACATTCCTTCCAATTTCTCCCCTGGCCTTTCTAACTTTTACCTATGTTTGCAATTCATACTATGCTTTACATTAATTGGATCCCATTATATTACCATCATTTTATCAAGTATTTATTTTCCTAAATTAATCTGTTGCATGTCAACCATTTTCTTTTTTGCTGCTGATGTTCCTACAGATCTTTCCAAGTCCATGCGGGGAAAGTTGAAGTCTCCTAATAAAAATACTACTTATTTTGCAGGGAAATTCTTGATTTCATTATGCAGTGTTAAATTATAATCAACATTAGCATTTGGCAGTCTACAGAATAGGTATAACATTATACATTTGGAATCATTTTTTACTGACCCACATAAATTAAGAGATTCTTGATTCCTCTAGTTTTAGTTCCTGGGCCTGCTAGCTCCTTCTACACCCCCCACTCCTCTATCTTTCCTATCTCTCCAAGACAGTGCATGTATTCACTAATGTTACATTCACCTTCATCATTTTTGCTTAACCATGGTTCTGTGATTCCAGGATAATCAAAATTGCCTGCTAATGGTAGCTTTTATCTAATCAAATTTGTTTCTAATACTCCTAGTATTTAGGTATAAGCATTTAATTAACAGATCGTTTGTTTAATTTTTCATTTTGGTTTTCACTTAATCTCAGCTCTCCATGTAATCTTTTTTTTATTTTGTTTTTGTTTCACACCCTTCCAGAAGTTTAAATTCTTCTGGAATTCTGGATTTCATTATGGAAAACATATCAAGAGTCTTACCAAGCACATATCAAGCACAGTAAAACCATTACAAGCGATTGTTTTTATGATCATCCAAGCCTTCAATTTTCAAAATAGATTTTTCTCCAAGTCCTTCTCCACAAGGTTTCAAAGTGCATTAATTACACTCACTTGTTATTAAAACCTATTAAAAACAGAAGCAAACGGAGGGTGGTAACACTGAAAACTCAACTGACTGGCAAAATTCACAAACACTCCTGACCTGGATATTACAGGTGAGATTACAAAATGACACTTAAAATATTTACAATGGACTTTTTCAATGTTTACAAGACAGGAATTTGTGTCTCTGTAAAATGTTGTGTCAGTCTTGATTGTTGCAGCAGCTAATAGTGTCAATAAATCAAGTACAACAGAGATGTGATACAGGTTCCACATGAGTGTGTTCTTCTCTGTTTTTTGCAATGATTCCATCATCATACATAGTAAGGAAAATAAAAATTCAAAAGTAAATTTTAGTTTTGGTATACACCATTTGGAACATCTATTATTTAATACATGTTTAATAACCCAAACAAAAGTTAGTTTCAGATTAGCACCAGGCATTCATAAAATTAAATTTAGGCTCAAATGTTTGACCTTTCCATAACTTCCTGCTCCAATGGAGCTCATTTTTTATATCAACATTGCATATAATTCTACACAACCTGAAGGAGAAACAAAGGTCCTTCAGAACACAGAAGCAGGAAAAGAAACAAACATGTCTGCAGACGCCATTATTATGCAATGAGAAATGCCAAATCTTACCAGTTTTTGTTCCATTTGTGGGCAAACTCCACCAGGAGGAAAAGCTGGATTACCAAGAATATAAATCCTCCTGCTGCCCCTACATAGCGCCAAACTGTAATCAAAGCACAAAAACATTAATATGAATAATGTAGACCTTGGAAGACAATTAAGTTTATACTCATTAATATTTACAGTGTCTTTCAACTATTTATAATATATAGAAACTGACACACAACTGACTTTCCAATTTGTCAAGTGGTGTAGTTAATAATCAGCATCACTACAACAGAAAACTCCATATAAAACTGGTCTGATTTGTAGGGCATGAAAGGCGTAAAGACAATTACACAGTCCTATCCACTGGAGTGACATTGATTGAAGAAATCTAAAACTTTTGAGGGTAAACCTTAGTAAATGCATCCTTAGAAAACATCATTGAACAATAAGAAAGCTATGTTTGGTTGCTCTTCATTTAAATCATAGCTTCATTAACAAAAAAAAACAAGGAAGAACATGATTTTACACAGCTATATAACGTTTAAAACAGTACACTGGAAAGGGTGTGAGAGAAAGCCAAGTAGCTTTATGTGTGACTACTGTTGCAAACAAAAACAATGAGAAAACTATTACATGAAATAGAGGCTAATAACTCTGGCATTCAAACACTTAGTGTGTTGAACAGGATTAAACACAAAGCTAACTGAAATTTTGAAAAGTTTAAGATAAACCCCCTGTAACTCACTCTCTTGAATAAAAACTTTAGTTATTAACTTCAGTAACTTATTCGGGAGATTGAAGGCCAACCCCACTGTGCCATGGGCATTATTGGTAACAAACTTTTCCCTCCAGCCTGTCGTTACCGTAGAAACTCTTCGAATCATTCCATATACTGAGAATATTTCCTCTGACAAATGGGTTAACTGCATATCTGAATCTGTGCTGCTCATATACTAAATCACTCAATACCTGATTTAATATAAAGCTTTGTAACAGTAAGAAGAACAGATTTCATTAAGTGAATGGTGTACAATTTCAGCATGCCAGATGTGAGCAAGAAACAGTATTAGGATTATTAGGCATCTTCCAATAAAACAGCATGATTTCCTTGAATTAAAATCACAAAACTAGAAGCTCAATAACTGTTCTCCAAGTATTTCCTTGCAATTAAACCAGCTTAGGATCATCATCATTCAAGGTATAGTCAGTTAAGAATTTCCTCATTTCTGTCAAAATCACAAAATGCACACTAGAACACAGAGGTATGAGGAACCACCTAAACACATAGTTAAAAGAAAAAGGTTTCACAATACGCTTCACAAATAGCAATTAGCTAATCTCTGTCAGAAAGTTTGGCACAAAATGTACAGTAAGTGATCTGAAATCATCCTCATTTCAGAAGCAACAAAGCTTTTTAAAATTATTTTATGGCCTATCTCTGATGATACAAGTCTGAACTCACTTTTACCAAAAGCGAATTCACTCTCACATAACAGTCAAATTGAAAATAACAACACAAATTAAAACTATTTTGAATCTGTATGAGCTTGTATGAGTTGCTATAATGTACAGTATGAGCTTTTCCATTTGAACAGGTTAACCATTTACCATCGCTTTCAGTTACGTAAAGAGCAAATCTGGAAAAATACAGAAATGCTTAATCACTACTTTTTTCAAATGAGCCAGTAGTAGACCGACCCACAACTGGCACTATTCACATCTGAAAAGAAATTGTTCTACTTTGTAGCAGGATTCACAAACGCTGAGCTGAGCACTGACCAAGGCCTGAGACACAGACACAGCCTCCAAGAAATGGTTAAAATCTAAATGAATAGGGAACTCTCATGGGGCTCTTGCATCCGATCAAAAACAAAAACAACTGCTGGATGACTCTGATTCTCATTCACTTGAATTCAGGCCTAAGGTCTTCACTGACTGTGACTGGGAGTAGACACATAATGGGATAAGACTGCTGAAATCTGGCAGGGGTTCATAGTGTATCTTCTGGAGGGCCTTTGGCACATCATCAGCCCCCATCACTACACAAATGTCCATGGATGTTATAAATAAGAACTATTTACATTTTTTCCTTCATAATGCTTTGCTTTAACCAGTCCAGGATTGTGGCGTTAAAAAAAGAGGATGTTTTGGAGACACATGTGTCTTGGAGAGAATGTGGGAGGTTTCCCTGCATCTCCCCTGGGGTAGCATGGATCTGCCCTTAAATGCTAGGTTGAAAAAACAAGATCGTATTCCAAAGGCACAAAAGGGGAAGATTAACAATTCTTAAATTCAGATTTTTTTTTCTAAACTGACTGCTATCACAATTTTCCAATGTATTAGTCTTCTATAAAGTGCCCCCCTTTCAAGCACTTAACAAATAAATCAGAATAATTGCTTACACCTGTATTCTCTCTAGTCTAGGGAGAAGAGTTCCAACTACTGGTTAATGTATAGCATTAATTCTTCATTCTTAACAGAGCAGTCTCTCATCCCAATGCCGGGATGATTTACATTACTATTTTTCTGAGATCGGATAAGATCAGGCTGTATGACAGTAATGATGGCATTTCCCTTACTTTTACTCTGTTCTGTAGACAAATGATTGTAAGATTGAAAGAGGTATCCCTTAAGATGCATCATTAAATTTACAGACGATTATTGTTAGTATATAGACTTGGCTGCAGACTCTGTTATTGTTATTTTGTTGCAAGTGGGGCCATGGGCCAGTTGTAGATAGGTTTGCCACAAAACTATATGAAGTTGAATGTCTCAGACCAAATTTATGGCATATGACTTCAGGAAGAATTCCCAGACCCCAAACTTACATCAGATTCAAGGCAAAATCAGTGGAAATAGCAGATAAATATATTCCGATTACTTCCCTCAGCAGTTTCCCAATCTAAAAACAAACAGGTCCAAGTTCTCATTTATACCTAGGCCACAACCCTGTTCAACATATGATTCTCTTATCCATGTGTATGTGTATTGTTTGTTTGTGTGTTTTTCTTTACTGTCTGCTGCAAAACAAATTGCCTCTTAGGGATAATAAAGACTCCAAATATATATTTTGTATTAAGTATAATATATGTAATATATATGAAATATATTTATATTTTAATAAATATATAATAAGAGCTCTAAAAAATGCACTAAATGCTATAACACAATCCAGTATGACTGTTTTAGTAAGAATTCATAACTCAATTTTTGTTTTACCCAATCTTTTTGATTAAAAAAATGGAATACAGAGAGGTTGACTGGATAAACAAATCAAGAAATCCTACAAACTACTGCAAGCTTGACACAGGGGAAAAAAACTGTATAAAACATTTCTTACTGTTATTCTGTATCTGTGCAAACTAATCTTATCTAAATCCCAGAATCTGAAGTCACGTTTAAGCAATTCCGTGCCTTCTATTCTAAGGATTTGATGTTTGGGCCAGCATCATAATGTAATTGGGTAGGCTACTCAGTGTACAGTAAAGTGAAAAACATTTTGCTGCAAATAATATGACCCTCATATACTTATGTTACAATATGGGATGTACTGCAACACAAAACTAAACTCATGATCATGTGCTAATGTAAAATCACTATAGAAAGAAATGACTGTAGAGCTTCTAAATTACTAAATAAGTACACAGCCTCATAATGGATTTATACTCACTTAAATTTAAATTGGCTCACTTTTTAAGTAGTGAAATATATGGATCCCTTTCTATTTTCTAAAAATATAAATTACATTGTTAAATGTACATTACCGGTAAAATAGTAAAATGGAAACAGACAGAAACAGATTTAAAATTACTTTAATAATATTTTGGGAACCCTCAATGGTAGCTATATTTCACATGTAACTTCGATCATGTCTGGAAGTAGAAACCTGACCGGCACTTTGTTGGATTACGTGCAAAAAAGGTGCTACAATATTAAATTAAGGAAACTTTAGCTCTTTAATTACTACTCTCATTTTAAAAGATGAACAACTACTACCTCAGAAGTAGAGGTAGAAGGTAAAAACCTTTTTACTACGTTTTTTTTCTTTTTCTACAACTATAAAAAACCTAGTTTATCAAGGTTTGGAGGGCTGTATCACAAAAGATTTAATTAGTAAACAAGCACTTGAAATATGTCATCTGTATTTTAATCAATGTAATGCTAGTCAATATAGCAGAAGAAAAAGTGCTAGGAAACCGGTGATTTGCTGTAGTGTGTACACCTTTAACTGTTCATATACAATCTATTTTGGACAGGAAATAAGACTCACAAAAAGGTGAACAAAACTAAAAAAAAAATGTAATAAAAAACAGATTATGATATTCCTTAGCTGTGCACTAAAACCGATTTCAGGAAAAGAGATATACATAAAACTGTATATAAAAAAGATAGAGTATAAAGAAATTGATCAGAATTTAACCACACTACTACAAATACAGCACAAGGAAAAAGCATAAGGAAACAATTGAGTTAAAGCCTCAAATATTTACCTCAGAATCCTACAGTACAACTCATATTCCCACAAATTCAAACATACTTGAATTCTTTAGCTTTGAATATCCATCCAGGGCCAATCCTGGAGACTTCATAGCAAAGACAATAAGCAAAACATTCTCAAAGTTTGTCTAGAACACAAGGGTGACACAAGCGATTTGTAGTTGCAGTTTTGTTTGGGTAAACATTTAAACATCCTGCTGAAGCTCAGCAGCACCAACCTCAGCACAAACCTCTTTAAAGGGTTGAAAGAAGAGGAAATTGAGTGCAGACGTAGTGTCTTGTGCAATGGTTTACAAAGAAGAACTTGTTAAATGAATCTCAGTCCTTAAAAATGGGTACTGTCTGACATTTCCAATACTGCAACAGTGAAAAAGTAGAAAAAAAAGGAGAATGAGAGAATTGTCTCTTGTCACTATCAATTCAAAAATGCTAATAAAAAGTAATGATAATTCTAGAAAAAAAGGAAATAAATATAAGCTTTTTAATAATGAACCTTGTGCAGTACTATGAAGCAATATGAAAAGATCAGAAGAAAAAAACAGTACCTTGAAGGAATGTATCTTGGTCAGGAATGAAGAATGCACCTGTGCAGCAGCCAAGTAAAGCCAGAAATTTAAAGAACCAGAATCTGCGTAAAACAATTTAGAAAAAACAGACGTTACTGATACAACACCATTCATTCTATCGGGACCCATCAACACCATCTATACCGACCCTAGTGAACTAATACAATTATATAGGAACTTCATTATTTCCCAGGTTACTTTTTTTTAAGTGGAGTAATAACACTAAATGCTGCTTAACAGTTTTCATATGACCTGCAAAGTTTATTTGACCAAATATGACTTACTGAGCTTTCAGGTAGTGGATGACTGGGAGATTTTTTTAACAAAACCCTTTAATACAATTACATCCATCTTCCCACTCATTCCAACCAAAGGACACCTAAACAAAAATCAGATAGCTACACCCCCTGTCTTTAGTGCAATACTATCCAATTCTATTTCTAAAACTGCATTATTAAATACTGTGCAACTTTTTAATTAATTTGCTGAAAACTATCATGGATCCAGGATCATTGTCTAGTTCCAATGAGCATGATAACTGGACACTCCACCTTGTTATTTGCCCATTAGAAGAGTGGATCTCGTCCCTCTATTTTTGCACTAGTCACAGGACAGTATCCTCTCCCTCACACTGAACAATGAAAGGTGGAAAGATTTCTGTGCACGTTCATGGGTATCAGAATGCCTAACCCCTTATTGTGAAGATCCTTTTTTTAATTATATACCTTCTTTCTTGCAAGAAAAAAAAACATCATTAAAGCAAACTGAGGTTGTTCCTTTGGTAGCCATTTTTGAAGCCTTCACTTCATATTTTATTTATTTGGATAATTTTAGACCATTAAAGGATGTGACGACCAAAATTGGCTGTTTTTAGTGTCCTGGGAGTCACATACATACATTTGTGTAATCCAGTGGCAAAAGAAACGGATAAATTTAAGCATCTACATGGTGCAGTTTTTTAATGGCATTTTCAATGGCTGTGTTTACATACCCATTATGAATGTATGCTCGACATCCTCTGTTGTTGTTAACTTTGAGGGTGAAAACAAAGAGGAAGAAGAAGAAGCAGGCCATCCCAAAGCAAACCTTGTACACAGCTGAGTAGCCTACCAGCATCTCACAGTTCTCCCCTGCTTGGATGTGTGAGCACAGCTCAGAATAGTAAGGGATCTATAAAACAAATAAAAACAGGGTATATGCATTGAAATACATACTATCATGTGACATTACATCCTGTACAACACAAAACTCCTGGAAACCTGCAAAAACGTGTAAATTACCTCAGAGGCCTGTAGTCCCACTGTCTCAATGCACAGGGTTCTGAGGGATTCAGACTCCAGAGATTTGGATTTTAAAAAGTATTTGTTTGTCAATAATGCTCTGTCAAAAACAGTTTAAAAATCATCCACTGTTGCTTCAGTATTTAAGGTTTTGGTTTTGTTATGTGAAACCAAAGGTGCTGTTGTGGTGTCCTCATTACCAAACCAGATTTTGAAAGTAGTCAACATTCTGTCATTTGCCTCTGAATGTACATTGTTTTTACACAACACATGAACCACTAACAAATAAAGGGGTTATTCTTAAAACTTAGCATTTAATTGTGCATTTTCTGAATAAAAAATATGGTTGACTGGCAATGGTTTTTACCAGCAAGAAAAATACCATGTACTCAAACTTGAGCCTAAATTCTAAAAAAACACCTTTCCAATTTACAGCAGAGTTGTGCAATACTGTAATTTAAAAATTCTACTTTTGTTTTATGAAACAATTCTGATCAGGGTGTACCACAGCATTACTGTAATGTGCTAATAAATATTTTTCACACATTTTATTTTCTTACTGGAATATGCAATAAAAAAGGCAAAAATTCTGTTTACAACAAACAGCATATAATACAGTACCTTAATATTTATAATCATGTCACCCATATTTGTTTAATCATGTTTAAATTAGATAGTCAGTTATGACAATCTCAGCATTTATTGTAATGTGATTTTTCTCTTTTGAAGAGGTCTCATAATATTTTTATTTTACAAGTGGGAAAAATTGCCTTCTCTGCCTTTTGTTTTGTATTAATTTGAAATCCACAAGCTGTTACCACATCACCAGCAGCTCTGTTGTCAAACTGTTTTTTATTAGTTGCTCAGCACCCTGCGAATTCTGTCACATTTAATGTGCTAATACTACATGATCAGTATTTGCATACTACAACATATTATCTGCATTACTGATACAGATCGTGGGTTTAAAAAGTCCTCACAAAGTTTTAACAGACCAATATGGACGTTGTGTAAGGACCTTCTAGTAAAATTAGTAGCAGACTCTGTCAGTTTCTGGCAATGTAAATTTAACTGGAGGAGCATGAAACACTTCATTTTCAACCTTTCTAAATACTAATGAACACGGTGAGGTTTTCAGTTCAAATCCACAAACCATTGCTCCCATAACAGCTTTGACTCCATTTCAACTCAATGAAGATAAATTAGACTGCAAATATTTCAGGATATTTTGGAACACACAATGTCCTATTAAATATTTTCTTTTTGCTCTCAGAGGAACAACACACTATTCAGTTTACTTCTTAATATTGTGGCCAGTGAGGGTATAAAAGATGAGTATAAAAGATGTGATTTGTGTTTCATAATCAGTGTAAACGCTATGCAGCTTTAAAAAGCAAACATGCTAATTTGCCAGTGAGCGGGGTCACTGATACTACAAAAGCTGCAATTGAGAGCCAAAAAGGCAAAAACAAGGCGGCAATTTCCATTCTTAAACCTTGCTGTTTTCCTGTAAAACGTACAAGCCATCAGATGGAAAGACCTAATTGTATCCACAAGAAATATTTTCAGCCCAGATTGAGCTGAAAAAGAACATTAAGCACCGCCCAAACACTCCTTCAACAGAGAAGGTATGCCGAGTCTCCTAATTCTTTTTCAGCACTGCCAAAAAAGAGGAATGAATAAATCATTAGGTTAATTTGAAGGAGCTGGTCTTCCATTAACTGGAAAGAATGGTTCAGTGAGTCAAAATAAAAAAACAACTTGTGTGGCCATGAAATTCAAGTTCTGCATTGTGAAAGCGTAAGCTGCAGACTGGAATTTCCATCTCATTTACAAATGAAATGCGAATCGATGGCAGTTTTTTCAACTGAAATACAGATCATCCGAACTTCAGCCTCTCATCCTACAACCTCAAGAGAACATAATCAAAGGTTTTCCAGTCTTCTATTAAACAAAATGTGGTTTTGGTTTCACAAAAAATGAAGAAAAAAACAACAATAACACAGAAGATGCCTGGAAGATAAATTCACAAAACTGCTCAGAAGTAAAAGATAACGAAGAACAATCTGTCCCATCTTTTCAAATTCTAAAGTACTCATAATGCATTATACAGTTTCTGTAATCTAACTTGCTAACAAGAGGATATTAAATCCTGCTATACACTTTTAGAATAGTATTCAAATTTGGTTGTGTGGTTTAAAAGTATGCAAAAACTAAATTTAAATAACTTTCTTTGTTTATGTCTTCACTCTACAACTAATAAAGCAAGCACCAGCAAGGAAGTTGAATCTGACAGTTTGCTGTAAGTGAAGAATTGGTCACAGAAGTCCTAAAGTGACAACTTTTGCACAGGAAACTAAAATATGGTGCAAAACAAGTGTCTAATTATTAAAATACTGGGAAAAAAATATTTATAAAAGAAAGCAAACTAAAAACAGAAAACAGACCAAACATGTTGCTGAACAGGAAACTGTTACTAAAAGTTTTGAATCAAATGTTTAAGAAAAACCAGCACACAGACAAAGTACAGTAAGGTTATATTTACAATCACATACAAACAAAGACTGACTGCTAAACCATGAATACCAAGTTAAATTATAGCTTCAGTCTCCTCTGATAGACAGGTTTGAACCAGAGGTGAATCGGGGTCTTTAATGTGACCCACAATAGTAGCACAGGAGACCACAAACACACCAAAGAGAATAATTTTGGATCCAAAACATCGAAAGGTAACATGTGAGAAAAAATGAACACAAAACTACAAGAACAGAAGCCAACATTTAATCCACAATCAGGAATAACAACAAATCACCAAAATAAAGAGAAATGTATGACAAAATTATTTTTCTTATATTTTTAAAGTTCAGGAGTTAGCTAAGTTTGCCCCTCCCAGAAGAATTACCTTATTCCAACAGTTCACAACAATGGGGCATTGTCTCAAGTGTTTACACAGCTGTTCTCTGCACTTGAGCCAGTAAACATAGCTGAAGGTCCAAGGCCCAGATAATCAAAAGAGTGGTACTAATTGTTATTTCAGGCCAAAAACATTAAGTCAGCCCTCTTTGAACTTAAATATTTAACAGTGACAGGGCATTCCTAGTGAGGACATAAAGCTAGCCTTTCCTTGGAACTTTATTTGCTTCTGAATTAGAAAGACAGGTGACTTATACAAACCAATGAATTGTAAAGATTCAGTACACACACAGAGAACCACCAAGAATATGTCTGCCATGGAAAGTTTCCATGCAGTTGAATGCCATGTCACTTCATCTATCTAAGTTTAAGTTTCTTGGACACTGTTCTTGTCACATTGAACACATTGAGTCATCTGATGTGTGCAGTCACTGTTCACGGAAACAGTTTTCTTGACAGTCATTTCTGAAGGCCAACTCACTTTATATCCATTAAATGAGGATTTTTTATACCTAGCAACATACACCCACAGTGCCACTTAGAAAGCAAAATGTCTACAGTTAACAGATTTCAGCGTAACCAGTCTTTCGACAGTAAAACCCCTACAACCATGGATTACACCGCAGAAATGGCGAAACAAGACGGCTCAAGGTAACAGCTCGGTTCTGTCATTGCCAGACAACCATGGTTTCAAAAGTCAGGCCTGTAGGTTTTTGAAAAAAGATGTTGGAATACACTGCAAAACTTCACCAGAATTCAGAAATGAAGCAGAGCTGGACCTTATTAGTTCTTGAACATGAGACTTTGAAGGAGAATCAATTACAGAAAGAAGCGATACTATAGAAGCTATAGAACAGCTGAATGCATTCACAGGGCAATTTACCAAGCTGATTTCATTAGAATAACGGGAAACTATTCTTACTGCAACTCAATGGTTTTGAGATTTCCACATGTTAAAGCTGTCAATGTAAATCACCAGCACGTCTGTAAAGCAGGCAGGACTATAGGACAGCATAAGATAAAGCTAAACCTTCAGGACCCCGTGAAGCTCAAGCTCTCAGTTGGGAAGAGGTGGCCAAATCCTTTGGTCCTAAGAATGTACTATTACACAATAGATCTTAAATCACTGTAGATTACTTTACAACACGGGTTAATCTTTTAGAGCATTTTGGGTGCCGTGCTTTTTTAAGAAAACTAAGAAAAGGAAACAAAACACTAAAAGTCAATCCATAAACTGGTTAAAACATCTGGGGAAAAAAAACCCATCATGCCTGTCGTTTCATTGTTAAGCAGTTGGCTATAAAAAGAGAGTATATAGAGAGTAAAGTTTCTGAGTGTTTTATGCTTACTTGGACACTTGGCTTGTGCCTTATTTATGCTGTTTTTTATCTACTGGAGTCTTACAATGTCTGGAAAGAGAGCTGAAATTCTAAGTGGCAAAAAAAGTCAAGGCAGAACATCATTCTAGTTAAGATGCAAATTAAAAGGTGCATTGAGGCCTGCAAGTGTCTGTCTGAAATCGGTTGCAGTTATTCTTTTTCTTTATAAAATGCTTTAAAACAGTTATTGTGTAAAGGTACTGGCTCACTACTAGATCTATTACAAATAACACAAATACACCCTCATACATCATACATTGGAAAGTACATCTTTCTACTAGGACCATGACCTGTCTGAGTTGTTTTTGTTTCTCCAAAAGCATTTTAAGATTAATTTTTTAAAAAGGGGTGAAGCATAATGTTTTAAAACTAAATTAAATTATATTTTGAAAAGGGAGAGTAATTATCCAGGCACGTTGGTGGTGGTGGTGGAGGGGAGTCCCCATTAGCTGTAAAGTGCTTTGACTGAAATGTCCAGAAAAGTGCTGTATAATGTATTTTACAACCTCTTTTACCAATGCAGGATCACAGGGAGCTGGAGCCTATCACAGTAATAATAATTGCTTACACTTATACAGCGCTTTTCTAGACACTCCATTCAAAGTGCTTTACAGGTAATGGGGACTGCACTTCACCACCACCAATATGCAGCACCCATCCGGATGATGCGACGGCAGCCATAGTGCGCCAGAACGCTCACCACACACCAGCTATCAGTGGGGAGGAGAGCAGAGTAATGAAGCCAATTCATAGATGGGGATTATTAGGATGCCATGATTGATAAGGGCCAATGGGATATTTGGCCAGGACGCCGGGGTTACACCACTACTCTTTTCGAGAAATGCCTTGGGATTTTTAATGACCAAAGAGAGTCAAGGCCTCGGTTTTAACGTCTCATCCGAAGGACGGCGCCCGTTTACAGTGTAGTGTCCCGGTCATTATACTGAGGTATTAGGACCCACACAGACCGCAGGGTAAGCGCCCCCTGCTGGCCCCACTAACACCTCTTCCAGCAAGCAAGAGGAGGCAGGCAGGATACACCCTGGACAGGATGCTAGTCCATCACAGGCCACATACAGGCACAAACAAGCGCACACTCACACCAGGGCCAATTTCCCCAGAAGCTGATTAGTGCAGCAGTATGTCTCTGGACTGTGGGAGGAAACTGGAGCCCCTGGAGGAAACCCACGCAGTCAAGGGGAGAACATATAAACACCTCGATATAACACCCAAGGAATTGAACCTAGGACCCCAGTGCTCAGAGGCAGCACTGATAACTTCAACAGTACATTTGTAATGAAAACTAAAGTAAAAAATGGGTCTAAAAAATGGGGATCAAATTAACTGTTGATACATGTGGCCTCCTATAGCCCATAGAAGTTCACAGAGATCCTTGCTAATTACTGACGGGATCTGAAGGATTTCAGATAACAAGGTTATTCTCAACCTATAGATAAGATAAACAGCTCTCAGCTTCATTCCTGAATTCTTCTACTATATTTACAAACTTTCCATACGGCCCTATTTAGATTTGTAATGCAAATGTCAATTTGGATTTTAAATTCCGTGGACAAAAAATAGGTACATTTTTAATTTTAACAGGTGGTTAAAATAGGTACAATACATAAAAACAAGAATACAAACAAAACTGTTTGAAAACTTTTGTCTAGTATTTATGTCTGTGGCAAAATGCCAATAAAAGTCTAAACAATGTATTTTGTGTTTAGAGCTTCCCTGTCTGTTTTAATTTCTTTCAAACAGTGGTTGTAGCCTATGTACTGCAGACCGTTTGGTCTGTGAATAATCTCCATGTGGTCTGTTAATAATTCAGTCAAACTGTGTCAGGGCATAGCCTTTTCTACACGATCATGCACATTAAACAGATTTACCACATTATCATTTATGGGATATATGTTGCTATATAACATGTGTTTTTCATTTTATCTGGATGTTTCAGGCAAATATACAGTACATGTTAGCTCCCTCTGATACAATTCTATGCACAGTTCTTAAAGACAACTAATGTGAAACTGCTTTCTGTTATGAAACAAATACAGAATTAACAATATGTTACACTTTCCAGTGTCACAAGACTTGCCATGTTTGCTGTTTTAGCCCACACTGACCTTAAAGCATGAAGTAATTTAAACCACTCACTGTAATCTGAAAGCATGGTACTGGGGCAGACAGACTTAGCACTAAGAAACTTAACATTATTACGTTTTAAATCATAGCAAAATTCTGCCAGTCCAACTCAGTAACATGTCATTAAAATCTAAACATATAATTTAACAGGTTTTTTCATTTAGACAGCCAGTGCTACTAACAGGGCAGTATGGTGGTGCAGTGGTTAGCATTGCTGCCTTGCAGCACTAGGGCCCTGGCGTCAATTACAGGCCTGGGGTGCTATCTGTGTGGAGTTTGCATGTTCTCCCTGTATACACAGGAGTTTTATCAAGTGCTCTGGTTCCTCCCACAATCCAAAAACATACTGGCAGGTTAACTGGCTTCTGGGAAAACTGGCCCTGGTGCGAGTGCCTGAGCGCCTACAATGGATTGGCGTCCCATCCAGGGTGTACCCTGCCTGGCACCTACTGTTTGCCGAGATTTAATAAAGCACTTAGAAAACGGATGTCACTTTAAACAAAATGACCAACATCAGCATAAAAAAAAAAACATAACAGCACAAACACGTTTAATTCAACAGTCATGATTTTTACATAACAGGTACATAACAGTACCTTCTGATTGTTTTTGATCCTGGTGATGACCTACATAGGGATGAACGAGGTAATTCTGAAGGTCTTACTTTAGTCTTCATTGCATCGGTCACTGTTGGCGACATCATGATGATGCAGATGCCCGTCACCAGAAAGAAGTAAAGGGTGTACATGAAGCGGGTTGCCGTGGACTGCTTGATCTTCGGGCAGATGCTGCAGCACAGGGAGCAGGCTGCCGACCCACAGCAGCACGCTAGCTACAGCAGGAGGAAAACACACTGCCATTACACTTCAGAGCAAACCTTGAATTCTCTTAACACGACAGATTAGTTTTATTACTATTAGTTACGTTCTGGCACATTTAAGCCTGAGCTGCTGTTAGGTGACACACTACGTGCACTTTTTGCCAACTAATATTAGATTCATATTTCTAACACAAACTTATCAACATTATTACATTAATTATATTTTGATGAAGTGCTGTATAGATTTCACGTGCAGTATGGTGGCGCAGTGGTTAGCATTGTAATCACTGCACGCTTTCAAACGTTCAAGGGTTTTTGCCGGGTATTCTGGTTTCCTCACACTGTCCAAAAACATACTGGTAGGTTAAAGGGCTTCTGGGAAAACTGGCCCTATGATCAGTGAGTGACCCGCGATGGACTGGCGTCCTGCCCAGGGTGTACCATGCCTTGTGCCTGTTGCTTACAGGGTTAGCCACCCTGATTTGGATAAAGCAGTTAGAAGATGGATGGATGGGTATTTAGAGGACATTTTTTTTATCCAGAGCAACTCACAGGGATTAGATATTGATGATGTTCATCTTAAATATATACATTTTGATGCAGTTAGTTAAAATGGTAATGAAGGGATAGACTGGCTCACTTAATCATTAACTGGATCAATTTAAGACTACTACAAGACAAGATATTAAATATTAAAAAAATATTAAAAGATATTTAAAAGAGAGGTGTAGGTAGGTGTCTCAGAATAGGTCATTCATGACAAAACTCTACTTATACGTGCTTTCAAACTCTAAGCAACACTTAAATGCTCTTTCATCATAATTTAATTAATAGAAACTTTGCTCAACAACACAATTAGACCTCATAGGAAATATAAACTATATTCTAAAATAATATTTTTATTATATATATATAAAATAATATTATATAATGTATATAATATATAGAATAATATTTTATCCATTGTATTTTTTTTACAGAAGAAGCGAATGAATGAAAAAACTATGCTCAGGTTTCACAGAGTGGTGACAAATGGCAGTTAAAGGACACTCATCTGTTGTAGGGCCTAACTGAAAAATACCGGTCTCCACGACATCCACTTGTGAATGCTAGCAGAATCTTCTTGCTCCTGCACAGACAGGTGGTCAGCCTGCATAGTTACATTTTTCATTTAGGCAACATTAATCTCCTTTCACCACAACAGCCATCTTCTTAGCACTGCGTGGAAAGGTTAACACCCCTGCTATTTGTAAAACCCCACACACCCCCAACGCATCCATGATGCAATCTCATTCCAAAGTGAAAGCCAGACAACACTTTGCTTCTCAGGCTGTGTGAGTCCCATTGTACTTCCCTGCATGCTTTGGGCCTCCTTGTGAAAAGCACACGCATTGCTTCGCAGAAAGGCATATCTAATTGAAAGACAATAACCTGGCTATTGTTGGAGCACAATGCATCTAGAAAATTTCTCATGCTCTTCATGGGCGTCGTTGCATTCTTAGCTGAATTTGCTCTGCCTTATGTCTATCTCAGCATATAAACTAAACTGAACAGGGTACTATCATGCCATGTACTCTAATATTTCATCATATCGCGCTCTACTACCTTCTGTAGTGTGCACAAATACAACTTGCTGAGTTATTAATTACATGAAACATTTAATATAAATGAACATTTCTAAGCTCAGGCTTACTTTGCACAACATAATTTTCTAATGTGGTATATATTTTTCTAATGACTCTTGAAAGTCATCTTATACGAATACAAATAAAGCATCAGAAAAAAAAGAAATATGCATTAATGGTACTGTATATGCACCACAATGTATCACTCAACTTTTTAAACTAAAGGTTTAATAAAAAAAAAAACAATAAACTGCTAAAAAGGCGAGACTAATCATACTTTCTCACATTTAAGTTCTAGCCTGGTTATATCAAATATGACATGTGCATTAAAACTGTTTAGTATTAAAGCTATGATTAGACTTTCTTACCATTTTCTTAACTTTTCCTACAGCCGTTATTCAAACCCTAGTAATACATTACCCTCTATCTCACACCTATGATTTAGGGGTGATAGGCTAGAGTTGAGGATTGAGGTTAGAGTTAGAATTAGAATTGTGTCAATTGTGGTTTCCACACTCCATAGCACTATCTCAGTACTCTAAACTTTTCCAGGAAAACAATGAATCATTATTTAATCATTACCACTTTTTAATTTCTTTGGGGCACAAAACTTTTCTTTTGTATTTCACACTTCCAAATACTGTCTCTCTTTTTAAAAAACATGTTTTCACCTCCCAGGTGATAAATTCACTTCCCAGAAAAGAGAGCATTTCTCAAGAGCAAAATGTCCCTTTTGGTTCTTAGTATCAGAGAAATACAAAAATTCTCTGTTCAATATGTGGAAAAGAGGTAATTATTAGAGGCCTGCCTCGCCTACATAAAATCTAATACCGATATCCTTAAAGGAGCATTTTTACAGCATTTTCTTTAACTGCCGAAAGAGCTCAACAGGTCAAACCATTAGTCACAGAATTCTTCATGGTTTTCTTAAATTCTTCATTAGTCAGATTCTTCATGGTTTTCCTTTAATAATAATTGCTTACATTAAACAGCGCTTTTCTGGACACTCCACTCAAAGTGCTTTACAGGTAATGGGACTCCCCTCCACCACCACCGATGTGCAGCCCCACCTTGATGATGTGACGGCAGCCATAGTGCGCCAGAACGCTCACCACACATCAGCTATCACTGGGGAGGAGAGCAGAGTAATGAAGCCAATTCATAGAGGGGGATTAATTAGGAGGCCATGACTGGTAAGGGCCAATGGGAAATTTGGCCAGGACACCTGGGTTACACCCCTACTCTTTTCAAGAGAAGCCCTGGGATTTTTAATGACAGAGAGTCAGGACCTCGGATCAATGTCTCACTTGTTTATAGTATAGTGTCCCCATCACTATACTGGGGCATTAGGACCCACATGGACTGCAGGGTGAGCGTCCCCTGCTGGCCCCACTTAAACCTCTTTAGTTCTGCACTTGTGGTTTGTGGACTCACTTGTTTCTTTAGAGGGATCCTAGCCTCCTTGTCCATTAGCCAGGAGCTTAGCCATTAGCCAAGCAGGTTAAACCAAATTGACTATGACTAAACACTAACAAACTTTTTCAATACATTTAATTCTTGGCAAATTCTTCCATGGGGGTCTTCCACTCTACCAGTCCTAATGGCAGGTAAAGGCACTTTCCAGAGCGCAGGCTGAGCTCCATGATCACAGGTTCATGTCACTAACCGACTGTGACTGGAGGTTTCCCAAGAGGGTAGGGTGGGACTAGTCAGAGCTCTCAGAGACAACACAACCCTTGTAGCCCCAGGGTGCCTGCAGTGCTGTCAGTGAGGGAGGAGGCTGAATCTCCAGGTTAGGGTTGTATAGACTGTGTAGTGGCAAGGCAAGTACAGGAATTAAGTTTGCTGCTCCCTTGCCAGTCCCTCTCTCCTTCATCTCAGTGGTGCAAGATACAGAGAGGCCATTCCATTTGGTTCACATTTAAGGTGTTTTTCTAGCTGATAGAGTGTCCTGATAAGGAACAACTCCCAATACTGAGATTCTCCAGCAACCCTAATAAATGGTAATCTCTGGCACCTTACAGTCTGAGACTCCAAGTGAGGGTATCATCCTAAGTTGTTTACAACTCTAAGGTCAGAGTGCATGGTTACTCATCCTCCACCTAGATCAGCCAATCAGGAACTGGTAGGGCAGGGTAACCCCATGTGGGTCTTGGATGCCCACGAAACTTTGAACGACCAATGAACCAATGAACAACCGTAGTTCCTCCAGGTAAAACAGGCAGCACAGTCCCTCCGTGCGCCTCTTGGACATTCTCAGACTCAGAGCCCCTCCTGGACATCCATGTCGGACTCAGCTCGGACAATCACGTAACGGCCAGTGTGTCCAAGTGCAGGACTTTCCTTTGTTCTAAGAGTTGAGAACGGAGGTCGCCAGCGCGTAACCAAAGGATCCACCCGAGGTTAGCTCTCATGAACCCACCCCGAACGCTCACCTGATCAACAAGTGAACTACCGTTGGAACTGTGGACAGCTGAATACCACTATTCAGGACTAGTGCTTCATCAGGAACGAACCGGTCTTCTTCCTGTCTAAAGAGTGTAACCTGCTTGGACCCGCAGTCTCTTTTTATAACTCTGCTAGTAAGCCAGAACTAACAAGCCGGACATCGCAGCAGAAACCTCTCCCACCACGTCACAATCCGAACCGAGCACTGCCTGGCACCAAGCCAGAGAGCGCCGATTGGACACAGCAACAAGCCTGCCACTGCTTCTTTGTCCGCGGGATATCTGAATCCACACAGATTGCATTACATCTTGAGAATTCAATTGTTACCTCAACCCCAGTTGATATCAATTTAATTACTATGAGTGATGTACTTGCTTTTGAGTATCTAGTGTAGAAGTTGTAATCCAAGTTCATTTACGAAACAGTATAAATGAATGATATACTGTATGTATGTCCCTCTTGGTTTGTAACTCTTCGTGATTGAGTATATACCTTTTGTACTCTGCTAACCCTCACTATAAGATCTGTTATGTTTATATGCACATTTTATGTATCAATAAATGTATTCGCGTGTATGAGTATCCGTGTGTGTGTGCATTGTTTTAGTTATCCCCCAAGGTTGATTCTAACAGCCATCAAAGAATCATTTTGTGACTTACGGCTACAACTAATTGTCCCAGTAAAAGCACAAAACCCCTACATTTACTGGTCCCTTGTGAGAGGATGCCTACATCTGCAAAGTGTTAAAAGATGGGAGGCTCAAAGTTGGGCAGATGGAAGGTTTGCCTAGATTCCCTCATTCTCCCCTATGCAGCTGCAGGGTTCACAGCTACACACTGAGACATGAAAAAACACAGATTGTTCTATATCTGATAGGTGTTTAAAATACTCGACAATTCTTGTAATAAAAATCTGGGAAGGAACTGAGGGCTGGCGACCATTAAAAAATAGAGCAGACGTCAAGCAGATATCTGATTCAGGCTGAGTTTAATATTTCCCGTTATGAATAATTCATCAGAAGGATAACTGAAAGGTGATCACTAAGTCTGGGTTTGTGAACATAGCTCGGATTCAGTATTTTAAAGCAAAAGGATGATAGTGTTATCACATACAAGCAGTGTGACATAGGTCACCTCAAGTGTTGTGATAGAACCATGAAATAAGATAAGCATCACATCAGTACACCCAAGTCAATTGCAAATTCAAATTCAAAGAGCTTTATTGGCATTACCGATTAAATTACAGTGTTCCCAAAGCAACTCCTTTGTTTTCTGTTTAACACAAAGTATTTTAACATGAGACACAGCTGATAGACCCTGTTTTACTCATTGATGTCTGTGCTTTTAATCAACTGCTAACTAATTCTGGTCTTGTATAACAAAGTGAAAACACATGCACAGGCATCAGATAAATATATACAACATCTAAGTGTAAAGGAAGCTACAGTAGCTGCTCAGGACCTGAAAGAAAACATGGCATAATGCCAAGTAATACATTACCCCTAGGGAGTCAGTGTAAACTTTTATAAAGCAAAAACAGAAGAATTAGCTTATAAATTAGATGACACTGAGATAGAAAGATATTGTGAGTTATCTTAGTTATATGAGGGATCTAGTAGGTTTTCTATCTTCAATTATATATGGTCCATTTAGACTATTAGAGGGTTTGATAGAACATGCTTTGTTATGTGGAACATCCATCCATTTTCTAAACATTTTATCCAACATAGGGTCACAGGGCAGGACATGCCCTGGATGGGACACTAGCCCATTGCTGGGCACACACAGACACAAACACAGACATGCACACACTCAGGGCCAATCTTCCCAGAAGCCAATTAACCTACCAGCATGCCTTCAGACTATGGAAGGAAACCAGAGCACCCAAAGGAAAGCCACACGAATAATGGGGAAACCATACAAACTGCACACAGATAGCACCCCAAGAAAAAGCCATTTGCTGATGCTTTGGAGATATATTGTTATGTATTTTGCTAATTGTTTTCTCACTCAATACTTTGAGGAGCCCTGACCAAAAGGTCTTTAAATATCTCTATTTCATGTGAATCATATTCAGGTAAAATCAGATTACAGCAATTGTCAAAGTAATGTTATGCTGGCAAGAAGAAAAAGATACATAGTCTCACAGCACTGGTAGGCAAACTTTTCTAATTCTAGGCTGAAGCTATTAAACATTTGTGCTGTTGCTTCAGCGAGGCATGCAACTGCATTTAGGTCATGATGAGATGTTCCATTTCCCTTACATATGGCAAAGCAGTTATCAAACTGTGAGAATGCATGAAAATACACAGCAATGTCAGACTTCACTGCATGACACAGTGAATAGTTTCTTTCTAAGGAGGTGTACAAAAGTACATACTGTACAGACCCTCAAAAGAAAACTACTTTAGGGACGCAAAATCAAAAATGATTACCAACAACAAGACTGTAACAGTACAATGCTTGATTTTGCCTGTTTTGTATACACACTGCAGAATAAAAACTGAATATACTGTGATTCCATTTAACACTAGGAGGAACAGCTGTTGTGTCTATTGCAAATAGAACCCAACGATATGAGAACACTGGAGCTGAATGTTTGACTTTCCCACCCACTGTATCTAGATGTTTGTATCCTGTCAGCTGAGAGTGACTTAACTGTGGTTTTTACAAATAAATGTATTGTTTAAACAGCTGAAACTGTGATTGCTGACATTATTGAGGCTGTAACTGGCATAGTCATTTTATAGGAAACAAACAACACCGCCCATTTAACTTTGCATCTAAAAAGAATTCATATGCATGAAGAAAAAGACAAAAGACCTGACACAAGAACATGGATGTAGTAAATGCAAACTCTCAATCAATCAACGAATTTAACATTTCATGCACTCTGAGCGTCAAAGAACACACAAACAACTGAAGCATGACAAAAAAACAAAGGAAATTTATCTGAAAGACGAAGCCTCCTACAAACTTGTCTTACAGATTCTTTGCCAGTTATAAACACAGCTAGCTCCTCTGACTGCAAGCTCCCCCAGCCCTTTTGAAAGCAATGTTTGAAATTCACATTTTTTTCTGAAATACTTGGACTCTATATTGGAAGTAGGTGAGGCACTATTTCTTCACAGTTTATGTAAAGTTTTAACAACTTAGAAGAAAGAGCGGAGAAATTCCAAATTAGAGTTTAAAAATCTCCAATAAAAAAAACTTTTAGTCAACCTATTACAAAACAGCAAAACAACAGCTTGTTTTTTCAGTGGTTGCCAAATAGCGTATGTTGACAACTGTGACTGATTTGAGTACCAAGGAAAACAAGTAAATCAACAGAAAAGAGCTCTGAATAACATAGTTTAAATTAACTAATCCATAATTAAAACTTAACGTAGGTATCTTACAGTATCAGGTGTAGTTCTCATCAGTTTTTACTAATTATATGTAAAAAGGAACATCTATTTAAGGATATAGGCTACTGCACAAAATTATTTTAATTCTCTGTTCTTTAAAAATAAGGCGTTGAAGCTGGATGAAAATGGAAAAATTATTTAAAATTATCACAAATCATATACAGTGCCTTGCCAACAGTAAAATTATAAAATTAGGCATACAGTATTTTAAACCAATACTTAATTCAAAACCTGAAAGCTCAAATTGAAGACTTACAAGGGTAAGATAAATTATGGTAAAAACCTAAGAAATAAATATGTTGATTTTACTTAGAATGGTGAACACAATATTTGGTAGAAGGATTTGGTAACTTTAAAAATGTTTGGTAAACCTGTACCATCTTCCCATTCTTCTTGGCAGATTTGTTCAAGTTGTCACAAATTGCTTGGTGGTCGCTAACAGGCTGGAGTTTTCAAGCTTTTCTTCAGACCTCAACATAAGTTAAGACTTTGACTGGGCCACTTGCATATTTTTAAGCCACTCCAGTGTACCTTTAAATCACTGTCCTGTCAGTTTTGCATCTTAAGCTGATTAGATGGGATTTCCTCTAGTATTTGCTTATCTGTTCTATTCTGTTGCCTATTTTATTGTTCTTTCAATTCTTAAAATGCTTTCGGTCCCTGCTGGTAAGAATCTTCTCCATAGCATGATGGCGCTACGACGGTCCTTTTTGTAAGGATGGCCATGACTGGAAAATGTTTTATTTCGGTCTGTGCCACGCATAAAGCTCACAATATATAAATTACAGGAACTGATATTATTGCACAGAAAGTAATTCTAATTGTGTGACCCATTAAGGTAATTTTCTACACTCATCCACCCATTTTCTAACCTCTTTACACAACAGAAGGGCACAGGGGAGCAGGAGCCTATCCCACCAAATGATGGGCACAATGTAGGACACACCCTGGACAGATGCCAGTCCACCACAGGGCAGACACACAGACACAATTATACACACTAACAAAAGGGCCACTTTTCCCAGAAGTCAATTATCCTACCAGTATATCTTTGGACTGTGGGAAGAAACTGGAACACCCAGTGAAAAAACACATGCAAACTCACAAACTCCACACACATAGCAACCTAGGACCAGAACTGAACCCAGGGCCCCAGTGCTCTGAGGCAGCAATGCTAACAGCTGTGCTACAGTGCCGCCCACTTGTGCAATCATGACTTTTAAATGGATGAATCCGTTTTTCTTACCTATTCCTGTGTTTTTTTTTCAGAAGTGAAAGACACTTTTCTACAGACATATTGTTCTGTTAGTACAGGAATCACATGCAGCAAGCTGATCGTGTTTACAAGCAGCAGAGCATACAAAACGGGTACAAATTGTGACGCTGCTTTTTCAATGAAATCAGAGCAAGAAGCAATGCTTTTGTGGCCATTGAGAAAAGGGCATTATAAGCACTACTATATGGGTTAAGATGAAGATCCCTGCATCTCTTAAACAGCAACATTTAAAGGAATATGCAATGTTTTTATCCTAACAAACACTCGCACATATTTACAATTTCATTCAGACATTTAATTAGATGGATATTGTAGATTCATTAATCTTGGAAAAACATCCAATATTCCAGCTCCCACAAGCCATGCCCTTGCATATTTTGTATAAGAAAATACTACACTCTGTGTCAGACTGTACTGTAAATCATCATAATCAACTCCTACCATCAGATGGTTAGAAGGATTTGGGAAGTCCTAGCAAGGGAGTGCATTACTCACTCTGTGAGCATGTTGTTCAAAAATCTGCTGTGTTGAGCAGTTTCTTCGCATCTGTGTATAGTACGACACTGGAAAATCTCCGCTACACTGAAAGAAGCTTTACAGGCTTGACTCATTGAACCTGAAGTGTTTTTCCACTGTTCACGTCTCTCTCTACAGTTTCTCCCTAAATGAAAGGCTACCATTTTCTAATATCATATACTGTAAACGTTAAGGCCTACATATTACATTGATTTTCCTTTTTGCCCTAAAACATCAATCACATCCTTTTAAAAGTCTTAGCAAAAACTGTGAAGTTCCAGCTTGTGCAACCCACACTCACAGCTGGACTTCATTAACTGCATAAATCCCCTAGATAGAGCATGTTATACTGTATCAGATTTTGGTAAGTAGAGCCATCATGTCTTACACCGAGAAGAAGCTACAAACCATGTCACAAGACAGACTATAATCAGTCATTAATACACACATAATTACCAAGTGAGCAGTTATGGTACAGATCTGTACTGTATAAAGAATAACAGAAGTGGAAATATTTCCTCACAGAATACACAAAATAAATAACTGGATTGGATGGTGTTAATAGTTAATGTTTTATGGCATACACTTAAATGGTTACTGAGCAGTATAATCTTTGAGTCTTTTACCTGAATCCCACTAAATCACAATGAAATGTTTTGTCTTACAGGTATACTATATTGTATGTTGGAAAATACTGCATTTCCAGAAAATATTTCAGATTCAGATTACATAACCTGTTAAAAAAGACATCTCTTGATTGGCTAATGAACAAGGAAACAAGCAAGGGGACATAAAGTACTGCAAAAAAATAAATGCTCTTAACAATATCCAAATAAGTGAGATATTGAATTATCCTGGGTGGAGATTCTGTTCAAATTATTTAAGGACTCTTTTGGTTCTTTCAAAGAACAACTGCTATAGAATTAAAACTTTGACTACTCTAATTCATAGATGAGGCATAAGAGCAAACCATTTATTACAGATGTAAGGTTTATAGCCAGCAGAGTTAAGTATATATTTCAACTGCAGTCTGGAACTTCTGAGTCGTCTGCTTGCTTGGACTTAGGCCCTCACAGACAGCAACCTTATGCTTCACAATGTACCAATCAAATACCTTGTACTATGGGTGTTGTTTCATGCACTATTTTTCAACTTATTTGCAAATAGGCATGATTGTATAAAGACATAAAGTTCATGCAGGCATGAAATTTAATATTAGTATAAAAAAGCTAACTTTGCGGATTTTCGTAGCCAGCCATAACCCACTTCCTAATTCTAAGATCAAATCACTAACACTGCAAATCAAAGTTCAATGTAATTTAGTGACCAGTCTTAGGGAAATTATATAATTATGTGACAAATTAACTTCATTCCAGAAGCTACTGAGAAACTGCAACATTAATGACTTATTACTGTGCTTTTTTAAAAAATATGTCTTTACTGAGTGGAAAAAATTTTTTTTTCCTTCAATATCACATATGCAGTTGGTGGATAAAGAAAAAAACATCCACATGCAAAAACGTAAGGAGAATTTGTTTATTCTGAGAATCTAGGTCATCCACATTCTAACAAAGACACACATATCATATCTGGTTATTTTAACAGAGCTGAAAAACATTAACTATTTGTATTAAAGAGGACATGCCACATCAGGTTCACATAACCTTTTTCTTAAAAAAAATATAACTAAACTGAAAACAGTTTACCATCTAAACTTTAAATGCCCTTTGTTCCCCATAAAACAGTATGAAATGTTCAGGAATTGATAGAAACAAAGCAGGGAAATCCTTTTTTCATATGCCTTAGCATATGATATATGGCAAATACCAAAAACGAGTATGCTGTAGTGTTTTTTTTATAATATGCATGTTCTGAAACTATCATCTGCCAAATATATATAATATTTCAATTCAATTCAATTCCCCTTTCAATTCAACTTAAACTTTGATTTATTCAGAAGATATTCTGCAAGTAGAGCAAACACAAAGAATTTTAACAATGCAAGAACACTAGATGCTCTCTGATGTACAACACTATTGTTACGTTATACTGTGCTGCCAAAGAAGGCCTATAGGCCAATCCAGGCGATTTATAGGTAACATTAATCTGCTGTTCAGTAAATTATTTATGACAACTAAAATATACATTTTCTTACACTTATAAAACGTTCAGGAAGCATTTTTGTTGTATCAAGTTACAATGGTTCGCACATAAACTAGATAGATCAAAAGCAATGATTAAAAAGGGTAATGCATCGAGTATTTGACGAATTTAATCTCCCTGTTGAAGACTCAAATTCAGTTTACGCTACACTGAATCCTCAGAAGGACCTTAGAGGGGCACGACAACACTATATACGTTTGCTTTAATCTGAAGAGTGATCTCGGGTGTTACAACAGTAAAAGCAAAAACTAGTTTTGTTAAATTAGATCTACGTATGCGTTCACCACCACAAATAATTCGCATGACTAAAACCCATAAAGACAATTATGAAAAATATTGATGGTTGGATGTAAGAGACTTTGGTCATTTAAACAGATCTCTCAATTTTCACTCAACACAAAGTCTGGTCTAATTTGAGTATTTAAAAAAGTATCTGAGTATTGACTATTTAAAAAAGATACTAGCTTTAAAAATCGATAAACTGCCCGCATCTTTAATACATATAATTTAGGCAATGAAACCACTTATAAAAACAGAAACAGAAAAGCATGAATCAAAAACCCACAGCTGGCTGTAAAGGATGTGCCGACGTGTTTAAAAGTCAAGAAAGTGTTCTCATTGCTATGAATGAAGTAGGCTTCTTATTTTCTACAATTTTAGTCCCGGTCTATTCAAATCATAAATTAAAATCTCAATCACCAAAATGTAATCAGTACTTCACACTAATGTCAGTTTCAGCTCTCACGAGGCTATAGATACACATATAAAATGGATGGAAATTATTAAATGGGTTACTTCATATAAAAATAACGACTTGCAAACAACACGGAAAAGAAAAGTGTAACTTTTAATCAAGCTGCTTACCTGAGAAACGCAACATCGAACAGACATTCTGATTCAAGGGATCCCTTTTAAACTGTAATACTATAACCCCGCAGATTTCCAGTTCGGGGTCGAAAGAGATGTTGTTCTTCAGCCTCCCAAATCCCAGCTCACACATAAATAATGCGCTGGTCCAGGCTGATGCTTTATATATACTGTACGTTTATTGTTTTTCTTTTTAAGACTGTCGGTGATGGCGCTACTGCTGCTGAGCCACTCCTGAAACAGCACAGACAAAAGCCACAACAGCGTCTCCTAACCGAGGTCTGCAGTGAATTTCTAAAAACAAACAGTACAGTAAGCACCATGTAGAAACAAAACTCAGCTTTGTCATCAGCTGGACAGTTCACTCGGACCGCGGGATATCAGCATATATTAAAAATAATTCAATTCACCCATTATCTCCCTCGATGAAAAGCAATTTCTCTTTCAATAATTATTCTCATTTTTCGCTTTTCAATCACTTCCGTTGTCGTCAGATGTTCTGGATCCCATTTGCTTTTCCGGTGACAAGATGTTTTTTTTAACGGTGATGTGGATCGTATTCGAAAGTTGGCTTTAACAAGTGCTGAACTATTGAGGAGACAGATTTATCTTTTCGAAGAGCAAAAATGATGTAATGTGCATAAAAGTCAAGGAGATTGTGCTGTAAGGCAATTAATGTTCTATATGAATCTGTATATTGTAGTTATCTATGAATATAAACCGATCAATTAATTAAAATTTGTGGACATTGAACTACATACTCAATCACAGCAACAGTCGTGTCTAAGTAATGCCAAACAACTCTGTAAAATCGAATATTAAACTTCTCATTTTGATACAGGGTCAGAAGCATTGTTGTGCATTATGTGACGAATCTTCCACATTCCTGCGTCTTCAATCACAGGTTAGACATGGGCACAGCCAAGGAAACCCCCTGGACGAGACGGCACTCCATTGCAGATCATACGTCGATTAGCCTAGACAGTATGTCTTTGGACTGTGGGAGGACACTGGTGCTGTTGTAGGAAATTCTTCATCAGAGGAGCAGGACACAGTCTGGTGCAGATTCAGTTTTATTTAGCTCAATTTAGTCCGAAAACACGCGCTTGGTCTGCCCCACAGAACAGACAAACTGCAAGGGTTTCCCAGCTCTTATATACAGTCAGAAGTAAGTTTGTTTAACAATATGAGTGCTTGTCCTGTTCTTGGATATGTAATTAATTCTTGTCCTACTCTGTCTTGCTGTAGGTTCTGTCCTTTGATATGCAGCAGCCATTGGTCTGGTTTATCCTGTTTGTGGGTTTTGTTCCTGTCTGTTATTATGTAGCGTTAAGCCACTGGGGCTGCTAAAGCAAGTCAGCTTTATAGCATCTTAGTGTAACTTTTGATTGAGGCTAAATTAACAGACCCCATCAACACCTCTCACAATGTGCTTAAGTGGTGATACTGTGATGATGGATAAGTGAGATATATACATGTCCCACTTCAGGTGCTCTCTGTGAAAAATATGTAGCCATGGGGAGAACATGCAAACTCCACACAGAAATCCCTCTGTCCCAGAATCGAGTCCAGGACCCAAGAGCAGTGAGGCGGGGCTAACTCTCACGCCACTATGCCACCAAGCTTCTACTATATGTATAATGTAAAAAAATAGTCAAACTAAATGATTTCAATTCTGTTTTTATAGCACATTTTTAGGTGCAAAGCGATTAAAACACCTAATCATTTTCCCTATTTTTTTTTCTAAACAGAACAAAAGAACTGCTGTTTTTATATGTCTTGAAATTAATTACATCATGTTATGTGATTTACATTAGAATGAAACAACGCTATTGTAGTGGTTTTGCTATTGTTGGAGCATCTGCAATGGACAAAGAAGAATGACTAAGAGAGACATTTATGCCTTTCAAAAGGCAGAGGCTAAGTCTCGTGTCATCACATAATTTAAAAGTCAAAAATGATTAGTGATCAAATGCAGTCTATTGTCAGCTATTAAGCTTTCAACTTATTAACCTATAAAGTCTTAATTGTTTCCTTCCATTTTTCAGATAACAGATGACAATTTATGACGTTTAAATGGCAGTAAGCATTTCATTTCATGTCATTTTATTGTTATTCACATGCATGCCAATAGTATAAAGCAATATACTTGGTATTACTAAAAGATTATAAAGATCTTTTAAAAACTCAAAGTAAGGTAAAACTCAAACTCAAGGTAAAATTACCCATTACCAGTTTGAAAAAGCCAAACATTTGGAGCTACATTGCTGGAGAATATATATGATTGAACCAAAATGCCTGTTGCTCCAGTTATCCTATGGAGCAGATTAAGAATTTGTTTGTGCTTTATAGTTTCTCATCATGTTTGTGTAAAAATAATATAGACTAGGCTGTGGACTAGTACCATCACTGTTCTGCAGAGTGAGATACTGTATACTGGCCTGGTTGCATACTGCCATCTAAAAAATATAGCTGGACAGTAGTTTCCTATTGCTGTATCACAAAGTATCATGGTTATCCAGACTGCCATTTGCCAGTGTAGGTCAAAACACGGCCACCTCCCTATTACCTAGACTCACATCAGAATGGCCAATACCTGTTTCAGCACAGTTTCAAGATAATGATTACTTGCAATATGACATTGATATAATAGATGAGTTCTTTTATCAGGGAATTGCTAGTTTGAAGGATAAATTGGCCCAGTACATTAGGGCTATTACTTTGAGAAATAACATTTATGTTATAAAAATAATACTATTTTTAAATTGCAGACACCCCCTGCCTCCTATCACTTCCACTTGTACAAAATAGTAACACGGGGAAGTGTAGCAATACCATTACCAGTTCAGTCAATTCAGACAATTCTCAACCCTCTTTATTAAATACAGTATATACTGTATTGTAAACTATTAATAGTAATTACACACAGTATCAAGACAACCCACCCCCTTAAACAGACAATATACTGTTATCTTGTTTCTTGCACTGTATATCTGAGTTGCAAAACTTTTAGTGTGCCAATTGTATTGTACATAGAATTTTGTGAAACAGAGATAACAGTACCTGAGGCAGCACAGAATTCCTGTGCTGCTGTTAGCTCTGCTAATTCTCAGGAGAGGAGCTATTTCCATGTGTAGCCCATTTTCCTGCCTTCACACAAAATTGCAAAACAGATTCCATATTTTGCAATACACTTTTCATGCTGCTGAAAATGCTGCTAACTACAGTTTGTAGAATTTTACATTTTTAGAGTTTTACCTTGTCTTAAAATGAAAAGCATTCACCAAAACAATTGGCTTTGTGCAAATTTCTTTTCAAAGATGAGTGGTATTTAGCAGTAATTCAATCTCGCTTTGAAAGAATACAAAGAGCCTTCATTTCTTTCTAGGGCTCATGAAAACAGTGGTGGTAGTTGTGTGTGGGGGATATAGTTTCTGACAACCTGCGTCATTCTCATTTGTAAGCTAAAACTATTGATATGTAGTGAACAGTATTATTGAGCCTGGTTTAGAACTCTTTCTTATCCACTTGCTTTTTTACGGTTTTATTTTATATTAAAATGGTGTTTGCATACCACATATGTATCTCTACATATTGGGTATTGAAGAATGAGAGGAATGCAGAATTTAGTCTTAAAGGTGATTTAGGATGAATAAAAGTTTTTGAAAGTGAAGAATTAAGTGAGATAAGAAAAGAAGAATTTTTTAAAAAATAAACCTGGATATGTTCTACCTCCCCCATAAACCTGTACTGGATAAAGCATTTAGAAAATGGTTGAATGTATGGATAAGCTACACTCTACTCCTAAGAGAATCATTTTTCATATAGAACCCTTCTTTTAGCCAAACATGCACTGGATTTTATTTTGTCCCTTGGCAGTCATAGTAAATCAGCCTTTAGTATGTTTGCGTTGCATTTGGTCTATATTTATGAAAGGATGGGAAAGTATCAATTTTCTTTCTCATATATTCCCTTAAATCTGGCTTTTAGAAACATCTACTGATTTTCAAAATATAATATATCAAAATAGGTAATGCAGGTGATACAGCAACATGATCCAAAGTGATAGATCAAGGATGCTTAGCGTTTGCTCTGGCTTTGAGCTGCTTGGTGAAAGGGATGACAAACCTGGTCATTTGAATGAGGTGGTTTACCCAGAGTGAGTCAAACTGTGGATCTGCTGTAAGGGCAGTGAAGATGGGCTTGTCAGTAGGTTGCTGAGTAGAGAATTCTGCGAAGGAAAGCCTGATGTCTCTTACCTGTGTAGAGGAAGGTGATATAGGAAAAATATTTTTTTCTCCTCCAAGGCTTTCACAGGAGACTTCATATGTTGTCTAGCAAAAACACATTCCATTCAGCTTGGGGTTAAATCTTTGGTTCCCTTTATAAGATAAGATTACTTTATTAGCCATATACAATTTCTTGCATTAGGATTTGTCTTTTTACATACCCCAGTTTGCTCTCCATGAGACACAGACAGGGAGAGAAGCTTGGGGTCAGAGCGCAGGTCCAGCCATTATACAGTGCCCCTGGAGCAGCTGGGGTGAAGGGCCTTGCTCGGGAGCTAAACAGAGTACGATTCCTCTGTCGGCTGAGGGATTTGAACCGGCAACCTTCCAGCCACAGGTGCAGATCCTTCCACACAACATATTTCATATACTGTACAGCAACTGCGATTTGCCCCAGAGACCATGAGTAGATGACAATTTTCTGTCTCACTGGAACTAAGGTGGCTGGGATCACGCATGTAATCTGAAGCTGAGAAAGGTGATGACTCGGGGGATATTGTCCATGTAGACTCAAACTACATTGGTGTAAACACCACGTATTTCAGTCAGGACAAGTTCATACAACTTGACAACAAACTGAAGAGCAGACCTAAATTGGTGTTTTTCTCTGTAATTCTACCAAGTCTTTGAAAAGGTGAACAACAGCATCCATTCATTTTCTAATTGCTTCTTTCAATTAAGAGTTGCAGTGGAGCCAGAGCCTATGCCAGTAAGTAAAGGGAGCATGGAAAGGTATACCTTGGACAGGACATCAGTCCACCACAGGGCAGACATACAGAAGCATAAACATTCATACCAGTACCAATTTTCTTAGAAGCCAATTAGGAACCCCCCCTAACATGAGAAGAACACACAAACTACACACAGACAGTGATCCAGGTCTGGAATCAAACCCAGAACCCCAGCACTACAAGGCAGCACTGCTAACTACTACATCCAGGTGAACAGCACCTTCAACCATAAATCAATCAATGCAACACACAGTCGAGGACATACAGTACATTACTCATACAAAACAAAGTATTTGTAGATGTGACTTTCATTTCCCCACAATAATGTATAATGAGGAAGAAAATATCTACAGCACCCGTCATGGGACAATGACTACTTTTGGAATTGGAATTTTTTACAAGAATTCCAAAAACCTAACCTAAACCAATACTAACCTTTTTTTTTTTACCATTAGCTAACAATTTTTATTATGTCTGACCACAAACCCTTTTGCCACATGTTTGCAGCATCACTTAAATGCTTGGTTACAAACTCTACCACACAGGCCAGCGTTGTGAAGCAACTGGGATGTTGTTCATTCACTTTTTCTCCCATCTCAGGCCAAACTTCATAGCTTGTCCTCAGAGTTGCATATAGTACCTAACTTGTTTGCTCCTTTCCTGGCTCTTGGTTTGGAGGGACAGTCTGATCTTGAGTGTTTGGGTCTTCTTCACTTCACTCCTTAATCAACTTCACCATGTTCTGAGACATTAAGGGTCTTTAAAAAACTTAAATCCATTGAACTTTACCACTGAGTAGTTTTGAAAGCTTCTTGGTCTTCACGGTTGAATGTTTGCTTGAAAATCACTGCCTGACTAAGCAAGTCAGTCTGCCGGACAACATTTTTGGTTCTGCCTGACTAGACAAGGATGCAGCGGAAAGGAAAACTCCCCAGATACAGAAGAAGGTTCTCTGAACAATGTTCAGTGACTGCTCTCCCAATTCAGCTGAGAGGTATAGGTCACGTAAGAAGACTGTGGCAGCTGCTGAAGTGTTAAGAGTTAGGAGAAGACAAGAAGAAAAAAACTCCATGACTGATGACATACCACTTGTTGTTTAGAATAGGCTGGGAGCCAGGAGATAGTTGAATAAGGAAGCTCGGTGCTCATTAGGAAAGAATTAACATTCTGTTAGTACTTTTTCTCTTTCAGTTGTGTATTCTATTAAAATGACTCCTAGAAAAGCCTTACATTTTGAAACATATGAATATATCACCATTATATATCAGTTTCCATTAAACCACAGTATCTTAGTTACCATACACTTCTCTTATACTCTTTCATGTTCCCCAGTCACAACATGCAGCTGCTTCATAAAATCCTTTACATCCCTTATCATCAGTTTAACTCACCCGTAAGAACCTTTATAGAGCACAGGATGAAGACATATGCCTGCCTTTCTCTTTTGAACCATGTCATTTTTCACAACAAAAATGTTCCAATGTCTACAGCAGAATTAGCAACACATGAAGAACTGCTGCATCTCTCATGAACAGCACTTCAGGATTGAAGGTGTTTGGCAAGTTATAGAGATTGCTATTGCACAGTGCACTCAATACCACCCTGTCTGACTCAATCCCACCATTTCCAGTGAATGTCAGCTTGGGAAACTCCAGTTGCAGTCAGCCAACAGCTTATCTCAGATTTGAGTACCAGTAAAATGTATAAACTTTTTTTTTCTGTTGAAACATATGCCTAATGTTTTCATAAGACAATGTGCATTCTTCTATTCTTAGTAGATTTCTAGTGAAAATTGTAGGTGGGTCAATACTTTAACAGAAAACATGCAAAAAAACACAGATTCATAAAACCTTATTTCCAGTTTTATAATAGAAAAGGGAAAAAGGGAACATTTATAGTTTCACAGTTTATTGTCATATAAAAACATAAAAGTAAATGAACTTTACTCTTCTTTCATATCAAAAATCCATTTATATAAATAATAATGCTCTGGAGAGCTCATACAGTTCAATGTTACAATGTGTAACTGCGATCAAGTTTCTTTTTTCCCCATGTATGACTTTAGAGAAGTCATTTTTTAGCAGCACCAACTGTTGAGTAGTCATCGGCAGTCACCTTACATCAACCTTGGCCTTTTCCAGTTAGAATATCAATTTTTTCTTCAGTGATCCTGTAAGTGAGATAGATTCAGTGCGATGGTTTAATATCAAACACAAAAACTATGATAATAAATGTATAAAGGCCACACCCTTAAATGTTCTAACAAATGCTAATTGCATCCCAGTACACTAAACAACCAGTATTAATTTAGGTTCCGTTCACATTTATAATGCGTCCTATGGTGTACTGAACAAATGTTGTTTGTTAATATTTCTATAATTATAATTTGTAATAAAATGTATTTGTGAACAGAATATACCTCAAGCTTTAATAATAATTCCTTATAATTATTTTGAGCCACTGTTTTACCACTGTAAAATAGTCCTTTTTCATACAGAAGGATCGTGAACCAGTTTACACAGAGAAGTGGACCGACTTCATCCATCACCGAAGAGCAACACCCACCTGAGTGTCATTCTTGCAGCCATAGTGTCATCTGCTCCATTACACAGCAGATCACATGAAGAAGACAGAAAATGCATCACTAACTGCATTAAGTGGGAATTTAATGGAAGCCAGTTTGATCAAACCCACAGCGGAACTCAGCCAGAACATCAGAATTAACACATTTACTCTTATGAATGACGGCTGGAATCTTTATCAAACTAATTTAAATTAATAATTTATTGACCTTGGTTTAACACCTCCACTAAAGAATGGCCCTGTTACCATGTTAGGGCACTGGTTTTTAGAAATCTTGGACAAAAGAAAAGAGTGCTCTATGGCTGTTGACCTGTATGGCTCCCATCCCAGCACGGACCAACAATTTAGCTTCTGAAATCTGGCCATGTCACTCTAGAAGGAGACAAAACTGCTGGGATAAAACAGCTCTTTACCTGGTCCCCATTCTGCACTTTTGTTGTAGGATCTTTAGTAATGTACAAACAAGCTTTTGAAGTGGAATACAATTCACATACCTTGTTCTGTACCATCGCGTTTCCTTTTAACTCCAATTTTAAAGTTTTCCTGTTCTTTTAGGGCTTCCACTGAGCAGTTAGGCCTTGGAAGTTGGGGTCCTGGAGTTGGGCCAGGCCTGTTGCTGAAATATCTCTTTTTCAAGGCCTGAAAGAAAAAATAATGTTTAACCAACTTATCATTTTAGTTTAGATTTACCTTGAACCCATGGGAACAACTACTGCAATTATACAGTGTACCGGACATGAAAAGAAACTCTGAGGTCTCTGAGCCCTAAATAACACACTGTCCAATCTGATCGCACAAAATGTTCAATGGGGCTCATGGCTAACAGGTAAAACATGCACTGCATCCACTGCATAACCGCCACATTATCATCTTGCACAAAAACCATTCTTATATGAGTATAAAACGGACATGGGTTGTCTTTCTGGACATGTCATGTCAGGATAAGTCCACAGGAAGGGAAGCAAATGGGGTTACAAGACACAGGACACAAGTCAAAGCAATCCATTGCAGTCAGGTTGCCATCAAGCATTACAAACTTTCTCTTTCGGTTTAACTGACACCCATCAGAGTGTCTTACACAAAATCTTGATTCATCACTAAACAGAGTTTGTCACCGTTGCTGGAGAACCCAGCTGGAGTGTTCTTCTGTTGTGTTACCACCAATGAACATTGCTGAGCAGTAGGCTCCTGTATGGTCATCTGGCCTGGCTGTTTATCTGGTTTCCCAGTTAAACTGCTGTTGACAGGGTTTTTGTGACTTGCCATTTCTGCAGTGGAACTAGCAATAGAAAATTGGTCAAGGAGACTTAGCACAAAGATATATTTTGATTCATGTTGTGACTTGTTATTGACAGAAATTTTCCAAGTCAGAAATTTCTAACTGCGGAAACCCCCAGATAGACAGAAAGTGTACTGATTTACTGTATTACAGTCTCCACCAAGGCATTGTTCTTTAGAAAAGCACAGCATTTTGCTTTTCTGTGTTTTTCTTTCTTTTCACTAGCCTTGATGTATAGCAGATTAAATCACCACATCACCTGTATTCAATCAACTGTGTCCCTAATGAGATTTAATGCCTATTAAGCAAACACTGGAAAGTATTAGTCATTTTTTGTAAATAGGGTTGATTTCAAAGAGTGCCTTTTTTGATTGAAACATTTAAGAAACTATTTTTGTCAGCCTCACACCATGTTCAGGGAATATAAAAATATTTAAAGTTATTTTTATGTTACATAAATAAAACAGTGTCCACATAAATACTTAAACAAGAAATAACTCTCTCATGGTAAAAACCTTGAATTGCAGCAAGCAGACCAGCTCTTTTTTTAATAAATCAAGTTCACACAAGCTTCATGACTTTTAATCTGTGCATTTTAAATATTTTGTAGATGATACTGTAGTTATTCTTGGAGTTTCATGTTAGTCAGTACATTAAACCAAAGCACATATTCTTTTTTGTAGCTTAAATACATGAATAAATAATGGTGCTGTCAGCTGCATTCAACAGTACTAGTTTATTACTGCACAATTGGCAAAATACATATTGCTCACAGCTGTGTCTCTTCATGTTTCTAGAAAAACAACATTTGTGGGCTATAGAATAACACCTCTTCAAACATTGTAATTAAATCTCTTAAAAAAACAACAATGGTAGACGTTGCGCTATTCTTTAATTTTCACCGACTTTAGGATGTGATCTATTGAGTGAAACGGTTACCTGTGTTGCCGTGATTCGTGTGCAGGGATTGTATGTAAATAATCCTCGTAACAGGTCCAGTAAATCATCACCTGCTGCACTGAATATGTGCTCTAGGGGTGTTCCAGGAAACATTTTAAATGATATGTAGTCAGGAAGGCTGGTCAGGCCCTAGGAAAATCCAAAAGACTATTCATACATAATCCCAAGGAAATAAAGGACAACATATTAACATGCATCAAAATTTATAACATAAAAAAGGGAAAGCTTTCACATTTTCACATTCTCAAGATCTAATGAAACGATGAAACACAGGAATACTGTTTATCCTTTACTTATTTTTGCACTGTGAGAAAAGGAACTTTAAACGTTCGAAATGCATTTAAATTAAGTCCACATCTAGAAACGGTTCCTAAAAAAATACATTTGAGTAAAATGCTTACAGGCCATGTCTCTTCTGTCGGAGTTCCTAAAGCTTCAAAAATTTTGGTTAGCTGGTCAAGATCTGAGTCTCCTGGTAAAAAGGGTACCTGGCAGGAAAAGGTATAACAATTCTGTTAATTAAAAGTAAAAGCAATCACAAGATTTAGGCTGCCTTTATGCACTATAAAAAGTAGCACTGTAAATTGTTTTTCTACACAATCACAAATTAAAAAATACTAAAAAAACAATTATGTTTTTTTTGTACAGTAACATTAAAGAACTGCTTCTATAATTGCTTTTGAAACACTACTTAAGAAACAAGACATGGTTTAAAGGCTATGTGGTCTTTGTGTTGAGCATTACACTGCATCTCCCTTTAACTTAACACGATCACAGTCTTCACTGTTAGTCTAATAAAAGGCAATTATCAAATCTTCCTCAGAAACGTAACAATTAAGCATGAAAAAAAATTATCTTGAATTTTAAGAACATTATATGACTCACATTAACAACCTATATTTAAGTAAAAAATTACCACAGAAGATTCAGATTTAGCAAAACTCTTTAGCAAAACTCTTCAAAAGTCTTTGTGATGAATGAGGGTCTACATAAGGCATAACATTCATGGGAAAATTCACAATTTCTTAGCACAAGGAGAGTCAAGTTATTAAAATGGTTAACAACATTCCTTATAAAAATCAAATACCAAAGAAAAACTGTTCTGTCACAGTCCAGTACTACTGGTGGGAACCAAACTTCTCACCGAAATGTGTGCTTACCCTTAGGAGCAACTCAGCTAATATACAGCCAACTGCCCACATGTCTACACCCACACCATACATTCTGGCACCGAAGAGAAGCTCTGGACTTCTGTACCACCTGAAGGCAAGAGATCAGTTACTCTGGAAATCATGCACCTAACCAAAACTAGAACCCAGAAACAAAATGGGCATTTTGACCTTTACTAAACTCTTGACATAACCACCCCAGCGTTTTTGATCTTTTTGCGAACCTCGTTGTATGGACCCAGCCAATGTAAAAATCTACCAGTAATAATCTACAGTCCTGTTCCAATTGTAAGCAAGCAAAAGAGCAGAATCAGTTCAGCATTATTAACATTTCAAGAATGCACCACCCCTCCCCCCAATCCATTTAAAATGACTTCTTCAGAAGCATGAAAAGACTGTTTTACTTGTATTTTGTCAACATCTGACATATCTTTTAACCTGCAACACATGCTTCATTTACTCATAAATATGTTAATAAATATATAATAATTTTTATAAAATAAAGGATGCCTACCTTGTTACTACTTGGTGAGTGTACACCCTATTGGGACTTCCAAAAGCCTTAGCCAGACCAAAGTCTGCAAGCTTCAGGACACCATTTTCATCCAATAGCAAGTTGTTTGGTTTGAGATCCTAAACAAAATAGAACAAAGTTTTACTATTTCATGTTATCTGCTACACATGAAGGAGTAAAATGTGCTTCTAATCTTCTAGACTGTAACAGTGACTGAACTGCACTGAGGTACATGAAAAAAGCTTTAAAGGTTAAAAACAAAACATGAATCAAATTCAACATCTGTTTACACTTTGTTCAATTTCGTGGTGCCAGTCTATGAAAACTATGTAAAAAAACAAAACATTTGAAAATATTTACTACAGCACTTGTCAGATAATTATATTTGAAAGACAGTGAATTCTATATTAGTCTTACCCTGTGTAAGATCCAATGTTGATGCATATACTCTAGACCCTGAAGTGTCATCAGTATATATGCTTTGATGTTTGCAGGAGTCAAGACCAGGCTGGTGTCCTTTATTATTACCTAAAAAGAAGGGTATTTATAAAAAAAATACTGTTATTCCAGCTGCAACCTTCCAAAACAGTGAAAATAAAAATGTCTTTGAAACTGCAGCTTTCGTGAGATTGGGAAGTAATATTTAATTCATTTTTTGTAGAAACATTTGATACATAATGAATGGCCTTTTTTGTGCCCTGCATTTGACTTCAGGACTTGTTAACATGTACTTCTATTCCAAAATAGCTTTAAAAATAAGACATGACTGCACTAGAATAAGACCAGAGAAGAGCAACCTGACACTCCACTCCCAGCCATAAAAGAATATAATACAGACATTAAAAATCTTTTTATTTTTGAACAGAAAAGACTATCAGGAAAAGTAATTACTTTAGTATTCAAATAATAATCATCATCATCATAATAATAATTGCTTACACTTATATAGCGCTTTTCTGGACACTCCACTCAAAGCGCTTTACAGGTAATGGGGACTCCCCTCCATCACCACCAATGTGCGCAAGAATGATCAACACGTACGAGTGTAGAGAGAGCAGAGTAAGGAGGCCATGATTGATAAGGGCCAAGAGGAAATTTGGCCAGGAAGCCAGGGTTACAACCTTACTCTTTTCAAAACGCCCTGGGATTTTTAATGACCACAGAGAGTCAGGACCTCGGTTTTACGTCTCATCCGAAGGATGGCGCCTGTTTACAGTATAATTGTCCCCGTCACTATACTGGGGCATTACGACCCACACAGACTGCAGGGTGAGCACCCCCTGCTGGCCCCACTAACACCTCTTCCAGCAAGCAAGAGGAGGCAGGCAGGATACACCCTGGACAGGATGCTAGTCCATCACAGGGCACATACAGGCACAAACAAGCTCACACCAGGGCCAATTTCCCTAGAAGCTAATTAGCACAGCAGTATGACCAGGCTCACACCTGCTTAGCTTCAGTGGGCAGCCAGTTGTGAGTTGCAGGGTGATATGGCTGCTGGCTATACGTAAAGGCCTTGACAAAGTTAAACCTATAAACCTCTTCAGATTCAGCACTGGAATATGAATCAAATATAGACCCATGTGTAAACTATGTGCATTTAAAATTGAGATCTAGAGATATTGTATTTCATTACACAGAAGGCTATGGAAGTCTTGCATAAACTGTTGAAGGTTAAATGTTGTATTCTCTCAAGAAAAAATAAGGATAAGGTTCCAGGTATCAATTAGCTACTAACTACAAAATATTACAGATGAACTGATGGCCTCGTTAGAATAAAAGGTTCTAAATGAAGGCAAATACTGTATTCATAAAAATTTTAAGGTGGAAAATTAAAACAGGAATCTGAAAGCATGATGCCAACATTATTATTTAAAAACCCCATGATTTTTATACTTCACATTCTTGCATTATACTTCTGCTATCCAATAAGCACCTTAGCTCACTGCTGCCATTAACTTTACACCAGCACAAGAGGACCATGCTCTCAAACACAGTAATTTTGAAAGCTCTGTGAAGATGGCGCCCCTACAAACAGTACAATGTGCTCCGTTTATTTTGGTTTGTGCCATGGAAAGTATCGGCATAGGTGCTTTCATTACCAATATACTATATAGCTATTTTTTATGGGGTTAGAGTCCCATAAACCTAAACAGTAGGTTTCAAAATAAAGATACATTAAAAAATATAAAGATAATTAAAGTAAATCTGAGCTGTCCTTTGGGATTAAAGAAAAATACATTGCCTAATAAAAATCAGACAAGTCTGCGTTTCAGCATAAAAATTACCTCTCAGGAGTGTGTACTGCAAAAGCTGAAAGTGACAACCTAAAATTCACATGTACTATGCATTTGCAGTAGTCTAACCACAAAATAGCAAAGCAGAAACTAATCTGTAGAGAGGCATTTTGAATTTTGTGCACATTTGAATATTTTAAGAAGCGTGGATCATTCAATTTTATCTGACTTACAGAGTCCAGAATTTTCAATTTGTTCAAACATTAGGTCTGTGTAGGACAGTGAGAAAGCTCTGGCATCTGAGAATATTAAACTAGCTAATTGTTTTAAAAGTTAAAATAATTAGTTTATGGTACAAAAACCGGTTTACTTTGAAACAAAGAACAGGAGTCAAGTTAATTCAAATATTCAAAAACCTTAAAGACATTCATAAACTAAATATCCAAACTAGAGAACTTCTTCAACATAAACAATGAAACATGAGGATACAAGTGAAAAATAATAAGTGATTCTAAGACCAAGAAAAGCAGAAGCTTTTCTTGCAGCCTCTGTGTAATTATTCCAACAAAGTGTTGGGAGAGTCTGAAAAAAGCCTTTCAGCCATATTGTTGCTGAATTTATCCTTCATCCTTCAAAAAATAGCTGGGTGAGATCCTCAAATGAATTAAGTTCTAAATAAAAAAAACAGCCTACTGTTCTGTATATGCTGTCTCATGTTCTTACACCCTTTCAGCACCACTTTAAAAAGCAGGAATGTTACAGCACTCCATGTGGGGGAAAAAAAAAGTTTGGAATAACAATCAAAGCTCAGGCTTCATTTTTATGTTCCAAAAAATGCTTTTAAAGCTTTGCTTGGTCTCCATAAGGAAGCATTTTTTTTATATTTCTGAAACCAAATGTCAAGCTGAGGACGGAGCAGTTGAAGCAAGAATGTAATTGCCCTATAAATAAAGCCAGTATGTGTTCCCTTTCAAGGAATACTGCAATGGAATAGATGTTCCATTGTTCACAAATTTTAACATAATGCTCTGTGTAAGTAACACCATATGAATGCCTGGTATTTAAGTATCTGAGTAAAAGACAAGACAAAAAAAAGTGACTAAAGCTGTTAAACGTGGACTTTTTTTTATCTTGGTTACTGGGCTGCCCTTTCATGTAGTACTTTCAGCAGTTGACTTAATAAATGCATTCATTTTTCTCTGAATGAGAAAACTTTTATAAGCTTATGTCATTCAAATACTGGCCATACACAGTATTAGGAGATTATTTTAAACTTTTTTACCTTGCAAGTTTGCAACGATGTACAGGATTTTTTAATTCAATTATTAAGTGAATTAATTTTTTTTAATAATTAAATTTGGACGATCTGTAGCTCTGGGTCATCCTGGGGAGCTGAGGCTTTTTCATGAAGTGAGTTTTGAGACTTCTTGAGCAATGATGAGGAATTAGAAAGGGCAAGTGCTTGCTAAGCATGAAACTCAAAGCAGGGAAATATTGCTGTCAAATATAGGTGAACACTTTATACAACAGTTAATACTATTTGAGATGAAGGGTGTCAATGCTTATATCCTCAACACAATGGACTAGCTAATGATTTCAAGAATAGTAAATATTTCCCTAAATATTTGTGTGCAATGCTATATTAAAAATATATTAAATGCTATAAAGGCACTTTATCAAACTAACTGTATGCTTTTAGGCACTGGATTCCCCTCCCCATAGGAAAAGGCATAAGGCGCCATCTAGTGTACCAAATATTTCTCATTGTTTAACCAATGGCAATACCAATGAAGTGTCAAAGAAATATTTGTGGATTCGTTTAGATCCAACAGCAGCTACAAAGTTAAGATGACCAGTTAACAGCTGTCAAAAAGTATGCCAAAAAAAAATGTGCCAAAAAGATTATGCGAATGGATGAATTTCAAAAATGAAAAGAAATAAACACATGAAGAATATTCCCACCTGCGCATACTGGTCATGCATTTAAATCCCTTAACAGCACCACAGGAACACCTGGTTCTGTTCTCATGATTAACTGGGAATATAAAGTCTAGGCAAAGGATGTAATTTTCTGTGGGAAAGAGACATTCACTAGAATTCCTAAATGTAAGAAAGACAGATCTCAAACACAAGGCACCAGTCTTTAAAAGAAAACCTTACCTCTAGATCTGTTTCCATGTAGTCAAAGACCAGACTGATATTGGATTTATGTCCAAAAGCATCTAGAAGCTTAATGAAAGATGAAAAGTAATCATATTATAATGTACAGTAACCAAGAAAATGCAGATTACTATGTCTTCAAGTAATGTAAAAAAATCAACCATCTGGTCTGTTACATTATCAAGTTACATCAATGCTCCCTTAAAAAAAAGAAAAAATCAATTATTTTACACTGTTTAATTAGTATTCAATTAACTTTTTTCTTTGAAGGCATGCATAAGACATTGAAAGAATAAACAGCATTTGCTTAGGCACTGTTATGTCTCTTTCAATTCAGGACTGCTCTGCAATGCAGTTAAGCTAGCATGTCAAATTCAGTTCAGCTGCATATGCTTCTGAAACACCATGGAAAATAGATTTAAAATCTGTCATAGCATGATTTATAAACTGTATAATAACCTATTGCTTAAATAGAATGGATTCTGGAAATACGAAAACTATTCTGCATCAATTGTCAACACAAAACAAAACAGTGGTAATTCGTAGGTTGCTCCCAAAACGTTAGCACAAAAAGTAAAACTACAAAAGAACAGACACACAAATACAAATTACGTTAGAAATTAATGCTCAACTAAATACTTACTCCAATTATATTTGGGTGACTTAGCTCTTGAAGCAGTTTAATTTCTCGAAGGGCTGTTCGGTTAATACCTGTGCAAAGTGGGGTAATTGCATACATAAGAAAGCTTGATTTAAAATCTTACGATTCACTGTGAAACAACACTGGTTAAAATATTTGAACTATGTGCTGCCAAGCACTGAGGCAGAGGCTGTTGGGAAAATCATATTCATAGAATGGCACTTGAAACCATAACTAAATTAATTGCAACCCTTTGGCTATGAAGTGAAATGCTCTCTTCTACAACATACAGGTCTGCTGTAGTATTTTTTTTATTGCAGAAATGAAAGTCTTTTTTGTTGACAATGAACACAGACTTTAATTATGATTATACCTGATTGTATCAATTTCCAATTACTGTATGAGTTTAAATGTGACCAAACCATTGAAAGAATCTCTACAAAAAAATGTTTTCACTACCAATCACTTTGTAATAAATACCTTTCGGTGGAAAAACCCTCACTGAGCTTATTGTATGGCTGAGTACTATAAGTATTGTGGGCGATTTCTTCTGGGAGAATCATTAAAGAAATTATGTTCAATAAGGAAATTCTGAAATAAGAAATGCTGCATAAAAATGTATGGAGAGTAACAGAAAAGGGAAACAAAATCACAACAATAAGAATGAGTGTGAGAACTGTGATGCTGGTGACTTCTGGGAACAAAAATGTTTTTGTCATTGCCAGGTAATGTGAATGACAATTCTTGTGATGACAGATACAGAATGCCTAAGTGTCGATATCTACTGACAGAGAATGGCAAAGACATTAGGTATTGTTTTTCGTTAATTCAAAGATACTTGTGTGCGTGTACATGTTTCTAGACTAGATTTTTTACTGTAATACCATCTTGGGACATAAACCATTATTTATGCTCCTATATGTCGCGTCTTAACTTGTATCAGACTGTCTTAAACAATTAGAGCTTGACTGGATCAAGAAAGTGGACTGCTAACATTGCCAATGTAAGTAATAAAATGACCATTTCTCCCCATTCACTGCTGAAATTGTTCTATATGCTTGTCAAAGCACTGCTTACAAATCTATAGGTATACCATAATTAAAACTATTTTAGATTAAAGTTAAGGTTATTTAAACAACACCTTTAAAGGAGTTTTAAAGGTCTTCCTAAATCTTTCACAATTCTAACAAAATAATGTACCTTTCAGAAATAAATAAATAGGTATAACAGCATAATAAATGTAAGTATCCATCTTACCATCTTTGGCTTCAGCTCTGTGACCAACTTTAATCTGAAATTAGAAATTTAGAAATGCATCTTCAAAAAGGATCGTTTAAAGTGCGAAGTAATTCTGTTTGTAATTCCTGTTTAAGAAAAATTAAATTAGAATCTCAAGAGGACAATTAACACACGAAAACAATAAACGAAGTGTTCTGGATAACATATTTGCTTTTTCCACATGTACAATTAAACAGTCTCAAGGTAGACAACTTTGCATTTAGAAGACAAATTGCGAGTACTACAATGGAGCTATATTCAAAATGAAAAGAGTAAGCAACAATACCTTTTTGATCGCAACTATGGTGTTTGTATTCTTATCTCTTGCTTTGTAAACAGTTGCGAACTGCAAAGAGATGAGGTGATATAGATCAGGAAGCCATTCCAAAACAGTTATTTGCAACCAACAAGCAAAACATTTAATATTTGTCGTTTAAAAAAAAACAATTCTAAACAATAATATAAAAACAGCACCTATTTATCCTATTAACTATTTTCTATCCGATTTGTTCACACCAAGTGAAATTAACTACAGCAACCCTGTATCACACAACAATAAAAAATGTTTTTATTGCAACAGCCTTTCTGTAGGCTATGCAAATTCAAAAACATTTTCTTACGACACTAACAGTTTTTATGAATAGCGTGTAATTCTTCACAGAGACCTTTAATTTAATAGTAGTGTCCGCTTTCCTGCTACAGCTCAACTATATGCATCGATATATACTTCAGCTGTTGTTTTTTAAAACTAAAGAACTTTCCCTTTACCTGGCCCTCTCCAAGAAAATCAAGCTTTTCGTATCTCTTTGCTCTGGATTTCACATCCACGGCCATCATCTCTTCCTAACTTACAACTGTCACTAAGAGACCCAACTTCCTGCTGATGAACAGAAAACTGTTAATGCGTTTGTGCAGATCGCCATGTTTGTGCGTGCGCACTATTGTCACTGGCTACAGATCACAACTACTTCCAGGTTAAAAAAATCCGTCTTGTGGAAGATAGAGGGCAGTATTTTATGTTAAATAACATCAATCAACATTAATCTACTGATTGAGAACCCCTTCTTTAACATTTTATTTTTAATTTTAGCTCTTTTAGAAGCTAAAATCAATGTTTGAAGTGGCTTATGATTGCTTTTTACCCCAGTTTTCAAAGGCAGGGACTAGGATAGACGCTGTCATTGACCTTTTTGTTTTAAGAACCAGCGCAGAATAAACATATTAGGTGTAATCATGATATGGCAGTCTTTGATGCACACTTAAACCTCTAAACGGTTTAGTCCAAAATCAGACTTTAAATTTAAAGAAAACAGACTGAATGAGGAAGGCAGAATGTGCAAACAGCGTACACGAGGTCAGCAGATGGATACAGAGTCAATAGCAATAAAATAGAAATAAGGGATGGTTACAGTTCAAAAACATAATATTAAACATAAGCTGAAGAAAATACTTTAAAAAATAAATTCTAGAAGAGAACAGAAAATGTGGAGAAAAAGGAGTGTCATTAACATTGTGATTTTTGCATACCTGACACTGAGGTATTACTATTTTGTGGATAAAAATGAATAAATCACTGGAACATGATATTTTCACAGTTGGACTAAAAGAAATGAGGGATAGTATTAATAAATATTTAACCAAGATATTTCAACTCTAATTAAAGATGGGAGCTGCACCCACAGAAGGGAACATTTAGAATGAAACACCAATTCATAAAACAAAACTATAGGCCAATCAATCTTAATTTTGGCTGGTCATGGAAACAGTAGTGCTAACTGGAAGAATATTTGCAAAATGATGGCATTTTAAGAGACATTCAACAAGGATTTAGAAAAGGAGAATATTGTTTTACATCATGCTTAAAATTCTTTGCATATGCAACAAGGACAACTGATAAACTCGAAATCACACGATGTGATTTGGTTTTCAGAAAGCTTTTCACTAAGTCTCTCTAAAACAGTTGAAACTCAATCTGTAGAATTCTTGTCATATATCAATACAGGTTAAAAGCCAATTAACAAATATGAAGCAGTGAGTGATCCTAAAGTGAAAGAATTCTAGTCAGACTGATTCTTAAAATAAGTATAAGAATACTCTGGACACTACACTCAAAGTGTTTTACAGGTAATGGGGACTCCCCTCCACCACCACCAATGTAAGATAAGATCACTTTATTAGCCATATACAATTTCTTGCATTAGGAATTTGTCTTTTCACATACCCTAGCTTGCTCTCCAGGAGACACACAGGCACAGAGGGAGAAGTTCAAGGTAAGAGTGCAGGATTAGCTATTTATACAGCTGGAGCAGTTGGGGTTAAGGGCCTTGCTCAGGGGCTCAACAGAGTAGGATTCCTCTGCCAGCCTTAGGATTTGAACCAGCAACCTTGCTGTCACAGACACAGATCCCTAGCCACAGTGCCACCATTCCACCTGTACAACCGCACTTGGATGATGTGATGGCATCCATAGTGCGCAAGTACACTCACCACACACCAGCTAACAACGAGAACAGAGTGATGAAACCAATTCGTAGATGGGGATTATTAGGAAGCCATGATTGGTTAAGGCCAATGGGACACCCTACTCTTTTTGAAAAGTACCCTGGGATTTTTAACAACCACAGAAGTCAGGACCTCAGTTTTATATCTCATCCGAAGGGCAGCACCTTTTTACAGTATAGTGTCCCCGTCACTATACTGGGGCATTAGGACCCACACAGTCAACAGGGTAAGTGCCCCCTACTGGCCCCACTAACACCTCTTCCAGAAGCAACCTTAGTTTTTCCCAGGAGGTCTCCCATCCAGGCTCACACCTGTTTAACTTGAGTGGGTTGTCAATTGTGAGATTCAGGGTGATATGGCAGCTGGGAATTAAATGTCACATGGGTGACCCTACGTAGCTGGAAGCTTTGTATGAAGGGATCCGGGGATCCGGTGTTTATGACTATTGTTTTCAGGACTCAGGTCAGTATAGGAAAACAATAGAACAGCAAACAATGTTGGGGTATATAGCATGAATGTGGACGTTAAATCAAGGGAAGGTCATTGTACTTATCTGTGTACTTTACTTAATGTTATACCAAATGTATAAATCACCGGGTGACACAATTGTAAATAGCTAGCATGTCTGCTTCACAGCACCAGGGGCCCAGGATTCATTTCCTGGGGTGCTGTCTGTGTGGAGTTTGTATGGTCTCCTCGTGTTTGCATGGGTTTCCTCGGCGTGCTTTGGTTCCCTCCCATACTGACATACTGGTACTGTAGGCTTTTGGGTAAGTTGACCCTTGAATGAGTTACTTCTGTTATTGGTAAAGTTAGGGAAACAATAAAGCTAAACTGGAAAAATATTTGCTAAATAATAGCATTTTAGGAAACATTCAATAAGGATTTAGAAAAGGCTGCTATTGTTTTACGTACTATACAAAATTCTTTAAACAAGGACAATTGATTCCTTTAAAGCACATTGCATGTGTGCATGTTTGTGTCTGTGTGTGCCCTGTGTTGGACAGGCACCATGTCCAGGGCATATCCAGCCTTGTGCCTGTTGCTTGCTGGTTAGACTTGGGGTGCACCTGACATGGATAAGTGGATTAGAAACTGGATGGATATAAATTACTTTACCAAAACAAGAATCTTGCAGACTTGGAAAGAGTTCAAAGACGAGCTACAAGAATAACTAATGGTCTCTGGAGATTGAGAATGGAGATCAGTAAATATTTCTTATCAGCTGAGGGTAGAGTTGAGGGTGTCAGGAAGCTGAGGTCCAGATTCTGGGCTCCTTCAAGAAACATCTGAATTTACTGAGTTGCTACAATACCAAATGAGCAAAATGGTCCAAGCAACAACCACTTGTCAATCTTTCCTATATTCTTATCATACTAATGATGAATGAATAAAGGCATATAATGGAATGTGAAGAAAATGGAAGAAATTAGCTTTGCTTTGCCCAATACTGTTAGATAATTATTATTTGCATTCATTAAACCTGTTTATTTGGCAATTAAGTATAGCTTAGTCAAATTAATTCTAGTTTGAACCACTTTGAATCTGAAGCAAATGCATGTGATACCTTGTTAATATCTGTAATAAATTATTATTATTGCATCAACATAAAACATAAGGAAAGATGTTAAATACACATAACACATTGTTAATATGTGAAATAATTTGTTATTATTGTGTCAACATACAATCTTTGGGAAAGATGTTAGACTTTTTAAGGAACAAAAAGTTTCCATCATTAATATTATGGCATCCAGTAAATCACTATTCCACTAGGGGGCACTGTTAGTCTCTCCTTACGTCTGTCTTCGGTTGGAAACAGCAGTAGGTGTTATCACTGTAGGACTACACTGGGTTAAAGGGTACCATCTGCGTGAAATTCCTTCTGAGTGGCTCAGTTCTGGTCAGGAGAGGGCACCCACCCTACTTGTCACAATGTGAACTAGTGTTAACAGCTGCTGTCTTAGACATAGAACTTGTATGGAATAATAAAAGGAAATAAAAGTTAGCCTTGTGCATTTTTGCTACTAGAAAGAAAAACATAAAAAATGGTAAAATGTTGAAAAAGATTAATCCATATTTATGAATAAGTAAACAGAACATAATTTACATATGTTTGTCTTCAGTTTTAGTATCCTCTCTATGTGAAAGAAAGTATGCAGATGTGCTTAAGACATTCCCCTCTGATCCTGTATTAAAATATTAGAGTGCAGTGTCCTTGAATTCACCCAAAAAATCAATGATTATGTTAATAGATATACATGCTATGAATTCATTTATTTATAATGCAGAATTTGTAAATGTAACATACTGTATATGAAGATACTCAGAAAAATATATCTGAGTATCAAGAGGTACATTGTGGATATAGCTATCGTTTAGGAGAATTTTGCTGGTCTACAGACATCTGCATGGAGTACTGACCCACAGAAGACATGATGGATGGATGGATTAATATCCTCATTCATTTATTTCCTTTTTTTGACTTATATAATGTTAGCATGGCCAAAAGGGTTGGGCATCCAGTTGACCTTGGACCCTTAGAGCTTTTTTATCTCCTTACTAAGGAGTTTTTGGTTCCTCTCCTCCGTTGTCTTCTGGTCTTTTCTGTTCTGTATTCACAAAATGTATGGTTACTTACAGTATATTGTTAAGCGCCCTGGGGTAACCTTGTTGTGAAAGGTGCTATATAAAAATAAATTGAACGGAATTGAATATGTACATATTTACTTTTTACATGAATATCCTGTTTGTGAAATTAATAATGTTATTCTTATTTTCATTTTTTTTTACAAAGGTAATTTCTGTTCATTTAATGGTCCTATTTTGAGTCTTGCATGCAGTCTAACAGTTTGGAAAGAACAGAAAACTGAAGTTTATGGTGAGACCAGCTGATTGTGCTCATCTAAAGTAAAAAGAAAAGATAATGTCATTCAAGAAAGGTAATTGTAATGAGTTATGAGTGAGTCATCATCCTGATGCCATATAAATATACGGTCTTCTCTTTTTACGTTCCTTTAATTTGTACATTTAGGTGAATGGAAAATGAAACATTTGGCTCCCACATGGGGTAATAATTTTGCTGTGCAGACATTGAAGATTTGTTTTTCACATCAGTAAGTCATTACATGCAGCAGAAAGTAATACATAAGAGTGTCAAAAGGATTTTAAAACTTACTGTCTTTCAGGGGTTCAATTAGAATTTGTACTTCTGAAGAAACACATTATTTGTTTTTGTGTTGGTGGACATCTTTGCTGAAACAGACAAAGTTTTCAAGACTGTAGCTGCGTGCGGCCTAAACTGATGTTTAACTGATGTTTTAAAAAATACATGCAAAATAATCATTATCCTACCTACCCTTTTGAAATGGTAACCAACACAGAGATATGTAGATCTGAAAGTTGTCATGTCATTGGGATGAAAAAGAACAAACGGGTTTTTAAATTAGACAATTATTGTTAAAGTGAAACACATCTTAGTTTTGCTAGAAACCTATATATATTTTTTAAGCAAATAGTTTAGTTAGTGATACTGTTGCATTGCATGTACCTCTTTGGTGCTTTTTGTTGTTATGGGTTTTTACAAGAAGAGATTCTTCCCTTTCAAAAGCATGAGAACATACAGCACCAGCACCTTGCACCCCTAGAAGGGCAGAACATTTGATTAAAACTGGTATTCGCTTAATTAAATCTGACACTAACAATGTTCCCCTGCACAGACGTGCATAACCTAAGAATTTGCCATCTTAATCCCATCCTAAATTGTCTCTTTTTCTGACAGCATTTCAGACCAACAGAAAGCATTGCCTTGATAAAGGTCCTTGAATATGTGTTACTATTCGTGTATGTATTCTGGCTGAAACCATTTGACAGGTGCACATCTCAACGTGTTTCAACACAGACAGTGAAACTGTAATAGATTCTCAAACGCAGGCTCCAATTTAAGGTGGGAATGAGCGTTTTTATGGAAAACCTTCCTTCTTGGTCAGAACCCAATTTGACTTGCAGTGTCATTTCCAGCCCTCACATGGGAAGCTTACTGCTTTCACATTAAAATAGAACTGACAAATGGTATGTGCAGAAACGGGGCTAGTTTTTTTTTCTCCCTATCTGTGCATGCATCCATACCATTGTGTTGACAAGACATCAAAGAAGCAGATGACAAGACCATATGCTCCCATGCCAGCTATGAACTCAGATGGAGAAGAATCTAATTGAAGATGTCGGCAGTATAGGTTTGACACGTGAGTAGTGGAACATTTGTATTCCTAGCTGAGTGAAATGCCTGTCAAATTCTTGTAGTTAAGGCTCTCAAAACTAAGTACTCTTGGCCGTCTGACAATATCATGTTATCATTCTATAGGGGAAAAAAAACACAATGCTGCTCTTTTTCAGAATTTCATTTTCTTAAAATCACAGACATTTCCATCTGCATTGCAGTAATGTGTGTTTAATGGCATTTAAATAACAGTAAATATTTGTATTTTTTAGGGCAATACTGAAAAATGAAAACTTTTTAAAAAATTCCCAGAAAGCTGAATTTTTGTATGTAATGGACAAAGACTTCAATTTGGTCATTACGTGTTTTATACACCTTCACAAAAACTGTAAATCTGACACAGGAGTAAGGGTGATACTCACTATGGATATACTGTACATATTATCAGTCCAGTTTTGCTTTCAGGACAGGTGAATAAACTACTCCTACCTGGAACTGTCTCTTTTATAAACTAGATGGTAAACCTCTACATATACAGTATATTATATATTAAAATATATAATCATAATAAACATATAGATAAACAGAGAGAAACACTATAAATAAAAATAATCAGTGTATAAATTACATTTCAGGACACTATCAAGACTCTACTATATCAGACTGCCTCAGTACCAGTTCTTGAATTTTTAATATAATCTATTATTTTAATTAGAACAGATAACACTTTACTATGGCTCTGATATTTCCCACAACAAGGGACTCTTCTTTCATAATGGGATGAATATGCAGACTGGGATTGATACTGTATGCTTTTGTAAGCGACTCTCTGCAGCTTCAGAACAGCTGACAAGCTCAAAGCTCAGAGCTAATGTATCAAGTTTGGACTAACTGCAACAAATGCTGATTAATCTTGGAACATTATACATTATTGGCTTAGTAGCAGTTAGCAGTGGATGGATCAGATGACCTGAAAAATCAAGTCTCTTTCTTTAATGCATAACAGGTGGTATTGTTTCATTAACAGCCCTGCTGCTACTGTAACGTCTTTCTAACACTTAAATAAATTAATATTTCCTTAAGTTCCTTTCCACTAGGTTATTATTAAAGAAGCACTATTCAATGAAAATGTTTTTAATAAAGTTTTGTCAGTTGTTAAGTCCTAACATTATTAGGAAAGGGAATCCTAAGCAGCCATTAGATATTTAATGAAGTTCTTAAACAAAGAAATGTACACGATTGTATACAATTCTAGAATAATTCAAATTTTTCACTGCATTTAGTCAACATTCTCTATGCTGTGTTTACATTGTATATTCTCCTAAACAAAGAAATAATGTTATAAGTGTGGCATGAGCTATGAGAATGTTTTTCCTATAAAACTAGGATGTCATCTATGTGTACTCCACTTAAAGAAGAACCAGTTGGTTTTCAGCCTGGCTTTTTGCTGTACTCCTGTCCTAATCCAAAGGTGTCAGGTATCATTTCCCTGAAGATCTATAGTCCAGCTGTTGTAAATTCTGTCCTTGATTCATTTTAGACTTAAAAACAGTGGTATTGTGCTAATTAGAGTACAGACAAATCTTGACCTTGACAACCTCCCTGTGACTAGCATGTGCTATTCTACAAGTCAAGGACAAAACAACCGGGGCTTTGTGGGGTTCAAACTACTTACTACTGCCATTGAAAAGACATTACCCCGGCCGATTGCTGGACTTTTACTACAGTATTGGGGGAGCCATTATATGGGCGGGTCAGTAACTTTAAAGAAGAAAAGGCCCTTGCCTTTTGCCTTGATGCAATTTTTTAATGTCACATTTTATTATATTCCTCTTTGACTCCCTTGTAATCAGACAAAAACAGAAGTTTACTTGATTCTCACTACAAGATGATAATTTAATTATTTCTGCTGGCCAGATCTTAAACACTGGGGTCTCATTGCAACCATTTTACCACAGCTTTGGACATACCTAAATGTTGGAAAATTACCTGGATAAATAGTTAAATGCCTTTTGGATGATTTCTTAAGCATTCAGATAGGCAATGCTAAACTTAGATGTCTTGATGCAAGTATCCTCTATTATCAAGGCTTCCATCATGAAATTATTCAAAACCCCGGATCATTTTCAAAACACATCGCTGTTTGAACACAGCTAACCACTTTGCTTCTGTTGGATGTCTTAGTTTGCTCCTATATTTTGTTAATAGATTTCTTTTGGCTCTTTTCAGTCCTAGACCAGGATCCTGATACCTGACTCTATGCTCAGTTAATAAGACCTATTTTTGTGAAAGAGCAGTGAGAGATGAAGAGGAAATAAACTTGTTTAGTGTAACACTGTGAAAGAGACAGTTTTTAAATGTGCCATCAACCAATTTCCACCCATCCATTTTCAGTACCTCTTTAAACTTTAGGAGGAAATAGGAGCACCTGGTGAACATCTATGCAACCAAGGAAAGAATTAATAAAATCCACAAAGAAGTCCTCAGGCTGGGAGTCAACCTCAGGACCCAAGACAGCCCAAGACCCAAGGACCCAAGACAGCTGTGAGACAGCAATGTTAACAGCCTTTTCAAATTGAAGCAGAGTGTTTTGAGGAATTAAAGTAACTTGTACAATGAGGACTTTGTGATGTGCAGCAGCAAGGTTGCATTTGTTTTGTTTGTCTAAGTTCTCCTCAAATCCTGGAATAAACTAATTGTGAGAACAGATTGCTTTTGCAGATTAACATCTGGCACATATGCTGGTCTTTATGCAATATATCACCAAATATTATTTGAATAGATAAGACTACATTTCATTTCCAGTGTCAAATAAAGGAATATAATTAGTGAATTAAAAACAAATAACTGAAGAACTACTTCTATCAGACAGTTAAATTCTCTAGTGGAATATTTTTCCATGAAGGGTGAACTTCAAAAAACTCTCACATAGAAGCACATGTGTGTCAGAAATTATACACCCATAAAATATTCTACAGCATGTCACAAAGCACTGCCTATCATCTCAGCTTCCAAATTGAGAAGTTAATCAAAACGTTACCATTTCCATTTCAAAGCTCTTTCCTGTCATTTGGGCACTTGTCAGAAGAAAAGCTTTCAGTTCTTTTGTTCCCCTCTTATTTTGCAGATGGCATGAATGACCAGTATTTTTATGCTTCCTATGCATATTGGTTTGTGTTTTCTATTGTCATGTTTTATATTTGCAATTGGAATTTAATGATAGTATCTCAAAGTAGGCATTTGTACTCGCATGCTGAAAGATGAAAGTGGAATCTCATGGTGTGAATAGCATCACAAAAGCAATACAAAATGTCCATGGGGCACTCATGGTACAGTAGATTGTTTTCAGTACTCTGCTCATACAGAATCAGTAAAGGGAATATTTTATCATCAAAATCTGTAAAAAAAGATAATTTCTGAATCGATCTGCACATTAAAGGGATTTAACTTTTCTGCCTTTTTCCTAACTTGTTGTGGCTTTGTGATATGTCATTGAAGTTTGATTAGGTGAAAAACTATTTACCCACATCTGGTTCAAATTGTGTATTTAGAATATCAATTGTATCAGTCACTCCCTCACTTCGTTAACCAATCAATCAATCAACGGACCAACCAACCACCCAATCAACCAATCAGTATCTGCAGATCTCAGCTGAAAGTAGAAGATCAGTTTATATTTAGAAAAGCATTTTTCTGCATGGGAATTTTAGCAGGATATGTTTCAATGGTCTGGCTTTTATGGAATGGCACAATCCATGGAGAAGCACACACCAGTGATACTACGCTGGTGTACATCTGACATCTTATCTTCTATACAGTATGCATAGACTCATACTTTTACAGTCATTTGTAATTGCAGGACACTGATGTTCAGTCAAGCTGCCATCACACTCACAAGGCTATTGTTTTGCAATAGCCCTGAAATCTGTTACACTAACGGACCACATTTTGCATGATATCATTTTACAAGAATGCTTTGCTGTTTATTACAGTCAGTTCCAAAGGTTATGTCTCTCAGCCTTTATTAAAAATTTTCTCTGCATTAAGCTACCATGTTGATAAAAAAAAATCTCACAAGGAGGCTCAAATCATTGATAAAAATAGCTTTTTTTCATAAGTCATTCTGTCAGAAGTTGGATCGCTGGGGGTTGGGGAATTTTTATGTCTCTTAGAAGGTCTCATTATTTCAATCTCCTTGTTCTTTTATTCTAACTTAGAGTGAACTATCTATAATTAAACCCAAACTAGACTTTTTTGGAGCACAGCTAGCTTTAATTAACTGTCCATCAGAGCTGCATTTTTTTTTTGCATTTACCTCAGAAGAATCCCATGCTTTAGAACTGCAGAAATGGTCCACTAATCGTTTTGATGGCCTCCAAGCCCTTAATTCTTTCATCATTTCATAGGTCTTTTTGATTAACCCAGTTTTTAAATGAGTGTGTTTTTTATGATATGAACAAAAATGTGTATGCCTTATTTTGTGTTATATGTTGTATTAAATTATTTTGTGGTGATACACATTTGGAAAATGTTACTCAGTTGACTAAACATGTTTAATATTTCGTTGACCGAAATACTGTATGCTTTAGTGCAAATGTATTTCAATTATATACTGTAGTATGACCTTTAAAAAGAGCAGATTACTAACGCTTTAGTCATATTTGTGTTATTATTTACAATAGCATATTCATTCTTCATGCTGGAGAAGAAAAGAAGACCGGATTAGTTGAATAGTCACTGTCTATAATAGACCGCCTCATGTATAGCTTGGGCCATGAAACTAGAAAGGGAAACAAATACAATCATCTGTAGAACTTGAAACCAATTACAAATCCCAGCAGACAAAAACAGAAATAGAAACATAGAAAATTAATTTAGGAAAAATAACGTATCCTGCAATTAAGAACTCAGAAAAACCAAAGGCCAGAGGACACCCCTGAGGACATGGGCTGGAAACCACTCTGATAACTCATTGTGTGGTTAGCTGGACCACAGCTGTTGCTTCATATTGGGTCCTGAGGGCTGAAGGCAACATTTGATTCCTCATGGAATTTCTATTAGCTCCAAATTGCATTGCAACACTTTCTTGTCTCATACTGCATTCTCCATGTCTCTGGAACATTAATTTTTAGATATGTAGCATTAAAACATTGTTTTTGAAAATCCTAGTTTTTATGTAAGTTACATCTATTCACACATCATGCAGAAGCAGCCACTACAGTAAGTGCAACATTGTCATGTAAGTTGTCCAGGCCATGGTCTGTGTAGCTGTGTAGTGGTCTGTGTAGCTAGTTTAAAATTTCACCTCAGATATAATCTCCATAATAAACTAATCTATGTTCACACTTTTCCTGTTTGGCAAGGGAACCATCACTTTGTCATTCTTGTGCCAAAGGCCAAACGAGTAGAGAACAATTTATCACAGCTGAGCTGAAGAACAGAAGCCTAACAGGTAAAACTAATACTGTAGTTCTGTGAGAAAAAATGACTCAGCACTTTTTATTTGAAATTCTTAATGTTTCTACACTTCATTGAATTAAAAGCTTCTTTTGCTTTCCACTATGTAATCACTCTACCCTTCTCTACTAAAACTAAAAACTAAAAGCAATGCTTGACCAAATCACAATACATTTTGTGACATACAGCTGAAATTTCTTTTAAATGGGATTTTCTAATGATGCAATGCCCTCTTATTCAATAACCATTACAATTATGATTATGATGTTGCTATGAAATTCATGTATTTATGTGAAATGCTTGGGTACTTTTTCCCTGGGCTTATTAAATATTTATGGCTTTCTCTAAAAAATGTTCTCTAAGGTAACTCTCAAGATGACACTTTTCAGACTGACAAGTACATGCATGCGGATATAGATGCTGGTCATATCCTCAGAATTAACAGAGATAAAATGTTGGCTGTGGTCCTTGTAAAGCTCTCTTTCAGATGTCTTGTCTGTCAGATCAAGAACGTTGTTTTGAGAATTAATGTCAGAGAGCTCGGTTTTCTAAGAGCAGGTCAAAGTTTTTCAAGGTCTTTCACTGTAGAAAATTTGAAAGATGTACTCAATTTAATTTACAGGATCTATAAAGCCTGGGGGGAAGTGTTAAATTTGTTCAATTAATCAAACAACTAGACTAATTAAGTAATTGAGTGCTTGGTTTGAACAAGCTGCTCAAGAGGCCTTCTGGAAGAAGAAAAAAATATAGACAGGAGAAAATATACTGTACATATGATAACCCTTACATTTTATAAAACCTTTATAGTGGTTAGCATTGCTTTTTCACAGGACAGTGTACTGTGTTTGAGTCAGGACACGGGATCTTCCTTGTAGAATTTGAACATTCCTTGTGTTTGGGTGTTTTCTTTTCTCTGTGCTCTGATTTCCTCCCACGTTCTGGTTCTGAAGACTTGGTAAAAATGGGTGTCTCTAAACTGTGCTTGTGATTGTGAGCCGTGCAGACAGTCTCATCTACAGTGCTGCTCACACTTGCACTCTGTGCTGCCTAGATTTCCCCTTACTAGGAATAGATACCTTTCTGATAATTGATAACTGGATGGATTGCTTACATTTACAGTAGTCACATGCACATAACTCTGGAAATAATTGCAAAATACCATCCCCCGTACACTTATAAATACATGAATAAACAATTATAAAATAATAATTTACATTTCTAACTTAATTTAGAAAGTAAGGAATCTATTAATTGGCTTTTCAGAATGAAGGCCTGCCTGGGTCTAAAATCCTATCAAAAGAAAGAGAAGCGATAACACAGCCAGAGAAACCGAATATAAATGCTAGAATGATCAAGGTGAATTTAAATTTAAATTTGTGATAAAAAGCCAAGAAGTGGAATTTAAATGACTAGAATCCATCAAACAAGGACCTACAAGTTGGTAGATGAGCAATTCAGTTTGATCAAACCACTGCTATGTATAGTTTTATCTGTTTCATAACATGGGTAGTTTGAATGAGATATGTTGATTAAGACCTCAACGCAAGAAAAATCCCAAGTACTTGAAAAAAAACTGTTGTAATTCCCCACATTGGTGTAGATTGTAATGCTCTATTAGCAACATGAATGGTGATATTAAGATACATTAGAGGCAATTCGATGATTAGTATTGGGTTCAACTTCAAATGGTGATCCTGGGGCCATTTATGTACATGTTAAAATTTCAAGAAAACTACAGGAAATTGTGGGTTATTAAATGTCAAATGAGACTGGATGAGGGCCTCGGTCTCGGTCACCTATATAATCCAATGAACCCCAATGAAGCAACTGAACACATCTCCTCTTGAGCTCAGCATCCTGTAATGCTTACTACTGGAAAATGCTATAAGCCTTTTGAAGATATAAAATTGCAGTTTGTCTTTGTGCACAATATGGACAATTTAGATAAATCATTTGCCTGTGTCACTGTTGAGCTGCTCCTTGTATTTTGAACTACGCATATTTTGAATTTTAATCGTGTTTATTTTTAGTGCCAGCTGGATTGTCGTTTCAGAAGTGTAAATAATCCCATCAAAGCAAGAAAAAAACACATCAACCTCTATCTAACCTCATGGTAATGACAGAAACAGAGGGTACTTTCCACCAGCCTCTTTAATTAGCATAAAACCAAACCAGTCATACACATGCATCACCTCAAGCTATGCTAACTCCACAGTGACATATTTATATCCTGAGCCATTGGCCTTTCAAGGGTTTTAAGATATTATGTGTAGATCAGTTCTCACACTATAGAAAACTTTCAACAGGAAAGGGATCATGTCTAGGTTAGTCCATGGTTACACTGATGCCACATGGTGAGACATTTATCTCCGCATAACAGAAACATACTGCAGTAAAAGTTAAATCTATCTGACCAGCCTACTGTTTATATAGGATATGCAAACTTAGCAACCATTAAAATGAACCAAGCCTAAGTATTTTGTAATCATTAATTTGCAAATATGCAAAACATTTATGTGAACACTGTCTTGAATCATTCTGGTTTCTAGGAAATGGACCAAAATCTATTCTTTAGTTCCAAAGATTTAATCAGGTTTTGCCTGATATGAATGTCTGTAGATGCATCATAGTTTTAAAAAATTATTTACTGTATGTCCCCCATAATTTGGTTCCAGGCAGTTGGAATGACATCCATTTCTTGTATCTTTTCTCTTGTGTCTTATTAAAAGTCTTTAAAAGTGAAAGACAGTATTTTAAAGCTGGTTTTCTAAAGTTTATTTGTGTCTGATAACACATCAGCAAACAAGTATATTTTCTCAACAGAGTGACTCCTCAAATCCTGATGAAGGGTAAGGTTTATTACCTCATTAACTGATTCAAACAGGAAGTGTCAAGACTTCAAATTACCCCTTGGTTCCTTCCTCAAAAGTCTCTCAAATGCTTCCTGTCATCTCAGCACAAATGAGATAACATAAACACAGTTTAATATTTCTTGTAACTAAAGCAGAGAGCAAATGACAGAGAAAGGTAGGCTGCTGCCATATTACTCATTTATGGGATGGGACAGCCCTTTACTTTTAACTGTTTAATCACCAGGGCTGTCTGAAACTCTGTGGTTTCTGTGTGTAAATTTAGTTCACTTATATTTACTACCACTACAAAAGCTGTACCACCAGGGAAGAATGAGATGCTGGTATTCCCATCTATAGGTCAGGTTTTGATCAGGTTTACCACATCCCAGCTGTAGCCAAACTGATGGTTTACTATGCCGTTATAATTCCAACTTTAATGTACAGAAGTGAAGCCTGGACAACATACAGGGGAAACCTAAACTGACTTGAGTCAAATACTACTGAAACAGAACATTTTACACAGCAAACAGGTACAACAAGTATTGAAGCCTGTTCCTTCGAATTGCCGTAATTATCTGCAAACAGCTGTGTTGAGCTGGTCGTGTCATTTGGATGACTCCAAATTGGAAGGTATTTCTAATACCCAATAATAAGTTCAAGTTAATGCCTTAACTGAGTTAATAGTGGAAATGTCACCTAGCAATACTCTTGTAGTATTTTAAAGTCATGTGGAAATTGTTTTTCAGTTTATTATATATCAGGTTTAACTATGGCGTGCTGTTGACAAAACAATCTTGGAAATCATTTATTCTCCGCTAGCAAAAAATGTGGCTGCCCATGTATCAAAATGATTAAAAATGTATTTCAGGCAACATTTACCTACATCATTCATCACCTCCTTTTCTGGAAAAAAAATAAAACAGAATAATAGAACAAAGACATATTTGAAAAACGTCCATCAGTTCCACATTGTGCTGTTGAAAAGAAATGATAAGTTTGTTTTTTCTATGGTTCAGGAAAGAGAGGTGTTGGAATGTCTGGTAGAAATAAGGTGGGAATTTCCTCTTGAGTGGTGCTGTCTGCCAAGACAGAACCTCTCATGTAGGACTAATGGGAAATTCAAACCAGCAGGTGTCACTGTAATCCAATAAAACTAAATAAAGTTCTTCTGTTAAGGACAGAAATAACACGTTCCCTGCATTGTAGTTTCCTAATCCTCTGAGCAAACATGCCATCAATCTTCTCTTCAGTGCCACAAAGAATTTAGAATCATTTACTTCAAGGTTACTTGAGCTGTCTTGTTACCAGGTGCTCCGTAGAGCGTAATCAAAATCAATTTGTATTTGAAAGGCACGGTTGCCTCTTATTTGTTTGTTTTGATTCTTCAGTCTGCGCATCTTTACAAAACACTGACAGCTATTATTTCATCAAAGAGAAATTCTGGCGATGAAAAAAAATGTCTTACCAAGGTGGCTTAGGAGAATTTCTGAAAACGACTAAAAATTACTTGAAGGCTTTATTTAATAAAATGTTACATAATGAAACTTAACTTAATGTGATTCTTTTAAAAAACAGATATTCCTGCACAATATAAGGAAACACAAATCCATCAATAAGAGTGTTCTTTTATTATTATATTAACTGGGTAGCTTGGGAATTTGAAACAACATAATTATTTTTGTTTTCTCAGTGTCTGAGAGCAAGTTATAAATAAACAGGCCATTCTGAACATTTATCTGGGTTGTTTGCCAGTAGCTAATTGATCTATGCATCCCATCCTGTTGTTGCTTGAATAAAAAAGTAGCTTTCCCCCTACATGATTTTAAATTACTTAGTGATTTAAGACTTTTCTGTAGGAGACTTAAGTTAATCATCACTGAAGGAATATACAAATGCCAATGCAGATAACATATGAAATAGCACAAAAAAAATACTGACATTTTGTAGGATAGATAATTATTATTGATACAGTAAGGCTTGTACTATACAGTCTGTCAGTCAGTAAAAGCTTTCCCTGATCTATGCCCCTTATGATATCTAATAATTATATACATTTTTTTTCAGGTTAATTGGCTTCTGTGAAAATTGGACCTAGGTGTGAGTGTTTGCTTGTCTGTGTGGGCTTGTCTTAGTGTGTGTGCTCTTCAATGGACTGGTGTCCATTGAAGTTGAGTGCTTTGAGTGCAGGGCTTTTTGAGAAATTTGTTTAGTTAATTTAAAACGGAATGTATAATATTTGACTTCAGAATCATTTCACATAAAACACTGAAAGACGACAGATTGCCAAAAATTGGCCAACATTATTAGAAATCTCTGTACTCAGTATAGTTTCCAAATGAATGATTGTGAGACAGGATGGCACATTGGTGTGACGGGTAAGCAGTGATGTTTCTCAGCTCCTGTATGTAACGAACAGTTCTTTCCGGACCCTATGCAGACGACACAGTCCGACGGAGTGGGGAAACACTGGGGAAACGTCATGCAGGAAAAAGGGGCTGAAGACAGGGGGGCGTGTCCAAGGTGCGCTGGTGCACGGGGGAGGCGTGGCCGAGGCGAACAATCCAAAAGAGAAGTCCTTAGGGAATATCCAAAACACAAGGGTAAGTCCAAAACCAGGAGATCCATCAGAAGAAGGAATTAAAAACACGAAGGCCGGGTCGGAACTGGCGGAGAGGGAACAGGAACAGGAACGGGAACGGGAACAGAGATTAAAACCTTAACGGGACCAGGCACTTCCAGGTCCCGGACTCGCACGATATGGAAATCAGGTGCAGAGCCCGGATGAGCGTCAGCGCCTGGCTTTTAAGGTGGGCTGGGAATAGGGAGCAGGTGCATAGAATACAGTCTTGAGTGAAAGGGCTGGAGCACCCTTAAGGAGGGGGAACTAATATCGTGACACTGTAGTTGCTTTCTGTGTGGTGTTTGCATGCTCTCTCTGTGCCCGTATGAGTTTTCTCTAGGTGCTTCTGTTTCCTCTTACTTCCTAAAGACATTCTGGCTATGAAGATTGGTGTCTAAATGATCCCAGTTTGCTAGTGTGTACACCTTGGAATGGACGGGCATCCTACCCAGAGTGTAGTCCATCCCTTGCTCTCTAAGCTTAGGCTCCAGGTGACCTCAAACATTACCAGGAATAACTGGCTTTCTGAGAATGGACAGAGGGACAGATAATGATGAGCGTCCCTTAGTTTATGAGCAGAAGTGGAGTACAAGTAAAGCTTGAAGTTGTATGGACTAGGGAGGGTGAAAGCAAAGGTGCACTTCATACTGTACCAACTTTGATCAACTGTTGATGCCCCTGTCAATGTCCTTTTTGAGAGTTCATATCAAAAGCTATGGTGAAGGCATATGTTCTTCTACAGTACCAGCTGCAAATGTTCCAAAATGTGGAAAATAAAGCAGTTATTCTACTGAGGTTAACACTGGAACCCAAAGATGATTGTGCCTACAAATAAAAGCATAAGATATCTTTTGGTTATGTTTGGTCCAGTGCTGTACTTTCAAGAGACAAGGAAGAGGTTTTCATTTGTAAATTTGTACCTTTATAATATGAACTCTTTTATTTGGACTGATTTCATTCGGTGTTCAATTTTTCATGACTGAAGTACATTGCATTATACATCTTCAGTCCATTTGCTGTAATTGCCATTATAATTTTATTGTATAAATGCATTAACTTCATTTTTTTTGCTACACTGCTAAGTTGCATTTGATAAAGCCATGAGATGAATACATTTTATTATTGATATTATCAGTATTTCTGTTATTAGATCTTTTTGGTCATAGCCCGTGTAATTAACATAACTGTGTCTGAAAAGAAACTTAAATTTTACAAATTAAATTCAATATCTATCCATTATCAAAAAGCTGCTTGTTCTTGATAAGAAATGTGGGAGGGGCACCCAGAGATAACCCACAAGGAGACAATCTTAATTTGTGCTATTTGTACTGTCCTGTTGTAAAGCTCTCTAGGATTTTCACATGAATAGTGCTGTGTATGAACAAAATGTATTTCTCAATAATATTTTTCCGTATAATTATTTGGAAAGTGTGTAATTAACTTATAGCTGTAGCTTGCAGGTGGTGGTCTAATCTGTATATTTTAGTTCAAGACAATAGTCCCAAATGAACTTCTAACTTCTCCTTGGCAGTGTAAAAGGCACTGGAACGCAATTTGTATCCTACTACAGCTCTCCAAATTGTTCCCAATGTAAGGGGAATGGAGCGGTACTTTTGTTCCTAAGATTAAAGAGTAGGTTATATCACCTCTGTAGAAATGTAGAAATCTGAAAGAGTTATTTTCCCCTACTTTTTTTCCCCTTAAATAAAGACAATTTTCTTGAGCTGGCAAGCAATTGTGGTACAGAACTCTTGCCTTGCATGCTGTGAATTACAAAAAGGAATTAAATGATCACCCAATTAAATTCCCAAATGGACTAACTTTTATTACCAAAGTACAGTACATTTCCTACAATCAACTTACATTTTAAACATTTGAGTTTAGATTAATATTGTGCTGCTTTAGAAGTTAAAATGTAGTTGGCCAGCAGTTCTATTTGGTTTATTAAGAGTACCTGATGCACTAAATGACTTACTAAATGTCACGCCTTTTGCAGCCAGAGGGCACTCCTTCTCTGTCCTGCCTCTCATTTCCGGTTCTTTGCTGTCATTCCGGTGTTTCTCTCTCTCTGGGGCTATATATTTCCGGGTCTTTCAGTCTGCCTTCGCTCAGCATTGTCGTTCGGATGTCCTGAGACCCGCCTAGCACCAGGTCGCCCCACGTACTCTACCTGAGGGCATAGGTTTCTTTACGGCATTTCCTGAACAGCTGAGCACAGGCTAACCCCCCGTCTCGCCGCTACGCATAGGGTCTTTTCGCTCTCCTGCCATTCCGCAGTTTGTCATTTCCGACATCTGTGACACTAAATAAGGATACATCTACTGTACTAACATCTAAAGCTTTACCATCACGGATATATTTCTATAATCAGAAATACTGCCTATCAATTATGACATTCATAGAACTGTACTTGTTCATTTAACACTTGATTTAATCTACTGGGGAGGAATAATCTTGAATCAGAATCTTGAAACACTAAAAAAAACCATCCGTCCAGCAACACCTCCAACAGAAAAAAGAAAATATTGAGATTTCTTATTAGTAAGGTTTTCTGGAGCCCAACAAAATCACCAGATGTCAGTCTTTAAAAATGTGAATCCAAAGAAAGTCTGCTCCCTCTTCTGGAGTTCTACATACAGTTTACTTTTCCCCAGGTATCTGTAACTTTGTTTAGCTAATCCACTCATCAAGTTTTACACAAAAACGCCAATATTTTCCTCTCAGTAATGTGTTGATTTAAACAAAAAAAAAAACCTTTCAGGCATCCTTCCTTATTTGACCACCAAGCTGTGCAAACAGGAACACTCTATTAAAAAGACAGTGAATGCTGCTCTGCCCAACTATATATCCTAAACACAGATCTTCATTGGCAACACTGATGCTCAGTTAGCCCAATTATAAGACTTGAATCATTGTCTCCATTTGTTTGTAATCTTATGCTCCTATAATCTTACACAGATGAGATCTATATCCTGGACAAATAATAGATATACTCCATGTCTTTGCCCCATATTTAATTGGTCCATAATGCCTTTAATGTACAGTAGTCAGTTTTAGAAGAAGTAGAAGAAGAAGGGGTTACTGAATACATTAGCACAAGGGTGTATAACAGCACCAGTTAAGTAAAGGCCCTTCTAAAGAACAATGTTTTGAGTTTAGATTTGAAAGAGCTTAGAGAAGGTGACTCTCTGATATCCTTAGAACTCTGGGGCATAACAGGAGAAGGCCCTGTCACCCATAGTATGTAGACAGGCTTTGGGGAACAGTTAGGAGACCAGAATTAGAAGAGAGAAGGTTGTGAGGTGGAGAGTAGGACGATAGTAGCTTAGACAGGTACTGAGGTGCTATGCCATGAAGAACCTGATAGGTGACAATTTGGAAGTCAGCACAAAACCTGACATGAAGCCAGTGCAAGGACTCCAGGATAGGAGTAATGTGATCTCTTGCACTAGACCTGGTCACGATTCTAGCTGGTAAATTTTGGATGTACTGGAGTTTGTTCAATGTGGATTTAGATACCCCAGCGAGTAGAGCATTACAGTAGTCAATTTGAGAGAACGTGTTGATCAGCGTTACAGCAACAGTTAACAATAACATGGGACATAGTCTGGCAATATTTCTGAGCTGAAAGAATGATGTTTTGATGATATCTTGCACATGTGGGTCAAATGTCAAGCCTGAATCAAATATCTCCCCCAGGTTTTTCAATTTTGTCTGAAGCTCAAATACAATACCATCCACAGATATGTTACTGCATTGGCTTTATAAAGCTGATGGGGGGTGCCGATTAGCATGACTTCAGCCTTGTCACAGTTTAGATGAAGGAAATTTTGAGTCACCCAAGTTTTTGTGGAAATGATAGTTTAGGCCATGTGACCTTAAAATCGGCCCACGTGGAAACATGTAAATGCTGAAAAGTAGGGGGTCCAGTATTGAGCCCTGAGGAACACCAGACTTAATGAATCCAATTTCAGAGCTAAATCCGCCAAGAGAGACCAAGGGACAGTGTTCATCCAAACTCCAAACACAGTTTCAAAATAAGAAAGGAAGATATCATGTTTAACAGTTTCGAAAGCAGAACTGAGATCAAGAAGAATAAGGATAGAAAGATAACCAGAATCAGAAGTCATATGAAGTTCTTTAGTGACGTTGACCAGGGCAGTTTCTGTGCTGTGAAGTTGTTCTTTTATAGTAAAGTTTTTAGCAGAAAAATATATATTTTTCTCTAGCAGGTACTGTACACTGAACTGACATGACATAGGTAAATTCATTATGCTGATTAATATTTTTGATCATAGGAATCTACAGAGTTTGATCAACTGGGGATCTAGTGCCAGAATCAGTCTCCTGGTGTGTTTGAAGCTATGCAAGTCGTACATGTGACTCATACTTTGTACTAAGTTGCAGACACTGTCTTGTGGGATTAAGTTCAATTTGTCTCATCATCTGGACAAACATATGCTTGTTTACAGGCCATAAATGTTACACGTTGTCCTAGCAGATATTCAATGGGCTGTCCCCATTGGCAAGGAGGGTATCCACCGCATAGCTATCATATTTGTATCTTTTAAGAAAAGGCATGTTGACTTAAGCAGCATGAGGATGTGCATTGCCAGACTGCAATGTTGTCATCAGGGTGAGTCCATAGGAAGGACAGCAAGTGAGTTCCTGGGAGATGATCAATGCAGTGTCATGCAGCCAGGTTTCCTTCTATAACTACCAGTGAAATTCTGTTAACTTCCCATTAAACATACAAGCTCCATACAATCGTAATAACTATGCCATTGTGCCACCCATCACATCATTCATCAACCATCAATTTAAAAATACATAAAAAACAATTAAATCAATATTCAAAACCTGTCAACATAAATAAATACTTACATGCACATGTAGAGTGATATGTTTATTTTGATGCCTAATATATAGACTGAGACTGCTCAATGATCCTAAACAGAAATTTAGTCAGATTGGAGCTACAGGGTAGTAGTATATGGAATCAAGAGGATACAACAGTTATCTTCCAAATGTTAATTAAGGCTGGGACCTGAAGGCAATGTCTATGGAAAAAAAATGCATCAACGTTTTCCAAGTGGGTGAATTTACTGAAACAAACAAGTGACAACTACTGGCAGGCATGTCACCCCAATCCCAAACTTGCCTGCGTGTCACTTTAGTTTTTTGTGTTTTTCATCTTTCAGACCCCCCTGGTGTTCTCCTGTCATGGAAGACTGCACGGTCTTCTTCCTTCTGCTCAGACAAGTCACTAGATTATCTTATTAAGTCTTCACTCTGTCATTAGAAACTAAACACTGCACAAGATCTTCCCATCAATTTTTTACTGTATGCACTCTTGTACTGTAATAAACAGTCTAAAGAAAATGTGAGAAATAAAGTGAGAGGGTGGCATGGTGGCACGGATGTTGGCATTGCTGCCCCGTAGCGCTGGGGTCTTGGGTTCAGTTCCTGGGGAGTTTGTTTGCTCTCCCCATGGTCATGTGCGTGTCTTCTGGGTGCTCCAGTTTCCCCCCACAGTCCAAAGACACACTGGTAGGTTAATTAGCTTCTGGGTCACCGAGCTTTGGCGTGTGTGTGGGTCTGTGTTTATGTGTGCGTGTGCCCTGTGATGGACTAGCATCCTGTCCCGGGCATATCCTGTCTTGCACCCGTTGCATTCTGGGATAGGCACCGGCAACCCTGAATTGGATTAAGAAAAATGGATGAATACAAAATACAAAATAAAGTGAGTTGTGATGTTTAATGGCAAGTGCTCTCTCTGAAAACTGAAGCACAAGATCAGTTGGAAATCTATAATTAATTTGACACTTGAAATTTTCACTTCTTGACTAAATACATTTTTTTTTCTTACAGTATATGTGTCATACATTTTTAATAGAATGAACTTATAGATTGCAACATGCAGTTTTGGAAACACTGCTGGTAAACTATCAAACACTGACTGACCAATGAACAGAAACTTTGAGAGAAACAAGAAAATGGTCTGCTTTTTATCACAGGAACAATTGATCACAAATTAATACAAATTACAAGAAATTTGCCTCTCTACCCCTCTACCATGAACACAGATACTTTCCTGTTTTCATTGACCAGTGAAACTGACCACATTCATCTGGGCCAGCAGAGATATTGGATGTATAAAAAGTAAACACATGAACTGATGATGGATTCATTGAATCTGTGGACAAATAAGAAAATATGCAATTAATATTTGGTTCTTTTTAAACACATCAGGCATTGTTCATAATGTTTAGGCATATCGAGTATTTTGTTCCTAACATAAATTATTTAAACAGTTTTTAGAACAGAGCAATCCTATCCACTTAACTGGGAGTCACCACTTTGGAAGGCCCACTCAATTTCATTATTATCTCTGCCACAGCAGCCTTGGGTCTCGGAGTGGGTCATTTCACAACACAAAGGACTCTACAGCATGAATGATGCCAGAGCTCTGTGTCCTTTAAAAAATCAATTTCACTTGATGTAAATCAAAACAAGTTTACAAAAAATGTTACTTCTGAAATTTATGGGGATGTTTTTTTAATTTCATACTTTATAAAAAGGCTTTAAATTTGAAGTAAAATGCTATCGCCACAATAGCTGAATATTCACTAATGAAATATGAAATATAAATGGAAATGCAAAGGCTGAACAATGGATTTGCAGACTATAACTGTTCTCACCCTTTCCTTTTTTCTTGTATGTTAAGATGAAATAACTTAGTGTGTATTAAAACATTGTTTGGCCATCCCTTAATAAGATCCAAAATAATAGGCAGTCGGATGCTTTGCATAGAATAAAAGAACTGTGTATCTGTTATTCACAACAACATAGATTTCATTCATGATACCCCCTGATTCCCAAATACATTCCCATCACATATAGTATCACAATAGAAACTGACACAGAATACAAAAGTTCGAGGGTACCTCAATGATAAAAAGATGGTACCAGGCAGTTTTGTCTTTGCCACAGATCCATTTTCAAAATGTATGGATGTATCTCTCTGTTACGTTCGTAAACCCCTCCTCTTAAGGACGCTCTACCCTTCCTTGTTCTTTACTCATCACCCACACCTGCTCCCTGTTCCAGCCCCCTTTTCAGTTCCCCTTAAAAGCCAGATGCCTACTCTGTTCTGGGCTCTGCATTGGTTCCTGTACCAGGTGAGTCCGGGACCTGGAAGCACCTGGTCCCGTCAAGCTTTTAAGTTCCTGTTCCTGCCGGTTCCAACCCGGTTCCTGTTTTTCTTCTGTTCGTCTTGGATGGACCGCCCAGTTTTGGATTTTCGCCTTCTCTTGGATTCCCCCTTGGACTTATTTCTGGATTGTTTGCCTCGGCCACACCTCCCCCGAACACCAGCGCACCATTGACATGCCCCCTGTTTTCATTCCCAACTCCCGCATGTTTTTCCCCCGTGTTTTCCTCACTCTACCCCAGATTGTGTCGTCTGCATAGGGTCCTGAAAGAACGCTTCCGTTACACTCTCACTATGCAGGGGAATGAGGAGTACGGGTGAAACCAATAGGAAGGCAGGCCAGCTGCTGACAGACATGAGAAAAATCAGTTTTGTTAAGCCAGAATATCATGGCTGAAGCCAGTACGTCAAAGAAGAATTACTTCACCTTAATAAAATATTGGTAAGCAATGGTTCTGACTCTTAAGTTTAGGATGAAAATCTTCTGTTCCCACTTTCTTCAGTTTTGATGTGTGATTGCTCTGTGCGAGTGACAATCCACACATGATACATAAAGCCAGGAAATCAGCAAAACCAGAAGTTGTTTGCCTTCGCTGAAAAAAAAGCTAAAAAATTGAAGCAAATAAAATGGATTGTTGAAATGTTATGACGCAGGTCATCTCAGAAAACTGAAGAGTGAGATCATTTGGAAATCTGTAATGTTCGAACACTGAAAACATATTACTTCAGGGTGGTAGCTTTTAAAACCAAGAGTTTCCTCAAGTGATAAAACATATTTAAGAGAATGTCTTTCAAAAGCACAGAACGGTAGAATTACAATATAGTGCTGAATGAGAGAGCAGCATCAGTGCAATGTTTAGGTACTTGCCTGGGCCTCCATGATTTTTTAAAAATCGAATGTAAGATATTTTCAGTGTTTAAAAGTTTCTATAATAAAATGAAATTACAGCATCAGCAAATTAAACAAATGCACTGCTTCATTGTAACACCCTCCATAGCAACTGGCCATATTTGCATGAGAACTCATACACCATACCTGTGCTATCTGTGCTGCCTGCTCCCATTTAACAGGCATCAGATACTTAAGCCCTGTCCTGTTGTCTGTCTGGTACTTTCTTACTGTATTTGCATTTTTGCCCTGAGAGTCCCTGAGAGCTTCTTGCACGATCTGCCTGTCTGTTTTAAACCAGCATTCCGCCTGAATCAGTCTGACCCCTCAGACCTGACTCTGTGCCTGGACCTTTACCATGAGTCTGAATCTCCCCCTGTATTCAGCATGTTGCACAGCCACTGACAGCTGACATGCTTGCTTTCACCTTGCAATTTGATCCCTCAGTCTGTCTCACAGTCATGCCATTCCCCAGGTCAATGGCAAGCTGTAACATTCATAGGTGTTTATTCTTTAAACATTAACAAAGAGATAAAACAAATTAAGATTTTCTGCCTTGTGATAAACATAACATTCATAAAACATAATCTAATTGATCCAGCTGTTTCTTCAAAGAAGCCAGGCCATGTTTGGCATCAACAACATCGCTTGTTTTCAAGTGATGTCTGTAATTATCCAAGGTAGTAATATTTATTCTCTATTTATCTCCATTTTATATTCACTAATCTATTTTGAACCTGACTGCAAGAATAAAGATAACAAAAACAAAAGAGATATATGCTTTTATTCTAAATATTTGTCTTGATGAATAAGACATAAATGTGTCTGTTGTTCAATTTGAAGACTTTTGACAATAGCTCTTAAAGATAATATATCAGCTGGGAGACAATAATTGGCACCCGCTGTGGTAGCTGCATTCATAATATCATTACTTGTTTATTATTACCACATGCACTGGTTCATTTTCTTACTCAGGGTACTAAATCACACACTGATTAATGATGCTGAAGAGTTTAAGAAACTGCATCCAAAACACTTTTATTAGCAAAGTGATTTATTTAAGAATGTTCCACAAGGTAATAGCTATCTGAAATGCTACATTTCATTTACAGTTATGAGTAAGTGAACATTGTGGCTGGTAATGAACAGATTTTTATGTTGTCTTATGGCATGTGCTATAAAAGTGGTAGATTACCTTGTATAATCAGATTCTATTATCTGTTGTCTCTTTATAATGGGAAAACCAACACTACTATGTTTATTTGTAAGTCATCTTGTAGAAAGTAGAGAACACATTTGTTTGTAAATAAGCCCCTAAAAATAAATCAAAAGGATTTCCAAAGATATCTTACCCATTTTTGTGGTATTGGTTTGAGACATTTCAATGGCGATTGTAAGATGCTACAGACACTGTGCACCCTACTCTCTAAACCTGAGAATAGGGTGAAACTCTTTCAGCAAAAGGAATGATTTCTATTTCTTGGATTAAATCTGCTCACAAGCTACTGAATACTGAGTCATAGAAGAATTTCCAGTACAGATAAAAAGGGATATTAGAAAGGTGAAGAGAGAGATAGAAAATAAAATTACAATGCACAACGGCAAAAGAACAGTAAAGGATAAAATAAAGCTTCCCTGAAAAAATAATGTGAACCGTCTTGAAGCTGTTTTTAAACAATATATTTAGCTAGTTTTTTTACCAAGAAAGAAACTAAAAAAATGTTTACATTAAATTGCATATGTATAGAAGTTGTAGAAATGTTATAATTAATAAAACATTTAAGATAAATCTGCAAGGTCTGTTAACTTTCTACCAATTACCTGTACAAGCGCACCAAAAGATGTCTTCCACAGGCCATTAGCAAAACTCAAGACAGGGAAAATACCCATTGGCACTTATCCAAGAAGATGTTCTTTTTTTACATATAAGGTCATAGAAATAATAATCAGAACAAAACAAGAGGATCCTCTGTATCAGCTTAGAAAAGATAGGTTTAATTAATTTGTTAGCTTATTGAACAAGCAGAAATAGATACAAAGACAGCTAAAATGTTGTTAATTTAGATTTTCAGGGGGCTTTTGATAATGTTCCTCATAAAACATTACTTTTCACATTGTCTGTGATAGCCATTCAAGGAAATGCATGTACTGTACATGTACTCTACCATATTCAAGGCCAATTCTTAAACCTGTGCAACTTAAATTAGTGGACCAACATAAAAATCTGATTTAGTTTCACTGCTTTCTGAATTTATATTAATGATCAAGATACTGCTATACTTGGTAAATTACAGCAGTGTTACCACCATGTAGCCGGGTTTCATCACATTCCAGAAGCTAATGAAGGCCGAGCCTAGTGTATACTGGAATTGGAGACCTCCAAGGAAAACCATGAAGCTTCTGTAAGTGGTGTTTTTGGGCCAGTTGGTGGCATGCTTTCCTCTGGACTACAATTTCTAAACTAGTGCCACAGAGGTGGCATGGGACACTATGCTTTAGGAACAGCGATAGCTTGGAATGAGGTGTTAAACCAAGGGCCAGACTATTTGATCATTAAAGCTCCCAGGGCACTCTTCTAAAGAACAGGGTGCCCTGGCTAAATTTCACTTCCCAAAAGATCCCCCTTCTTTCAATTATTGTTTTTTTTTCTCACTTCACCACCTGATCAGTGCAGTCAGGCTGCTGGAGCATTCTGACAGCCACACTTCAGCTAGTTGGAAGCTGCACATTAATGAACCTTTGGCAGGAAATGCGATTTATTATGATTAATAATTGTTAGTTCACGTTTGCAGTTCATACAAAAATAGGGAGATTAGCAAACGTTGTAAAAGCTACAAAGGTAATTGAAAAATAAGATAACGTTCCAGATTCTGTAAATGCCTTATAAATTACATTTAATGTGCGCAACTGCAGAATGCTTCACTCAAACAGGCTAGCTGGGCTAAGCCTCTCAGATACCCAAGACATCAGGTCTATTTTGTGGCATAGTTCACTTCCTTTCTTTTTTGTGTAGAAGCCAACAAGGACAAAGTATGCCATGTTTAGAAATGTGACTCACCTATCGGAATGAAAAAAGCTGCAAATGGTATCTTTTAGCATTAAACAGTTGTTTTAATGATCATTTAAGATGTTTTATTTCTGTGGTCCTTACAAGAAGAAGAGTAATGAAAGATTTGAAGCAATGTGTTATGACCCCAAGTGTCTAGGGGAAAAGGGGTGTAACATTTAGGATAATTCTTTTTGAAGCAGGGGGGGGTTTGGTGAGGGACTAGGAAGTATGATAACAAGGGTAAGGAACTAGAGTGGTGCCAAAGGAAAGAAAACAACAAACAAAATGGAGCTGGCTAGGACAGTGAGGGAAAGCTAATCTGACTACAAAAGAAACCCTGAAACACACGGTCTTCGGCGTCTTCAACACCCTAGCTAACCTGCACTGACTACCCAACACCATACAAGACAAACGGCACTCACCGGTACTAAACTAGTGTACTAATACAAAATCAACTAAGTGTGTAAGTGTACCCAACAACCTAAACTAACCTTATATACAAAAGTTCACACAAAAACACAAGTGAACCAGGAAGACAAATAAGGGAAAACAAGAGTAATAAATAGGAGCAGGGTACAAAAAGAACACAAAAGTTGAACATGTAACACTGGGGCAAGGTAATGACAAAACAAGGATGAACACACAAACAAACGAAAGTACAAAGAAACTAATGTAAATCCAACAAAACAACAAAGCCGAAGCTATAAGAAAATACACACACACAAAGCAAAACAAACCAACAAATGAAGCCGAAACAATAACCAGGAGCGAAGCGAAGCGATAACCAAAACCAAACGGGACCGAAGTCAAACAAAAGGCCTCTTCTTTCTGAAAGCCTCCATGTTAAATAGTGAATAAAATGTGTTCTGATTGGCTGAGGGCTGATTGATGATGACATCATATTGAAACAGTGGTGTGATGGTTGGCCAATGGGGAAGGGAGAACAATCAAGGGTCAGCAGTGTGGAACATAGAAAAAACACAAACAGAACACACACTGGGACGTAACACAATGTATGAAGAAACCTAAACTCAACAATTTGGGGTACTTTGGGCTCCATGTGTTAGCATCCCCAAAAACGAAGTCTAGCAACTTCAACTGGTGACCGAACCTGTCACAAGCCCAATAGAATAATAATAATAATAATAATAATAATAATAATAATAATAATAATAATAATAATAATAATAATAATAATAATAATTGCTTACACTTATATAGCGCTTTTCTGGACACTCCACTCAAAGTGCTTTACAGGTAATGGGGTCTCCCCTCCACCACCACCAATGTGCAGCATCCACGCCTCATTAGTAGAAATGAAAAGGGGAAACCAAAGCTTGTGTTTTTATCTCAATGATCACCAGGAAACATTGAATTCAAATGGCCCGTGCTTCCATTTTGCATTTAAATTAGAAATGTAAACAATTTCAATTTTTTAAAATGTTTAACCAAGACGAAAATTGCAACCACACACAAAAACAGGGAATTACTACAACTGATTTTAAAAGGTTAAGTGTCCACGGCAGTGGTCATGTTGCAAACAAATTAATGACAAGATTATAAACACTTAGAAGTGCAAAGGAAGCTAGCAGTTTTGTTAAATCATAAATGATGTGAATTTAAAGCACTAGTTTTAAATGCTGTCTGAGTGTAGCACATTATCCTGTACCGCCAAGCTTTCATTTGTTACAGATTACAGCAGAAATCCAGTAAAATCTCCCTGGAGAGGTTTAAAAATGAGGTTAGCTACACACTCATATTGCTTGCTGTGTCTGCTATGATACCACATTCTGGGACAGAGCAAAGATTTAATATTCATGGAGATTAAAATGTGTACATCAACAGGCTGCTAAAAGACATGTCGACCTGAATCCCTTTTCTAACTTTTAAAATTAATACTTTAGAGGAAGGGTGTTCGCCTGTCAATAAGATCACCCCTTTCACCTCTGTTGCATCACATTAAAGGCTGCAAGATGTATCTGAAATTAAATGTGTGACTCGAAGAGGACAAGACCTTTTTAAAGCACCATGGAAAATGCCACTGACTCCCAGTAGAGACACATGGTACTGTATAGATAGGTTGGAAGGCTAAGTAAACAAACAGTTCCTGGCATTTCAATTTGGATTTATCCTCCATCAGAACCCTGGCAACACTGAGCTTTTATAATTAAAAAACAAGTTGACTATATTGCTATCTGCTTACAAATGTTACCACGGGCTTTGGAGGGCACTGTATCAGGATCAGATTTGTCTTTTTGTTTATCCTTTGTACCTTACAGTGAGTCAATTAAAGAAAAGGTATTGCTACGCGGTCAAGCAGGGTTGGGAATATGTTGACATCTTGCAGCTCTGGCATGGGATCACAGTAAACAGCTTATTAAGATTCAGAGATCTGCTGTGATGTGTGACAGGCTGTGAGGGGTCAGGATTCACTCCCATCGTATTTAATTACAGAAATCAATGCGATTCCACTGAGCAATGGCACACCAGAGTAAAAATGACCTACTTTTGCCAGTTGGAAATGGATAGAGAAAGGTACTCAGAGTGTGCTCGCTTTTTATTCTCCCAAGATAATGTGCTTTTAAGAAAAAGAAATTGTTACAAAAAACCTTTAGCCATTCGTTCTCCATTCATTAACTGTAAAATTTTTGGATGTGCAGTACCGGTTTAAATTGTGTAAGGTCATTTCTCAAAAGGTAAAGGTTTTGAAGGCTTCCATGTGGTATTTAATTAAAATTGGGAATGCAGTTAACCAATTTATCGATTTTACTGGTGGACATACAAATCGGTATTTCTGTAAGACAGTTTGCATTACACCCAGTAATTGTATTAAAAAAAAATCCAAACCCTCTATGTGAATGTTTGTACACATACAGTATATATATTAATTTTAAACATTTGGAATCCTTGACAGCTCTTGCTTTTAAAAATAATAATAATGCTATAATTACAGTCTAACATGTCAGGTTTAATATAAACATAACGACCTTTTTACATGAGACACTGTGTTCATACAATAGTAGGCACAGTATTCAGAGTTATGTTTCTTATTCAGACAACGCCACCTCCAGTCTTTTATTTAAAAGATGCTCTAGCAGTTCAGCACAAAAAATGGTGAAAACTGATTTAATGAACAGGGGCTAGGGTAGCCAAGCCCATTACACAGACAGATGAACACATGCACTGAGAAGCAGATGACAGAAACAGTTTTGACAAACATGGCACGTACATAGACATAGGAAATGCACATGAAGACAGCAGCAATCAATACCAGCCCTGCTATTTACAATGATCACAACAACAATAATCTGAATTCCCCAAATACCAATATGCAAAGGGAGGAAATAATTTAAGTTATAACCTGAATCTTTCACAAATCCCACAACTAAACACTGTGTTAAAGCACTTTACAAAACTTTTAATAAGTGCTATTTGAACTTATTGTCAGGACAGTTAATCATTTGGTTTATAGGCATATAATTGGTTTATTTTTTATCATTCCAGGGACAAAGTTACAGTATATAAAAATGCAGCTATATGAATCTGCCAACAAGGAAGGAGTATTTGCATGCTGACAACTTTAAGTTTTGTAAGCTGTCTGTGCATACAGTATCTGCTTGTCTTTCTTTCGTTACAAAATTCCCTGTCAAAGTTTGGCATCGAAGCGTGTTGTTTTTGGCCATAACACATTTTCACATCTGAGCTCTGTTCCATATTTATTTCCTTTCTATTTATTTTTTTATTTATATCTGCTTGAAGTAGTTATTCTCTTCTGTTTATACATTGTGGTACCCTGGTGCCAGATGAGAGGTGCTGACTGAGATGTACATTATATTTTACTTTCTCCAGTTGTGTTAAACCACCAGTAACAATCAGTCAAATTCCCTTGGAAATGCAAATCTATTTCAATAGTGTTTTGGGCAAAAAATGGAGATATGAACAAGCAGTTTAGCATGAACTCCAGCTGGTACAAGTTATCAAACTTACAATATGACTGGTAATGCATATAACTGCTGTCTAGTTCTCACTTTTTTATTCAGTTTTAGAATATACTATTGCTTCCTCTTGTTGATGGATGCAAAATTCCAAGGTGTCCTTTCTAACCTCTACTACTTTACATTTACAGTATATTTTCTTTCTAGACAACAAATGACTCACAAGTAATTGTTTTTCTACAATAATTATTTTCAAAAGCATGAGTCTTAGAGGAGCTCTTTTGAATTATACTAATTAGATGTTTTATACCTAACAATGAAGTAACACAAATATTTAGTACTTGGCTGTGATTGTTTGGTTTGTTTTTAAAACTAAAAATAGAGCTGTGTAAACAAACCATTTTATTTCTAAAAACTGAGACTGCATTGGCTTGCACATTAATGTGTTCTTTGAGGGAAAATACAGCCCATAAATTCATCCTTAGGTGACAACCTAAGATTTTATACATTTGTGGCCTGCATGTCACAACTGAGTAAAAATTATTACCCTTCATGTTGTCCAGAAACTGCTGAATTGTCCAGGATATCAGACACCAATGTGGAGGAGTGATTAGGGCTCTGGACTGCAGACAGGAGAGTCACATTCTATACTGTCACTCTTGAAGCAAGGTATTTCACTCAAATTGCTCAAGTATATGCCCACCTGTATAAACATGGCCCCAGGTCATCATTGTAAATGATCTCAATTGACTTACCTGGTAAAATAAATGTTTGCATGAAAATGCTTCACTCAGATCCAGAGGTGACAAACCTTGTAAATCACCAAATTACTTTTTATTTCTCTCATACAACATCAACATTCAATAACATGAAACCATATTAATTGTGTATTTAGTCATATGTTTCAAAAATTGGTAGTTTTCATAAAACATGAATAACTGTTTTCCACAACTGAGCCCTAAAGCAAGCATTGTGTAAGCATTGAAGAATGAAGTGCACCATTACTGAGTCTATTACCAACACTGAATCTATACTGAGAGGCATTAAAAGTGCAAGAGATGAGTGTTGAAACCAATAGGTTTTGATGCATTTTCAAAACCCTATTGGTATATACAGTATGCCATTTACTACTTTTATATGTTAATTTAGCTAATTAGGGCTCTCTTTAAGTTAAATATGACAGATAAAATACAACATGTGGCATTGTCACAACCTCAACCAGGGATATTTGTTGGATATTGTAACTGATATAGTGTATTCAGTCCCTTAAGGTTTTCACATTTTGTTGCTTTAATTATTGCTGTCATGAAACTTTGAAGTAATATTTATTATATTATTTATATGAAATATTTATTATAGACATACCTTACTCCACACATTGAAAGCAAAAAGCAAAAAGAAGGAAATAGATCATGGGAAAGAAAAATTGAAAATCATAACTGCAAAAGTATTCAAACTCTATTAGGCAAGCCCAAATAAAAGGTGCCCAAATGCTTGTTAGGACTGAAGGAATAAAAGACTAGACAAATAATACAGGAACATATCTTTCTGTCTGCAAAGGACTGGGGCAAAAATTGACCTTTTTATGAATTTGATGTTTATGAACACTAACCAATATAAAAACTACATATACAGTATATTGTATTCAATATTTGTCTTTAGTAACCTCACTCCTAAAATATGCCATTAATACAAAAATACTGGCATCTGCTTTCCCAAGCTGTGTCACTAACCTCCTTTAATGCAATATCAGATGGCAAATTCAGTACTTTAAATATTTTTTTAGTTTAATGAGAAAATAAAGCACATTTGGAGGCTGAAGGCAGGAAGAATATTTCAGTTGATTGGAAGACATTTTATTAACACAAGTAAATTATTTAAGTTCATTTGGTAAAATACTAGTAGCTACAGTAATAGAGAAGTATTATTAATCAGGTGGTTCAACAGAAGTACAATGGTCTAGATTATATTTATTTCAATCTTCATTGTCTATTTCTGTGTAACCCAATTCTAATATAGGATAGACTTCAATTAATTGGTATTAATTAATATTATACATTACTATTAAAATATATTACATACCCCTAAGCCTAGTAGTACAGTATAGTTGAAAGTATGGTCTATTTGGAGTACTGACATCCAAATAATCTACAGAACAATCAGGTTATTATCACATTTACTTTTCCTTATATATTTAATTTTATAAAGCATTTGCAATATTTAATGTGTTGTTATCCTTTGTTGTGTTATTTTAAGCTTATTCTTTATTATGTGTGCTTTCTCACAAATGAAATTGTAATGTACAGTACAGTTAAAGTGCTAAAATAGCTCCAGTAAAATTAGTATTTTTTCAAACTTAGTAAGAACTTCATAAGCAATTAGCCATGATTCTTCAAGGAATAAAATCATATCTATTTTTCATTATCACAAGTAGAGAAACAATCCTTCCTATCCTTGTAAACAAACAGCTCATTGTGAATTGCTGTGCAGCAGAAATGTTAATTTCAATGCTGTGAGACAGTCTGTCTCCTTGTGTTTCTTGCTGGAAAGGATTTGGAAGGTTTAACAAAAGAATTGTACATTGATATTCCTCCTCCCTCTTTGAACTCATAAATCAGTTCAAATATTATAATTGAACATAATTGAACAATATCCCAGCCTTGTTGCAAAAGGGTTTAATGTGGACTTTAAATTGAGAGGAAAGGATAAAGTCTGCCAAATTTTTGGGTGAGGTAGTGGAATTCGGCTATGGGATTGGCTGTGTAGATCATTAGCTCTGAAAGTCATAATAGACCTGCTTGTTTCTGGAAAATATAACAAAATAAAGAAGGACTGTCAGTTCTTGTACTCCAGACAAGCCCTTCATGCTTGTGCATAGTTTACTTAAATTAATGAGTTTATTGGTTGGTTTGTTTAAATAGAGTTTTAATAAGTCAGAGGGGAAATCAGAAACGTAATCCATTATATATAAAACTAACCATCTTTCAAAATGTGTTTCAAAGATAGTCCACATCTGTCAACAACAAAAAAAATAATACTTTTCACCATGTTGAGGGCTTAGCCTTAAAACCACTGCCATTACAGATCTTTAGTCGCATGTCCTATTTTACTATGAGGATAAACCAAGATCCCCCACAATAGATCAGTACAAGGCAGTGTACCATGCCTGTCTTTTAGATTTTGCGACATATAATTTCAGTTTAAAACAGGTAGCAATATGCTCTGAAAATACTTGACATTGGAAGTGTCCCATCAGATTTTACACTGAAACCCTGCCTTTCCAATGATTTAGAACAGTGTACAGTACTGTAGATGCATTGAGTTTGTATTAGAACTGGATTTTTAAAAGGGATTTAATTTATATGATTTTATGCCATTAAATGAAATTATTGAATGGAGTAAGATCCATTGTTGCTTTACATTTCCTATAACGGACCCTAAAAGGAGACAGCACGGTAGTACAGTGTTTAACATTGTTTCTTTGCAGTGCTGTGGCCTTGGGTTCGATTCCTGGGGTACTATCTGAGTAGAGTTAGTATGTTCTCCTCATGTTTGCCTGGGTTTCCTCTCACAGTCCAAAGACATACCAGTAGGTTAATTGCCTTGTGGGAATTTTGGTCCTTGAATTTTGGACCTATTTCAGATAATGCTGTTAGAAGGTGGATGGATGGATGGAGTAAAAGAAAAAGTTTTTGTCAGGTGACACAGAAATTGACATTGACGTAGTAACACAAATAACAGAATGGCCTACATGGTTTGGTGATGTCCACAACACAGACACAGATCACAAACTGAAGGCTGTGGTCAAAAAAGTGCACACCAAGGTTCTGAACTTTGACCCAAAAATGTTCACAAGCCTGGTAAAATATTATAAGATAAGATAAGATCACTTAATTAAACATATACAATTTCCCGCATTAGGAATTTGTCTTTTCACATACCCCAGTGAGCTCTCCATGAGACACACAGATGGGGAGAGAGAAGCTTGGGGTCAGAGCACAGGGTCAGTCATTTATACAGCACCCCTGGAGCAGTGGGGGTTAAGGGACTTGCTCAGGAGCCCAACAGAGTAGGATTCCTCTGCTGGCCCCAGGATTATGCTGTTCCACGATTTCATCAGGATCAATCAGGATCATTATACTGCACTTATACAGTATGTACAGCTTTAACTTTGATGGTTTTATGTTTCTTCAAAAACAACATGCATATGTATCAAGACAAACAGTATCTGGATTTGCCACTCCATGTTGTATTCTTCTGAAATCCACATCAAATGATTATTCAGTATTTGTTAAACACAGCTCTTTCCATGTTCAATTTTTTTGTATTGATTTTCAGATCAACACAAACTATAGTTTTTTTTTTCCAAATGCAAATGGTCTTGGAACCAATTATCATATCTCTTTAGTGTGTGCTTCTGACTATGAGGGTACTCCGTTATCAGTTTCAGGATGATGAAACATGTCTTAAATTCTGATTGTTACCTATATATCCAATTCTTTTGTCTTTTACCGTATACATGCAGGTTAAAGTAAGAATGGGAAACTAGAGATTTCATGAAGTTCCAAAATATTTATCCAGGATTGTTAAATATTAACAGAAATATTTAAGCATTAATATCATATTTTTGAACCGCATGATATACCACAAAATTAATAAATGAACTTTGCTTGAAATACCCCCAAAATGTGTACTATTCTACCATCAAAGTCTATATACTCTACATCTTAGTCTCCATTACTGTAAATGCAAGTCACAAAATCATGGCTGTGTAGTGGGATAGCCTATGAGGGACATATAAACTACTCAGGAGGTGTATAAAGAAGCCGCTCAAAAGAGATACAGTAGCTACAGTCTGCTCCAAGCCCGCACAGGTGGAGGAAATCATAAGTCAGAATAAACTGCCTAACCATGTTGTTGAAGATGATACTTTGCCTGTGGATGGTTGAAATAGTTCCTTCAATTGGTTACTGAGAAACCAAATGAGTTAGATGGTGGAATTGGCTTTCAATTATTTGAAACCCTTCATGGTTCTAATTGCTGACCTAAGCAGAAGGAGCAGCCATGCCCTGAACCAGTGCTGACACCAGGCGAGGAGTTATTAAATCACATCTTTTTCAAAAAGCACCATTGGTGACCTGGATACAATGGTATTTAAGGAGTAGATGGAAAGAGAGTTGCCAACAAAAAAAAGGCAGAAAGATGGACAGAAGTTCAGTGATACGACCCAGTGTCAGTGTCCCAGGACATCTAGGGAATGTAGGCCAGGATATTCAGCCTCCCAGGATTACTAGAACTCTCTAGGCCTGTAGATGATTGTCTAACCACAGGCCGCTCAGGGAGCTGTGACATGTAGGCTGTGAGATAAAGAAGAGAATAGAAAATGATTACATGCTCCTGATAGAACTATCCTCTCATTAATGTGATTATTGACATTGTTAATAACTAAGAACTACACACAGGCTTTTTCAGATTCAAATCAATTTTCAATTGGGAATTTCGAGTTTGAGGCAGAGCCACTGGTTGAAAACATTAATGGATAATTAAAGCATCACTACAGTATGTGTGAGACTGAGACTTTCATTTGATAAACTCATGGTTGCTTGATGTTTGCACCAGTGCCGTACATACGCTAATTGATAAGCAGTTTCTACACTTCACAAGCAATGCAAGGAACTCATATGTCATGCTTGAATACATTCCTTTCACCAGCTGCCATATGAATAATGTGCTTGGCTGCAGACCATATCATGCGAAAATAATAAAAATAATTATATCATATATTTATAAATAGCTTATATTTGCCATAATATTTCTGGCAAATATATATTCATATTCAATTGTTTTTATCTATATATTCGATCATTTACCATTAAGCTATGTAAGGTTCCATCCAGATTTATTAATCAAATGAGATAGGAACAAAATAATAAAGAAAGAAATAAGAAAGAGATATAAAATGGATAATGTTCCTTGCTTAAAACAATTTGGAAACTGTAATATCAATACATAGAGCAAAGTCATAATTTGTCACAATTAATTAAATTCCACAAAGTACATAGGTCAGATTTTTTTATTTATCTAAAGTATACCTTTAAATATGACCCCTTCCCAAAGAGCTCTTCTGGTCTTTAGAAGTGCACTGGGAGCCTCTGGAAAGACATTAAGGCCTCTGAAAGTTTTTTGTTTACATAGGGTATAAAAAGAGAGAATACACAGAAGAGATTCAGTAGCAGCATGTATCACTATGTTTAAGGAGCAGAGAGAGCTCTTCAGAACCTGCAGGTAAATAGTCATTGACCTTTTGAAGTTGAAGTTTTGGGATGGCTTAAAATATTTTTTATTATATAGTTATTAAAAAATTAAAAGCTGGTGGTATAATGGCACCTCTGTCAGGAAGAAGAGAGAAGTATATCTTACCACCATGGGCTTTAAGAGAATTGGTTTGGGAGGCAAGTGTAATTCCAAAGGCAACACCTGAAGATCTCAAACACACAATGATATCTTTAGGACATGATGTGTTGAAAACTACCAATGAAAGTTGCCTGCATGAATGTAATATTCATAGTCAGTTTGCATGGAAAAAAGCTTTTCTGGAGAACCACAAAAACAGGCAACTCAAATTTGCCAAACCAGATCTTAACAACAATTCTAACTGTATTATTGCACTTAAAATGTTAATACTGAATTCTGTGTAAAACAAAGAGCATGAGAAAAATGTTCCACAGTACACGCAAATGGTGCTGATTGAATATATTCTTTAATGATCAATAATTTGTCCCTAGTCAGGAGAACAAAAATATGATGCACACAAATATTAGTGAAAGTTGTGTCTTGGTTGACAAAATGGAAACTTAATTGCTAATGTGAAAATGAAGTTACTTTATACATCTAAATTTAGGTTTATAACTGCGTGTTTGTTTGGGAATTTTTTGGTTAGGTTTTATTTCACAACACATCAACTGTTGATGGAGGATAAAAACATACTTCAACATTACTCTGTACAAATGGCTCCCGACAGATCTAGCCTCTTAATGCAGAAGGCGACATAGCAAAGCATATTGGGAGGATGTGGGCAAGAACTCTATAACCATTAATACATTTAACAGAAAGGCCTCATTAATCTTCAAGCAAAAAGGGATTTTAAGATGGAGACAAATAAATATCTACAGGTTATTTACACAGAGAGAGTGAAGTAAACACAGATTCAACCTAGATGACATGATAAGAAATTTCTGGCAGCACATTCTCAAAAAAGCTGGATAAACAAGTACACAACTAACTTGCAAGTGCATAGCTAGCTTATTACTGTACATACAAAGTCAAACCTGATGACATATTTTCCTGTTAATAATAATGTTGGAATACAGCATTTTCAGTTACTAAATTATCCCTGTACCTGTTTGTGTGCATGCCCTGCAATGGACAGGGGAACTGGATGTTCTCTCACCTTCTGACCTACAGTAGGCCTCCAGGATTGGCTTCTAAGAATAGATAGGTGAGAGGAAGACCTTTTATACCTGAGAAAACCCTGTGAGCTTACTATTACTTTGTTGTTGTCAATGTTTTTTTCATATGAACTACTGTACTGTACATTCAACTTGACCACTTGAATACTAAACACAATCGTGGTGCATTCCATTATATACCGTTAGCCACTGTATCATGTCAGTCACTGTTTATAGTTTGAACACAAAGTGTTAGAAAGATAAACACTAGAAGCAACCAAAATAAAACGAGAGACATTATGCTATCCAGCTTGGCACAAGCACTCTTCACCTGGAATTATGTCATTGCTTAATGGAATGTTAGTGAGCGCACCCTATTACCACAGTTTATTTGCTCATTATGTTTAGTATTTTTTAAAAATCCTGAGTATATATTGACTTGGAAATATGGCCCAAATGGCAACTGATTCTTTGAAAGCATGCAATTTGTGACAAATACCAGAATGGGATATTGGTTTATAAGACAAATTACAGAGGGCATTGTCTTATCTGTTACTAACATCTGACACATAAATGTAAACTTCAATGTTTTATGTCATTTATTATACTATTTTGGCTGAATAGATATGCCAACACCAGGAATGTATTGATACCATATCCTCGGTAATGGTCCTCAGGCCTAACAAGCACACTGTTGGTCTTAGGAAGCATCAGACACAGAAACGGTAACAACTTCCTTCTTTCTGTTCACTCAGTCTCTGGTGCCATGGGTCGGTGAAAGTGCAATACGCGGATCCAGCAATCTCATCCTGTCACTCAGATGGCACAGTCAGTAGTTAGTGGCACTTGATATGGTCCCTCCCAGCAGGATTGCAACGTCTGGCAGGGTATCTCTTCTTCACCTACACCCACTCGCCAGGTATCCGGTTGTGTCTCCCCTCTATTGGGGGTCCCCAAGCGTCCGGCACCTGTTCACGAGCCCTGTGCACCGCTTCAGTTAACAAACCTAAAATACTTTAATAGAGAGTTAGTAAATTCATCAGTGCGTTAGCCAAACTTGGCCTCCAGGGAGTTTCTTTGGCTGCCTGTGATGATCTCAAATGGGCTCAGTCTCACAGTTCCGTTTGCTTCAGCCCGCAAACCGCACAGGACTGCAGGTAGAGCATCTACCCACGGTGTTCCTTCAGTTGATATTTCCTTAGTTGGTCTTTCAGACTGTGGGTGATGGGGGCAATGTGACTCCCAACTTACCCCTAGTGAGGCAATTACAGCCTGGCACACCCAGTGTAGTATGCCCCTAGATCAGTATCCAAGGGGCAGGACAGTCCGTACCACGGGATCATCTTTGTCATACACTTGGGTATGTGCCAGCCCACATCACATCATCATACAACCCCACATTCTTTACACATTTGTTCTAACCACTATTAAACATCTATTAAAGGCCTCAACCTGATTTCTCCCTTTTCCCCAACAGAGGTTTCACAGGGGTTCAGACTCCCGCTCTCCCAGTGCCGCTCGTCTGGCATCTGCATCTACATGGTTGTTACCTTGAGTTACTGGAATTCTTTATTTATTGTGTTATTTATACCTTACTCAAGCTGCAGCTGTAAAACTACAAATCAGTTCAGAGACAAGCCCAGTATTGTTAACTGGAGTCCCTGCCGTTGTGAGAGAATCCTATTTCTCCATAGCCATCCAGAATTGTGGCCTACATGCAACAAATACATACATTATATACATATAAAGTAACCCTTTAACATCTTTCTTTTTACAATCTTCCATCAGTGCACTTAACTGGCTTGCTGCGCTGAGGCAGTGGAGGGGCATTTTTCCGATTGTTAGCACCTTGAATTCTGTTGTAACAGCTCAGCCTGTTCTCTGTTCTCCCTCATGCATCAGAGAGGACCCATTAGTAAACAGTATTACATTTTCTTAAATTTTCACGGTCCCCCCACCTTTTGGCTACAGCATCTAATGGTATAATAGTGCCTACCTCCATGCTCCTGCGTCAGCACAGCTGCCCAGAACCCTTTTTCCACACTTGCATAGAAAGGAATGGTTGATCCATCTGAGGAAACCCCAGTCTCAGCACCTGTAAGAGAGCTCGTTTCAAATTATTACAGGCGGCTTTTGCTGCAGGAACCAAGGCAATCTTGTCCTTGTACAGCACTCCCCCCTTAAGCAGATCTGTTAAGAGTTGTGCTCACCCCGTAAAAACATTGCACCCAGGCCCTGTTAAAATTTCACAATGCTAGACACAAAAGGGCCTTATCATAACTGCTTCTATTAGACACTCTAAAGCTGAAGCAACTCAGACTTGTGGGTTTCCTCGTCAGGGGTAGCACTCAGAATACCATCAGAATACCATAAATCCAAATTGTTTCCACTATTGCAACTAATTGTATAAAAATACAAAAACTGTTTATCTAACTACTTTTAAGTCCACCTGTACTGTACTTATACGTTTCAGACGCACTTATATTTTCCAATCTCCTTAAGTTGATTTTCGTCAAGTCTCTTTAGTTATGTCTCTAACCAGTCCCGCTGGCTAAACACACTTGCACCGTGATTTAGTATACCAAAACTCACAGTTACACACATACATGCCGGCACACAAATTCATAAAACACACATACACATCCAGAATATATTTTTCTCTTCGTACTACAATGTGCTGTATTCTTGTTTTACTTCTACATGAATCCTTTTAATTCCTGAAGCGCACTCCATGTTCGCTGCATTCCTAATTTCGGGTGCGGTACTTTAGCCCACCGGTCTATATCTTCCGGTTTTGGATTTGATTGTATGGGGGAATCAGGGAAGGTAGGTGAGAGTGCAGACCCCCTCGACGGGGTGCGAGACAGTTAGAGTGACGCTGTCATCAACAGTGCCAGCCCCTGCTACATCAGGCCCTCTCCCACTTAGGGTGAGAGTACAGGTCTGCGGGCGCCCTCTGTTTAAGAAGGGAGTTCCTGTTCCGTCTCTATCACACTCGTACCAGGTGTCATCCCACTCAGACCCCCCGTCTCCATATGGTCACTGTGGGAATTGATCCCAATTATTTTCATTTCCTGCCTGTCTGTTCCCCTATGGGAGAGGAGGACATAACACATTAACTAGTGCAGTGCGCCCAGGAACGAATTCTTCTTTTAGTTTCTGATTCTCCTGCACTGCCTCTTTTTGCTTTTGTTCATACTCTTTTGTAGCGAGTAAAGTATTTTTTCTTTCGGGTTTTTGTTTTTCCCGTAAACACACTTTTAAGAAGTCACATCCCAATTTCTTTTTTTTCTTTTCTCTCATGTATTTGCCACCACTGGTGCCGGCCGTGCAGCAGAGTGGGAGCTACATGCTTGCGCTTTTGCCAATCAATACTCATATGCTTTCTTTACAGGCATCTTCGCCCCAAACTCCCTCTGAGAAACTCAACATTTCGCATATTTTTCTCCTTTTTTTCCATCAACTTACACTTTTCCGATAAATAAACGGACCCTTCCACCACTTTCTCAAACCATCAGTTAGCACACATGTTCGGTCTCTTTAAGAGTTTACTTTTGTCGCGTGTGAGGTAACAGCTCATACAGTAAGGGGATGCTTTCACTTGAAAAACCTGTGCATTCCTGCACTCATTCAGCTGAGGGCGTCTGTTACCTCCAGATCTAAATGCCTCTCAGAGACTTTAGAGAGGACTTACACCGCACTGTTCACAGGCAAGGAACGACACCTCGAAAACCCCCTTTCTTGATCAGTAATTCACCATCCCCAGAACGCCAGCATCGCTGCTTTTGCCCCGGGGTGGACTTACACACTGAGCTCAATCAGGGCGATTCTCGGGTCTCAATGTCCTTTAAATCCTGCTACTTAATGCTTTGCTCTTTTATTATGAGGTGTGTTTATGTTAATGTCATGCGTGTGTATATGTATTCACAAACAAGGAAAACACCAAAAACATTCATATATATATCTTCTACTTCTGTTTCCTTTAAAACAAAAAACCACGCCACGCCAATCCGTGCACGATCAAGGCGTAGCTAATCTCAGGACCCCGGGCGCAATTAAGGCCCACACCAATCCTGGATTATACGTGCATTTAATGCACCACTCAGCTCCAGAACCCCGGGCACAATTAAGGCCCACACCGATCCTGAGCCTCAGAACTCCGGGAGTAATTAAGGCCCACACCAGTCCTGAATTACGTGCATTTAATGCACCAGTCAGCTCCAGAACCCCGGGTGCAATTAAGGCCCACACCGATCCTGAGCCTCAGAACTCCGGGCGCAATTAAGGCCCACACCAGTCCTGAACTTCAGAACTCCGGGTGCAATTAAGGCCCACACCAGTCCTGAACTTCGCGATAAAGGTCCAAAACCTGTTCAGAAACTCCACGCGCAATTAAGGCATATACCAGCTTCGAACGCCTGTAAACAGTACCGCGGACTGCCTGCCAGACCAAATTCTGGGCTTACAGCAAACCACCCATTACATACACCGGTGTCTTCCCCGGGCCAGAGGAATTCAGGAACTCACGTTTACTCCGTCATCTCGGGCGATTCTCGCAGGGAGCAGAGACTTCCCAATCAGTCAGAAAGAGTCGGGACTTTTTTTTTAAAAAGAGGAGTCCTTACCTCTTAGTAATGTGAGCGCTGACCGATGGGAAGTTCTGCGCCTTCTGGAGCATCCTGCCGACTACGCCAAATTTGTTGTAACAGAAAGAATAAGGTTCTGGATCCCGAGATGAAGTAAAACAGATGAGTTTATTGCATGCAAGGAACAATAAAGCCAAAGTCTTGTTTCCCGCAAGAAACAACAAAACCGAAGTATTGTTCGATGTGCCGGTACAAACTTTTAGGTTATATAGTCCTTCCTTGCTGCTTCGGACGTCATTCGGTGTTATGGTAAGGGGGGGGTCATGGTATTTGGCCAGTTAAGAGACCCTGGCCAAATGGTCAGTTTAAGATTATGCCCCCAGGGAGTTCCTTGCTCGCATCTGGAATCCTTATCAGTTAACCCCCTTTCCTGCCATAAACCCTGTTGCTAATTTTCAGGCAGAACTGATTTAAGTTAACCCCTTTTACATCTTTTCTCTTACTTCACAATCAACTTAATATTCCCTTTCAAAGCACTTAACATTGATTCAGTATTTAACATTCCTGTGTCAGAAGGACAATAGAAAATATGTTTCCTTCTTTATTACAGAAAAATATATAATGAAGTTTAGTCCAGCCTCACACATTCCCAACACAATGACTGTCATAAGAAAGAGATATGCTTTTATTACTGCAGATTGAACTGCAGTGCACAAATAACTGAAACATAATTTTACATTTTTTTAAAGAATTATTAAATGATTCAAATAATTAGTTTCTAAAGTTATAAGTAAAAAATGTTTCTACTGTTTTAGTTAGGTAAAAGTCCCTTTTCAATTCTTTAGAAAGAAACATTTGGCAATCCTTCTACTTTAAGGAACACAATCAAAATGTTACGATCCCTGCCTCCCGGCAATGGAATAGGCAGAAGAAGGCGTAGTCTTACTTCATTAGTCTACCTATCAGTGTACGTATTCACCACCACACCCCCGTCTCATCTTGTACTTAAGCACTAGTCTTTTCCTACCTCCTCGCTCAGTATTGGTTTTCCTTTCGAACTATTTAGTTGCGCTACGCCTTCTTCCTCTTTGTGACTTTCTTGGTTTTCAGATTACGGTTTTTCTTCCCTTTGACTACAGTTTTTCGGATCACGGCTTGGCTTCTGTACTCACTCCCTGTTTTGCATTACTGGCTTCCCCTGGAATCTCGGATTGCTCTTTCGTCTTCGGTTTTGGATTACGGTCTGGCTTCGGTAACTCGCTCCCTGTGTGGATCTCTGGCTTCCCCTGGACTCCCTGCTCGTTTCTTCGACTACTGTTTTCTTTTGATCACAGCTAGGCGTTTTCAGCTTCTGCAAGTGGGTTCATTAATTGGTTTCGGTTTCTCTTACCAAATCCCTAACACAAAAGCTTCCACTGCATGAGTTTCACATTCTGCATATATCCTGTATTGGTAAAATGAATGAACTGGACATCAACTTGGCCTTTCTGTCATGAATCACACTCACGCATGAAACACTAAACGTTCACGCACCAATCTTCTATCTTCTATTTAAACCTTCACTAGTCTTCCTTTCCTTGCTCTGAGCTCCATATTCGTATGTTCCCTACCCGCAAAACTATAAATTAGACTCCCAGCATTTCGACTCAACACTTCCCTTCGACAACATCTTCGCCTCCCGATTTGGTACCGACGAACCCTCGACGCCTTCCTGGATTTTGACCTGAGCACTAGTACTCGACCACGGCTTCGCATCCCATCTCTACTCCTAACCTTCCTATCTGAAGAGCCTTGCATAGGATCCCAATCCACTGAAGTCCGGTCCTCCCTTACACTTTCCTCATCAGCTCACTTTTTCTGAGGCCACTGCATTGTAAATCAATGTAAGAATCAGTTAATTGATCATCGTTCTATGAGATTGTCACAGGGATGAAATTGTTAGGCCCTGGGCAGACAAACATTGCATTTCATCTATTGAATTCTAAAGTATACAGTTCGAACGCTCACTATGACAGGGAGATATGTAAGATGTTTCTCCTTTCTCTTCATTTACAGTACAACTCTTTCTCATCCCCATTCCTGTCCAAATTAAGGGAGGCAGTTCAGAACATCGTAAAGGGTGAATCACTTTGCATTGATAACAATCCTCCTGAATTTTGGGAAATGTTAGGTCCTGTACCACCTGATATGATCAAACTGCCACTGACAAAAGGTTCTATTTGGAGGGAGGTTAATACTTCTTGTTTTATCCCTGTGCTTAAAGGAACAAAATGACCACTTTTTCTGTGAGCTATCTTCCTGCATCTTTTATTTGCTTCAATGCCAGTATAAAGTGATGTCATGCCAGCTGGAAGTCTAGTCAGTACACTGTGATAATAGAGGATTTATTAAAGGATGTTGTGCATCTGATAATGTTCACTGCCTTCTCCAATTGCTTATACACATGGCCAAAGACACAATTGGCATTTCAAGAAGGATTACTACGATCGTGAGTCAGAATGTCTATGAATAGTACTATTCCTTAGAAGTTCAGGATCAGGTTTCTTCAATATGGTTAACATTTTGTAGTTTAAACCTTTAGCAATCACTTTAACAAGCAACAACTGATTTTCATAGTTTGCTTTTTTTGGGATAACCTAGAATGTCTTTGGAACAAAGACACTTTGTCTTTTGAAACAGCCTGCCCATGAACTGTGCTATTTCTACTGCCATTTCTGGTATCAAATTTCAATAGACCAGTGAAACATTTTTCGAGCTTTCAAAAAAATAATTTTCACCACATTTTGGTTTTCAGAGTATCTATGGATACATAATTTCTTCCAATTCTAGACACAATAAAGCTTTTTTTTTCAGATGCAAATTGCCAACAGGCTTGGCCAGTTCTGTTTGGTCATTATCTTTTACATGTGCTGTTATAGCAGTGAAATGGAGCAGATGCTGAAGGCTTCCAACAGGGAGTCTTATGATACAAAGTCAAGTATTACAGAGCGTTCCAGTACTGCCAATACAGATCTTGCAACCTTACATTAGAACTTGTGTGGTTTATTGTTTCATTTCAGCTTATATATTGTATAAGGTTAACAAAAGAAATGCTAAAATACAAATACAAATGCAAACTGCAACTGCAACTGCAAAGAAAAGTGAAATAGTGTGTATTGTTTAAAACGATCTTGTTTTTTAGCATAGTGAAAAATGTATACATTAAAATATCAGTTCCAACATCTGACATCTAAATAATAATAATAATAATAATAATAATAAACTTTATTTTATATAGCGCCTTTAAAGGTGGCTTCTCAAAGCGCTTTACAGGATGACAATAACAATAAATAAGAAGACTACAACAATAAATAAGAAAATTTCACAAGACAGGACACAATTATAATTACAACAATACAACAATAACAATAGAGGAGACCGTGGAAGATGGTATTAAGAAGAGCAGAGGGGTGAAGAATGGAACCAGTTAAGTAAAGGCTTTTCTGAAAAGGAGGGTTTTGAGTCTGGATTTGAAGGAGTTTAGAGAAGGTGACTCTCTAATATCCTTGGGCAAGGAGTTCCAGAGCTTGGGGGCATAGCAGGAGAAGGCCCTGTCGCCCATACAATGTAGACGGGCTTGGGGGACAGTAAGGAGGGCAGAATTTGAAGAGCGGAGGTTGCGAGGTGGGGAGTAGGGCGATAAAAGTTCAGACAGGTATTGAGGTGCCAAGCCATGTAAAGCCTTGTAGGTGAGCATGAGGATTTTAAAGTCTACGCGGAATTTGACCGGAAGCCAGTGCAAGGACTCCAGGATAGGAGTAATGTGAACACTTGCACTAGATCTGGTCAGGATTCTGGCTGCTGAATTTTGGACATACTGCAGCTTGTTCAGAGTAGATTTAGATACCCCAGGGAGCAGAGCATTGCAGTAGTCAATTCGAGAGAATACAAATATGTTGATCAGCTTTTCAGCCACAGTTAATGATAGCATAGGGCGTAGTCTTGCGATATTTCTAAGGTGAAAGAAAGATGTTTTGACAGTATGCTGTACATGTGGGTCGAATGTTAAGCCAGAATCGAATATAACCCCAAGGTTTTTCAATTTTGATTGGAGCTCAAGTACAGAGCCATCTACAGACAGGGTTACAGGACTGGCTTTACGAAGTTGATGGGGGGTACCAATAAGCATGACTTCAGTCTTGTCACAGTTAAGATGAAGGAAGTTTTGAGTCATCCAAATTTTTATGTCAGAGATGCAATTAGATAGAATAGAGACAGCCACATCAGTGTCAGGTTTGGTATGGATGTATATTTGAGTATCGTCAGCGTAGAAATGAAAGCTGAGGCCATGTGATCTTAAAAGCTGACCAAGTGGGAACATGTAAATGCTGAAGAGCAAGGGGCCCAGTATTGAGCCTAAATGGTATTTTTTTGTTACAAGTGACGTTCCTCAATTGGAGAGCAGCATTCTTGTACATTTCTATGACATACAGTACTTATAGGTTTATTTATATGAATAGCCTGGCTATAAGTTGCTGTTCAGAAATGTGTGCCTTTTAGATTTTTCCCCAGACAATCTCACAATTACTTAATTTAACAAATCACTAGACTACCTGGAAATTAATTTACTATAAATATTACTATAACAGCATTTCTCAAAAGGCGTGCTGTAACACAGAGGCGTGCCTTCAAACATCACTGTCACATCCTCTGTAGCCAAAGGGCGCTCCTTCTATGTCCTGTCCCTAATTTCTGGTCTGTTGTCCTTCCGGTCCCTCTCTTTCCCTTGGGCTTGGACTTGGGACGTAAATGGAGATGTAGGGACCTTCTTGTGGCTTGTGGGGCTTTGGACTGTCTCTTTTCCTTTGGTGTGGGTTTTGTAGACACACACCTTGAAGGTGGTTGGCCTAGTTCTGCCACAATAGTGTCACCTTATTGTGTCCCTCAGTATTATGGTTGGTTTTAGAGTGACAATTGTGATTCACATTCTTCCAACAAACAGCTCCACTGTCCAGAGTTGTCATTTCCTCAATTTACAGTAGGTGCCAAGCCTAAAACTTTAATCACTTAAAATAGCTGTTCCAAGATTATCGTACACCTGAGGCAGTAGCTGCAGACTGTGGGGCTAGACCAGATATTGGATGTTTATTGGCTGCTGACAAATTCTATATTGGGAGGAAATCTTGTTTTGGAGGCCATAGAATGGTTCTTTCCAAATGAACTCAATACGTTTCCTTTTAGCTGCTTGGAAGACTCTTGAGCCAATTCTTGCAATTGCAACCTGCATTTCTTCAGCTGGGGGTCATTGTTTCTCATCACTCTTTCAGCAGTCTCTCCTTTTCCCTTCACGACACTCAACTGCTCTGCCACACTCTTTTCACCTCAGAATGGTGCTGTGCCAAACCTTCCCAAGAAAGGTGCAAGCAGTCAGGAAGCATGCTTTCTGCTCCTCATTCAAGTAACTATACTACCTGGTCTTGAAGGTTTTGAAGGCTTCTGGTTCCAACATAATTAAACTATTTCAGCAGGGGCTCCTTCAGCTCCTCCACTCCATACTGATCCTAAGCTACTGTCTTTTGTCCCTCCTCAAACCTCTTCTGGAACATCAGATTCAGCCTTCAATTTTCCACAATGTCAGTTTGATGCTTAATACTGTAACTCCTGCTACACTGCAACTACCTTTGGTCTTCTCTTGAAGCTGTTAGTGCTGACCCTCTTCCAGTCTATTCTGAACTGCTGACTGCATGGCCACCATACGGCTGTTGCACAAAACCTCTTTTAAATTTGCTTAGCATTTCCATGAGAGTTTGGTATTTCTTCCTCAAGCTTCAAAAAGGTTCTTTTTGAGGTGCGTATATACTATGTACACTGCATTAAACAATTAACTAGCATAAAAAAAGTTTGTTCTAAGTCAAAGATCTAAAAGGCTTTGGAGAAAGGGAAAGGGTTGATGATGACGATGATGAGCACATGATTTCCCAACACCCAGTGGTCACATGACCATGTTGCAACAAACCACTGATTAAATCTCTACGTCACTGCTACCTCTTCATAGGTAGTGAAATGGCATATGAGCATAACATGCTTGTGCACTCTAGATATCCAGGGTCGCAGGAGAGCCTGGCAAGCAACAAACACAAAGCATTGCATTTACAAGTGAAAAACAGACAAGGACACACTCACATCAGAGCCAACTTTCCCAGAAGCCAATTAAACTACCAGTATGTTTCTGGACTGTGACAGGAAAACAGAGCACCCAGAGGAAACACACATGAACAAGAGGAGGCCATACAAACCCCACACAGATAGCACCCCAGATCAGGAATTGAACACAGAGCTCCAGTGCTGCAAGGCAGCCATGTTAACCACTGCACCACCATGCATCCTAGATGCCTTATATTTCAAAGTCAAAATTTGATTGTAACACATGCTGAAATCATTCCAGAACAGGAATACCTGACACCTACAATGTGTTGGACAGGCCTTGTTAAGGGGCCTCAGCAGTACCTCAGAGAACGCTTGATTTAACTGCAGCTTGGCATTTCCTTTCTGACACCCATTTTTCCAGAGGCTAAATCAGCCTTCACATCAGTGAGGCAATTTTATCAGGATGACCTTGCCAACCACAGGCCTTTTAGTGTACAGGAAACCCAAACCCACTAGTAACATCTGTTAGTACTAGATGTGTGAAGCAGATAATTGCAATACAAGCTATTTTCACAATGTGGCTTCACTGACAAAAAGGTGGCTCTCTCCTAGGATGGCAGAAAGTGTAAAATATACTATAAAAATAGTGTTTCACATTAAGAGTGACAAACTACCCTTTAAAATACAGTTAGCTGTTAGTGCATCTTTACTCAGACCTTTACAACTGTAGTATGTTTTTTTCTTTATTAACCATCACTACCTAAAATATTGTAGTCATGATTACCATACACCTGGAAATGGTGCTTGAGGAATTGATTAGTCAAAACACTCACAGGCTGTGATATTACATTAAAAGCAGTTTACCTTACATCCTAATTAGCTGAGTCTTAAGTGGTTTTAACTGGGCCAAAGAGTGTGCCAAAGGCAAGTTCAATAAAAAATATAATGTGACAAAAGAAAAACCACATAAAACACATCACAACGTTAAAATGTTTGTGTTGTTCAGTTTATGACAAACATTGCAAACAATGTACTGTAAGCCAAACATTGTTAAGGTATATGGCTGACTGGTCTGAACGTACCATGTGTTCCAGTGTGGCTGGCCAGCATTGCCACTGATGCTTCGTAGGCACCTGTTGCATTCTATTCTCTGGTGCCAGTGGGCCTTTGCCTTTCTTGAGGTTATTGTTAAGAAGCTTTTCATTGCCATGGTCCATGGCTCCAGGAAGGAAACCCTACGATCTCAGGAGGCGACAGCAGATGACATAGGAATAAGATGAAACTGATTATCATCGTTCATTTATTGAGTTAGTTTTTCAGATCTCCTTTGGGAAGTGAGTTGTGGAGGGCTCCCAATGTTAGGAGCAGGAGGGAGGTGGGCTCTGATCCTACAGGAAAAGAAAGACTTTTCTTTCTTGTAATTGTATCAAGTAATTACTATGTGTAAAATTTTTCATTTTAAACAAGTTAATAAGAATATATTGCGGCTTGTGAGCTTATGAAATTACAGTCAATGGTAGACTGTAGAAACAAAATCCATAAACAATTTATGTGTACATCAACACTTTTGACTAATTTGCTTTTACATACAGTATATAGGGTAATGAATGCATCTAATTTTATAATTTATAACCCACAAACAGCAGATAGATTTTAAATATTTTTTGCAAATTATTAACTTCTTATATCATATAAAAAGTTTTCCGTTCACAGCAAACATTGTATTAAATGTGTTTGTACACATTTAATCATTCACCAGCAAAAGTTCAAGATGTGTCTGAGAATATAATTTGATATTTCTGTCAAATGTCTGTCTGGCTTTTGGTGGATCTTACTGTAGCTAAGATGGCAGCAAAATTAGGACTCCCCATCACTGCCCATTTTCTTGATTTTAAGATACACCAAATTATATAGGCTCCTGATAAGCTAAAAGTGTCAGCAATGGAGCCAGGTACTCCTACGCCCAATGCCAAGAGTAAGAAAGCCAGGAAGTAGCCTCTTATCTAGCAAGACTTAACTGTAGAGACTGCAATTTCCTGTAATGGCTCACCAGGGCAGCTACTGTACCTTGACTTTCTGATACACAGTCCTACTCACAAAACTATTCTATTTTAGGTTATTTAGGGACTGTTTGAAAGCCAGATTCTTTGTTGATGTTGTCTGTGCCACTCTGGGGATCATACAATATCAGGTACAGCAGCTGGAAGAGACAATTATAGCTGCCTGTCACTTGTCGTCAAACAATGTAAGCGGTTGAATGTTCTGCAGGCTGCACAGCACCAGAACCACAACAGCTTCATAGTGTTGGAGAGGGTGATTGCTCTGTTGAAATCATATCTTGTTGAAATACAGAATAGAAAGTGTCAGTCTTGATTGCATAATGATAGCCTGCTGGAGGGAATGGAGGGATAAGATCCTATTATTTACAAAATGGTTCTAACAAAATGGCTACCCTCACTGGCCACTATCAGGCCCATTGAAGTCATGAAGACGGTGACAACACTAGCTCTCTGACTATAGTGATGTCTAGTCACGTGATCCACACTAACATTGCCACAAGACCTTTGTGGATGCTAGGTTATGACTACAGTCTGTCATGCCCATAATCACTAAACTGCTGGTGTCAACCCTCAAAGCACCTCCATCCCCAGGTAACTACCAACTCATCCTGTTAATCCACCAGTTACCATAGTAATGAGTTCCGACAGAGCTCTATACAACTTACCTCATCCACCAGCAGGTCGTGAGGACAGTATCTGCCATAGAGTTCCTTCCACCAGTGCCTTTGTGTTCCCTAGCATACTATTTTGAGTTTTGTATTTTCTGGCTTATACGTCTTGCATTACTTCAACCCTGCATTGCCTGGCTATGTTTTATGGGGTGCTTTTGTGTAATGAACTTGGCTTGTTTCTCAGATAACTCTTTTGGATCCCCCATCTGCTTCCTTGTGAATCCACAGCTTTGGCTCTCGCCTGTTTGACTTTGTTTTGTGGACAGTGTTTTATTTTAGTTTTTATCTCCCTAATCACTGCCAGCTTCAGCGCCTGCAATTGGATTCAGCCTCCTGTCTCCTTACTGTAGCAACTTGTCAGCTAGGTGCAACAGTGTTACATGTTCTGACTCTCTCCTGTCCCTTTCCAGGATCATAAATACCTTGCTACCTTGCTAGTCCCATTCTGGGAAAGAGCAGATATTTTCCTACACTTTTCCATTTTTCTCCTTACAATTCTTGCTCTTTCTCTTAGGATTAGAATTGTGTTCCTTTCAAACACAATCACATGACTCTTTTCCATCACACTTGTTCCTGTAGGCTTCTGGACTTTCCATAATGACCTCGTAAGCAAAGTAGTACTCATTTCCACTTACAGTACTCTGTAGTGACTGACTCTCTGACTCTCACACACTTTAACTCTCATTCTCACCTCTGTTTCTGTCACTCTGTCTTGTTTGTATGAAAATACAATATATACTATAACATTTTCTCTTGCGGATGACAAACTGAGTATGATAGCAGTCACTGACCATGTGTACCACAGCAGTTTCTGCTGTTCACATTTCTGGTCTAGGTAGTCCCTGTTTATGTGGGGGAAGTTAATGTCTGCCATAAAAAAACAACATTTTGCATTAAATTCTTTATTTCATTAGATAGTGCTTAATGGTAATCTACATTTCCATTAGGCAGTATATTGCATATTCCTAACGCTAAGCTTTGGAATATTTTAAGAGTCTGATTTATATTCTCAAGATTCAGGACTCTTCTTTCCAGTAATCCATCCATTTTTTAACTGCTTTATCCAATACATGGTAGCTGGGCTGACTATTCTGGCAAGCAACAGGTGCAAGGCAAGATACACCCTGGATGGGATGCCAGTTGCAATCACAGAGCACCCACAGACACTGCTCACGCTCACACTCACACACTTAGAGACATTTTTCCCAAAAGTCGATTAATCTACCATTATGTCTTTGGACTGTGGGAAGAAACCATATCATCCAGAGGAAACTTACACAAACATACAAACTCCATGTAGATAGAACCCCCAGTATGGAAATGAACCTAGGGCCCCCATGCTAACAGGCAGGAATGCTAATCATGGCACCACTGAGCTGCTCATGACTCGAGATTGAATATTCTCTTTGATGTGGGGTATTACACCTCACTCTCTTGCATCTTTCCTGTATGTTTGGAACATGGTGCATTCGCTAAGGTTACATAACTCTCTGTCATTTTCAGTTGGCCATATTTTTGTGAATCCAGTGATTCCATAATTGCCTGCACATGTGGTAGCTTCCATCTAAATTATTTTTTATACTCCTAGTTTAAGCAAAAGCACTTAATTACCTGATTCTGCATTTTGTTTTCCCTTTTGGTTTCTCCTGTGTCTTTGCTTTCTCACCCCATACATTTTTTTAAATGTTTCTGTATTTCTTTGTGGATTCTTCCTTCAAGATGACTGGTAAACTGTATCATCTAGATATAATCCATCACGTCTCTGTAGGTGGTTTTGAAAAATAAAAAATCGTGAAACAGACTGATTAAACATTTGTAGGTGTTCAAAGTTTTGAAGCTAGCTCGTACTTGGTCATTATAAAGGAGTTCTTCAACTGAAAAGGACTGTTGACCCTCAGATTGAGCTTGTTTATGTTCCTACAGCCTTGTAGCTCATCGCATTATGAAAAAAGGCAGCTACATAAGGTTAAAATCATAATGTCTTTGAACCCCACTACTACGATAACTTCTTTGTCATCCCATGTTCCTATTTAGTTACAATCTTCCCATTTCATTGATCTGCATTTTATGCTGTCCCTAATATTCCATGGGATTAAAATAGTGCTTCAATCAAGTACAGTAGCTTGATCTCATTAGTTTTCAGAAGCTAAGGTCACATCGAGGTCTTCCAAGAAACAACAAGTTGCTGCTACAAGTAGTGCAGGAGGACCAGAAGGTGGCACTCTTCTCTGGATCAGAATTTCCAAATCAGTCCCCCACATTATTAAGAATGGGCAGTGGGAGACACTGAGTTTTGGTTGAGGTAATAATGCTAAATCCTAACTATATGCTCATGGCATTTTTCGAAAGACAGGAGTGTTAATCCTGGCATCCCAACTAAAGCACTCATTTGGTTTGTGCAATTTGACCTTCCTAAACTGCTGTAAAGTCTCACTTTCCTACCAAATCTGCTGTGTTTCTGTGTAGTGGAGCTGCTGGTTGCATTTCAGTGCTGGATAAATTGGCTGACCTCCTACTGTATATGTAAAACTTTGGGATCCTTTGGGATGCAAAACACTATAAGAATGCAAGAAATTAGTTAAAAAAGATGCTGGGGGGACTAAATACAATTAAAGCAAATTTGACTACATTATCCTCATTAAAGATGCTAGTGGCTATCCATACACTTTCAAAAACTGTTAAATGCAATATAATAGTTTGCAGTGAGCTAAAGCCTAACCCAAAAGAGAATGGTTGCAAGGTATGATACACCCTTGTCAGGACACCAGTCCAGTCCAGGGTACACAGGTGCATATGCTGTAACGATCATAAGTCCCTCCTCTTAAGGGCGCTCCAGCTCTTTCTTCTTTGTCTTTGATTTTTTGCACCTGCCAGCTCTTCCAGCCCCTCCCTACAAAAGCCAGACACTCCCACCATTCCAGGCTCAGCTTTGGAAGATGGACACCGGAAGGAGTGGCCCAATGGCATAGGCTTCCCAACGGTGTCCTGACGATCTGGGTCCGAGGCTTGGTGCGCCGTGTTACCTCCCTTTTATTCCCCCGACCCTTCGCCGAATTCCGCTCCAGCTTTTACCTTTGTCATGTCTCAGGATTGCCTGGCTATGGACCCTTGCTCATTCTGGATTACCCTTCAGACTCCCCTTGGACCGTTTGCCTGGACCAGGCCCCCCATAGCACCAGTGCACCGTCGACACGCCGCCCTGTTCGTCTACCAGCCCCGTTCCTAGTCTTCTTTCCCCGTGTTTGTTGCACTCCCTTCCGGATTCTATCGTCTGCATAGGGTCCTGAAAAAAATATATTTCTTAACATATACAAGATAATCTAGACACCAGATAAGAGAGACAGCACTGACAGCACTCATTGCACTGGGTGATGACACTGAAGCGCTTGGAGAAAACTCATGTGGAGAGAGTGTGCAAACTCCACACAGATCCACCCCAGGCCAGAATCAAGGCCTGAGAGCCATTAAAAGCAGCAACACTAACTGCCATGACACCTTAATACTGACGACAGGATGTCCAATTTAACATGAATACACTTCTTTCACGTCAATTTCTTGTTTTCCAAGTGCCCTTGAACATCCATCCATTTTCTAACCACTTCTTCCAATACAGGGTCACAGGGGGCCTATCTCAGGAAGCAACAGGCAGAAGGCAGTTCTGGACAGGATAGCACACAGGCACACATTCCCAGCAGAGCCAGTTTTGTCAGGAGATCAGAAGCCAATTAACCTACCAGTATATCTTTGGAAAGTGGGAAGACACTGCAACACCCAAAGGGAGCCCATGGGAACAAGGGAACAAAAAAGATAGCGCATCAGGTCTGGAATTTAATCCAAGACTCCAGTGCTGTGAGGCAGCAAGGTGAATTTTTGTTTGACCATTAAGCCCATACTTTATTAAATACCAAATTAATTATATTATGACAAACTCCATCAGGGTTCTCCTATTTTAATGTATTACAGATGACACTCAGCTTTTCATTTCTACAAGATGACATTGGACACCACCACACCCTGTGGCTGATTTAACTTTTTCAAACAGCCATCACAAGGAGTCTATTCTCATCTCTAAAGGCTCTTCTTTTATTTTCTTATCTAAAATGCCCTTCCACTTACCTTTATATGGAATAATAAATTAAACAGGCTTTAGTCCTGATTGCAATGCAGCCTGTGATAATACCTTACCTTGTTCCAAAATGCAGTTAAGTTTTAAATTTACACAAAAAATGTATGTATCGTCAGACCAACAGTTTCAGATGCAGACTGCTCCCATCCCTTGTCCCAGACACACTCAGGGTGTAAGTAGTACCAACCTACATGTGTTTTGGATTGGACTGATTTTAGATGTGCAAGATTAATGTCCTTTCAGATGTGACAAAGTTTTTTCTGCTGCTCTGTGCTCAAAGGATACTTCTCAAGGACAATTTCCAACTTACCAATCTTCAGGTATAATGTATTTTGTTATGGGATATAACTACAGCCAAAAAAAACTGACTCTTGAGGTTGGGTAGTGTCTGAGATAGTCTTAAATTTAAATCAGTTGTATTCTTTTTTATTGAGAAATTGTTATTTTTACATGACAAAAGTTAATCTGCTTTTACTCATCTTAAGAACTGAGCTTTTTTCAATTTTTAGTTTTGAGATCCCCATTTTGTTTTGTAATTATAGTATTTTCTTAAATAATACACCCTATAACAGTAGTAATTAACACAGGCATCCAGAACAGACATGGTGTAAATGTATCGGCTCTCAAGTGCTGATGTTTTAATCTCACTGTTAAAGCCACTTTGGAAGTGTGTTAAATCAACACTTGGTGGGAGACTGAGCTCTTGATGAAAGACACTGAGATGAGGTGAAAACAAACTACAGAAATGAATAACATTAATGAGATGAATTTATTGCATACCTATTCTCCGGCATTCCAGCTTCAGTAGGTCTTGACACAAGCCCAGTGCAAAAAAGGAAAGGGAAACCTTTTTCAAAATAAACGAATTAAAGTAGCAATTTCCCATTTAAGAACTTGTAATCATAAATAAACCACTCTGGATTTCTAGGAAAAAAAACACCAACTTTTCAATCCTAGCTCTGTTTTGCACAAATGGAATTTGGTAGATAGTTTCAGGTTTTATTTTCTTTAACCGTATTTACTGAGCAGCTCCAATAACTTCATAAGATATTTGTATTTAAAAATACTGGATTGTGTTTCTCATTCCTCACAAAGGATCTGTGTAAACTTGCATCATACAGCCAAATATAAATATTAACTCATGACTTTATTTAAATGTTTTTCCTCTTATACAATGGCATGGTATAAAGCATAAGCATTATTTCTAATCATTTATAATCATATAAACATATATTTGTACAATATTATATAATTACATTTGAGTAGGGAGCTGCATCAGCATGCACAGGTAAAGGTTCATTCCATGATGAAAGGAAAAGAAAAGAAACACAACATGGTTCATTGTTCTATTATATAATTATGTGGTTATAACCCTATCATCATCTTCTGAATTTTCATTTTCACACATAGCTAGTGTATACACAGAGAAACAAAGAATTTTTCCACAAAAAAAAGGATGACTAATTAAGTTTTAATTTGCATCCTATTTTGGAAATGTTCTCAACTTCTTGGAAAACGGAATACAGTAGCACGTCTACAGTTTCCTTTCATAAATACAGCATTATGTCTGCTTTTTTTGTGACATGCAAGATGTCACAACATCTCAACATCTCCCTAACACCTTCTTAAAACCATCTGATGACTCTATTCACAGGGAATATTTTGTTCTGGACAGAATAGCTGCTTTTTACAGACAGAGATTGTCATTCGTGCCTACTACTGTGTTGTGACTTTATTTGTATCTATTTGTATATCTAAAAAAACCTTTCAGTTAGTCACATGTGGCGAACACTAGAATGCTGAACTTATCTAAGACTACATTGTGGCCAGGCTAATTTACACCACACTTGGATCTCTCATACGGTGTTCTAATCCATCTAATCCATCATAGATCTGCATGAAAGAAAGCGACAACTATTATTAATGAATGAACAACATCAGACATCTGGGATTCAGTTAATGGCAAATAATGTCCAAGGTCTAGGTGATGTTAATAATAATGTCACGTTACAGAGTTACAGGAAAAAAGTTGGACTTTCCTCAAAGAATTTAATTACATAACAATAAAGCAGCCTGATAAATAATCAATAAAGAATAAAGAACCAATAAAGAATCATGATATTCCTGTGAGTGACCTCCCAGTTTTTAAATTCAATAGATGTGCTGCAGCTTGATCAAGGAATGATTCACTCCTCACCGTCCCTAAGTAAACATTGAACCTCTGCTACAACAGAAAGTGTGCATCTTTGCAATTAGGGTCAACATCATCCTCTCTAGATAATGATTACATAGAAATTACATCAGGTTTCATATCTAAAATCAGCCAGAGAAGATTCCCCTAGGGACCTGTACTTGTTGTGTGTCACCCAGGCTGGTGAACATGCGTGAACAAGAGAGGTAGGATGCAAGATTACAGACTGCCTGCAGACAAAAGCAGGCCAGGCTCCATTAAATTTTTAAGTGCTTCATCAATTTAAGCCAGGATTGTGACACATAAATATAGGTCATGAATGATAGATGGCATCTGGGATTCAATTAATGGCACAGAATCTGTTAGGTCTGGGTAATGCTGATATGCAGACTAGTAAGAGATGGTAAGTAAGAAGTAATTTGACACTCGATCTGACATAGTGTTGTTTTACAGAATAGCATACAGCAGGGGCCTGAAAGCCTGTCACCCATGGGCTGCTTGTGGCTGTCTTATCACATGATTGTAGCCCAAAGTATATCTACTTTGCTGAAAAATGAAACCCAGATATATATGTATTTTGCTGACTTGTGTGCTTTCATGTGAATGGATAAACTTATGTTTTAATTAATTAACTGTGACTGCTTCTTTTTCTGAGGAGTGACATAACTACTATGCTGTGCTTTATTCTCGTACCAGAGACCTCTCCAAAGTTGGGGCACAAATTGCACCACAGTGTGCAGTGCACTTCTTTGGCACCTTGTAGAGTTGTGCCAAATGTTTAGGGGCAGGCAGGTCACCATTCAAAGCATACAAACAACGCAGAGATTTATTTCAAACATACGTGTGGATTTCTTCCAGGTGCTCCAGTTTTTCCCACCTCTCAGAGACAGGCTAACCAGGGATTGGCTGTTCTTTATTGTTCAAAATTTACTCTATGACTCTGCAATGGACTGGTGTTATGTCCAGGGTGGAAAAGAATATGTACACTCAGTCCAGCTCTATGCCCTGTCTTCTGGTATAAGCTCCAGCTTCTTACAGGATAGGGAGCTCATTGCTAATTGAAAGAATACTGTATATTTTATTTAATTAATGCCACCCTTCTAAGAATTACTAGCTGAAAAACATCTATTTTTAGGGTACTGAAAACTGCACATTGACGGGATATGCATTTCAATAATTTCCAGACACACTCCCTTTAGACAATTTAGAGTAGACAATTCAGTGTCTGGTGAAGGAATGCCATTTGAAATTCTGAATTCTGGTGGGTTTTGAATGGATTTCTTGATACATACAGTATCGTTATGCAACAGTAGACACTAACATCACGTAACTTGTGTCTTTATATACTGTATTTAGTTCCAATTAACAGAACTCATTAGTTCCTTGTAAGTTGCTAAGGTTAAAAAATCCATTTACCCCGTTACTATTTTCAGTAACCGCACATTAACCCTGTGTTATACCCAAATATCTTGATAAATATAACCTAATTGTGGAAATAAAATGAAGCCTTGAGATGGGTGAAGAAGACACCTTGTGAAGACAGAGCCTTAAGTCATCTTAAACAGGATTAACAGTAGGAATGCAGAGATCCTATATGACCAATGATCTGAATTAGATTGAGTTGGTGATTTTCCTCATTGCTTCAAATGCAGATACAGAAAGTATTATATTATATATTATTTGCCTTTGTATTAGTTATCAGCAAATGCGTACTACTTTATGATTGTTTTTTGTGATAAAGCATTTGTATGTTGTTAATATGTTTTGTGTTGTAAGATATGAAATGAATTAAGTATTGCCTAGCAATTTTGCATTTGTTTTTCATCTAATGTACAGTATTAGCTGCTGCATGCAGCTGGTTCTAAGAGAATACTATAAACTCATTTTTCGCATTACGGTCTGTAATAGCGTAATAAACGCTGAGCAATGTTTATACAGTATCTTGTCTTTTTTTTCTATTTAGACTGCACCTGACATCCCCTCGGAAAACCCCTAGAGATGATAAAGAAGATCCTGTGAGTGTATCTTCTTTCCTATAATTCGGCTTCACATGTGTAATATTGGAGCCTAATGAACACAAAGGCTGGAGTAGCTAAATGCTGAGGTCAGTCTTTTCTCAGAATGTGCCAACAGACACGGTTACTGAGTCAAAAGATTAGGTTCAGAGGGAGTAAACTAAGGGAGCAGACTATGGAAGGCTAAAGAAGTTTATCAAAAACACCACTAACGAAAATAAATATAGTAACTAATTGGTCCTTACAACTAATCATGAAAAATAAATATGAGTATATAACTGAAACATAAATATTCCGCCCATGGATGCGAGGTAATTAAAGCAGGTAGTGTAATATTGTATTATTTTTATTCTTAATTTCCTATTGACTACAAAGACAGAAAAGGAATCTGGACCGGTCTTTTTAATATTCAAGGTAAGGAGAAGTTGTAAAGGCCTCTCATTTTGAAACTGGATGTATATAGTTTACTTTGACCCTTAATTTCTTTTTAGATTTGCACTGGACCCAATATATAACTATATCCTAAAATACACAAAGTGTTCTGGAAGCATGATTTTAGGAAAGGTACAGTATTGCTGCTTAAACTGTGTTTAAAGCATTAATAAATCACAAAGCTTACTTTTGATTATGCTTTTTACATGTTTGTAAACTGCAGAAAACTTCATCAGTATGTTAGAGTTTGTCACAGTTACAAATATGTTTTCTCCTTTATTTTGTTGTCTCTACATAAATGGCAGGGCATGTGCAGGAAGATGAGGACATTAAAATCTCTGCTCCCCCACATTTAAAGGATTATTTTAGTTAAGTGCTCCAAGAAGATCAGCTCAAAAGCCTCCTGTATCCTTCCGTCTTATGCAGAAGATGTTGTTCGACTGTTAATACTAAGAACTTTAAGAACAAATTGTGACAGCAGTTGCATCCTTAGGCTCATGAAGCTTGAGTCTTGCATTAGCAAAATGTGTGAGTCTGTAACCACTTGCTTGACTACCATATGCAACCAAGTGGCCCAAACATCACACACACACAGGAAAGACTGATTTACATGATAGAGTCATGGATATCTGGAGCTCATCTGTCTTGTACTGCTAGCCAGAGATCTTCTGTACCAGAACCTCCAACCTCCTTATCTGTGAAATCTGAAGTCATACAGAGTGGTGATAATGAGGCACCATGTTTGCCACATCAAGCACCAGCTTTCTGTGATTTGTCAATGTCAACATTACATAGGGGGCAATAGAGCAATAAAGAATGAGAATACCAATGAAATGCCTTGTAGTTCCTTGCATTTAGCACCAGATTAAAATGCCAGTTCTGAAAAGTATACTAAAGTATTTAATTATTTTTTTCTCTGTTTCCTTTGAGTGTTGGGCATTCTCTGTGAAGGCCCATCTTTCTTACCTGTGGTGGTGTCATTATTTGATTATGGAGTTAAAGGGGAGCTGCAATGCTATTTTTATATTTCAAGGTTAGAAAGAATCAGCATTGATGAGTGCATTTTAAACCACAATAAAATTAAAATGTACAAAGTTACTTGTAAAACTTCCAATTTACATCACAAAATAGACAACATTTCCAGGTATGCACAGCGCCATGATCTGCAATTCAGAACGAAGCAAAAAACGTCTGGTGGTGTGAAGTGGCCCTATTAAATTGTAAACAAGCAGGCTTTTGAATACTTTACATCTCTTTTAATCCAATAGAAATATTGCTCTCGACCTTGAGACGGCTTTACTGACAAATATTACTTACTGTACTTATTAACTCTGCATGCAGATCACATTGGAACATTGGAACAACCCGTACTTATTCGTTGGTACATCACATTATATTAGTCATTACAGTGACTAGTGAGCAGGAAGGGCCACTTCACATCACATTTCGTAGGAACTCTTGCTCTCGCTCATGGGGAGACCTTGGGTTTGCAACAACATGGTGACTTACAGTACTTTCACAAAATTTACAATTTTGTTCCTAATTTAGAATTTACTTTTCTATACTGTCAATGAAATTACTTTGTTACCAAGATTTAATAAGTAGTCTGATTTGAGACTGCAGTTTAGAGTTTAAGAGTGGGAAAATGTCATAAGTTAGTGATCTCAGTCCATGTGACTTTGTGAGAGCAGGTAAAATAAATTTAGCAAACACTATATTTGCCTTTTAAATATTTTCTTTGTGTGTTTAAAACACCAAATTTAATGAGTAAGAAATGTATTTTTACATTTACAATAAAATATTTTGTCATAATCTTTGAGCAGCTTTCTTTAAAGAAGTCAAAATCTTATAATGGTGTTTTTTATCAACACCTTTTGCACATGGGGATTAAATACTAGGTTATCAAGCTTGTTACCATTTTCTGAAGTTCTTTTAATGAATGACCTGCTCTTTCTTACATTATGTGCACTGGGTGTGAATCTGGGAGAAAGAATTAGGAAGATATTTCAATTTGTTATCAGGATTGCTGTAATCATTTACAAATGTATCGAACATTTCTAATGTTTTGAAATCTGGACTTGTGTAGATGTATTTGTGTACTTAAATTTGCTAATAAACTTGCTGAAACCTTCTAAAACAGTACTGTATATAGATTGTAGCAATGTACAGCATATCCATTTTGTTTCACACTCGGGTGCCATATCTTAGGGATATGTTGTAAATGGTACACTGGAGAAAGGGTTATACACTAACTAACACTAACTGTTGTACCCTTTGATTGCTGAAATATGAAAAGTTGTGGGAATCCATATTCACACATTGTCTTTAATACAGTGTACTATAGTTCACATCTTCAGTAGCATAGGATAAATGAGGGTTCAATGAAGTAGAAGAGTGATGATTGTCATGTTAGCATAGAACCGTAGTATTTATTACAGACCTGTAATAAGCAAACAATATGGTGGGGGGTGTCAGTTCATATATATGATTGATATATGATTTAGGTGATGATTGTCATGTTAGCATAGTACCGTAGTATTTATTACAGACCTGTAATAAGCAAACAATATGGTGGGGGGTGTCAGTTCATATATATGATTGATATATGATTTAGGTGATTAAATTGTCTGCTTAACCACTGTGGTCCTCCCAGCATGAGAAAGCCACAGAATATAGAGAGGTCTTCTGAGAGGTGCTGTGAGGCTAATCATTTTTTAATACCATTTACACAAAGGAATGTACAACATGCGCATTTCTGGTCCAATGCATTGTTGGATTTCCTACAAAGCTGATTGTTGAAGCTTAAAACATTTCCTACTCACTAAAAATTGTGGATGTCTACTGCATACTCCTGATCAGCCACTGCAAAGGAAAATAAATGTCAAGTGGAGAATAGATGTGGTTATTGTTAGTGCAGACCTGTCTTGCAGGTGACAAGCCAGCGGTATTGTGGTTGTCTGTTATACTGAGCAGTCACCACCTACAAGAATAATGTTGATTGATCCCAGGGGTGTAGCAACTATTTGACCAGTGCCATTGCTTCAATTCCTACCTGAGGTTTCCTTGCTGAAAGAGCAGGAATGCTCTTTGAATAAAAGTGATTTTCCAGATGAGCCATTTGTAGACACCCACTGTGCTGCTCCATAAGCAATTGGTGTGAAATTAGAATGAATGGACTTTATTTAGAAAGTAAACAATCAGCTAATACACAGAAGGAAAGGCACAAGGGTATTAGTATCAGTTTTGTACCCCAATACATGTTAATGTCATTTTGGAAGATTTGTAAATGTAAATGAAATATACGTGTATTTAAGACTGAGAACGAGAGGCACTTCTTCACGCAGCTTGTGGGAGTGTGGAATAAGCTACTCGGGAATCTTCTCAAAGCCAAGACATCTTTAGAACAGTTACTAACCATAACACAGGCTGGTTGAATGGCCTCCTCTCACTTCTTACCATTCTTTTGTTCTGCTTAAGAAATTAACCAGCACTTACTGTATGTAAAAACCTAAAGTCATCCACAAATCACATTTCTTCATGATGGCTTCCATACATCCCGATGGGTTTTTATTGGTTCGGCACAATATGCTTCAATAAACAGAAGTCTGCTTGCAAAAGTGTGTGTATATTTCATTTGAAATATTACTAATACTGTTGTTAATAATGTGGGACAAATATGAACTAGGTTTTAAATCCCACATATCTATATTTATTTGTAGATTTAGTTTAGTTTTAATTTAGATTTAGCTTATTTTTATTAAAGATTACAGAGGAGAGGTAGACATTAGCATTGCCAAAAAAGCTGTTGTAGTTCTGATTGGATTCTTTAGCTTATTTAGACCACCTGGCCTTTTGGGGATTCTTTTTCACTTTTCTCTGCTATTGGGTTGCAACTGCATAAAGGAAGAATCAACTCTTGCATGTACTTCTAGAAGTAATTGATTACAATTCCTTTTTAATTAACATTTGTACATTTAAGTTTCGATTTAAAAAATACTTTAATACTGTCATTAAGACAGGACTTGATGTACAGTACAAAACTTGAGTAGCTTTTACAAGTTTATTTTTAAATTCCAATTCCAATTGCTCTTGTGAAAATTCCCTCTAAGTTCACAAAAGCAGAAACACATTTTATTTTGTGATTAAAATTGATTCACATAATGCCACCTTGCTCTTTCAATGTCAAAACACAGTACAAACTGATCTTCTGTTGTGTGTTAACAATTTATGTTTTGCATATTTTTCCGATACGTCATTAAACCATCTTGTAATTTCAGCTACACTTATACGTTTTGACACAGAGTACAGATGTGTGAATTTCCCACAACTCATCAAGCCTTCTTTGCACTAAATTGAATCAGTTTTCAATATGTTCTCACAGCAGAGGGCACCTTGGAAACCTTCCAGCATTTCTAGGTTTCTTTGAACTGACATAGTAGGATTTTTTACCTTAGCGTCCCGGCAAGGCAGACAGCTCTAAATTGCATCCTATAGATATTCAAATAAGCACAAAGTCATATGTTTTCCTCAGAACTATGAGCCCAAATACTGTATATGCCAGTTGTAAAACAAGAGCAAAATTTCACCAGAGATCTCAAAGATTTTAAATACATTAACCATCCATCCATTTTCTAACCACTTTTTTAAATACAAGCCGGCAAGCAATGGCAAGCAATGGGCGCAAGGAAGGATACACCCTGGATGGGATGCCAGCCTGTCATAGGGCACACACAGACACAAACACACACACTCACACCAGGGCCAATTTTCCCAGAAGCCATTTAAGTGACTAACGTGTCTTTGGGCTATGGGAGGAAAGCAGAGCACACGGAGGAAACCCACACAAACACATGAAGAACATACAAGCTCCATGCAGATAGCATCCCAGAACCAGAATTGAACCCAGGGGTTCCAACACTGCAAGACAGCAATGGTAACCACTGCACATAAATACGTGACATTAGCACATTATGTCTGTATATTGCATTCCATTATCTGTCCCAGCAAACCTTATTCTAATACCGTTCCATTGTCCAGCAGTTTCATCACCTATTTGGAAAGTTAACAGGCATTTTTTATGGATATTGCAAGGTTAAGATGGGCTTTTTAGAATTTTCCTTTTCAAAGAGTAACCAGAACACACCATGGATTTGGGTTAAAGGAAGCCCAAATACTGAAATCGATAGTATTAATTTAGAATGATCAAAAAACTTGTGATCCAGAAAGTTAAATTTGAATAGAACAGTGATGAACATTCAATGTAAAAAAATATTAAACAAGATATTCAAAGAGCAGAACATGCTGTATGTTAAAAATCTGCAGATTAGATTTAATGAACTGCCTTGTTTAATATACCAAAAATATATGGTAAGTCATTAAAAAAATCGTAAAGAATGAGACCTTAATTGCAGTTTTTCTCCTTTTCTTTCATTTTCCAGATAAAAATACTCTGCCATTTATGGTTGCTAAATCTTTCCGACAGAAATAATTCTTTCCAAAACGGTGCTGTTCTTGCAGCAGTTTTTGTTTTGACTGCCTCCTGGTGAGTCCAGAGCATTCAGTCTCTCAGAGAGAATATGAACTGGCAGCTTGCATAACGTAACTCTCAAATTTCATCTATTTGGTTCCATTAAAAGTGCCTTCCATCAAAGCACAAGGAGAGGATTAGTATCACTGTTGATTCATTTGGAATCAAGCAGGAAAATAAAATCTTGTTTTTCTCCCATAACATTTTTCTCCTCATGATCACGTTAGCGACTCAGAAAGATGTCCAGTAACAGACTTGGAGTTTAGGGACTTTTAATTAACATATAGATCAAAAATAGCACAGAAAGACGAAAGACAAAACTCCTACTTTTCTGTCAGCAAGCTGCTGCAAGTATTATAACCTGCTGCTTTTCTTGGCTGCTTATTGATCACCAAAAACAAACATTTAAAATATAAGGGTCTTTTTATTTTGTGACATACATTTTTAGCTTGATATGCTGAAAAAAAATTGAACAATTAAGGCTTAAAAAAAAGCCCTTGACATTTTATTAACTGTATAGTTCCAAAATTATAAAGGGTTCTAAGCATTTTATCTTTATATACTTTGTGAAAGGGAAGCAGCTTCCTTTAAAATAAATAAGCACCTTCAATTAAAAAAATAAATAAGAACTAGCAAGTTATGAAAAGTAAAAAATTTTGCCCATTCATGCTTGTATTTGACCCAGACTATCATATCATCTATCTTTACAGAATGGTATCAATGGATCAGCAGGTGCAATACTGAAGGCTGCTGGTGAATTGTGACTGAAATAAAATTAATGTATTGATTTTACTTCACAAAATGTATTGCCCACATCACAAATAAAGCAAACACTCATCTATTAAAATCTCTGCTATCAAGATAATGCAGGCAAATCTTCACTTGTAGCAATATATTTAGTGCTTCTAAGAGCAATCTGTAACACACACCTTATACTTTAAATTCTTCAATATTGCTTTCATGTTTTTAACAAGGGTTTTAAAATATGGAGTTTTGTGTAACTAACAAAAGGAGATTATGAGATAAAGTTTTGTCTTCAGGGATAAATTCAGGATAGACAGGTGAACAAACTGCCCTTTCATTTTAAATTGAAAGTTTACAGAATGTTAATTATTTAAAGTTACAAGCTAACAGATATTTATGAGCTTTTAAACATAAATTCAAAAGAAGGAAAAATTCGAATCCCATCCACTTCCACTCTCCTCTGCATAAAAGTATGACCTGTAAATAATCTGCAAAAACTAATAAAAAAACTGAGATATGCAGGTATATTCAGCACCATGAAGTCAATAATTTGTAGAAGCACCTACTACGGCTGCAGGAGTTTTTTGGGCAAGTCTCTACCAACCTTGTAGATGTACTCAAGCTTTCTTAAATTGCTTATTGACAGCAGTTTTTAAGTCTTTCCATTGGATCATTTTCCTGCTATAAGGTGACATTTTGACCCAGTTTTCAAGTCTTTTTAAGTCAGACTGAAAAAGGTCTTCCTCTAGTATTTTCCTGCACTTTGCTCTGTTTGTTTTTCCTTTATCTAACAAGTATTCCAGTTCCCTCTGAGGAGAATCAACCCCAGAACATGATGCTGCCACCACTGAAACTTGACTGTAGTGATGTTATTGATTAGATGGTGTGCTGTGTTTGTTATTCATCAGATTTAACGCTTTGCAATTATAATTCCAATTTTGTCTCATTTGACCACAAAAACTTTTTTCTACATGCAGTATCACTTAAATTCTGTGTTCCAAATTATATCTGAGATTTGAGATGGGTTTGCCACAGTGCTATGAAGGTCAGCTTTGGGGATTGACTTGGAAGATTTGGACACATGGACGTTTTCTCCCATCTCAGCCATTGAACTCTCTAGCTCTTTCAATGTTTTCACTGGCCTCATGGTGGCAGTTTGTGCCTTACCCAGCTGCTCAGTTTGAAGGGACAGTCAGATCTAGGCAGTGTCTAACTAGTACAGTGCACTTTTCCATTTCCTGCTGACTTAGCAGACTGTGTTCACAGGATATTCAGGGACTTTGATACTCAATCTGCACCCTTCTCCTAATCTGTGTTTTTCAGTGACTTTATCCCTTACTTGCTTTGAAAGTTATTTAGTCTTCATGGCTGAGTCTTTGCCTGAAGTTCACTACCTGACCGAAGAACCTCAAAAAGACAGGTATTCTTTTTATTCTGAAATCATGAGGACCACAATTACTACTGTACTTACGGACAGCAGTTTTTAAACTCTTTCCTCATATTTTCAATTGATCTTTGACTGGTTCAGTCAAGCACATTCACTTTCTTATTTTTAAGCCACTCCAGTGTTGCTTTGGATGTTTGTTCTGCTGAAAGGTACATTTTTGTCTTTATTTCAGGTCTGAAGCATGTTTTCCTCTAAGTATTTGCCAGTGCTTTGTTTAGTCTATTGTTCCAATCAAACTTGACAAGCTTCCCTGCCCCTGTAACAGTACGCAGCCACCATCATGTTTTGCTAGGAGGGATAATGAGTGAGTTTCAATTTGGTTTGTGGCAAAACTTTTACAATATCACTTTTGTGTTGTTGTTTTTTTTTGTACACTTCCATACAAGCCCACTTTGTGGAATGGCTGGAATATTGTTGACTCATGGACGTTTTCTCCCATCTCAGCCACTGAAATCGTTTGCTGTATGTCACCCTTGGCCTCATGGTGGCATCCCTCACCAGTTTTCTTCTTCTCAAGTTGTAGAGACAGCCCAATCTACACAATGTCTGTGTGCCTTTCACTTCTTAATGATCAACATCACCATGCTCAAAGATATGTTAAGGGTCTTTGTAATGTTTCATACCCTTCTCTTGACCTGTGCCTTTATTCAGATTCATCCCTCAGCTATTTTGAAAGCTCCTTGGACTTTGCTTGAAATGCACTACCTGACTGAAGGACCTTACAGAGACTAGTGCCTTTATTCTGAAATCATGCGCACAGACACAGGCCACTCAGCTAAATATGTGGCTTGTGGCTTGTTTTGGGTACCAATAATTAATTTAGATTTGCTAAATCAGAGGTTTGAATACTTATCTCATTGTTACTTGTACATATTTTTAGTATTATCTACTTAGTTCTACTTAGTTGTTTTGAACGTGTGGAACGTTGAACGTCTGGCTGCATATATAGAAACTGTTTACTACTACTTCAAAGGGTATTGAGTACAAACATTAAAGCAACAAAATATGAAAACTGTAAGGGTCTAAATACTTTTGCAAAGCACGTTAGTAACGTCAAGGCATACAGTACATGGCTCTCTTAATAGCCTTTTTTGAGCATCCACTGAAAACTGCAGAATGTAGGGTTGTAAAATATAAGATCATTGAGATCTTATTAAAATTGACATTTGTAGAAAAAGGGGTTCTTTTGGTTTGCTGAACTTTCATGTTTGTTTTTTTAATGGAATCTATATAGACTGATTTAAATAATTCTGACCTGTGGTAAATAAATCTGAAACATCTCTGTGAGAAGCATTATGTCAGTTTCTCCAATGGGATATTGGAAACTTGCTGTCAAAACACGATGATCATTGTGCAGTGTATAGTGTTATACAAGCATAAATTGAATACCCATGGTGGTAGTGATAGTGACTCTTATTCCATTTTGTGGGAGAATGATGAGTGCTCTAGTGGCTGTGTTCTGACAGTAATTAAACTGAGACATCATGTTCTCTAATATATTTGATTTATAGTCTGTTTTTCAAGTTTGTGTTACAGTGCTTCAGAGAAGCAGAAATATTCTTATGTGGCCTATTGTAAAATACTAAGACTGGTAAACACCAGAAATTCCTGTTACACTCTGGGTTTTCATTTCTGAAAACAGTGTCTCTCTTTCTCTGGAACATGACCCTTAGATCCTTGCAAGGAAATATCAAGAGAGTATTTACTTCTGTATATGGTGGCTTGTGTTAAACATATAGAAAGTTACAATATTCTTTAAGAGATAATTTACCTGATGCAATTAGACATTATTATGAATAGGAAAACAAGGTTATTTCTTTAGGCATCCGTTTGTCTTTTTTCATAAAAATAAGGCTGAACTTAAATGACCCTTTGATGACTTCCTGTTGTTGTACAAAGATGAGCACTCCCTGAAAGAGATACAGAAAATCTTAGGTGTGGACTGCAGTGAGTTAAAACTGAAGGAGAAGACAAACAGGATAGAAAGTATCAACGTACATTAGCATTCCCACTTTCACTTGTTATCGTGAGAACGCAAATCATGCGACAAAGTTTGAACACCCAATTACCAGAGAAAAATCCTATTTGCAATTCTAGTTACAGAAATACACTTGGATTAGGAATTTGTTATTTTCTTTTGGAGAAGGATTCTGAAATCTTTTCAAGAGGGAATAACAAATATCTAAAAAAGTACACTCATACCCCCGGTATAAGAATGTTTGGTATACTGTACAAATTTTTCGCTAATCCGAACATGAAGGATTTGTACCTTGTAATTAATTATAAGAAGGAAATTTCGCTAATTCAAACTTTGAAGTATGAAAGTGACTGATTTTGGCCAAGAACCTCCCGCAAGCATCTGAATTCAGCTCCATCGATCAGCTGTTTGTATCTAAACAGGCAACAGGCATTATGGTTAAGGATGCCGTGAGGCAGCTGTGCTTTGTTTACGATCACAGCCAAACCTTGTGCTCTCAAGTGTTTTTTGTGTTTGTTTTGTAGTTGCTGTTCATTTTGGTGTTAAGGAAGAGAAAAAGATTCTTTAGTGCAATAGTCAACAACAGTATGCACATCATTCTAGCTTGGATAGTGATCTATAACAAAAGAATGAAAAAGGTAGACATGATATTCTTAATTATTTTACAGCTGTAGTTGGCTTATTTGAGTAGAACTGTATTGCTCACTAAGCTTGCTATAATTGTCTGTATAGTATTATATGTTTAGGGTGGTTTTTGAGTGAACTCGTCTTCAAAACAGTTTTTCAGGAACGAATTAGGTTTGGATACTGGGGTACGAGTGTATATCTAGCACATTGCTGAAATTTTGAAATTGTTGAAATCTTCTGTTATAAATATGACTGTTTAAACAGGGTGGCGCAGTGGTTCAGTGTTTAGCAGTACTGTCTTGCAGTGCTGGGGGCCCTGGGCCCAATTCCTGTGTGGAGCTTACAAGTCCCCCTGTGTTTTTGTGGGTTTCCTCTAGATCAGTGGTTCTCAAACTGTAGTACGCGTACCAGCAGTGGTACGTGGAGTGCCGCCAAGTGGTACGCCAAATGACCCTGGAACTGTGTCGTGTGCGCTGAAAAATCAGGACTGGTTTTCATATTTTGTATTTTAATACGTGTCGAATACGCAGCCTACGTACTACGATACAGTGCGCGCTAATACTTCAGTGGACACAAGAGATACTCTGTAATTCTATACCACTCTATAGGAATGCGTGCTACAGATGCAAGTGACCAATTGTATTTAAAAAAAGCTACTGTATCTCCAGCAAATAGGGAGAAAGGAGAATGTGCGTGATTTTGGAACAATGCTAACGTTGTAAACACAGAAATACGTGCTACGAACGCAGGTAATCTTGTGAGCACACGAAAGAGTGATAACAGAAAAATATTTAAGAACTGTTCTAATTTGAGAAAAATACACAGAGCGTATCTGTGTTTCGCTCCCATGCGCATGAAATAAAAACTTTAAATAAATACGGAAATAAAAACTGAAACGCTGAAAAATGCAAGCATTCGGCTTGCTAAAGCAGGTAAGCTACACTATTTTTGAAGAACCTTATTTACGTTTGGCAAAAGAGCTGGCACGTATTATGTGCAGAGAAAAAGCTGCTGAACAGCTCGACCTGCTGCCCCCCTTCCCCTGAAAGACACAGTCATTCATAGAATTATTAATATGAAGGATTATATCAAAAGTACACTGATAGAGCGCATTAAGATGAGCAGATGTTTTTCACTGCAATTAGATGAGTCTGTAGTCGATTTGGCCAATTTGCTCGTTTACGTTAGATACGAGTTTGAGGGCATGTCCCATGAAGACTTTCTGTTCTGTAAACCGCTACCAACAGGAACTACAGGAGAGCACATATTTTAGCTTCTGAATGAATTTATCAAAGAGAATGGCCTCGACTGGATAAAATGCGTCTGAGTTTGTACAGACGGTGCTAGAGCGATGACAAGCCGACATAACGGTGTAGTTGCACGAATTAGAGAGGTTGCTCCAGAAATTAATGTACACATTACAACATCCACCGTGAGACCTTTGCCGTCAAGAAAATGCCTGACGATTTAATATCTGTTAGACTCTGTTGTGAATTGTATCAAGGCTCGAAAAATTAATTCACATCTGCTTTACTCAACTAAACAGGCTCACTGAAATGGTGCTTTTTTATTAGTTGTTGTTAATGTTTTTTCTGTAAAACACTTTGAGACGCCACCTTTAAAGGCGCTATATCAAATAAAGCTTATTATTATAATATATATTATATGTATGTGTGAGTGTGTGCATGCGCGCTCATGTTGTTCATTGAGAATTTCTGGGGTTCCTATGAGATGATGACTTGTAGGTGGTACTTGGATGCTTTGGTTGGATTAGGGGTGGTACTTGGTCCAAAAAGTTTGAGAACCACTGCTCTAGATGCTCTGTTTTCTTTCCATAGTCCAAAAACTTGCTGGTAGGTTAATCTGAATGTTAGTGCTTATAACAAATGTCTTTTCATGATGTGTACCACTTGTAGAAACAGTTGGTCCATTTTGCTGTGCAGGACGTATGTGGTCACTATCAAATTATTTGATGTGGTAAAATCTGTGAAGGTGTTACTAGCCCAAATATAGCAACCAGATATATCAATTTTGGTTTGCAAGCTTTAGAATAACGGAGGTTTATCTTGTAAATCTTTGTGAGGTGTTAAGTTTGGCACTCAAAGCAAACTTCATGCAGAACACGAGAAATAAAAGTAAAGCGGTATGGCTATTCACACAATATAAAAGGATAAATGTGTTTTCGATTGTGAGCAACCTGTTTGTAGGCTCAGAACTTACAACACATGAGTTATTTTCATTTGCCATCTTCATTTACTTTTAACTGAATAATTCAGTCCCCTGCAAAGATGCAGATTGCCCCTACATTTCAATCGTGTTAAATTCACCTGTCAGGGATATGATAACACTACATCTGGAGGAAATAAAAACATATTTAGCCAATTTTTGTAATGGAATTTAGGGAGCATATAATCAAGTAAGAAAAAAATATTGTAAATTCATGAGAACTATTTTTTATTGGTAGTTAAAAAGTATTGGGATGAGATTCAGGTTGTGCTTCTGCTGAAAGCTTCACCCTGCTCATTGCTCTTGGCCATTCTTGAAAAGGATTGTTTTTTCGATGGACTTTCACACAGTGGGTGACGTGGATTGTGTACACCATCAAATGAAGTTCTGTGAAAAAATTAAATGTGTCCTTTGCTCTATTGTACTGAAAAAGACATGTGACACTTCAAAGGTTTTCTTTTTTCTTCTGGTGAGACTGGGTAGGAGATCAGTGACTAGATAAGAGCCACAGGTTACACCCTGTGCTTGACTTATTTTTACTTAGAAAGGCAGGTGGACCCACAGGGCATGGTGGCATGGTAAGTGATATAGCTCTTGAGTCCTGTGCTGTGTAGAGTTTGCATGCTCCCACTGTGGTGAATTGTCACCCCATCCAGTACGTGGCCAGAGTGGTGGCTCTGTGGCTAAGGATCTGCACCTGTGGCCGGAAGGTTGCTGGTTCAAGTCCCGCTGCCAGAGGAATCCTACTCCATTGGGCTCCTAAGCAAGGCTTTTAACCCCAACTGCTCCAGGGGCGCTGTACAATGGCTGACCCTGTGCTCTGACCCCAAGCTTCTCTCCCTGTCTGTGTCTCATGGAGAGCAAGCTGAGGTTCACGAGGAATGATAGAAGCTGAAAGGTTGGGAGAAATTATAATCATTTATTGGGATGTGAAGACTTGGCTTAACCCACTTGTCTGAGGGCCAACCTCCCAATTGTTACATAGGACATAGGACCCCCATGTGACCAATTGGGTAGCTGCAAAGGTGGAGAGGGGATGGACGAGGGATGCAGAAAACGAACGAGGAAGAAGAGAGGGTGACAGTTGGTTTATATGGAGACCGGTTGCTTAAGTCAGAATTTGTGGGAATTGCGAATGAGCTTGGCTGCCTTCATTCCTCCCAAACTTTAATTAAAAACTCCATTATGCTAAAAGACAATTTCCTAATGCATGAAATTGTATATGGCCAATAAAGTGATCTTATCGTATATGTGCCCTGCATTGGACAGCCATCTTGTCCATGGTGTATCCACTGTAATGCCCATTGTCCAACAGGTTAGCTCCTGTTCAAAACCCTCTTTATTAAACTAATCAGATATTGGAAACAGATCAAGGTGGATCCTCTTATTGCAAAGAAATTGTAATGGGAATGGAATACTGGCAGTTAAACAAAACAGACTCCAGTTACACTAAATGTGCTGTTTCCTTCTTATATGAGTAAAATCATAGTGTAATATCAAACACCTCATTCCAATATTTACCTTCATTTTTGAATAACACAAATACTATAACCCAAACAGATGTAACAAAATCAAGATCAAGGTCTTACTTTAACAAAAAAACCCAACCCGTACCCATCATCATTGGCTATGTTGAACATGGTTTTCTATTCCAAATGTAGATTTTTGATGTTCATCAAATCATGAAAATAATTTCCAAAATTGAAAGCTGCATGTTTTGTCTTTCCTAACAACAAGATAATCAAAACCCTCATCCCACGTATTTTTTATCCAGTTCACATAAAATGGATTGTGACATTTTATTACTGATAAAGCTTTGTTCTAGATTAACCACATGATCTAACATCTTACCCGAGTAATGATACGGTTAATGTGGTTAGAACCCAAAGTAAATGTAGCTTAGGTTATCATTATTATTCTGCAATATTATCTTCAATTTCCCAAGTTCTGATCTCCTCACTGATGGTTTTGATATCAGTATGCTTTGAGAATTCTGCAAATAAAGCATTCCTGAAAGCTGCAAGGTTCTTGCATTTTTAATGGATCACTTTCTGATGGTACAATCTATTGCATTTATATCAAATTAAACTTTTCCCCAGGTTTTATACATCTTTTTGTCTCTAACCTTCTTGTTCAGCATATTTTGCTCCATGCCAAAAATCCCTTAATCAAAGGACATGGCCTTGTTTCTGTCTAAGAAAATCAGCATGCAAGAGGTGGAATGCAGAAACACAGAAATGGAAAATAGCATGAAAAGGCTGTGAAATGCTGCTCTGTAACTCTGCTCTCTTTACCAAACCGCACTTCCGTTTTGGAAGCTTTTTTCTTCTCTTGTTTACTGTACATCATGTTGCACCTTCAAATGTTTCCCATTTCAACAGGAAGTGGTTAGTTCAGGTTCTTCTCTTTAAAGAACACCCTCTTCCTGTGTCTTTAATAAACACAGATGTGGCTTTTTGCTTGGTAACCTCTCAGATAAACTCCAAAGTCCTCTACATGCTGTAGAATTTCAAAGTAAAAGCTACAAGAAATGGGAAAAAGGCACGGTTTAGTGGCAAATTCATTGTGCAATTATGATATAAGTTTTGATCTTTACTGTAAACCCTCAGAAAAGGTAAACAACTGATTTTGGAGTTACTGATATCTTTTTAGGTCATCGGCAATTTGATGAAGCATTGTCGCATGATTAGGCTTCAGGACATGATTTCTGCTCTTAATATGCTATGACGGAGATCTGAGATTTTATGTAAGATATACAGTAATAGCAGGTCTTCTAAGGGCAAAGACCAAATTTGGAAAACTGTTGCAGATTTCTACAGGCGATTACACAACAAAATTTCTCACCACAAAAGATAGAAAATGTAACAATTGTTGATCTCCTTGCAAAATGATAAACTCTGTCTTGAAATCAATGGAAAATCCCCAAATATAATTAAGCTTACACTACCTAATGTCTCCAGGAGGGGTGCCTTTACACCCATGTTTGGCTATCTGGAATTGTTTTTGTTGGTGAACTATGGCAGTTGTAGCCTGGATTTCCTAAGCCTTGAAACCTGTATTGTTCTTCTGACCATGAGTCACAAAAAGTGTTCTGCCTACAGGGACACAGATTCTACTTCCATAAAACTTGCAAATCAGTACAATGATGCAAAGCTTAGATTTTAAGGAAACAATCATCGCATGTGCAGGTACTTTTTTCGTGACTGGCTCTTGGCCATTCATTCACACTGCTAAAGTCCCTGTAATGTGATAAGAAGTAACTGTCTCTTTATAATATGAGTGATTTGAAACCCCTTCTTGATATTTCAATTAATCTATAGTACATTTCTAAACTTGACTAAGGTGATGTGGTGCAGCTCAACAATTAAGTGGTTTCTCTGTTCTTTGCTAAATGAGTTGTCCTTTTTATAACTTACCTTTTGTAACCATAAAAATTTGCAGTACAATGGCCCAAAGCTTAGACTTATTTATAAGTTATAATACAAAAATCATCCTGACAAAACAAGGTGTTGCACTTAACAGCAAAAGATTAGTTTTCAGGTCTCTGAAAATCCCTTATTAGTGAGCAGGAATCTATGAAATTTGTAAGCCATGTTCTAATAAAAAAAAACACAGGACAACTTATAAGTTATAACTTATAAGTCTTAAAACAACATAAGAAACATCAGTTGATGCCAAACAGAAAAATGTGACCTTTGGATTACATTACAGCAAGATGAAGGTTGCACTTCACCAAAATTATAGTTTTTGAGTGGCCCACTGCATCTCTATTGAAATACATAAACAGTTACACAGCAAGAGCTTCAAGAAGTATTGTTTTTCAGTGCAGGTGGTGTTGTGTTTGTGAATTATATATAACACGCAATGAAGACTGTAATAGAAAACTCCGCCATAGACGGTCCCAAGCCCGTTTGCGAAAGGAGGAGGGACTTCAGCGACAGTCCGTGCAACAAGCCGGCTGAAGAAAAATTCCTTGTTGCGTCAAAATGCACACGACAACTCAACGACATACGGGAAATGCTAGGGCGTCCCCTGCAGGCGACGCGCAGCATCCTCACCCGGACGCTGCAAGATATGGGCGAGGGCTACCGGCTCAAGGATGGAGATGGTTAAAGAAGCTAGTCCATCATCACCACCATCATCATCATCATCATCAACAACAATAACAACAGCCAAAAAGGATCCGGCTGGCGACCATCAACATCAGAAAAATGATGGGCCGAAGCTGAGAACTGGCTAATTCCCTGAAGGAGCGAAAAGTGGACATCGCCTGCGTTCAAGAGACCAAATGGGCTGGCACAAAATTAAGAGAAATCGGAGAAAGCTATAAGCTGATCTACCATGGTAAGAAGATGACACAAAATGGTGTCAGTGGTCGTAAGCCAGTGGATCCGCGACAGCGTCACCGAAGTAGCCCGAATCACCAACCGCCTCATGTCCACCAAAATCAGCATGGGAACCAGCACATTGCACGTTGTGTCATGCTATGCAATGCAGGCTGGCTGCCCAGACGAGGAGAAAGAGAAATTTTGGCATTACCTCGAAACGCACGTCCAAGCCATCAATGACAGTGAAATTCTGTCATTGAGCGGAGACCTCAATGGGCATGTTGGCCGAGCAAAGAATAATTTTGATCGTAACCATGGCAGACAAGGACACGGCAACTGTAATGAGGGCGGCATCCAGATCATAGAGCACGCAGAAGCCAACACCTTCTTCAAAAAGCGGGAATCACACCTCATCACCTACTACAGCGGCGGTCGAACATCTCAGATCGACTACTGGATGGTGAGACGACGAGACTTCAAAATGGTCACTGACACCAAAGTAATCCCGTGCAACAGCATCGCCCCACAACATCGGCTATTGGTATTTGATGCCAAAGTCTGCCTAGTCCAAACACCGGCGCGACCAACCACCAAGATTGAACGCATCAAATGGTGGAAATTACCAGAACATTGAGCTGTCGTGAAGGCGACACTAGGACCATTGGTGCCCAATCCAAGATCAACAGTCGGCTAAGATTGGAACGACCTGGCTGAATGCGTCAATACATGCGCCGCAACCACCCTGGGAACCACAAATTCAAACCGGAGCTTTATCGACAAACAGACCTGGTGGTGGAACAACGATGTGCAGCAGGCAACCAAGGCAAAAAAGGAAGCCCACAAGACCTGGCGGCAAACAAAATGCCCAGAAGATCTTGTACGATACCGCGCACTGAAATGTACCGCAAGGCGAATCGTGGCAACTGCAAAGGCTGCTCACTACCAGGACCTTTATGATCAGCTGGATACGCCTGGTGGGGCAAACAAGATCTACAAACTCGCCCGCGCACGTGACCGCACCACACAAGACCTAGGACACGTTATCAACATCAAAGATGAAAATGGGCAGATGCTGCAGAAGCCAAAAGACATCCTCCGGCGCTGGAAGGACTACTTCGAGAAAATATGCAACGAGGAATTTCTGCATCATCCACTACCAGGCTCAGAATTGTCTCCTCTGCTATTCATACTTTGCATGGATACGGTGACCAAAGATATCCAAACGAGGCATCCATGGATGCTATTGTATGCAGACGATGTTATGATAGCAAGTGAAACCTGACACGGCCTCGAACAGCAAGTACAGGAGTGGAAGATGCGCCTTGAATAATTCGGGATGAAATTGAACATCAAGAAAACGGGATACCTGGAATGCGGGGATCAAACTGATGGCACGATTGCAGCTGGTGGGGTCCAACTGAACAAAGTGACACAGTTCAAGTACCTAGGCTCATGTGTCAACTCCGACTGCGCTACCCTCCAAGAGGCCAAGACGCGAGTCAGCGGCGCTTGGATGAAATGGAGGCAGGTTACTGGAGTACTATGCAACAAGAAGATCCTTTTACGCCTAAAATCCAAAGTCTACTGCTCAGTGGTCAGACCAGCGGCCCTATACGGAACTGAATGCTGGCCAACAACAAAGAAACATGAACAGGCCATCCATACGATGGAAATGAAGATGCTGTGATGGACCCTCGGCTTGACAAGACTAGACCATGTCATGAACGAAGGGGTGCGAAAAACACTCAAAGTCTTCCCAATCACTGAGAAAATGAGATTGACACATCAATGACAAAGACCGCCCTCAAATTGAATGTGGAAGCCCGCTGGCCCCATGGACGACCATTTATGCGCTGGCTGGATCGGCTGAAAGACGACATGCGCCTCGCAAAAGTCACTTGCCAAGATGCCGCAGACCGTACGAAGTGGAAAAATCGGTGCAAACAAGCAGACCCCACATAAGTGGGAAAATGCGAAGAAGAAGAAGAGAAGAAGACTGTAATAGAAAAGGCTCACATTCATACCTGCTATTAGAGGTAGATAAAAAGGGTGGACCTACCTTCTACCAATGGCATCATCTAGACCTGGGGTTCTTAACCTGGGGGTTGCGACATAGTCCCATGGGGGGTCGCGCAATAGGCAACAGAGACAGAATCAACCAAAGGTTAACACACACTAGGGCAGTAAACGAGACACTTACGCTGGTTCAGGATGGTTACACATCAAAGGACAATAACAGAGGTAAACAGTTAGCTATTATCTACACTTGCACGGTTAAGACTAATTACATAAGCATGGTGACGTAGTGGTTGCTCTGCAAGCCCACAGACGATCCTCCGGCTACAACTCCCAGCCTGCTCTGCGATGCGCCCGGCGAGGGCACAACATTCATTTTTATTGTGTGGGCCACGATTGCATTTATATTTGTAGCACTTTTTTCTTTTGCGCAAGAGGGTCGTGATTAGCCTAGCAATGGAGTGTTTGTTAATAGGTGGCACTTTAGTGAGAGCTAAAGATAATGTGGAGAAATGCACAGCAGAAAACAACAAAGAAAATGAGAAAATCCAATGAAAAGTACCTAAAGTAGGAAGCCACACATGTAAGGTGAGACTTTTTTCTAGTCACTAAAGTTTAGGCTGTTGCTCCCTTCACTTTGTAGACGCATTGTAGGATTCATAGACAAGCCCTCATGGCTAAGAAAATGCCCCCCTAACTCAAACAAGAAATGGATGAAACTGTTAAAAATGTAAATTCCATCAAGGCCAGTGCATACGCACGACTTTTCAAGATTCTCTGTCAAGAGGTGGGAGTAGAACATCATCAGCTGTTGTACCGTAGGACAGTGGCTGTCCAGGGGTAACTTACTGAGTCACCTTTACGAGCTCAGAGATAAGCTGAGAGCATGTCTATTGGAGAAAAACTCCCCACTAGTCGCAAAATTTCCCTACGAAAAATGGTTTGCCCTGCTGGCCTATCTGGCTGACATTTTCAAACGTCACAACAATTGAATGCGGGACTGCAAGGGAAAAACGCATCTGTCTTCTCTCTCTCCGACAAAATCGAACCTTGGATCAGACAGCTACAGTATGTTTGTGGCAAACTCAGCTGGACAACTATGAGGCTTTCCCTGCACTAGAGGAGTGTTGGAATGACAGTACTGTTTTAAAGGCTGACCTGTGTCTGCTTATTCGGGCTCATCTTGATGGAATGACAACACAGTTTTGAGAGTATTTTTCAGAAAACTGGGCAGTGTCTGCAACAGACGAATGGATAAGGAATCCTTTCTCTACAATGCCAACAGGATCTGCTCTTGAAATAGAGGAGTCATTGATTGATCTGACCACTGATATGGTCCTAAAGTAGAGGTTCATGCAGAGGCCTCTGGCCGACTTCTGGATTCCAGTACAAACTGAATTTCCAAGATTGAGTACTTTGGCACTGAAAAAACTTGCCTCCTTCGCATCGACATTTCTATTTGAGTCTGTATTTTCTGCACTTACTTACCTTAAAAACAGATACACAGCCTGTCTCAGGTAGAAGATGATTTGCGACTCTTCCTGAGCCCTACTAAGCCACGTCTGGAACACCTCTGTGCATCAATGCAGGCCCCACTATCCCATTAAGTGAGTAGGCTTACAATTTTTACAATGTGACGATTTTTAAAACTATGTGTGTGTGTGGAGGGGGGTGGGGGGGTCGCGAAATATTTGTAAGCCCAAAAAATGGTCGCAGGGAACCCCTAATCTAGACCCATCTATACTATTTTGTATTAACTATATTTGCTTCATACCAGGACCATAATAACTAAAGTGGTGTTCACATATTCACAGCTTTGTTATTTTCTTCATATATTCACAGCTTTGAAATGTTCTTTAAAAACCTCTAATATTTTGTTCTTGCTGTTGTTACCATCTGTTGTGCTCTTCCAAATTATGGAAGCCTATAGTGATTGTAAGGATTTATCTTTCCTTTGTACTTTTGAAACCGCTTGTAGGCGAAAACTGGACAGCTGAAAAAACTCTCTGGGCATGAATACTTGGAAAAAATAAGTATCATATTTTTGTCAAATACTGGAGTCCTGGGGCCTTCCCAGTGAATCAGCTGGTAATGGTGCTTGCTTGAGTGCAAGCTGAGCTCTGTGATCATGGGTTTGTGTCCTGAGGCTTTTCAGGTGCTTGCAGGTGTGCAGTGCTCTCAGTGAGAGATGTGTCTTTCCATCAATTGGCTTTGAACATACAGTATGGGGCTGTGTTGCTCATGGCTTAAAAAGCAATATAAAAATCAATATCTCTCAAAGGTGGATGGGTTGGATCAATCTGCCTACTCTACAACATTCACGCCAGCTCGGGAATTTTTGGCAGTAAACTGAGCAATTAAACACACACATACAGTAACTATTCCAAATTTGGTGGGTATGTCAAAATTAGTCCTGCTTCCACCAAGATAACAGCCTGACCCATATATTCAAACCTTTCCTTCTACTTCTTATAAACCATTTCATAAAATAAAATACTATATAAAATACCTACTGTATGTGTATATGAATTTTGGAGCTTGTCCTGTGTCATCAACTGCTTTTTACAACTGAACATTTGCTAAAGTAGTCTTCAACATCTATGAGCAAAGTTAGCTACCAGACTGCTGCTTAAAAATGATTTGGAAATAATCTCCTAAAATGGTACATATCTAATGAGACACCAGTATTTAAATGACAACACATTAACGTGGTGCAGTGTTGTTACAGGATTACAACCTGGTGCCCATGATTGGCTTCTTGTTCCCACCCCTCCCACAATCTCTGTCTTTGGAACTGTTTTACTCACTTGAAACTTCCAAAGCTTCTAATTTACATCTCTCTAGCTGCTGTGATCATTTTCTTGTCCACAACTAGTTCATGGAAGCTGAGTTGGTTTCCCGTGGAGGGTGGTGTTTAGACCTTATGCGAGGTGGCGATTCCTGATAAAGGACCATAGACAGGGTTCAGGAAAGACATACAAGGTATTGGTGCTCACAGTGAAGTAGGGAGGTTCGTGCAGACATGCGGGGAAAATCCATAGGCAAAGATATCCAGGAAAGTCCAAAGGGAAGTCAGGAAGCAGTCCATAAGTCCATTGCTGGGAGATCCATCAGGAGATGCAGACAAACAGGAACACAGACGAGACTACAAAAATTCAGGAAATACGAGGCTCTCTTCCAAGCCCCAGGCTCAGTGGGTTGGGTAGCATTAACAGGCCTGTGCACTCAGGCCATGGACGTGGGGCGACCTGGTACTAGGTGGGCCATCAAGCTACCGTGTACCAAAGCTGAGACCCGAAGGCAGGAAGGAGTAAACTTAAATAGAGAAACTACAACAAGGCACACCAGGAAATAATCCAGGTAATAATTAAAAGAACTAATGTGAGGAGGTTGGCAAAAACGTTAAACACAACTCAAAATGCAGTAGTTTCATTCTTTTCCCCTTGGTTTAATTGCTGTTCACTCACACTTTTAAAGTGGGTAAGGGCTTGTTTGGAAGTGAAGATCTTTAATCTACACTTCCCAGAAAAAACATGGATTATGAGATTTAATTGCATTGTCACCTGGAATTTCAATGGAGCACACCTGTGGATTGTTTAAAGGATGTTTTTGGTATAAGATGATACGGAAAACAGAAGCCCTTTGTCTTTTCATATGCCAAGAGCTTGTGTTTGAAATTAAAATACGTACCCAGAAAAGATAAAAAGATCACAGATTTTGAAAGTTAGAAGGTGGTTTTTGTGGTTAAGAATAGTTTGGTAAAAGTTTGTTATGTCAGAAAATAGAATAGCTTATTTGTTTTTTAGTTTCTTCTAAATATATTTAAAAATTATAAAATAAAGAAATGGAGCATCAGCATTTTTGACAATTGTACCTTGTATGTGTGATTCCCTCTTATCTTCTTACAGTAGAGAACTACTGTAGGTTCAAGGTCTGTGGAAAAAGGTGGTAAGAAAGGGGTAATAACAAGTTACTCTGGATTTTGAAGGGTAGGCATGAAAGTGGTAGATTTATAGGAGTTATAGTAAGGAACTTGTACAATACATATCCTGGATAACCACCTCATTAATAAGGTTTGGCACTCATTTTGTTAGATATGTTTTTCTGAGATAATAGTCAAATAAGAGTGAATTTGCTTTACAACTTTATTTACAGCAAATGTAATATTTAAATTATAACCCCAAAAGGGAATAAAACAGATTTAATTATTTAAGAAAGAAAGAATGGAAAAAGAACAGGCCAGTTCTCCAGAGTCCTTGGATACCAATTATGTGCTACATGAAAATAGCAAGTAATTATAATCACTCCTACTATGAAGAATATGCTTCTGTTTTGGAAAACTCATGAAATTCCCCAAATGATCCAAATTATCGTTTTAAATTGAGTAGATAAAAATTGATTTTAATCTTAAATAGCCATAACGTGGGAATCAAAGAAACCCCATTTATAAATTGCATTAAGATGAAACACATTACAAAACATCTACTGATATGGATTATAGAAGACATAAAAATCTAAAAACAATCTAACTTAACCAGCAACAAGAAAAGCAGCTGTAAAAGTCGATGAAACAGAAGCAATCAAGTCATAATTTGCAAGTCATGAGTTATCAAGAGCCCTCCATGTGAAAACCAAAATCCTGAAGATTTAGATCATAAGGTATTGAACACCTGATGGAAAATGGGTAGTTAAGAAAAAAAATCTTAAACAATTAACAATTGAGATGGAACAAACCTACAAGACCCTGTGGTCTTTGAGCACTAGATCACTGTAGGACATGCTGGTCATGTTCCATTTTGATCAGGCCCCTGTAACTTACATATTGTGAGAAACAAATGTCAGTTGAAGAAAAATAATGTCATGATGTCTTTAATCAACTTATCCTGCATTGATTTGTTTTGCTGGTCATTCTATGAGGGTGCACACCTTTATATGAAAATAAAAGCAAACTCTTTCACTTACAGGATTGCAAAATAAACCACCACAAGATTACAAGATACGAGAGTTTAGATTAGAGATTAGAGTTTTCTATACACAAAAAAGCCTTGTAAATAATAAGGAACATATACTGATTTTTTAATGCTAACATATTTTGTTAAATGCAAATGCTTGTCCTAGGTTTAAAAGTTAACTGTGTCTCTCTTAAGCAGTTTCATAAACATTATTCCTGCAAGCTAATGACACAGTATCATCACATCATGCATCTAAATGATTTATATATTATTTCAATAAAATTATTTGTATGTTTAACGTTTGAACATGGCCATCCTTTCTGAGTCCTCCTTGTGAATCTTTTTTTAAATTATTTTTATTAACTGTAAGATTTTCCTTTACTTAACCTTTGTTTTTTAGATGATCTTATCTCTTCAAAATACTTACTATACACACTTAGAGTGGTGTTGGAGCATGTTTTTAAGTTGTTTTAACCCAAAGTCAACAAATGTGTTTGCTCTTATAACTTGGTTAAGGATCAACAAGCTTGGTTGCCTGCTTTGAAGCAGGAAATAAGAAATTGTTGTCAACAAGGCGTTGAGGGGAAAATACGCAGAGCTGAGTAACTGAGAATGTGGTTTTATATCCCACCAATTATCAGCACGATCAGACTGCCTGAGAACAGCAAGCTTTTACCACACTAGTAGTATTCCATGTACAGGCTTGTTGCCTCAAACAATATTTTTATTTCCCAAAAGTGTCGACGTAAAGCCAAGGAAGGATATGTGGGGATTTCCAATTTTATTTCTGTGTAGAAAATACCTTCAAAACAATCTTTCAACAGTGTAATGTAAGTGGTGCAATTAATTGTTAATCTATTTACATTATTCACCATTTTCAAAAGACCTTGTTGTAGAATTACCTCTGCCTATGCTGAAACTTTTGATTGGGGCAATATGACACTACTGCTTCTAAATTCTAATAACATAACAAAGGGGATAGTGTACTTAATACTCTGGCATGAAAGTATCTTGACTGAGGAAATGACAGCGCTGGCATAAAAAAATCAGTTCTGTCTCAACTTATGAGCAGTAAACTAGGGAGACAGCAGCAAGAGTGCAATTAGTATGGATGGTTTTGAAATATAGGTTTGGCTTGCTGGTGAGAATGTAGATGTAGAACAAACATGCAAAATTTGAGTTTGACCTCCTCCCAAATATCTTTTAAATAACACCTTTTCAGTAGCCTGGTCAAATATGTTGAAACATGCTGGCAAATATAAAGGGCTAAGGTACTTCATACTATATTTTGGTTTGAACTTGCCTGACTGAGGAAATGACACAGCTATCACAACTCCCCATAAGGACCCCTTGAGCTCTGATGCAGATTTCTGCTAACATTGAGCTAAGAGCGAACTTTTTCGGCTGCAAATTTTTGCAGGAAGCGAGCAGAATAATTTGCATTGTTGTGTGGAATGAATGAGAAGAGTACATGTGAGGGCATGAAGGCTGAATGGAAGACTTTAAGTTCCAAGCAGAAACCCCAAAAGAAGTAGAACTACTGTATAAGTGACATTTACAGGTTAAAGTTTGGGGACAGGAAAGAGTCAAGGGCCTAAACAAGAAATATTCCGGGCTACGTGTGTTGTAGGTTGAACACTTGGCCATAAATGGAGAGAAAATGGGGTGTGGAGTGAGAGAGATTAGGTGATGAGAGAAGGGGGGGACAGGAAATATAAGTGGCCACTGTTGATTGAATATCCAGAGAGTGTTGACAACATTGGAAAAAAGAGAAGAAGAGACTGCATGGCAGGTGCAGAGAGGTGGTTGTTTTTCATGGAGAATTTCTGGTTGAAGAGCTGTTTGTTCAAGATGAGGCGAAAAAAAGACACTCCATTCCTGGCTTGGAGGAGGAGAATGCAATAAGACAGAAAGGTCAAGTTCTTTGCAGAGATGTACAGTGCCTTGCGAAAGTATTCGGCCCCCTTGAACTTTTCAACCTTTTGCCACATTTCAGGCTTCAAACATAAAGATATAATTTTTTTATTTTATGTGAAGAATCACCAACAAGTGGGACACAGTTGTGAAGTGGAACGAAATCTATTGGATTTTTGAAACTTTTTTAACTAATAAAAAAATGAAAAGTGGGGCGTGCAAAATTATTCGGCCCCTTTACTTTCAGTGCAGCAAACTCACTCCAGAAGTTCAGCGAGGATCTCTGAATGATCCAATGTTGTCCTAAATGACTGATGGTGATAAATAGAATCCACCTGTGTGTAATCAAGTCTCTGTATAAATGCACCTGCTCTGTGATAGTCTCAAGGTTCTGTTGAAAGCGCAGAGAGCATCATGAAGACCAAGGAACACACCAGGCAGGTCCGTAATACTGTTGTGGAGAAGTTTAAAGCCGGATTTGGATACAAAAAGATTTCCCAAGCTTCAAACATCCCAAGGAGCACTGTGCAAGCGATCATCTTGAAATGGAAGGAGTACAGACCACTGCAAATCTACCAAGACCTGGCCGTCCCTCTAAACTTTCAGCTCAGACAAGGAGAAGACTGATCAGAGATGCAGCCAAGAGGCCCATGATCACTCTGGATGAACTGCAGAGAACTACAGCTGAGGTGGGAGAGTCTGTCCATAGGACAACAATCAGTCTTACACTGCACAAATCTGGCCTTTATGGAAGAGTGGCAAGAAGAAAGCCATTTCTCAAAGATATCCATAAAACGTCTCGTCTAAAGTTTGCCACAAGCCACCTGGGAGACACCCCAAACATGTGGAAGAAGGTGCTCAGGTCAGATGAAACCAAAATCGAACTTTTTGGCCACAATGCAAAACAATATGTTTGGCGTAAAAGCAACACAGCTCATCACCCTCAACACACCATCCCCACTGTCAAACATGGTGGTGGCAGCATCATGGTTTGGGCCTGCTTTTCTTCAGCAGGGACAGGGAAGATGGTTAAAATTGAGGGGAAGATGGATGCAGCCAAATACAGGACCATTCTGGATGAAAACCTGTTGGAGTCTGCAAAAGACCTGAAACTGGGACGGAGATTTATCTTCCAACAAGACAATGATCCCAAACATACAGCAAAATCTACAAAGGAATGGTTCACAAATAAACGTATCCAGGTGTTTGAATGGCCAAGTCAAAGTCCAGACCTGAATCCAATCGAGAATCTGTGGAAAGAGCTGAAAACTGCTGTTCACAAACGCTCTCCATCCAACCTCATTGAGCTCGAGCTGTTTTGCAAGGAAGAATGGGCAAGAATTTCAGTCTCTCGATGTGCAAAACTGATAGAGACATACCCCAAGCGACTTGCAGCTGTAATCGCAGCAAAAGGTGGCTCTACAAAGTATTAACGCAAGGGGGCCGAATAATTTTGCACGCCCCACTTTTCATTTTTTTATTAGTTAAAAAAGTTTCAAAAATCCAATAGATTTCGTTCCACTTCACAATTGTGTCCCACTTGTTGGTGATTCTTCACATAAAATAAAAAATTTATATCTTTATGTTTGAAGCCTGAAATGTGGCAAAAGGTTGAAAAGTTCAAGGGGGCCGAATACTTTCGCAAGGCACTGTATGTAGAGGTGTGGTCAGGCAGCAGGTATTTATGTATTGGAGAATGGAAGTGCAAGATTAGAATTTGATTCCGGAAGAACAATTTGCTCTGGATGTCATAATGGACGTTCTAGAACATTCCAGAGGCACTGTAGTCAGAGTTTAATAGATTAATTACCAGGTCAAAATGTTACAATATGGATATCTTATGCCCAAATCAGCTTACAGCAAAAAAGGATTTGAGGGTCACTCAGTTCTTGAAACAAAAACCTCTTGAGATTGTTAATTTGATAGAAAAAGCTCAGTAACAGTGTTGGTGAACAAAGATTTATTTTATATCAGATAAGTAATTGCCCATAAGAATATAAATGGTCACAGGTGTGGCCAGTTTTCCTTTGTTGCAGTTTTAAGTAGAAAAGTTCTTACTTAAAATGCAAGAGAACCAAACGTAGCATTTATTCCTCTCTGAGATTGGTCATAGATCCCAAAACATTTTGTTGTGCAAATTCCCGAACAATTTGAGTATTATGGAAACACTGCTGTCCTTTTGTAAATTGTCCTCCAAGTTTTCCAGGCAAAGGCACAACAATCCCATAAAGAAAACACTTTCTAAAAAATAAAGAGGGCTGTTTTGTAAAAAATGTGTTCCGGTTGTGTAGGCAATATTTTCCACCAATACTGGATTTCTTACTTTTCTCAACAGGCATGTGAAGCCAAACTCTGACCGTTCTGTTTCTTCATGTTTCCTCTTCCTCGGCTCACTCTGTCTCTGCTTCCTCTTCTCTTTAGTAGAGCTAGCTCCCTTTATAAGCAGCTAACCCCTCCCCTGGGCTCCAACAGATGTTAATTAAAACTAGGACCAAATCACCTTTATCAATCAAGACTGAAGAGATTCCTGACTGGGTTTTACTCATTGGAGATTAATTAAATCCTTCAATAAAGCACATTTTACACTTTTCTGAAGCTATTACTACAATACTATGTATAAATTCATTCCGATCTCAAGCATCTTAAACAAAAACAGCCAGCTTCAAGAATGTGATTTTGTTCTCTATCCTCTTTGCTCTTTACTCAAAACTTGTCTGTGTAGCAGAAAATGCACAATATCAAAGTTTAATTATTGGTGAATTGTAGTTTAGTTTGCAAATATTTGCTAACAAAATGTCATGGAATCATGTAATTTTAATGCAATCATCTTAAATGATGTACTGTACAATGTCGATGAATATTGTACGGTTTAATGGATGTGGCGGAGATCAGAACACTATGCCTCGCCTGCTTAATAGAATAGAACCCAGATTTACCAACTGGTTTAATTTTTCCTGCTCTTTAACATTGATGAAACTACTGGCAAATTCTAATGCAAAGCTTTAAATCTGCTTTATGATATTGCAACGTCTGTGACACACTGTAACTTAAATTAGTTCCCCTTACAGGCTTGATTGCTCACCAAATATACAACTATAGAGAATCATTGTAATTGTAAATGATAACATAAATTAAATATGATCATAGGGGTAGGTCAGTACTGTAAGTTCACACAACACAGTACGTAGGTACTTAAGGAACCTTTCTCCAGCAGCAAATTGGAACTCTTTAGGATGCCTCTGTAATGAGGCCTTGATGAGTCCCTTCAGGCCTGTCTCCTTTCTGCAGTCTTCTCCATCAGATTTTGAAACATAAGATAATATTGATCTGAGTCAAGTCTAAGCTATATGGTGGCTGACGAACTGCCCAAAGTTATATTTACAAATGGTGGCTTCAATATCATGGAATCTGAGCATGGGATTGATATGAGATTGAGTGTTTTAAAGTTTACAGTGTCTATTGGACATTTTCTTATTGCCTGGAACTCAGAGAAATGACCATATGACCTTAGTACTCCAGAGACAAGAACAAAGAAAGCTGACAGATGTCTTAACTGCACATTGGCAACAGACAGTGCAGATAGTTTTTGAGGTCAAAAGCGTACCTAAACACAGCTCAGAAATAATGCTTTACATTTACTTGATTAAATGAACCTCTCTAGCTTGTTTTTATATGGGATGAATCAAGTGATTTTTTTATTTTATATTGTGATTATAGAGTAATTGTCAAGCCCTGTGCAGCCAGAGGGCGCTTCTTCTCTGTCCTGTCTCTCATTTCCGGTTCTCTGCTGTCCTTCCAGTGTTTCTCTCTCTCTGGGACTATATATTTCCGGGTCTTTAATTCTGCCAGGGCTCAGCATTGACTTTCAGATGTCCTGAGACCCGCCTAGCACCGGGTCGCCCCATGTCCGCTACCTGAGGGCAGAGGTTTCTTTACGGCATTCCCTGAACAGCTGAGCCCGGGCTAACCCCCGTCTCGCCGCTACGCAAAGGGTCTTTTCGCTCTCCTGCCATTCTACGGTTCCTCCTTCCGACATCCCTGACAATAATAGTGTTGATATTTTCAACATATATTCTTAATATATCTTAATATGATATATTATTCTTGTTATAATGTCAGGACCATTGATGTGCAAATACTACACCCCGCTAAATACAAAATATCTTGTCAACAGATACAACGGATATGTTTACTACAATTTTGGATTTAGAGAGGTACTATATGATTTAGAACTATTAAGAGCCAACAAGCTGAAAAAACATATTGGATTATTTTTCTCTTTTAAAAAATGAATAAAAATTGATTATATATGTGTAAAATAATCTGAACGATCTGTAGTTTTTTAAAGACATCCAGGTTTTTTAAAAAACTTTTATTTCCTTAAGGAATTGTCTCTCCTTTATTGCATGTACATTATACATGTTCTATGAGAAATATGTGACCAGGTTAATTTCTGTGTCTTAAAATTCATTTTTAAATAGTGCTCATCTGTTTCTTTTTAAGATTAGGAAGACTTGCAAGTTATTGATCAATTGAGCAATAGAGCAAGTAATTTGTTCAATTAAGGGAACTGTGGTCCTTGAGGGCTGTAATCCCTTCAGTTTTTTGTTCCAAATTATCTCTAAATTACACAGTTTAACAAATCATCCATTTAACTGATCACAGTTAAATTCTTCCAGGTCTTTAACTATCTAGATTTGCACACTGCAGAAGCATGGTTGTAGACTTGAATTATATGGAACCAAGGACTGGAACCAAAGCCTCTCTACTTCAGTCACAAAGCTGGATGAACAACATTAATGTAAGACTGGTAGAACTGTTGCAGAGAACCAAAAATGCAACATATAAAATTCCTGAATTCTCTTTATCACCCTATTTGTAAGTATCTAAGAGTAAAAAGAACCATAGATACACCTAAGGCTCAGTAAATTCCTGATATGAAGTATTCATATTCACAAAAATACACTTTATATGAATAATATATATATATATTATAAGTTTATCAGTACCATGTTTCATTGAGTCAGGCCTTTTTATGTCTAACATCAGTGCAATATTAATTTTGAATTCAGAGCCTGGGACTCATAGAGCAATAACAGATAAAAACTAGTTAAGGTATCATTACTTCTTGGTTCAGAATGAAAGGGAAATTTATCTCACTATTTCCTCATTTGCTGCTGTTGCTTTTACACTAGTCAATGCACTGAAGTCCACAATGAAAACAAGGCATTAGTAACGGCCAAAGAAGTTGTTCAATGTTGGCTTTGGTGCTATTGCTTTCGGATCACCAAATGATCAGACACATACAGTATGGAATAAGGTTCAAAATTATTCATGTTTTTCACTGAGCAAATATGTTCTTAGAGATACATTTTGTTTTAGAAAGAAAATCAACATATACCTGCAAGTATGGACCAGTATACTATATACTTTATTCAGTTTATTATTAAGAGCATTAAAAGGAATTGTCTCTGAAATTCTACACATTTGGTGGCATGCTGGCACAGTGGTTGGCATTGTTGCTTTACAGTGCTGGGGCCCTGGGTTCAATTCTGGAAATGGGGTTCTGTCTGTGTTTGTGTGGGTTTCCTCCCACAGTCCCGAGACACACTAATAGGTTAATTGGTTTCTGAGAAAACAGGCCCTGGTGTGAGTTTCTGCATATTTATGTCTGTCTGTGCCCTGCAATGGACTGGTGTCCCATCCAGAGTGTATCCTGCATTGTGCCCATTGCTTACTGGGATAGACTCTGGCTTCCTGGTATATGCATTTTGTATAACAATATTAACAATTAAACACGTTTGATTAATTGTGGGCTCAGAGACCTGTGAAAAAATGTTTGCCTAGGATAAAAAAAGCCTGGGACAGCTGTAACCTGGTGCAAAGAGAAGTTATTTTTCTTGTGCCATGTCAGCTTGATAACTAGTCAATGCTAACTCCTGATAAAAAAAAATAAACAGAATGCTGATTCCTGATACCAGCATTGTGAATTTATTTAAATTATAAGTGATACATTGTCAGTTTATTTAAATTATAAGTGATATGTTGTACAGTATACTCAGTACACTTGCACAGTATTTAGATGCATGGAAGCATTTGGAGTAGAACAGTTGAGCCACCAATGTTTTTGTGACCGTCTGAAATGTCCTAGTCTGAAATGTCCTAGGCAAGCAAGATTTGAGATTGTATACGAAATAAATCCTGTACACATGTTTACGATGTTGTTTTTACTGTCAATCCTGGATTCTGAAGCTCCAAAAATACATATTGTGCATACACTGACAGGCTAAAAGAACTGAACATCGAAGACTACAAGGGGGTCTGATTCTAGTATTCAAAATACACAGGTTTGGATACTTGAATACACACATTTTGAATACTTGAATCAGGCTCTGACATTCAATAGCACTGAAAAACATAGAGAACTTCAGAATCAAAATGGAAGAATGAACCAAAGCACACAAGCAGAAACTACATGAAACTGCATTAAAACTGAGATCAGGAGGCACTTGGTTATGCAAACGGCTATAGCAGTGTAGATCAAGCTACACAGCCATGTTGTTAAAGCCAATACCCTGGTTTCTCTAAAGAATCAGCTGGAGAGCCTTGGATCAATTAGCTACTATCTACCAAATGGGCTAAATGAGGCAAATTGCCACATCATTTTTCTTATTTTTCCTCTCTTTGCACATTTATCATACCCACGGTTTTGCTCTGAGTTTAAGTAATGTCTTTGAAAAAAAATTGCATTTGATGGCTCATCAGCTATAATTTACAACCATTATTCACAGCTAGAAAGACTAACTCAAAGCACTATCTTTATGATGACAATTTTCACTTTTCTACAGTATGTGCCCACATATATGTACATGTAGTGAACAAGGACAGTTTTATACCATAAGTGGCCCTTTGAACGAACATATTAATTCTCTAAATGATTCAAATACAATTATTTAAATTGTATTTTACAGGTGTATTTGTTTAGCTTCAATAAACTATCTGTGAAAGAAGACAGTTTGTTTTATTTGGTTCCTCTTTTCTAAGACCCTTTTGCCTCCTGATGGGATAATACAAGAAAATGCTTTCAATTACACTCACACATGCTGACCAAGTTTAAAAGGGAACTGAAAATGAAAGAAAATGCTACTGCACGTCCGTTGGATCAGAGGGACAGGAGAGCTTTGGTTGCTTTTGAAAATGTATTGCATGTGGTCATTTACCTTTTAAAGTGAAATACATTTCTATCAAGCTGCATTTCTCAGTGTGCAACTAAGTGTTACAGCACACACCCAATTATCTTCTAAGGTGTGTGAAAAAGCCAGAACAGTCCTTTTTGCCCAGGAACAAAGGCGAAAGAAAGTTATTGTAAGAGTCTGTGATGTACTGTAACAACAGAAGAAAAAATATTTTTTTCAGCAAACCATAAGGTAGGATATACTGTACATGCCTAAATGCTTCATTTTCATGCTGTTCTATATCTCTAATGTGTTTCAAAAGTAGCACTATAAAAAGTATTGTTGAAACTGAAAACGCATTGGCTCTGTAATCTTCCAGTTGATTACAGAAAAAAAAATCAGTAATTTCCTTCACTTTCAAAATAAATAAACAAAAAGAGAATCTTGACATTAATGATGTCACTAAAACAGTGTTTTTCATTCTCATTGTCAGTAAGGAAGGAGATCAATTAAATTACTACTCACAAATAAGCTCAGAGAAAATTGCATGTTTTTTCTTCCTATTTGCTATGTATTAAGATGGCATCCAAAGTTCAATTTTTCACTCACACTCACACTTCTCTCCAGCAGCACTGTTGCAAAAACATGGCCCTTACACGGTACTGATCAGTCATTATGAGAATCCTCTAAAAAAGATTCCTTCTACTATATCAGCATGAAGTGTTGCTCATGTTACTAAACATGTCTTTAAAATCAAAATAAGATGTTTTTTGCTTTCCATTTTCTGAAAATATAGTAGCTGGAAAAGTATAAAGGTCTTAGTCTTCCAGAAAGTACAGGTGTGAAAAGACATTTTTCTTTTCTTCAGTTTTTTGGAATTGGAAAATGTGAAGAAATTATGTGAAGGAGAAAACAGCTTTGAAATTCCATAGAAATGCACACATATCTTTGCCAAGATCAGCTTTACATTTCTGGAAATAATGAAGATAAATAAAGGCAACATGTCATTTTCAAAAAAACACTTTTTTTTACTTGGTATGTTTCCACATACTATGAACTGTGTGGCAGCGTGTGACCCAACTGGGTATTGAAAATGAACAGAAGAATGAGACGTTGGCACAGTACCTGGCATAAGTAGCTGGAGGAGTTTCATTTGGAGAGGCATCACTTGGAAAGGTAGCAGCACATATTCTCCCCACAACTGAGAGTGAGAGGTGTGTAGATGGAACAGGCTGAGTCCCAAGTACCCCCTGACTTTACCATCAGCAAACAGACTGGCAATCACTGATAGAGTGTGACAAGATTGAGAGAAAACCACAAAGATGCTGCTGTAAAGATCAAGTGTGTGGTCAGGGCAAAGAGTAAAAAGCTCTCCCAAGTGGCTTTAGTTTCGCTTATTGACAGTAGTTTTCACATCTTTCCACATAAACACAATAGGATTGACTGGACTTTGACTGGACTGCACAGGGAAATTCACTTGCTTTTGCCCTTGTGATTTGCACCATTGTCCTGCAAAAATTTTCACACCATAGTTTTTTTCCCCGTAGTGTGACACTGACCTCATCATGATTGACTGTATGGTGTTGATTGGGAGATGTGCTGTGTTGTACCTGTCTTGGGCTTAACATTTTATCACCAAAAAGTTCTGGATTGGTCTCATCTGACCACAACACCTTTTGACACAGTTGCAGTATCATTTTAAATTTGCTGATTGTTGACTAATGCACATTTTCTGCCATTCGCCATTCTGTAGTTCTTTCAAAGGTGTCCTTGGCCTCACAGTGGCACCCTTAATCATTTCTCTCCTTGCACTGTTATAGTTTGAAGAGACGGCCTAATCTGGGCAGTGTCTTCTTGTGGTAGGATAATTTTTTTCTGAATGCTTGAGTAGATTGTGCTCACTGGGATATTCAGAGGCTTTAATATTTTTTGATCCCTTCTTCTGTGCTTTTCCATGACTTTATCCCTGACTTGCTTCAAAAGCTCCTTAGTCTTCATGGTTGAGTCCTACGTTTGTAATTCTCTACCTGACCAAGGTACCCCACAAAGACAGTTGTCTTTATTCTATAAGAGCGACTATTATTGCACACAGACAGAGTGACAGATGGGTCACTTAACTAATTGTGTGGCTTATTAAGGTAATTTTGTGCACCTTCATTTATTTAGGATAACCACAGCACAGAATGTGAATACAGTTATGACTTTTCCATTTTTTTCTTTCATATTATCTATTTCCTGCTCTTTTTGCTTTTTTCATTGTGGAGTGTGTTATGTAAGTAACAAATATTAATTGCTATATCAAAGTGTCATGACTGCAAGCAACAAAATGGAAAAACTATAAGGGTCTGAATAGTATTGCAAGATGCTGTTATTATAAACTCCTTATACTGTATATAAGCTGCTTTTCCTTTGATTTCTCCAACAGAGTAGCCATCCTGGTTAGCTGAGGAGATTCTAACTCATTTGACTTCCTCATAAGTGGGGAAATAGTCTTTTACCCTGTTCTTGCCCTCTCTTTAATAGCAAACATGAATATAATAAAATGATTAGAGTGGACAAATAAAAACGAGTAGTATTGCTCTATCAGCACTGAACTAACATCAATAAACAAAAAATCTATTAAAGAAGTGTTGTGGCTTTTGTTTAATTTAATTCTTTATCATTATACCAAAAGTGCAGTCTTCTTTAAAGTTGTTTCATTTTGACCTAATGACTTTATTTGTATAGTTCTGGTATTACAGTCTTGCTTTGCAGCAGGCTGTGACTCGACCCTGTTGAAAGTGTGGGCTGGAAGAAAAGGTCAGAGGCCTTCTTCTTGACCTTGAGAAACACAATGAAAGCAGCATTTTTTTTTCAAATTTGCCTCTTGCAGTGTACATTTGTAATTTTTCCTCCTACTGTAGCTGATTCATTCTGTAACTATCACAGCTGTGTGTCTAAGTTGTTGCTGATGATTTGTAATGACTAAGACTAGAACAGACTGATATAGAAATACATCAACAAAAGAGCGCTGCTTCTTTGAATGACTGTCAGAGGAAGTGTACATGGTCCCCAGCTACAGTACATTAAGTTACATTCTTTAGATTTTGTAATGGGTTTATAAAGGACTATTTGAAATCTATTTTTCTATAATTGAATTGGTTTATCATTGTATATTTTAAATCATTTGTTTTAAAGTGTTCCTTTATTCAGAAAATGTTATCCTGGCTACATCCATTAAATTAATAAATAATAAACTGTTAATACATTTTCAGTTTAACGGGGGGGAAGAGTGAAATAAAAAATGTGAGAGATTGAGAGGGAATGTGTTTGTTTTTGTTCATCCATCTGTTCATTTATTTATCCAATCATATTTTTTCCGTTGTGCCTCAGAGACAACACTGACTTGCATAAAATTGTTTGTGCAAAGTCCAGCCATTCATTTTCTAAACGGCTTTATCTAGTACAGGGTTGTGAGATGTGTACTCAACAACATAATAAGTGATATCATATCCCCTTATCCAATGCCTTGTTACTGTAAAGGCCCTGATTGTGATTGTGTTTGTGTGGATAGATACTGCAAACATTTGGCAGACTCCCAGAACAAAAAAGCTAACTTACATCTTTTCCAATCTGACTTTTAGTACATTTCCATTAGATGTTCTAATGTACTGTTTAAAGTATAACTTGACATTCTTACTAACTAATAATAACTTTGTTCCATTTAATATTCGGGGTACTTGAGTAAGATACCACTCAAGCACAGCCACTTACTGTAAGTTCAAGAGATAAACTTGAAACTATTCATAAAGTTTAACAACTGCTAATACAGGAAAACAGAAGTATATGTCTGGTTTCAGGCATGGTAACTTGCTTAAATGATCATCAAAAATTATGAAGGACTGCGGAAATGTGTCTTTAATCCCCAATTACCTTTGTCTGGGACAGAGGTGTTTTAAATGAATCAAGATTAACAAACACATCTTTAATACAATGTGTACAATTCTCCTGAACATCAACCTGTTATTCATTCACATATTGTAAATACTGTGAAACCTTGTGAAACATTGTTGGTAATCTCTGAGGTCAAGTCGAAACTAATGTCAGAATGTCTTAGTCAGAAAATAATCCTTATAATAATAATAATAATAATAATAATAATAATAATAATAATAATTATTATTATTATTATTATTATTGTTGTTATTATTATTATTATGTGTACTGGTCTCTAAGCCCTAGATGCCACATGTTGTCCCAGCTCATCCCACTAATTTCAGTGGGGCTCAATTGAGACATACTGTATAGGGCAGCTATGGAATAACTGTAAAGTACTCATGGGCAGGAGAAGTTAAAATGGAAAAGAAGCAATAAATGAGATTGCTAGACAAACCGTGGACCAAAGGCTGCATAGATTATGTGGTCAGTGATATGCGATGATAAACCTCTGCATTTAATAGGATGACCTTCCAACAGGAACCTTTTGTTGAGACCCGCTGATCTGAATTAATCGTTTTCTCTCACTCCTGAAAGATGCTCTACAGCTGAAACATTACTTTTTGTATTTCTACTTTAGAGTATATTTTAATTAGGAACCTTGAGGAACACATAAAACAGTGTATTGCTTCTAGTGAAATGTGACTGTACCAACACATTATCACTAAATAATCCACTGCTCTCTTAAATGGAAGAATGTACACCCTGTAATTCTTTTTCTATACACAAAATATTAGTGTAAAATCAAATCTTCGTAGTGTGGAAAAGGGTAATCTAGTTATTCAACTATGAGATTTAAAAACAATTTTCAGAAGTTTTTGATACAACTATAGCAGAAATAAAGTTTCTGCATTTTCTTCAGCCATTTTCTTGGAAACAAATAGAGGTCATCCCTGGTTAACATTGTCTGTTTTGCAATAAAATACATTAGTTATAACAGTTCAAATAATAACAAAGTACAGTATGCATTCACAGGCAGTTGTCATGACAGGGTATTTAGTTAATTAAAAAATAGACTGACAGAGAGTTTATAACACAGCACAACGATTCACCAGGAATGTGAGTGAGTGACATTTGCTCTAAAATGTGTATTATCCCATAGAACAGGAGCTGTACTTTGATAAGACTCGCAGATTGTAGATATGTTTTTTGAGGCATGTTTTATCCTGTTTTATCCTACTTGTTAGGTTGAAGACGGTTGGAATAATTCTCTAAGGTGAGAAAGAAAAGCAGATTCCCAAAGAACCCTACAGGGCAGGAGCTGTCAGTCATTAGGTCACTGACATGTACAGTATTCTTCTTAATGTATTTGTAAGTATATTCACTCCCCATATATACAAAATATGAATCTCATAATTATTCTGCAGAGACTTCCTCCCTGTCATTAAGTTGTTGACAAATGGCGTGGTGTAAATGACCTATGCGATAAATCATTTTTTTCCATAAAATGTATTCTGTTATGGCCTCAACAAATTACATGCAAAGCATTATCTAACTGTATTGACTAACAAATTCTTTTTTGAAAATCCCTAATATTAAAGTAGTTGTAGCGTTGTTGCATATTTGTTAAATAATGCTAACCACCCCCACAATGTCCTTTGTCTTTCATTCCAAAATGAGCTCTGAATGACATAACGGGATCTGTCAGTATCTTAATCTGGAGGAGTGAAAATGTTCTGCTTAGTGGCCAGGAATACTTACTGTATAAGAATACCTATAAAAATTGCAAAAGGGTCACTCACCCAGGACAGGAGTTGTAGATCCAAGTCCCATATAGAACCATGAATGTTAAAGATAAATGCCTCTGGTCCTAACAGAAACCTCCAAAAGTAAACTCTGGTTTACCTCAAGTGCAAGACAAGCCTTAAAAACAGTTTGAGTTTGATGGCACTCCACTTTACAAAAAGCAAATAACTGTGTTAAGACTTCTGGAGAGAACTGCAGACCGCTATAAAGATAAGAAGAGTCCAGATACTTTAAAAAACATTCTGGTTTACAAATAAAATGAACCAGTTTAGTAAACCTTGCATATGATTAGTGTATAATATGAATAATATTTTTTCTTTATAATTTTCAAAATTCACTGAAGCTCATGACCATAATGTAATGAATAAAGGAAGCATGCTGCCGTCTTTGCCTTTGAAAGGACTTTTCAGAAGTAAAATTACGCCTTCAGTCTTACACGAAAAAATTACCATACAAAAGGAGTGATGGGGATTCTTAAAGTAGTCTAATGCCTTTCTTATCCTAAAATTCCAGCTTTGTTGGCTTTATCTTATCTTAGCTTTTAGATTTGCAAAGGTAATTCCTTGACACTGCACAGGTCATTTGTTTTAAAAAATGTACAGTTTACAATGGCCTTTAATAATTTACCAAGTGAATCCTGACAGAGTAAAAGCATCTAAATGGGATAAGCACTTTCAATACTGCCTACTGCCAATGTCCAGTTGCAGGAATAAGTGGAGTTAAAAGCCTCTGCTTATAGCAGGAGTCATGGATAGTAGCTGGGTTTATCAAAATATGAGCTCTTTCAGCATATAAAAATCCAGTGACTGAACTTCTGAACATCAGAGGTGACTATTTAAAGCAAAGGTTAAATATTTTCAAGAGTAAAGCAAATATATCAAGAAGACTTTCGTTCCTTTAGTTATAAAATCAAAGTGATCTAATCAGTTTGAAAGATATACAATTAAATTGAATCCTGAAATTAATTATCTAACTTTTTGTTTATCTGTAAAAAATGTAAGCAGTGCTTGTTGTATATACAGTAGCCGAGATTTAACTCCATTGGAGATAAACTGTGGACTGTCCACATCTGTCCTGCATTCTTATGTCATTGACCACTGAACATCTTCCTAAATTCAGGCCCACATTCAAGGTTAATACAATTTTTCTACTAGTATGTTCCAACAACCATTAAAGTTTAAATGTAAGTATGCAAAAATATATGTCCTTTTGTTCTGGGAATATCAATGAAAATTACGCATTCACTCATCAGCGGATATTAGACGATGAAATCATACACTTATAAAGGACAAAAGCATAATAATGTTTACAGAGGAAAATAAAAGATACTATCTGGTATAACATGAATGCTGTTTTATTTTAATTTGAAAAGGGCATTCTGAGACTACGATACAATATGCTAATATTTCTTCTTGCTGAAAGAAACAAAAAACAGTTCCTTTATTTGACAAGACTGGGAATTTAAGTTACTAAGACTACAGAGAGGGCTAGGTTTTTCTTTGCTTTTCATTCTGATTGATTTCTACACTGGAGAAGTAAAAGTTCCAAGAAGTAGGTAATTGTAATTGAGCAATCTTGTTGACTTCAGTTGTGCATAGTTACTCTGACTGGTACACTGGCTCTGTCACAGATTGTTAGTGGAGGGCTTAATGATGTGGGAAAGATTGATTAACTCAGGTGGAGCCTGATAAGAAGGAGAGAGAAGCCAGTGGAGGTCCATGTAAAAACTTAGATTCCCTCTGTTTTAGCTCCACAGAAAACAGCTTGTTAAAGAACTAGAGAGGTAAACGTTTTAAGATCTGAAGTAAAGTTGTAAAAAGAGTGAAATAAGCGGAGTTATCTTAGCCTTTAGTTAATGAATCAATGGAGGAAGAAGAAAGAAAACCAATAAAGAGAAGGTGGATGGAGACCAATTTGAGGTTAGTTTTACCTTAATGATAAAGTGTTGCTGCAATTGTAATCGTGCTCAGATCCAGAGGCTCAGACTGTAGTAAATGTCCTGGGCTAAGATCAAGTGGGATTGCGACTGAACACTTCTGAACCAAGTCTCCCCCTCCCATATCACTAAATCTAATAGGTCCCCTCTTTTAGATGGGTTGTAGATGAAAGTGTTGGGAGGTAAGAAACATCAAAGAAAGATCTCATGGAATGTAAAAACCATATCTAGAATTAGAGATTAGTCTGGAAAGAACAGGCAGGGATATAGAACAAACTTTCTAGATTTTTGGGGGGGTATTAACTTGAAATATGCATTGATTATTCACTTTTGTTGCAACAATGTAAATATTTAGGATACTAGACTGCACACAAACATAATTGTCTAAGCAGGGTTAGGAGATTATTTTCAAAGGATATTTGATCTAATCTAAAATGAAAACAACATCGGTACTTTGTACAGAATTTAAAGAGAGTTCTTCCAAATGTCTACCACTAGTCAACAAGCCATGGCCAAGGTGACTTTATGAACAGTGTATTTTGCTTTTCTTTAAAAGGAAACATGTATTCACAACGTATCACTAATATCATTTCACCAACTTGCTTACCAAAACAAAGAACAGTTCTATTGCCCTTTTTAAATATTTCTGTCATCTTTATCATAACGTGTTTTATTTTATTTTTTGAAAAAGTGGGAAAAAATGCTGTTTTGAGGCATTTTCCAGATATTTTCTAGGTCATAGAACAGAATGTCTGGGGGGATATACCTGTATTATCTATCTATACGGATTGTGAAGAATCCATAAAACAGACATGTAAATTCAGGAATGTGTGCAAGACAAGGGGACATTTTAAATAAAACACAGATTAATAAACACCTCACAGAAGACAGAGTGATGGTTATTAAAGATGACAACACTTAAAGATATCAAAATGTCATCATATAAGTGAAAAGAAACACCTTCCAGCACTTGTGTCACTTTCAGTGAATGTCAGGTAGATGCTGCCTGTACCAGGTCTACTAAAATAAGAATCTTGGAACCCCTGAAGAAATTCTTTCTGCAATCTCTTAATAAAAGTGCTGAAGATTCTCTTGCGGTTGACAGGAGGAAACAGTGGTTAGTAATTTGCCACAGAGGATGATGGTGCAAGTAAAATTAACTAGCTGTTAAGTATATCAGCATCTTTATTACTGTTCCTGATGCAGGTCAATGATGGATTTTTAATAGCTTTCTACTGCATATTACTAAAGACCAGAACAGCTATCATAGTAAAACTATGTGCCCTTGAAGAAATGTTATTAAATTATTATTTTTTCATTTTTAAAAAAGGCAAGCACCGAGAGCAAATGTGAATTGTACAAGTATCATATTTCAAAGTTGTATTCAGTATTTAAAATTACATTTTAGTGTATTTTATAATGGCATTCAGAGGTCAGTAAACAACTAGTAACAATCTTAATATCACCCACATTGCATATGTTTATTTATAAGGTTACTGTAAAATCCCCTTGTAAATTCTCCAGGATTTTGCATTCTGGAACACTATTTTGAATGATTTATAAATATGCAAATAAATATGTTCTCTTCTATAAAAGTGCACTGCAAACAGGACTCACATCTGAGACTTTATCCTCCAGTTCTCCACTGCAATAAATAACCAAGGAACCAAACTAGGCAGCTGTTGTCATTATCACTATGTATAATTGTATATTTTTAAATACACATAGCACTTATTAATACACATATTAAAACTTGGGACATGAAAAATGAAAGAAGTGAAGGAGCTGTTTTATCTTACATTAAAAAAGTTCACTTCATGTTGCTTGGATGAGCTCATAGTAAAGCATTTGACCTATGTTTATTAACCCTGACCCTATACCGATTTAAACTGTTTTGGCAGGTCAATATGGCAGAAAGGCCATTCGATATCTATAGCGATGCTAGTCTAAAAGCCATCAATAGCAAATCAGATGATCTGAGTCAATCGCAGTAGCACTGAAATGCACCTGTCAGAGGTGATTAATGACTCATTGTTCAAGGGACATTAATTAAAAGCAATTGATTCCATTCTTTCCTCTCTTCCCATTGGGAAAGGATGAAAACTTCTATGAAATTTACATTTTCTTTATTGCCCTTTTCTTAGTATAAAAACTGGCCCCTTTACCATGGTCACTATACATATTAGTAATCAATTTTAAAATAATTATGTAACTGCAGAGAATGACATTAATGCATTGCTACCAACTATGAAAGGAGAAGACAAAATCTAAAAATTGTAGCTTATTTGGAGGAGGAATTTGTTCTAAAAGTTAATCAGGCATCAGATTTGTTAGCCTAATTCCTGTTAACATTAAAAGCATTTTTTTCTGGTACTATAAATTATTACTTTATTTACGAGTTCTGAATGCTAGATATATTTTGTGTTAATAGCTGCTGCAAATCCAAGACTTTGAGGATCTGACTTATTCAGTTTAAATCATATATTGCTGCAGATATTTGGGAAAATGGCCAAAAACAAACAAGCCCAGTTCAGTGACTGATAGCTAGAATAAAAAAAACAAAAGCCTTTGAACTTTGAAGTTCAGGATTATCCAGTCATGAAGGTAGTTATGTCTTTGATCAGCAGCCATTCCACAGTTCAGATCACAGTACCTAGACTGTGGGAACAGCTGCATCCTATCATATTGTAACAGATTCGGGTTCTCGGGCTTCTGCCCTCGATGGTCCCACCCCAGTTCATCCCTCCACTGCATGGGTGCAAACCCGCGTTTCCTGCGTCGTTCAACAGGGGTCTTGCCAGCTGAGCTAAAGAAGACCTTTCTCGGGCCGGGCGGCTAAGATCCCTGTTATGCGCAGGGGTGTATTCGTTACAATATTTATTTTCCTATACCACCATTTCATACTTGCTTACAGTTGTGCACTTATTCTGCAACTAAATCTGTTATTTCCTCATAATGTGCTGCTATTCATTATCTGTCATTTCTATCGAGTATACACTTGGCCTGTTAGGAATTAGTCCAGAAAACTGTATGGCATCTAAGAAGGATTTTTTAACTTGGAAAATCTGCTGTAGGCATACATTCTGTTTGCAAGGATGTCAAGCCAGAGCCTGAACAATCTTGTGGGCAAACATCCTAAATTGTAATAGCCTTTTAGAAGATCTTTTTCTCACAGAGGAAGCTAAATATCATCCTAGTGTCATGATGTATTATTTACTTCATGTCTATGAGATAAAAGACAATTTGCTGTTTCCTATTCTTTTTTTAGCTTTTGGCCAACAACAAGGTTTGCTTTCGGTTTTCAAAATGCTGTTCCCTCAGCAAAGTGCAAAAGTTCAAAAACTTAATCTATTTAAGACTATACTAAACCAAAAATCACTTCCCAAATCCAATCCCAATTCCAATAATAAGTACTTCAATAGTATTTTCTAACAGATTTTATTTTCAAGGGAAGGGACATATACTGTACAAATAAATACAGGATTCACTGAAGCCATGGATAAACAGCAATTGCAGACAATTTTACCATGATAAATTATGACTTTTAATATCAGTTTTAGTATTAAAAAACTGACAAATGCAACAAGGTCACAAGTTCACACTTTGATGAGATACTGTATACTGAGACCAGGCTGCTTTGAAACAAGCTTGGGCATGTCTACAGGGTGAACCTACTGCTAATCTTAGCATATTACTAAACTCTTTCCTAAAACACTCCTGGAGGCACAGGAGAGTGCTGTGTAAAGGCACTTAAATGACAGAATTTAAGATTGTCCTGGATTATAACCCAGATTTGGAAACAATTTATTGTTTTTTTGTGTTGTTCAGAAAGTGTCAATGGAACACTCTCGTTCTAAGTTTACTGTTTTTGCAGTTTAGATTCTTGGCTCCTAAATATTTCTTTTCTTTTTGATTTCCTATCTGATTTGCTTTTAAAGAATGTGGTTTCTTAAAATCAATAGCAGGTAAATTTTATTCAGTTTCTTATACAAGGCCGGAGGGTGTATTTTGATAACAGATTAAATTTCCTACTTTCCCTTTGTTATTCCCCTAAGCAGACTGAGAGAGTGGCACATTCTGTTAAGAGTTAATGGAAGGCTTCCTGTTTTTGTCAGTGCATGTGAGATTATTGCCAACACATGCTGAGCAGAAATAAAATTCAGAAGAAAAATAACTTCACATGATATAATTAGCAAAAATGAAAAGATACATAACCTTTTGGGTTGATTAATAGGTTATTAATAGCCTTTAAATACAATTTACTAATTGTTAAAGATTACCAATTCTTAAAACTGTCAATGTTTACCCTTATCACAATTTGTAACAATAAAATCTACAAAATGTTCTATATATTTTTTGAAGTTTTCTAAGGGCATATTTTCCACCTTTGTTGTGTCTTTATATATTATATATGATCTGAATATGTATTATACACTATTTCGTTTGTTTAGTTCCCCACGTAATAGTTTGCATTTGTTATTTCACTAAATTAAAATTCATCTAATTTCTGCAATGCACAAATGAGCAAGAGATATTGAAGGCGGGTGAATGTGCTTCAGACACACCAACTGGCAATGTTCTTTTCTCACAAGCTTAACTGGAAATCCTGTACACATGGCTCTATATTGTAGGGGTTTTAAATCCAGGGTCCTACAGTAGCTACATTCCACTTTGAGCTTGCACTCCTCCTTGCAAAGGAGAGTCTGGCATCCCTAAAGTTCCCCTTTAATTTGGTGAAGTAAAGTATTATTTCTACAATTAACCTGCTATGAACTGGGGCTTCTGATGCATAACGGCTGCTGCAAGCCACCTGCATGAGTGGTGTAATTCATTTTAAACCAAAGCGGATTTTGGTCATAGTGCTATGGGCTCTAAATTAGCTACGATTACCTCAGATTACACAGTAAAATGGCTGATATCCACATTTGAAACATTATCTATCATTGATACCTGTATCTCATAAGACCTACAAACTATTCTCTTAAATACATCAGCCATATAAGATAAGATAAGACTTACTGATCCCGAAGGGAAACTGAGGTGTTACAGCAGCCCAGCCCAAGACAAGCAAGATAGACATCAGAATAGACTAAAATTAAAATATGTACAGCATTAGAGTTATTAAAAAGTATATAGAATACACAAATAAAATAAATTGAGTAAGGAAAAAATATGTGTGTGCAAAATATGCTAATAGTCACTGTAAAACAATCAAATATGTGCAAAATGTGCATAAGTATATAGAGACTTAAAATACCACAGTATAAACAGTATATAAATGCAGTGTCCAAAAAGTGCAACATGCTGTCCGTAGACGAGCAGATGAGGGCTAACAGTCCCAGCATAAGGCAGTGTTATACACCTTGACAGCCTCTGGGAGGAAGGACCTGCAGAGACGTTCCCTTGAACACCATAGCTGGAGCAGTCTGTTACTGAAAGTGCTCCGCTGTCTAATAACAGCCCCATGTAGCGGATGAGAGGTGTTGTTAATGATAGCTGTGAACTTGGTCAGCATTCTCCTCTCCCCCACCACCTCCAGGGAATCAAGGCTCAGCCCCAAAACAGAGCCAGCCTTCTTGATGAGTTTATTGAATCTGGTTACATCTCTTGCCATGATACTGCTGCCCCAGCACACAAAAGCATAGAACATTCACAAAAATGCATAGCAGTGTTTCACACACCTGAGCCTGCTAAGAAAATAGAGTCGGCTCTGACCTTTCTTGTACAGGGCATCAGTGTTAGCAGTCCACTCCAGCTTTTCATCCAGGTATACCCCTAGGTACTTGTAGGACTGAACCACCTCCATGTCCTCACCCTGGATGGAAACAGGGGTAAATGGAGACTTTTTCCTCTGAAGTCAATGAGCATTTCTTTAGTCTTGCTGATGTTGAGCTGGAGATGGTTAAGATGACACCACTCCACAAAGCTGGTAATCAGGCTCCTATATTGCTCCTTCCACCCCTCACTAATACACCCCACAATTGCAGAGTCATCTGGAAACTTCTGCAGATGACATGCCTCAGTTTTACTTGAAGTCAGAGGTGTAAAAAGTGAACAGGAATGGAGCAAGGACAGTCCCCTGTGGAGCCCCAGTACTGCTAACAACCTGTTAGGACACACAGGTCTGTAGCGATAAATACTGTGGCCTGCAGGTCAGATAATCTATAATCCAGGACACCAAGGGAGTGTCCACCTGCGCCGCCTTTAGCTTGTCTCTCAGTAATGGGGGATGGATGGTATTAACGGTACTGGAGAAATCAAAGAACTGTAACGAACAGTTCTTTCCGGACCCTATGCGGACGACACAATCCGACGAAGTGGGGGAACACTGGGGAAACGTCATGCAGGAAAACGGGGCTGAAGACAAGGGGGCGTGTCCAAGGTGCGCTGGTGCACGGGGGAGGTGTGGCCGAGGCGAACAATCCAAGAGTAATCCTTAGGGAATATCCAAAAACACATGAGTAAGTCCAAAACCAGAAGATCCATCAGAACAAGATAAAAACCACGAAGGCCGGGTCGGAACCGGCGGACGGGGAACAGGAACGGGAACCGAGGTTAAAACCTTAACGGGACCAGGCGCTTCCTGGTCCCGGACTCGCACGATACGGAAATCAGATGCAGAGCCCGGAAGAGCGTCAGCGCCTGGCTTTTAAGGTGGGCAGGGAATGGGAAACAGGTGCAGGGAATGAAGTCTTTAGTGAAAGGGCTGGAGCACCCTTAAGGAGGGGGGACTATAGTCGTGACAAGAACATAACTCTCACATTGCTCCCTGTCTTCTCCAGGTGAGAGTTATCTCTGTGTAGCAGATAGATGACTGCGTCCTCCATCCCCAAGTGTGACCGATAGACGAACTGCAGGGGATCCAGTGTTGTGCTCACCAGGGTATGTGTGTGTGTACAGTGAATGTACAGTGAATGTGTGTGTATAGTGAATTAATGGATAGCAGTGATGCACAGGTAAGCTTTTCTGACCCGCACCCACCCAATTTGACAGAAGTTTAATTTTTTCAGATCCATTGGCAAGATAAGCATCTACAGTATAAACTCAGTTTCTACTATACAATGTTCTATAATGGGATAGTACAAGACAAATTCCTACTTGAATTTGGAATTTCTGTAAGACCTATGTCTTTCATTGCTTAATTTGAGTTCTAAAACGTTTAAAATGTAGTTTTTCTGTTTCAAAGCAATATGTTCTTGGATTTATTTCACAAAAACATTGTGTTATGCTTTATACCTTACATTTCTATATATTTAACCAAACTGTGGCAGTTGGTTACTCTGTGCAAATCTCATATTACTCACATTTTGCTAAAAATCAGGATTGTAAGCCTACAATTTCATCCAATACACTTCCTTGGATGGCAAATTATGTTAATGTGTTAATCAGTACTAAAATATGCATAGCAAGAAGAAAGTACAAAAATGTAGGCTACAGTATTTGTGAATCAGATGATCATGTAATTTGACTTACTCCAATGTCACTAAGGCAACCTTTCTTGCTTTAATTACTGATCTCATTATAAATTACACCCTTAGATGCACTCTCTTGTCCTCTGATCCTGGTCTTTTTTTTGTCCCCTTAAGAAGACTAGGAACTGGCAATGACAGACTTTTCTTTGATTTTGTACCTGTGCTGTGGAATAATCTTGCCAATGAAATAAAGATTTCGAAGTCTCTGTTTTAAGATCTCACCTTAAACATTTGTTGTTTAAACTACATTTTATTGCTTCAGTTTATACTGTAGTGTATATTGATGGATTTTTAAAAATATTTTATTCATGAATGTTGACGTGTTACTGTATATTACTACATGAGTGTTTATGGACACTTTCCCTGCATGCCTGTTACAGTCCACAACATAATGAGTGCTCATCTGATTTGAGAAAAAAGTGTTCACCACAGCTTCAATATATTTTCATTCTGTGAGTATACAGTACCAAAATCAGAATCCAAATTTATTAGTGAGGTGGGCTGGCATCCAAACACTGATACTCCACTTGATGTAAACCCTGGTGTGTTTCAGGAAGTGACAGAGAAACTGTACCAACCGCTGTAAGCATATGGAAGCCCTGTGTAGAGATTTTGATATTTTTCTGAAAGACGTCTGAAAAAAATTCTTACTTAGTAGTGTTTATAATATTAGTCACCAGTAGGAATGCATTTGACTCAGATTGACCAAAAATTGATCCTTAACACTATTATCTGACCAAATACCACTAAATGCTTAGATGATTTAGACCATGTGATATGTAACACTAAGGAAAATACTAGATACAATAAAGTTAGAATAATTCAATGTATGTTTTGGCTTTGATTCTAATACTAAAGTGTTTTCTCTGGCAGCTTCATCAAGCTACGAACCTCATGATTCTCATCTGGTCTGTTTTGCATCACAGTGGCTTCTGTAACAGACGTTTTATACTGTATCAAGAGAGGTTCTTTTATTTCTTTTATATTAAAAGAATATAAAATATTCTTCCAAAACAGAAGAAGAGACCACTACACCATAGTCTGCATAACATTTGTTCCATTAGTAATTACACATTTGCATGGCAAATGTACTTGCTTTTGTGATGGAATAGGGCTCCTCTGTAACTGTGTCCACCCTTCTGGTAAGATGGAATATTTAGAATTATTGTAACCACTCCCATGGTTTATAGGAGCCTTTATAGGAGTTTCTGTGGAATTTTATCTTAGGCCACATCTCCCAAGAAATTGAACACCCACCATATTAATGAAGCTGGAGTTTCCTCATATGAAGAAGTTGTTAACTCTTAAATGAGTGTTGAGCACTCCATGCTGAGTTATGATGGTTGATAAAGCACAAATAAACAAGGGCTATGTTCAACTATGGATCTCCACAAACAGGTACACTTATCATAGATTTAGATTTATTATAAACTGAATGTGGATAAATCAGTTTTTCTCCCCAGAACTGCTCTTGTTTTGTGTAGATGACCATCAACATTTCGAAAAATCTTTTTACCCTCTACTATAGTAAACTGCCTATCCAGGTGAAATGAACAGCAAGCCAATGTCATAGGGGAATAAGGCAGGACAGTAAATGTACAACTGCATGATTATAAATGGTTCACACCTTTAACTAGATTCCCACTTACTTGAATAAGACTCCATTGAAATGACTTTCAGGTATCACTTTTGCAGATCCCTTATTCTGAATTCTGTAATAATACTTTTTGCGTGCTGAGGTGTAACACTGTCTCCAAGTCCCGGACTTGACTGGTTCAGGACGCTAACAGGAGGCAAATGCCCTCCGAGCTGTGGACGTAGGGCGACTCGGTGGTAGGCAGGCCTCCGGGCATCCTTGTTCCAGTGCAGAGCCCGAACAGAGTAAGCGTCTGGCTTTTGTAGGGAGGCTGGAAGGGAGCAGGTGCACAAAATCAACTAGAACGTGAAGGAGCCAGAGCGCCCTTAAGGGGGAGGGATTACAATCGTGACAATCGTGAGGTTCAGATCAGGGTGAATGCAAAGTGCCTTGGGTAGAAGGAACCCATGAAGTTTACTTTTAAAGAATTATTACATTTACAAATAGATGGTGTGGTGTCAAATTCTTGAGGTTCAACTTTTCCAGCACCAAGCTTTAATGTATTGTTGTACGTAATATTCTTTCTTTATAAAATAGTTTTTGCTTTAACCTGATACTATAACTAGCAAACTTTGGTTGTCTTCAGATGAACTGTCAAGATCGTGAGTCCCTCCTCTTAAGGATGCTCCAGCTCTTTCTTGTTTGTCTTGTTTGCCTCCTGTTCCAGCCCCGCCCTACAAAAGCCAGATGCTCCCACCATTCCAGGCTAAACTTTGGAAGATGGACGCCCGGAAGCCCACCTACTAGCGAGTCCAGGAGAGGTTCGACAGCATAGGTTTCACAACGTTGTCCTGATCATCTGGGTCTGGGATTTGGAACACCTGGCCCCGTTACCCCTCTTTTTATTCCCCCGACCCTTCGCCGGATCTCACTCCGGCTTTTAACTCCTGTCATGTCTCTGTCTTGGATGGATTACGAGGCTATGGACTCTTGCCTATTCTGGATTACCCTACAGACTCCCTTTGGACTTGTTTGCCTTGGACCACTCCTCCCACCAAGCACTAACCGTCAACATGCCCCCCTGTTCTTCTTCCAGCCCCGATCCTAGTTTTCTTTCCCAATGTTTGTTTCACTCCCCTCCGGATTCTGCTGTCTGCATAGGGTCCTGAAAAACGCTTCGTGACAGAAACATCTCAAATATGAAATATTGTCATCTGGGACCAGGTGTGTGAGGTTTGGATAACAAAAAGCATAATAAGAGCAGATGTGTCATTTAGAATACTGTTTATGTAGTAAAAGGTAAATATAGTTAATTGTGCTCATTAAAGTATGAATAATTAAATCTGCAGTTTTGAAAAGTTTACACATACTATACATCAAATACATAAAAACTGTGTTTTATTCCTTTTTGTTTTTTTGAAACCATAAAACAGCAGTGTAACAGGGGCATGAAAATTAGACTGAGCATGAAAGGAAGAATGGTAATCACATTGTAAGAAGACGTATTTTGTATCTGAATTTATTTTTATTGACATCTTATAGTGGTATCAAACTGTTCATAGTCTCATTCTTTTTTGCTCTGAAAAAAAACTAGCTAAAGCCGAAAAGCTTCAGTCTTTTAACTGCCTTCATAAGGTTTCCATGGAAACACATCCAAAAGAAAATCACTTCCCAGAAGCTTGTAATTGGGTGGGTCAATGATTTCTAAACTTGCCCTGCTTTATTCTATGAAGACTGTTTACTAATAAATAACTCATTGATTGCCTATCAGGGGAACTGAATCTGACCCTAGTTTCAAAAAGGTCTTTCTGTATCATTACAAAGCACACTCAATCAATACCTGGTTGAAACTTAAACATTTCATTTCTTGTGGCTCTGGAGGTGAAATGCAATGTGACCTAGAGAAAGACACAAACAACAGAAATCCATTTTAATTTAATGCCTTAAAAGATCTTTAAACCCAATTTCTCATTACAATAATTTGTTCAAAATTGTTCATTTTTCCTGCTTCATATTACAGTACCTCTTAACATCAGAGTTTGAAACATTAATACAGTATCCCACATAATTATGGAAAACCAAGCCAAAGGGGTTCATGTCAGCTGTGAAGATGCACTTCTTTCTGCTTTTCAGGAATAAATTAGCCTCTGGTTGGTTCATGTATAGGCAAAGGTGAGTATAGCATACAAGTAAAGAATGATGCCATACTGTATACAGTATGCAGTACTAGTAAAACAAGTACCTTCTACCAAGATCATGTTTTACTTTCACTCATCATGCTATTTTTTTAGGTAACACAATTGTTTGTTACTTTCCAGCTCTTATGTTATTTACATCCAATGTTTACATCCCATTATAAGTGTTTCCGAAGTTTAAATACATTCGCCTTCATGTAACTTCAGCTTAGTGTCGACAAGTGACTGTAAGCAGGTTTCGGGGATTCAAAATCATCAGTGAAATCAGAAGTGATTAAAAAGCGGCACAGACCACTTGCTACATAACTAGTGCTTTAGTCATTGAAGAGGTCAAAGGTCAGTGGAAATACCATTTTTGGTAGTGCACATATGTGTGTTCCATAATAACCATGACCCTTTGGGCACTCTGTAAGGCATTATGAGATTTTGTAGTTGACCGGTCAGAGGTCATACAATGTATTATGTTGCCAAATCAGGTAGTCAGTTGAAAGCTATGGTTCCATAGCCTTCTGTTCCTCTATGATTGTTCACAAGCCTGCAACATTCTACTATAGCTACAGTATATGTTGCAACATATGCAAGGATCTGCATATTAGACACAAATGAAATTTCATGTATCATAATGTAACAAGCTGTACTGATGCTTTTGAGAGTGAGCCTCTCTGAATTTATGTACAAGGTACTGAATTTCATTCCATCAGCCAAACACATGTGACCAAATCATGTGACTAATCAGCTTGAGTCAGTGTGAACTGTGGGACTACTTGACTTCATGACTCTGTCACACTCAACCATCATGCTACGCCAAACATCAAAAGAAATAACACTCTGCACATGTATGTTTTTTGAAAAATAAAGTATATAGATTTTGGATAGGGATAAAATGATTTGGCATCATTTTGATTACAGACATTACAGCCATACGCTTTCTTTCAATCACAGGCCATGATTTGGGAGATCATGAGCCATGGGATATTGCCATTGATTGAGGCAGGGGGAGGTCTGGGTTGGGCAAGAGTGTGTAGCTGCTTCACAACTCCGCTTGTAGTGATTGATGGCAAACTGACTATTTGATGCAGCCAAGTCTCAGCTTCTGTCATCTTTTTTTCTGCCCCTGATAGCAATTGATGTGATAACATTCCAGCAGGACAACACAACTTCCTGCTGGATGCATAACAGTATGTTTTCTTGTGAGATGATAACGTGACAATGATGTAGTTATGCCCATTTTTGAGTCTCATTAAACATTTGGGAGGTGAGGTGGAATGATGTGTGAGGTTCAGAGACCAGTGAAAAGACACAATATTATCTAGGTTACTGGAAAAATCTCCAAAGAAAATATATGTAACCTGATCAAAAATATGTCTTGAATAGCTACATATCGTGTTGCTTCCAGGGGTGTCTAGACATTTTTACAGTAGGTCACAAGAAGATGACAAATTGTAAGCATAACAAATTTACCTTTGTTATTTCAAAATATGTCATAAGGACTTTATGTTTTTCATGACATTAGTGAATTTGTTGTAATTTTAAGTATATTTTTTACAAGACACATATCCTTTAATGTACCATATATTACCTGTGTTTTCAATTTGACAAGTTCAAGTCTGCCTTGACATGTTAATGGAGCATCATGCCATGAATAAAAATGACACACAACATGGCCTAATTTCTATACATGGCCTAAGTTTTTCTTTGTTTAGCCTAATGACTTTTGGTTTCAGAGAGCACACATATTCAAGATTTCTATTTTTTTAATCCAATATGGCAGCCAAATCAGGTGATCTTTACTCTTCCACAACTACCCACAGGCCCTCTTGAATCCTAGCAAGGTTTTATAAGGATTTAAAATTGATAGTGAAATAATCCAAATAATAATAATAATAAGAGGGCTCCAACAATTTCATTGCATGGGCCCCTGATAAAGAATGACATTTTCCATACTAAAGCCTAGAAAGTTGTACAAATAAGGCTTTACAGATCTTGAGGGTAATATTTAGAGTATAGCATGAATTACAGCATACATATAATACATGTAAATGCCAATTATTTTCCATAATTATAAAAACAGAATGTTGCTTTTCCATCTTTTTAACGTTGAATTTAATTAAGATAAAGTTATCTTTATTATTTCTGGCAGGGGTGTTGTGTCTTATCAGATTGCCTGACCAGGAACCTATGGGTGTTCATCACTTCTTTATTTGTCTTTGTGTTTTATTGGTGTCTTTATTTGTGAAATATTACAGAAATTATATAATTTAAAGGGGGAAAAATGCATGTTCTATGCTGTACTGTATGTGACATTTTCAGTACTAACACACACAATAGTACAGTACAATAGACACAATATGTACTTCTGGTATCCTACCCCAGGTGCTTTAGATTAACTTGGCAGCAGAGTGCATTGTTTTGGAGGATTGTTCACGTTTGGATACCATCAACTGATATGACAAGCACTACTGCGTGGGTCACTGCACACTTCCTGACTTGGAATCATGCCTGTGTCTGGGGTACTGCACAAATCCAAATCTCACTGGGATCTACCAACATTTGATATGGCACTGCTCCAATAGCAACAATAAAAACAAGGCAATTCTAAAATTTATACTTTGATATAAAAATACATGGATGCACAGTAAAGCAGCTATATCACCATAAAGTACAGTACTTTTTAATACAGAAATATTATAAGACTAGTAATGCTGAATACTATATAAGTATACCTAGCAAAATGCATGGATGATGATCATTACATGTTTCTATGGAACTACAGAAATAATAATCGAATCGAATCGAAACATATCAGGATATGTTTGGTCAAAAGAGGAGCAACTGTCACATTGCGGTTACCAATTACAAAACAGATAAACCACACTAGAAAACTCTTTTGCATGTCAAACAATACCTGGTACTAAAAGACTCAATAATTTCCTCTAAAGAATTCAAATGACTGAGTGACCTTTGTAAGGAGAGATGTAATTGTACTGTTGACAGAAGTAAAAATATTCAGCATCTGAAATAAAAACAAATGCGTCCAATGGATATGTATTGCTGAGAATATATTTTTCAAAAGTTGCTATGAAAAAAGGTTTGTGAAAAGGGATGAATATTTTCTTTTTCCACCTGTTTTGAATGAAGGGTGTATTTTACAATTTATAGTACAAAATAGTAGTGCTTTGAAATTCAGAAAATTTAAGAAAACCAGTCATCTTGTTCAGATAATTTTAGTAAAGTGTTAAGAATAAGCAATAAACAAAGGGGAGAAGACTTTGAGAACATTTGAGTGTTTAGTCAGCAGGTTTTGCAGCTTTACGTCTTGAAATCCAGAGGACCAGCAGCTTCAATGTCTCTCTAGAGATGTAACCTTTAACCTCTCCTTTAGAGTGATTCTATCTTGTGGACTAATGTAAGCTGGAGGCTGAACCAAAACCACATTTTTTGTTTTACATCTGAGCTATCTTTCAACCCAAGCAAAGCAGAAAGCCTTAGAAGGGAAACCAATAGCTAAAAACTATTTTAAAAGATCTGTTAAATTAAGTTTAAAAACAAGAGAGCAGACAGCTTCCATTTAACTCTAATTCCTGCCCAGGTACACACTTGGAGCATTAACCTTTCCTTCCCAGAATTCAATACACCCCTTTGCCTTGCGCACCATTGCAGCCTCTTGGATTGCGTCACATAAAGGGTTACTGATACCTCATGCTCATGGTCAGGCTATCATTCCTCAGACAAGGGAGTTAAATCCCAAGAATGTCCATAATTATTCCTAATCAATCAAGAAACCAACCATTAAGACTCTAAAAGCTTGGAGATGCTGCTTGTATCTTCTGAACAAAATTTATTACATTCAACTGCTTCATTATTGGCTACAGTATGTCAGTGACTTCCAAAGTCAAATCTTAGTGATGTCCTTAAGTGTTTACCACATTGTAGCCCCATCCAAAAGGCTCATAGGGCAAGAGCTCAAAAATCCACTCTGTTTGGGGTATCCTATAAATTTATAGGTTTGGCTTGCCTGGATAAATCCTCACTCCTTGATCTCCAAATTTTAGTAAGATGGCCAGATGTTTTAAAGATAATTTCAACTGGAAAATGCCATCTGTTTCAGCCAGTAAATTTTCTCCAGGGATTCAGTCTCAAGCAAGGGAAAATAAATTACCTTAAACCATTAAAGCAAACTCCAGATATACAGCAGTTACTTATCATCTATGTGCTTACGTTTGAGCAGATTTGCTGGGGGGATTCGTTCAAAATGGCTTAAAGACTATGGATATGGAAAATAAAAATAAAAGCAAAGGTGAACAAATAAAAAAAAAGTTTTATTTAGAGATGTTGTCAAGGATTACCCCTTAAACATACAACCATTGCCTTTTATTGCTTTACTCCCTGTTCACCCACGACTGTACTGCTAAATTCAGCACAAACACCATCATCAAGTATCCTGACGATACCACAGTCGTGGGCCTGATCACTGACAACGATGAGACTGCCTACAGAGAGGAGATAAAACAACTTGCAGACTGGTGCCGAACCAACAACCTCTGTCTCAACATCAGCAAAACCAAAGAGCTGATTGTTGACTTCAGAAGACAAGGATAAGTTCACTCCCCCATCTACATAGAAGGGTCTGTGGTGGAGATGGTGAATAACTTCAAATTCCTAGGTGTTCACATCTCTAAGGACATTACATGGACACTGAACACCTCCAGTCTCATCAAGAAGGCACAACAGCGGCTGTACTTCCTGAGAAGGCTGAAGAAAATACACCTACACCCACTGATCCTCACCAACTTCTACAGATGTACGGTGGAGAGCATACTGACCAGCTGCATCACAGTCTGGTACGGCAACTGCACCGCAACCGACCGTAAGGCACTACAGCGGGTGGTCAAAACTGCCCAACACATCATCGACAGTGCCTCACCATCCATCCAGGAAATATACAACACCAGGAGTCTGAAAAAAGCCACCAAAATTGTCTGACCCCACTCACCCCAGTCATAACTTGTTTATTCCCCTACCATCTGGCAGAAGGTTCTGGTCACTCCAGTCGCACACAACTAGACTCCAAAATAGCTTCTTCCCCAGAGCTGTCAAGTTGGTGATGTCCCCACTCCCTTCCACCTAATTATGATCTCTCCTAACATCCTCCTGTACCCACAACGACTGTACTCCTACACCACCACACACACATGTAAGCCAAAATTGTACTGTCCCCTTGATAGCCCAGTAAAATTGTAACAGGCATAATAACATTTAATATTTATTAATTAACCATACTACTTTTAACCATACTATTTTTTTGCACTGTTCCGAGAATTACCTTGCACTGTTTTTGTCCAGTTAAATTTTCTCTGTTTGCGGAATTTTGCAGTTTTGATTACTTGATTACATGTTATTTATGTTATGTTATTACATGTTACTGTTATTGCTATTTTGTAACTGTCTATTGTCTTATCTTCTGTCCTATTTATATACTGCACCTGAGTGACTAATGAGAAACACTTTTCATTATACTATGCACCTGTGTAAGTTTAATGACAATAAAGTTGAATTGAATTGAATTGAATTTTATAATTCATAAAGTATAAGTACATAAATAAAATTTCCCACACATTTCAAACCTTTGGCCTTGACTGTAATGTTTGATGTATACCAAACATACAAAGGTGTTTATGGAGAAGCACTTGAGTTGTAGCTGAAGTAATGGTCAATAGGAGGGTGCCTTTGAGGAAAATGCTTGCCTGGATGGTGGATTGTCTCGGACGTTCCCCAACCTTTTAAAGCTTTTTTGAGGGTTTTACAAACACAAATGTGAGTTTGCTTGTCTGATCTGCAAACTGCAAGAGACTTGAAGTTTCTCAGATAAGGATTATTGTAAGTGCTAAGTTTGATGCTTACAGACAGGTTTTGATAGTTTAAAGATAGCTTTGAGATATTTACTGTTTTTGAGCTTTGAACTTTATCCATATCCACAACGCCTCATGCCGGATAGTTTGATAGACATCTTCATACTGTTTTTTCTGAACAGTGGATTTTTGTTGCTGAAAATGTAGATGATACATAATTATCCTACTGAGTGAGAATTTACTCAAACTGTTTATTGAAAGCATTGCCAAGTGGCACAGTGGCTAGCATTGCTGCCTTGCAGCATTGGGTCCCTGACTTCAAATCCTGGAGTACTACCTTTGTGGAATTTCTATGTTCACCCTGTGTGTGAATGAAGACATACTTGTACTGTGATTTAACAGATTTCTGGGAAAACTGGCACTGGTGTGAGTGTGTGTGCATTCTTGAGATGGACTGATGTCCTATCCAGGTTGTACCCTGCTTTGGGCGTGTTGTATGCTGGAACAGGTACTGGCTCTGTTGCAATCATGTTTTGGAAAAAGCTATTGGAAAATGGGTGGATGAAAACATTACCACAGTATAACATGCTGTATTGTACAGTGGGCAATATAAGAAAACCATTTGCTCATTTAGAATTCACAACTTTAGTCGAGATCATTGAGTCTCACAATTTTATAACCTGTAGTCTGATTGTGAGGCTTCTGTAATTTTCTTCCGTCTACCTCCAATTATATTTCAGACCCTTCCTATGGTGCCCAATTTTATGAAATTACAGAATTATTTCTACAGTATACGTACGTTTTCAAACTTTCCTTCAAAATCTGAATGCTCAAACTTATGTTACGATAAAAGTATTCAGAAATGTGAAGCAGCTTTTGGTAGCAATCACAACCAATGGTCCCTTCCCAAATCTGAGCAATAGATTTACTTAAGCTTTCACAGTTTGCTTGAGGATTGCTAATGGAGCAATTCTCAAGTCTTTCCACAGTGTCTCAACAAAATTCAGGTCAGGACTTTGACTGGACCACTCATAAACATTCACTTTTTTATTCTTAATCCACACCAGTGTGTCTTTCACCTTGCGTTTTGGATTATTGTCCTGCTGAAATATTTGTCATAGTATCGGGTTTTTTGTAGCCTAAAGTACATTTTCCTCTATGGTGTGCATGTACTTTGCTCCATGGATTTTCCCTTCCGTCTTGACAAGTGGGAAATACATCGTTCCCTGCTGATGAGAAATAGCATAACATAAAGCTGCCATACTCAACAGCAGAGATGGTGGTGACTGCATAATAACCTTGATTGTTTGCATGAGATGTAATATATTACATCTTAATCCACATGTTCCAGTTTTGTCTCATCTGATTCCCAAACAAATTTGTCCATATGTTTTTAGGAATAGTTAAATGCTTTTTTTACAAACTTCATGCAGGATATGATTCTTTAGTAAAGTTTTTCTGCTTGCCACTCTGTCCTACAGGCCTAACTTTGACTCATGGACAAGTTCTCCCATCTCAATCATTAAACTTTGTAGCTCATTTAAAGATGTTATTGGCCTCACAGTGGCTTCCCTCACCAGTTTCCTCTTTGCTTGGCTGCTCCGTTTGGAAGGACAGCGTGTTCTATGTAGTGTCTGGGTAGTAAGATCAACTTTCCACTAATGATCAACATCATTAGAGGGGTTTTTGAAAATGTATTGGTTGTAATGTTTAGATCTTTCCTTAAAATTCATTACCTGATTGAGGGACCTTACTAAGACAGATGTGTTTATTCTGAAGTCAAGTGAACCACTATGTGAAAATGGAGAGAGTGAGTGAATACTTTCACAAGGTACTGAAAATATGCGAGATACTTAAGTAATCACAAGATTCTATTTTTGGTTATTTTCAGTATGTTTTCAGCAGCATCCTTAAATTTTGGCCCATAGTTATTTATTGATATTATTTTTTGGTTGCTTACATCCTTTATTGTAGCAAATTCAGTACAGGCTATGCTGTCATATATGATTCTGGGGCACCACACATTTATAAATGACATTGCATTGCTGCTAGGCATTACAGTATGTCTACATTTGTTTTTAAAACTCCCCTGTAGGGGTAGGATTTATCTGGACATTTTTCTCAGAACTGCTAGAATAAATTAATGGAGTAAATAATAAACTTGAATTAAAACAGACATCTTCGTTTTGGCATATTTGTTGTTCTTTACACATTTGGAGGATTCTTAATACTATTTGTATTTTACAGGGAGATATATAAAGCTGATTTTCGAATGAACCAATATTGTAGTACTTATTTTGCAACTACCAGTGCCCTTCTACAGAAAAGCACATTTTTCAACAGGTCCTACAATTATTGGTTTATGCTCCATCTCTCTCATCCTCATTAATTGCAGAAGCATGGCTAAGGAACATATTTTTCTTTTACATACTATATGAAGAGTAACATACAGCACACTGCTTTTATACACATAATTTAGTGATATGGTTACTGTACTAGTTAGGATTTATTTTCTTCACAGTTGAAAGTGTTTTTCTCTCAAGCACCCTGAAAGAATTTTTTTTTAACTTTTAAACATCACAATCTCATTCTCTCTTTTAGTCTTTTCTGTTTTATACACTGAAATGTAGCTCACACCAAGATAGGAGCTGAAGACCCTCTCTCAGGCAGCTACCTCCCTTGAACCACACAGTGCCTCTTCAGACAGCAGTGCATTCCATTATGTCAAAAGTCTGGCCTCCACTTGCTGGTAAATTCAAGGCTATCAAGGTCTGGTAGGGGATTATGTTACTTTATGCATGTTTTTTTGTGTTCATGTTATCTACTTTTTTCCATCTGCTTGGTAGTTCTCCCAAATAATTAATTGCAGATGTCTGCAATGCATTTGATGAAAATTAGAAAGGCGGTAAAAAACTTCTTAAAAACATTTTTTTTTCATCAAGTTTGTAGATTAATTTTGGCCTTCATTTTAACATTTTCGATCTTAGTAGGTTGGTGATCCAATGATCAATATGTTGCTCTTCTAAGGAGCATTTTTTAAATACTTACAACCGACATCTACTGTACACCACCTTTTGCAATAAAAAGACTGCTACACTCGCTTAAATACATTTGAACTTAAGGTGCATCTTTAACCTCTGGTTCTTGACATCTTAACATACTATAAATCCTTGAGAAAACTTAAGAATGTGAAATAAACTTCCTTTGTGCCTCATCTACACAGATGAATAAAGTAGCATAATACTGTATGTGTACTCTGACAGCTAAATTACAGGTAAAACATGCTTCAGTGGGTTGAAAGGAAAATATTAATTATTTGTTATTGCCTGTACTGTACATGGTTAATGTTTTATAAATAACAACACCCCTTTGAAGTTGAAAATTATGGTAAAAATGCTTTTTCTATATTTTAATGTATATATTTATTTAACTTTATATATTTATTCATTATAGTTCTGACATGGAACAAAGAACATGCATACAGTATGGAAACTTTTTTATTTTTTGTTATTTATTATTTGAAGAGTTTCTGAAGAAAACTATAGATTTACAACTGAAACAACTGCAAGCCAAGAAAATGACTAGACTGAGATACAGTATAAAGGTAAATGGTGGGAAACTGTATACAGTACATTGCAAACAAAGTATGTGTTAATGCTTCTCAAATGAACACCCATTCTTTTCCTGAAACAGTCACTAAGAATTCATTTTTCAGAATTAAAATGTTTTTAATTGACAGACCAAAAGATAATCAAACAATTTTAATAAACACTTTGAAACTGTTAGCAGCACGTTAATTTAATATTCATCAGACATTATTGATACTGGCAAGGGAAGGAGTATTTAATGCCTTTTGCCAGGCCCCTTTTTTGTTCTTCTGTGTAATGTATGAAAGAACTTGTATAATTAATTATTGATCTTTTTTGTGCTCATGTAAAATGGAATTTCCCTTGCTGTTTGTGTTGAAATAACCAAGTCATGACATGTCTTCTTTCAGCCCAGAATCTGTTTTCTACACTAGGTCCAAGAATGTCTTCGGAAAAGATTTGCATTCTTTGTATTAGGTCACCAGGCACAAGTGTTCCTATGAAGAATAGCAATGCCTGAAGAAAAAGAAACTGTCTAGTTTGAGTTGCCTGTGACCTTCAGTTGCCCTTTCTGCCATGCCCTAAAGCATTAGAGGCTTAGAATGTCTAGAAATAAGAACGTTCAGACATCCTCATCTTGAGATGTGCTTCAGACAGACAACATTTTATAGGATTGAAAACAAAATCAATTCTGCAATGTACTTTTCAGAGAATTTCAGAGAACTTAAAAATGAACACACACAGTATTTGATATATTTTACTCTATTCAGACTCTGCTGTTGTTTGGTCCAGTTTTCATGAAGGGTTAGCTCTGAAGGATTTGACAAAACGTGAGCAGATGTACAAGGAAACACACACTGAGAATGCTGTTGATGGTCAAAATAGATGAGACAGGGCACAAATGTAGAAAACCAAAAAGTAGAGCTACAGTACTGTATATCTGTTTAATTGATGAAGTTGTTGATTCAAGTGTTAGAGAAGGAGGGTATCAATACTTTCATCTACCAAAACATCATTGCCTGGAAAAGGCTGTTGAAGGCGAACAAATCCTTAAACATTCTCACAAGAACTTGAAATTGTAGAATTTGTTAATATTGTATGCAACTGAGGCTACGCAAACACGGTCAATGAAGAAATTCACATTTTATGAAGTGGCACATAATTTTTCAGAAATTGAATGTTAGCCTCAAGGATGCACAGATGGAGGCTGGATAGGTTTTATGATAAAAAATACTTAGAAAATGTGTTTGTAAGTATCAAATGTTTTTGAAATGCTGAAAATTCAATTGAAATTAAGAGATGAGATCTATAGACCACTAACAAGTTGGAAAGAAACAATATTGTTATGATAACAAATTCAGTAATATTTGTAACAAGACTGAAAAAGTAATAAAGAGTAAACTTTCCTGCAGCAGGCTGATGAAGCCCATTCATGAATTCTGCAGATGAAACTGGAATGACACAATGTTTTATGATTGCTTTATAACTCATTAGTCCAGAAACCCTCAAGAGGTGAAGTTTATCTTGATTTACTATTATCTAATAACCAAGACACTGAGATCAAAGGTGATGGATGCTTCATAGGCTATTATTTATACAAAAACAAATGGAACTCGTACATCTTAACATACAGCATCAAAGGTTTCAGGTCACTATTTAGAGTAAGGCTGTACCAAAAGGAAGCACATTTAAAGTCAGGAATCCAAGTGGTGCTATTAATCAGTTTTGAACTGTGCTATAGGAAATGCTGTGCAAGTTGGGCACTATAAGGAAAAATGAGTTACTGAACTGCAAAGCACAATTAATAAAAACAAAACAATAAATTATTCATATCAAGACAAATGTAAAATGGAGAACCACCATTTCGTCTAAAACTAATATAATGGATTTCTGAAAGAATTAAAAAGTAAAACAAAATCAAAGGAAGAAGTACATATTCTAAAGGATACCAATACTTAACTTCAGAATATAAAGAGGCATTACTAAATATACTTCTTGTTTATTTTTTTCAGTTATTCAGCAATGAAGAGACAAATAACATGATTGGTTTTAAACATGACCCACCCTTCTACATACAATCGTTCTTCATATGACTGAAGCTGTGGTTTCAGGGCAGGTGAACATTTAAACTTTTGAAAGACCCATTAGTAGAACAAAGTATATGAACTTTTTATCTGGGCTTCAAAGAGGAGGACAGGAAGATTTTAATTGAGCAATGACATTAGGGCACAGGACTGAGGTAGACACTTCAGTTAGTCTCCCCACGAGTGAGATGTGAAAAGTGGCTTTCAATGTATAAGCACTTTTTTACATAAAAAACTAGGCCATAGAGGTCAAAGAAAACATATACTGGACCTGGGCTGGTTGGTTCTACTGTAATGATACATCTATATGCACAAGAGTAGTAATGTGGTAAAACCTAGACAGATTAAAGTAAAGCATGAAAGAATTGGAAACCTTGACAATAGAACATCAAGTGGTACAATCAGGGTAGAAACCTGGAAAGATTGGAAAAATACATATATTTACTAAGGCAACCATTCAAGTGGGGTTAGTTATACTTTAAAAGGCCAAATCAGGACAGGTTTTCTGTTTTTCACATTTACATGCATTAGACTTCTAAATTTAGTTGACCTATTTTAAACAGCTGTATTGTGAATAGTGTGTATTGTGGACCAATGAAATTTGGAACAAGTAACAGGGATTGTTGAAAGTTGATGGTACTTTAGGTGATGTATCCCCTGGTCCGGGAGACCCACACAGCACTTACACAACTTAACTCTTAGTTGACTTGATTGTAGGACTATTTAGAACTGTTTGACTGTTTTCAGCTCTGAAACATGATGAAACCTTGATTCTGCACTCTAACATTAGTGATCACTTTAAATCGTTAATAGACACTTTCTAGTTGTGGGGTTTTCAAGTTCCACCAGGGCATCAAGTGCTAAGAGCAGCTTAAAATCTACAAACACACTGGACCGTCAAGAAAAGGATTGACAAGCCCTGCATTAAACCAGTGATTGTGACTGCTTGACTTCTTGTTCATTAAAAATTCACCAGCTCCTAGGTATCCCAATTCCTTCCTTTCAGGTCTTCTGGCTAGGTCTCCTCTCTTCTTCAAAAGAGATCTTCTTTCTTTTGCTCTCATTGGTAGTTCTACCCTTTCAGTCATTTGTAGCACCCCTCAGTATGGCTTCTGGATTTTCTCAGGCTACAGAGCCATTTGTTGAATCTCACAGGGCTCTTAGCTTGTTCAAACCACAGCCCACTGGCAGAACACTACTAAACACAGAGTCCTTCTCCATTTGTCCCTCTCACATGGTGCAGGAGCAACCAGTAGGAGAGACTCTTTTTCCCTGATTCTCAGACATTTTGGCATCCTGTATCTTCTCCTTGGAACTACAAAGTTAACTGCACACACCTGCTTCCAATTACTTCACCTCTCAGTAGCCATTTTTTGATCCAAGATGAATGATGAGAGGAGTTTAAGCTAAAATTGTGACCTTCTACAGAAGCTTCCTAGGGACTCTAAAAGTGCTTCTTCCAGTCTAAAATATAAACTCTATCACATGTTGTTCATAAGAGTAGGAGTTTTGACTTCACTGTTCTGACTAAATTCCATTCCCAGAGTTTACACCAGAGCTTATACTGGTTTTCTGCAGCATTAAGCATGTTATTCCCTCTCTGGATGGGACAGCAATCCATCACATGGAATATGCCCCAGAATTGTTGATCCCCGCTAGTATAGCTAGTGGACTGAAGAAACCAGGATAAAGTAATTAATTTAAGAGTAGGACACTGCCTATAGTGGGGTCTTAAACCGACAACTTGCTTATGCACTACACTACACCATCCCGGCCTACCTAAAGTTCATCCTTAATTAAAATGATGACATAATTTCTCACGTCTCCACCTGGTCTGCTGTGTTTAATGGCTGCCACATGTCAGCAAGGTGAAATGGCTGTAGCGGAGTCAGCCGCTGTAGCGGAGCTACAGTAGTTCGGATACGGTGACGTCAGCGCCCTCCCTGCGCGTAGCAGGGACCTCAGTCGCCTGGGCTGAAAGAGGTCTCCTTTAGCTCATGTGGTTGGTGCCCTGTTACATTATGCCGGAGACCCGGGTTCGTGCCCCAGGAGCTGCAGGACGGAACGGGCGGCGGGGGGCACGACACCGCGAGGAACCACGACAGTCACATTGGTGCTGTGACTCTGGCGGAAGCGTGGAGTGTCCTTCGCCGAGGCAAAGTTCAGCATGGGAGGGTGTAGCGGAGCTTGTTCGGAAACGGTGACGTCACCGCCCTCACTGCGTGTAGCAGGGACCTCAGCTGCCTGGGCTGAGGGAGGTCTCCTTTAGCTCACTTGGTTGGTTCCCTGTTGCATTATGCCAGAGACCCGGGTTCGCACCCCAGGTGCTGCGGGACGGAACGGGTGGGATCGCTTGGGATGAAATGTGCTATATTATTGGTATCAGTCTGGAGTTACAATATACTGTAAATACAAAGTGAGCATCAATTCAAAGTCTCCTATTATAACAACTCTGTTTGTTATCAATACACTTTAGTTTCAGTGAGAAGTAACCAAGCTTGTCATTTGAAAATATTTAATCTAAATTGAACAGAGTCTTCAAAATCTTGATTACAATACTTAAAAGTGAACTGTATGTGATATATCATATTGTAGTAACTAGGCCATTCATACAGGCTATGTTACTTTACATTTCAGAGATTATAAAAAGAGTGCATTCTTCCAGGATGCTCTGTGGTTGTCTCAGGCACTGTTACTCAGCAGAAAACTTATGACAGAACCACATATTTTCTGGTAGAACAGATTTTACAAGCTGCGCACTTGAAAAGAGAGGTGTGCAGATGGTGATACCATGACACATATTTCAGTTGTTGATGTAATGAAACAAATATTAAGTGCTCACAATGTAATTTATTTTTATTTAATGCACTTATCTGTGAAGTAATATGACAAAATAAATACTCAAAATTATTTTTTTCAATTGATGTATGCATTTATTCACTGATAACTAAACAATTTTGACACTGTAAATATCAAGAGACCAATTTGGTCTCAAGACATTGACAATTTGTATGGTACTTAAAAATGAATAAATTGAGGAAAGTAATTCCAACTGTGAAATTGTTTATCCAACAAAAACATCTGTAACAATGTTTCAGTGTTTGGCAGGTGAATATGTGATATGTAACAAAACCATTACCAGTATAGATAAACTTTGATGTAATTCAAGCTGCTGGAAACACCTACAATTAGCATTACCAGTTATTAAAGAGGGAGATTTCCCCAGTTTTGCAAAAAAGAAACGGAAAACTGGTAAGGTTTTTCCAAAGATGCATGGTTTTCCAGGGTTAAAACGTGAGCATTTCCTACATATGATACACATTTCTTAAAATTGGAGCTATATTCAGTCACAGAGATTCATAAAAATGACTTCCTAGCTCATCTAATAAGAAAATCAATAAAACAATTAATTAAAATTAATAAAGGATTACCAGGGTTCAGTAAACATCTTAGGAATTTTCTCATTTCACTTTCCTGACACTTAAGCAAAAAAAAAACTAGTGTTATTTTCAATGATGAACAGCTGTGGACTGCACAACGAATTAGATAAGTTTGACCAATTTTCAAAGAAAAAGATGCGAATTATGTTCCCTTATACAGTTTCTACAACACAACATTTACTGTATTTTTCTCACGTGTGTATGGATTAATTTTAATTATTATCTGAATGACAGATGCCAGGTTTCTTAATTTGCCTCAGTTATCTTTTAATTTATGTTTGCGAAATGTAAAATGATGTCACCGATGGGAATGCAGACATTACAACGGTGTTGTTTAATACGATATGGGACGAAAAGGGGATACTACAGTCAACTGTGAAAAGCGAGGTGTTTCTCCTCGACTGACAGGTAGAGGCGGCAGTGAGTATTCAAGCCTCTGGAGCTCATAGCCGTGCTCTGTGCATGTGTGTGAGATCATTATCAGAAACTGCTGCAGGACTAGTCAGAGAGAGAGCGAGATGGAGCGAGGCAAATACTCACAACTCTGATTGAACACAGCCAAGGGGGAAAATCACTGAAAAAACACCTTCTTCTGATCATTCACAACCGCCTTTCCCATGTCTGCAAACTAGCGTCACTACACCTCAAGTGGGATTCCGGATTTAATAAGGATACGCGTTTTGCTTTCTTTTTTCGCTGCAGCAAAAATCAGCTTGATTTTTTTTTTCACTCCAGGTCTAGGATTTGAGAGGGAAGCTATGGAGGTTTCTGATTGACCAGCAACATTAAGCAAATCAAGTGGATATTTTCTGCAACTAAGCTACGGCTGTTACCTTTGCGTTCTTTAAAGCGGAGCTGGGAAATTCATCGATTTTGAGCAACGGATCTTATCGAACATATTGATTTGATAATCAAACCCTTTTTAATTTCTACATTTTCTTATTAACTCAGCCTTCATCAGACGCCATTTTCCCCTCTTTTTTTCTTTTTAAAGCCTCGCTCTGTTTGACAGATCGCCGGGAGGATGTCATTGCAGCCGGTGTACGTGTAAATGGATTTTAAATAACACACAAAATCGGAAAAAAGAAGATTCGAGAAAATAATACAAAATTGGATATGGGTTAGTAAGTAACTTAAGTCTTAGTTTTTTAACGTGTTACTACAAAATGTTGTAATATACTTAACCGCTGTATTATTTAGCAATAAGGAGTTTAATAATAGTGTGCAAGTTCCATATACTGTACGTAATCTGCATGCTTCATGAAATGCCCTTCAAAGAAGAGACAAATGGTAACTTTTTAGCTACATGCTGCGAATTTGTAGCCGCATATATACTGTTTTATACGCTTTCTGATTACGTTTACTATAATTTACAAAATGTTTAACAGTCTAAAATAATATTGTTTAAAGTTTAGGTTCCTAACGTTGTCGGACCTTTCTTTTGAGAGACACTCGACCTCGATAGCTCTTGGTGAGCTGTCGTTTTGTTGTCTGTATTACCGAGGTTTTGAACTTAAACTTACTGTTATTAATACACACTTCTCTATACATTCACCTATTATAAGATTATTTTTTTTCAAACAATTCCATTGCGGGGTTTTGAGAAAACAGTTACAAGGTGAAATGAAGCTAATAACTATAGGGACTGGAGTCTTCAGAATGCAGTTAAAGGATGAGAAAATATTTCTGGGTTTAGGGAGTTTACTTGGAAGACAACTGAAGATCTAATACCAGTTACATACATATGTGCAACGAAAGAAAGTACGAGATTAAGTTTTAGTGTCATTATATGTTGCAATCCCTTCTATAATATTTGTTTCACGCACAGAACTGTTGTGGAATTAAAGGTATTGCGTTTTCTAAAATCATAATGAGCTAAGTAAAACTACTTTCGTAACAAAATTGTATATGGATGTAATGTTGAGCTATTATGAAAAAGTTTCCCGCGAAGAGTAAGTAGTTGGGGGGGAAAGGGAGCAAAGTGCGAAACGAACTAGACGTCCTTTGGTTAAGTAAGCAAAGGACACAAGGCGCTGCAAAACCCGCTAAAAACTGGTATGTTCGCGCATCAAACTTGACTACAAGCTCCACGAAAAGGCATCAAGCATTATCTACTAGTGAAGCTAAAAAAATTATAAACATCGTGCACGTTTTATTAAATCATGTCTGGCTGATGGAAATGCGTATACATTAGAGGGCATTAAATAGATGATAACTTACTCTGAAACTAAGCTGATAAAAAAGGTTTTATATTGACTCAGTTCCTGTGTATAGGGAATCCCCTTTGATTGCTGAGTACTGCATTTGCTGCTGCAGTCTCGCATAGTGAGGGTGGTTTAGCAAGGACACGACTATTGATCTTTATGTAGGTTTTCACCAGAATCCTCTGGCCTGTAGCTTCAGTGTTTAAATGTCCTTTTCGTAATTCAGGGGCTTGTAGTGGATTTTTTCTTTTTGTCAGACATTTCCTGAAATTTTTATCACCTGATATGGCTTGAATGCCAAGAGCGGTCATTCTGCAGCATTACGGTCAAAAGGCCTTCATAAACGCTGTCTAGCACAAGCATCAAAAGTTCCCATGTAAATCGTTGTGTGTTAACATGCAGGAAGCTAATATTTCTAAGATAAATAGCGCTGAATATATTAAACATATCAAGTCTAAATTTCTTCTTCGAAACAGTCTTGTTATCCTCGTTTGACTAAATGCCTGTGTAAGAGGTGGGAGGGTAATTTTCATCTATGACGTTTGTCAAGATAAACCATAATGAATCACCACTACAACCTTTACAAAAATCAGCAACTGAACCCATTATCACTTTTTTGCTAGTGTGATATCAAGCTCCAGATCCACAAAGAAAACAGTTTTGTTTCAGTTTTCAGAATACAAAGTTGTTATTGCACTTCTTAATAAATAATTTTGAGAAATATTTTAAGCTCATCCAGAGGAAACAAAACCTCCCCAAAGTGTAAAAGCCACTGGATCATGGATTTTAACAGCCTTGCTCTTTCTCACATGCATGTGCAGTAGGCAGACTAAAGTTTTGTCAGTATTCTGTATTCAGGGGTTACATTTTACATTTACATTACATTTTAGTGATACTGTATGTAAGGCTTAATTGTAGTAGCCTTAGGTAGATGTTGAAATGCAGTAGTACTGTCACTTGTGCTCTCACAAAGGTGAAGAAAGTATGTAAGAGTATTTTGTCTAGGTGAGTGTATAAGATTGTTGTGGTGTAGTAAGGTGTATAAAACGTAAAGATGTTATTAAAGTAAACTAATCATAAAATGGCTGTCTTCTGATTTTCAGGGTAACCATATGTCTTTTTTCATTTAAAGATTGGAGATGATCATGCAATCTGAGCATGGGTCCACAGAATGTGATGTGAGTTTACTTAGGTTTTCTACATCTTAAATTAAACAAAAGCTATGGTTTGTTTCACCTTATTTTTCACCTTGATGACTGTATTTAGGGATAGCATTGTCTGAAAATGATCAAAAGTATATTAATGCATGTTTGTAAACCAAAACCTTGTCCAAAATGATAATGTATGTACTGTACTTACATTGTTTTCATATATTCTTGTCATTACGTCTGAAAATGATTTGAGGAAAATTAGTTTCATCTTGAATAATTACTGAAATATGTCAGTCCAATCTTGAAACCCCTTTCTTCCAAGTGTAAAATATGAATATGAAGGATAATTTACAAATGTATTCAATGATCATACTTTAAAAAACACAGGGATCCATCAACCCAGTGACATTTCTACCGCTAATATTTCACTGATGTAACTTTTGATAATGTGTGCTTTATAATCAAATTACATTTGGCTGCATTTCTGAAAATGTTTACTGTAGACAGACAAGGAGGTGGCCTCACTGTTTAATATTTTTCTGGAGGCTGGAGACCTTTAAAAACTTCTTGTGTGTAACAAATGGATTATAGTATCTAATTTTTCTTTTAATAATCTCACATCAGTACAACAACTGAAGGCTGTGGGAATAAAAGAAAATCACAGCATTTGTAAATTTTGTGAGGATATTAAATGTGAAACCCAGTGTGTGAGTGAAGTTCATGAAGTTGTGCTCAATGATGGATGATGTCCTGTGTAACATGTTTCTTAGTATGTTAAACATCAGATTTTCAAAAAATGCAGTGCTATAGGGCGGTAGTGAAATAAGTATTTGTACTGTACATTTCCATCAAAATCTTCTTTGAAATGTCAACTGGTAGCTGTTTTTCTTCAAGACAACCTATTTTGGAAACATATCTTACTTTGAGAACTGGATCATTCACTTCTCTTTAGGCTGCTTAAGTTTGAATGATAGAATTAAGACACCCAAGTTTTTGTTGTCCTGCACAACAGATGAAGAAAGAATAGGTGTCTTAGTCTCTTAGGTGTACATAAGTACAGCTACCTCATCTTTAACATCCCATATTTTAAAAGACATTTACTTTTCAAAACCCCAAGTTTGATGTTGTTTTCCATGAGATCCTAAAAACCGCTGATCATTTCTGAAACTTTGCTGCCATTTTCCACCTGAACTCTTAGCTCTACACAGCTGTACAGCTGTGTACAAACCTGATCTGTCCACTTTTACTCTCCTTTCAATAGTCTTCTTCCAGCTAGGTTTCACAGTATTTACTAAGCAATAATTTCACCTCAGCCTTTTAGGACCATAAGCAAGTCCAACACCATGTACTGTAAATGTTGCTGTGTAATGCAGTTATAGGAGTTTGCATTTATAGTTTTCTAAAAAATATTGTCACACGAAAAATAGTACAGCCTAGATAGTTTTATTCTTTATTCAATACAATTATTAGTCCCAGATGGTATTCTGGGACTAATAATTGTAAAAGCTGAAAAAGTATTTCAGCTTTTACAACTTTATGAGTAATGTAACAAGAACATCTTTTCTGTGAACTAAAGACAGTCTGAAATACTAGAGCAATTACTTCGTTACTAATACAAATGTACAGGACTAAAATATGAGTTTTATTGCAAAAATTTCCCTCTGCATAAACTTGATAATTGTTCATTTTACTTATTTTCTCTGCAGTGGGTGGTGAGCTTAATGTTTACTTATAGGGACAATTAAGACTTTTCCAACACTGGAAATTTGACTTTTGCAATCTTCTCAATGTAGTTATTTCTGGGAGAGCAGTTATGAAAAGCAGCCCTTTATTAATGTCCATTAATTTTTATTTCACTTTAGTAATCTGTTTTGATAAATAAGTACAGGTTCCAATCCATTTGTCATTAGAAAAGAAGACCAAACCCTACATTTACTTTTCCCTTTCAGTCAAATAATTTTCAACATAAAGGTTTCAGCAATTATAAATAAAGGAATATACTGTCAGCACAGTTAGAAATGGTGAAAGTGATAGTAATACTGGATTAGAAGCTTAGTTATTTATAGCTGCTGCCAGTTGCTGAAATAATAGTAAAGTGTATTTGTTGATAACCTAAGTGACACTAATAAGGTACAATATACAGATATTACCTGTGCATCCAGAGCATCCATTTTAGGCTGCTGTTTAAGCTTGCAACATTTTACCTTATAACATTCTGTGGCAGCACAGGAGCACATACTGTGAGAAGGATTCAGGAATCTCTCTTATGAATTGATTCTGTTGGCATTCTAAGTATAGTAAAAATGCAGTGTAATCCTATAATGACCTTTAAATTTTAAGTTAATGGTAAGTTTTCTTTCTGGAATTCTTTAAGAAATCAACTCATTTTGCTTCATTGTGTAGTTCCATGGTTAATTCTTCCCATCGCAATTGTGTATATTTTTGTAATGTGCCAGAAGTAGTAATTTTGTTTTTCAATATGATAAGATTTCTCCCTATATTTGGCTGTGGTTGGATTTCCATGGCAACCAGCCAAAACTTGACAGGAGTTAAAGGAAATGGAAGAGACGACCAAGGACAAGGCATATTGTTGGCAGGTTTTCTGAGCTGAACATCAGAGGAAGTATACCTGTTGGCAGTGTTCATGAGTTGAAAGTTAATCTTTGTTATTGACAGCCATTTTATAATCCAGATACAGTAAAACAGACTAGCTATATTCTTCAGTTGATAAAAAGCCAACTCATATTCTTGATTTTGGGAAATGGCAACAGTAAAATATAGTTAAATTGATAGCTGTAGCACATTAGGTAAAGCCTCAACAATTTTTGAAAGCTTATTGAGTTTGCCTTTGCATGATTCCCTTGCTTTCACACTGCTCCACAGCCTTTCATGCTTGTCTGCACAGCTACAGATTTGTGAGTTAATGTATTTTTTACAGGATTTGTAAGACTGCTTAACTGCGTTTTGAGGTAATCAGAAAAAATGTCTTATTTTCAACAGGCATTTAGTCTTAATTTTCAAAAGTCATAACAACAGAATGTGAGTCAGAAACACAATATGTTAAACATTTTTTTCAGCTCTTCCTGGCAAATGAGCAAATACCTGAGGAGGTTTATCACATAGTAGTTGCTTTTTTTAGTGCAGCCTTCACTTTTGGACTTCCACTTAGGCCTAATGTAGCAAACACCTATCTAATGAGAAGGATAGGATTAATAAACCTTTAGATTTTATTTGTTGTTGTTAATTTGAAGGCTTCTTCTACTTCTGTTCCTGTCTGTTGGTAGGGTCAAAACCATTTCCTGACCAGAGTCTGAACTTTGAATGTGCATGGCAGGGTTAATTGAGTTACATGGAACGTGCCATCTATAGTGCATTGTTTTTTTACTGCACCAGACACATTAAAACCCTCTACTATTTTTATCTGAATCACTGAATGAAAAGATCCATTGTTCTTCTTGGAGTTAAAATGTAATTGTTTTTGCTTGTTCTGGAAGATTGTATTGGCATTGCAGCTGAAGTAATTTACAATGCTCTCAGTCATTGCGGTTTTGTTATTACTTACAGATACAGTTGGTATTGGGGGTGGAAATGGTCACTTTTATTTTAACTTTTTAATTAGAAGCCTTAATCACAAAGCATTTATTATTGGTAAAGGTTTCAGTTTTTTATGACAACAGAAATGAACTAACATATTTTATGAAGCAGGATGAAATACTAAATTTCTCTTTGACCCTTGTAAATGTTTGATTCATTAGGCTAATGCTTTTATTTAAAGCGATTTCTTTTGTACTCATTGTTACAGCTGGATATTGTACTGTAAGTATTTCATTCAAGTACCTTCTTTAAGGATACAATATCAGTGTTCCACCTAGGTTTTGAACCAACAAACTTTTTTCATGAGTATTGAACCCTAAACACTACTTCCTATTGCTGCCTACCTTGGTCATTTTTATAAAGAGGAAGGTCTGATGGTTTTACTTCAGGAAAAAACATTGCAGCCTGACAAGGTATAAGTGGGAGATGAATAAAAGTGATGGAATCTAGGATTAACTCTCAGGCTATTTCATGATTGCTACAGTGTATTATAAATTCTACATAAATTCTTCAGCTAGTCATTATAAGTATATGATTTGAATTATTGCAGGGATGTAGTATGGCTGACTTTAATATAATCTTGAAAAGACTCAGAAGAAACATGCATTGTGAATAACGTTAGTGCCATTTTCCTTTTCACTCTTTTCTATAAAGCTTAGCTGAAAATATAATATAAAATTTAATCTTTACCACTGTGTATGTCGTACAGGAAAATTTCACAGTGACTGACACTATTTATTGGAAACAACTCAAGATGATTAAATCTCTAGTTATTGTGAGTAGTAGTATTTAATTCAGCACTACATGTCACTGTTTCTTTTAAGTCTCTATTCTATTATTTCAAATATAATAAAACTACCTGTGAAGTAGAACCAAGATTAATACTAATACAGACGTCGGGATAAAAAAAAAGTAGTGAATATTACTTTTCGTATAAAACATTCTTATTCAGACTGACATAAAGTATATAAGACAGTATATAAAGATACTTGAGGCAGGCACATGTTAGAAGTGCTAGTTTCCATTGAGCAGTAAACAACATATAGGTGAGGATTCAGTTATTATAGAATAGAAGGATTGCCATTGAGAAGAGTGCACAATAAGTTGGTGGTTAAAGTTCACAGTAGTGTAAAAGAGATCCCAGCTGCTGTACAAACTGATGAGTCTTGAGGAGACACTGAAAGGTGGTCAGCGACTGAGCAGATGTGATTTCAATGGGTAGTTCATTTCACTGCTTGGATCCAGGGATGAGAGTGAATGAGCACTGGAGGCAAGGCAGCACAGAGGAGGACAGGAGAGGTCAGGAGGCCGTAGAGGGACAGAAGAAACTCTGGAAATAGACTGTGGCAAAGTGGTGGAGGCCGCTGCAGGCAAGCAAAACAAGTGTTTTGAAATGGATGTGTCCACCAGTAGGGAAACAAGGTAAAGAAAGGCAGAATTCTGAGTTGGTGAAGTTAATTATCAGCTCTTGGTTAGATGTGGTGACCACTTTGGACACTTTAATCTGAAATATTTTTTGAGACAGGGAAGACAACTAGATCATGAAAAAATAGTAGGTTGGGTTTTATTGGATCTTTATTGTTGTGCGATAATACTGTAAATCTGATCTCCAGTTCTTAAATCCCTTGGAAATTTGAGTCTTTTGAGGAGAAAGGCCAAAGAGTTAAGAGGTCTGCCTGTCAGAAAGCCCACTGAGTCATGTTACAGCTTATTTTGTAGTCGGAGGCAGAGAGAAGAGATGGTCAAACTTTCTCTGATCTGAAGAGTTGATGTCTTACCCTCTCTGTTCACCTCTTGGCTGATTATTTAATTAAAAAATCAGGGAATCTTCTACCAATGTTCTGCCAATTTCTGTCTTGTATTTAAAGAGGTGTTTACTGTATGTGGCCTTTCTACTGGCCATCAATTCCAGTTCTCCTTTTGTATAGGCCTGATTAAAACTGACCTGTATTGACCCAAGTGATGATCATAATACAGAATATTCAGTTAGCTATGCAGTATCACCATTATCACATGTAACCATATATTATACAGTATTGCGAAACAATATATTAGACAACAAAATGCATATTGCTTGCGGTATAAAATCCCCAATTTATAAAATTATGTTGATGTGTAAGCAAAATGCCAACTTCAGTCAACTTGTAGAAATTGTTTCAGCTCTTATCAACAAACCTAACTAAAAACACTCCACTGACATCTTGAAGTGATTAAGAAACTGTGCTTGCATGCTAACATTAGCCTTAAAATTAAGCTAGCAAAATACAAAATGTAATAAAACAAAATAAATAATTCTAGTGAATATACTTTCAGTGGATGCTTTGCACTTTAATGCTTGTTTATTCAAAATTCAACCTGACCTTGCATAACAGATAATACAGCATATTAATGGATTCCTGTAATGTATTAAATGATGAAATATTAGTTTTAAGGAACCTGTAATTCTGCACTTTCTTGATCAAATCATATTGCTCATTTGGGCCACCTCTTTTGCAGGATGTTTTGAAACAAAATAAAGTCGTTTTAGAACAATCGTTGGTAGGTTGCTGATCCATTCACTTGCAGTCTACACTAAGTAACTCCAAGACGGTATGTCCTCAAGAAGTGCAGATAAAATTAAGTAATTTGTGTGTGTGATGTGTGATGAGAAACAATATCAGCTGAGTATCAACCCTCACTTAGGAGCATACTGATATTTCTAAAAAAAAATAGAGATAGTCTGGTAATATTGTCTGGCCTCTAGTATTAATGAGGTTGATTTATTTTTTTCTGAGATATAGCTTTCATATGAATAGTTGCACATGCTTCACTTGGTCTCCAACTGACAAGTGTTTCTGTTTCACTGTTTAAATTAATGAGGTATTGGATGTAACAACACTGCACAGTGAGAATCCTAAACTATATAACGGGTATGTCGCAATATGAATTCTCATTAAATTGTCTTCCGTTTCTTTTTGTACACTGAAGTCTATGACTGAACCTCAGTCAGTCCTATGTGATAGTTACAATTCAAGTGGGATACATTTGTGGTTTAAGGATTATAAATATTGTAAGATAATGCCTCAAATAAGAATATGACCTACAATAGTTTTAAATAGTTAAAAATTAATCATGGTTCGCTTGTAAGGCCGTGCACAGTAAATAAGAAACTTTTTTTTCTTACTTCAGAGAAAGTTTCCTGAGTTTGCCATCTTTATTTCTTAAGCGAATCAACTTTTTTTTGTGTGAAAAGAGGTAATGAGAAGCTGTTTAATTGAAAAGGATACCCCATAAAACCAGCTTGGCACTTGAATCATGTTCTGGGTCGGTTTCTGTCATCTTTGGCAAAGATTGTTACCTAATACTTTAATGTCCTGGACTTGTGTGCTGAGTAAATTGCCATTTACCTCTGCAGACACTTAAGGTCTGTGACCGTTTGGCAGAGCTGTCTCTGATTTTTCCCAGATTGCCCTGTTTCATGGCCTTAAAAGGGATTGTGTTCAGCAGCTCCTTGTTTTCAGTTGTGCCACCTACAGTAAGATATCCTCATGCTATTTCAGTGAGAGAAGCAGGCATTTACAAGATCGCTTCCAAAGCATTTTTCCACAATGTAAATTTTGGTATTGTTATTCAAACTCGTTCTTAATGTTTACATAGAAAAATGCTATTTGTATTCTAGTTCTAGTTTTGCAATACAAAACTGTTTTGTTTCTTTCTTTCCATTCTCACATTGCCTCTTGCTGGACGTTCATTTTCAAACCATTACTAGCAACCAAAGGAGCTACTGTAGCAGTGCTGAATGGCCCCCACTCATTTGTAATTTTTTTTGTTCCATGTTCCCTGAAGAGGCTTGGAAATCACCAAAATATATATGAACACCAAACTATAACTTTTTTACCAATTGGACATGTGTTCCCCCATGACTCTGTATTGGGTAACACAGAAAATGGATTGATGGGAACCAGAAAAAGGATTGCTGGAAAACTGGTTAAATCATGTTCAGCCAGGGTCTCTAGGGATGAAAAAATAGAGTGTTCTTGAAGTACTTCCCTTACCTGTACGGGTTATAAATCCTGTTTAAACATAAACCTTCTAAGTGTGTAAATATTGAAATGGCTCAGTGATTTTGAATAATGCAGTGTAGTCTTCAATTTAAAGAAAGCTATCAATATGAGTTAGTAACCTGTTATCTTAGTGCAGATGTGTGCCTTCGATGGCTTGTCCATGTTTTATTTTTAAGTCACTTTTTTCGGATTTTTGAAAACCTTGTTCATGTGATGATGAAATACATAATGGCACAAGAAATTACTTCTACCCCCTTGTGGAAGCCTTTAGAGTTTTAAAATAAATGCAATTCAGTGTCTAGACTTCTTGGTTGAGTGTTGCTGTTATCTTTTCTGTGTAAGATCATTTATCTCTAATCATATTTTTGGTGAATTGGGGCCAGAATAACATGAATCGTCCAGCTGGAGTGGGGCCTTTGGACTACAATCTTGCCTTGCAGTGCTCTTAATTAAGTGTTGCGTGATATTTTTCAAATAGTTATGATATCCATTTGGACTAAATGTTTTTTACTATACAATTTTATTTGTCCTCATGGGACTGATATGTATAAGTACAATATAATTTACATTTACTCTTGTGGTAATTCCATGTATTAAATATATTTTGTGTTCAACCCAGAGATTTTATGTGGCATTCCGAATTGGTATACATTCATTTTAAGTAAATTTCAGAGTGTAAACCTTATATGGTTGCATATCCCTTTGTGGCACTAACTGCTAAATTCCAAGTGTAATCCTCTGAAATGGGTTGCCAAGCCTTCATTTTCAGCCACTTTGAATTTCTTCCTGGTTTTGCACTGTTCATTTTTTCTTTGGATTGCAATATGCTGCTCACTTGAATTTAAACCTGGAAATTTATATGACCAGTCTAGGATTTTCCACCCTTTTGTTCTGATGAACTCCTTTGTTACACTGGCCATGTGTTTTCGGTCTTTATTATAGTGAGGCTCTGCCCAATACGTATGGAAGCATTTTCTTCTACATAAGCTGACATAATGTTTCTATAAACTTCAGAATGCATTCTGGTGCTGCCATCATTAGTTACATCATCAACAGAGACAAGTGAGCCAGTTCCAGATGCAGCCATGCATGCCCAGACCATGACATTACCTCCATCATGCTTCACAGATGAGCTGATGTTCTTTGGAACATCTGCAGTTCCTTTCTTTCTCCACACTTTAACCTTTTACCATCACTTTGTTAAAGGTTTATCCTGGTCTCATCTGTCCATAAAATTTTATTCCAGAATAAAATATTCCAGCTTTTTTAAATTTGTAAATTGAAGATATATCCATACTAGATTATCCTTTTTTTTTAAATTTGCTATTTCCAGTTACCCTTATCATTGTCACTTTTATAAATTTCTTTGTCTTTTTGTAACATACAGTATGAAATTTAATTTGTACTTTTCTCTGTTGGGTGGGGATGATGAGTAACCACTCAAAATGTACCAATGCCAAAATTCCAGTGTTTAAGTCTTTCATTTCAAGCCCAAGTTCACCAGACATTAAATTAACGCAAAGTATAAACACATGGAAGCAAGTGTGCATACTGTATACTACTTTTGGCTTACAGAAACAAATGCATTAGAGATGAGTTTTAATCTGAATTTCACTGCATATGCTCATTCTTGGTATAGTGGTAATAAAAAAATAACTGTAGCTTTCAACAGTCTTTTCATTTAGGTTCGTAGTACAGAAAAGAATACACGAAAAAATTAGGGTTTGAATATTTCCAGTTTCCTTACAAAACTTAAGTACTTGGTAGAAAACCATGGCAAGGAAAATCCAAAATTAATAAAACCAGTTTTACTGTATTAGGTACCATGGTATGTAGTTTGTATCTGTAACTGGAATAACAAAACACTTGAGCAACACCTTTCCTATTGCAATTGTTAGAACATGAGCACCAGTATCCCTGGGGCACACTAGTCCTAACATCTTAAAACTATTGGGATCTACTGCTGAAGTGAGAGTTAAAAAACCTTTCTAGTTTTTACTTCTCCTATGCGGACCACATAAAAAGACATCAAAGCTCATCTAATATACATATTTACAAGTTAGTTCCGAGTGTCTCCTTTTATCCAAATGTCTTTTCCTCCTATCCGCTCTGAAGGAGATCTCTCTTGTGCTGCTGTCAGTGCAGTCAGGCAGTTTCCTTGATGAGCAGAAAAGCAATATCAAGTGCTCTTACCAGCGGCCCACAGGGTCTGTACTGATTTTGGTCTGCTGTGTGATATTATCACTAGGCTGATTAATCTTGTGGTACAAGTCACTCAGTTTAAACTGGACATCACTTGCTTGTAAGGCACTGTAATGGATTGTGAGGTTTGGGATTGAGATATTATGTTTTTGTGAGGGTGGAATAGGTTATCGTCACTCAGAGATGTGTGAGTGGTATCATGGACCTCATCTGAGGGTGTTTGGTAGGAGAAAAAAAAATACCTTATTGAAATGATGCCAATGTAGGTATGACCTTTACAATAGTAGGGAGACGGATTTAAAATATAATTATGTTATATCTTTAAACTTGGGAATTCCTGCTTTAATAGGTCTGCTTGTACTCTTAAGGTTATGTGAGTTTAGTACTGCACTATTAATGTAAGTAAATGGTTTGGATCATTTATGGAATGTCAAACATTCAGAATTTGGTGTTTTAATGAAGTGTTCTTGACTGTTTGTACCAAAGAAAATGATAAATGGCTTTAAAAAATCAACACTTTTACTATTATAGCAACTTTGACTGCTAAAATATAGTGTAGTTTGGGTGAGAAAAATAAGCTTTTCATTGATCAAAATTTCAAAATCTGGAACAGCCTTGATTACAACAAATTACTTATCCATGAACATCCTATATAAAGTGTTGTAGTAACTAATCTTATTACTTTTACGAATCGTATGTAATTGAATCATTGTGAGATGTTCCTTGTCCTTAATATCATTTGTTCCTCTGTACACAGCCACGAAATTAAATGGGTACTTTTTATACTGTAAAATATAAAATGGACTGTCAGTTTAAAACCAAATTAAATCATATTTTTACGTAAAGAAGAAAAAACATGTAGTGAAGTGATAGAAATACAAATAATTTTAGCCTTTATATTCTAAGAACATGTGACCTTGATATTCGGAAGATTAAGACGTTTGTGCTCCCAATGTTACACAGAAATGCACTTAGGAAAATACATTGTATTGGTTATTGAGGACATGGTCTTGGTCTAAATACTCTTGTACAATTTCAGGAAGAATTGTGTGCTGTACAATTTAAAGTGATAAACACCTTATGACAGATTAATGCTGTAAGCTGTGTTGCCATTCTGGACATTCCATATGGTGAAGTCGCTGAAACATGGTAGAGGCAGGCTTGGAATTGATAGACTATATTGTATGTTGTAGTAGTTCAGGTGGGTAGCTGCGTCAGCATGCGTAGGCTGCAAAGGAACAAGTAATAGGTTTATTCCATGCTGAAAAAAAGAAGAAAGAGAACACAACGTTTCGGCCGTGGAGCCTTCTTCAGGTGACACCTGAAGAAGGCTCCACGGCCGAAACGTTGTGTTCTCTTTCTTCTTTTTTTCAGCATGGAATAAACCTATTACTTGTTATATTGTATGTTGCACTCCATTTATCAGGTTTGCAACTAGCAGTCTTGGGTGGTCCAAGACTTAACAGTTGTCACCAGTTGTCAAGTTCATAGATCTTGACTGCTCCCTGAGATGCTAGCAGCATAGAGTGACACAAAAATATGCAAAGTGCAGTCCAGAACAACAGTGGAGTTAAAATCAATCAGTAAAGCAGTATGACTCATAATAATTGCAAAGTTTTATTTTGATTATATTAATTTCTGTTACTTATACTTGGTAAAAGATAAGAAAAAAGGTTTACATTTTTGTCACAAGATTAGTAGTTCAGTAAGCAGGACTGGAACAGTTGAATACGTTTTAGTTTATATTGTGGGGGCAATCCAGAAGAAAAGTTCTTTGTTTTACTTTGGCAAATCTTCTGTCTTCCAGAATCAATTTTTTATATGAATGTCAGATTGTATTTGATCTATGAAAGATGGCAGTATTGCTAATAAACATGTTTTAACACTATGAAGAGCTGAAAGATTGAAAGGCTTTTAAAAAGTAAGTTGAATTATGTGTGTCATTTACATCGTTTGTTCACAAATGTTAAACGCTTTTAATAGGTGTTCTTCTCTTTGTGGTTAGCACTGTATTTATGGGTTAACATCTTCTGAAAATTGTTCATTTAAATGTCCAGAGAGCTGACTATGTGAAGGGCAAATGCTTGGCTTGTTTTAATAGTGCTGACAGAGTAGTATCGGATTCATAACGGCATTTGGTTTTCATTGTACTTCTGCTGCGAAGGAGATATTTCTTCATTTAGCTACCAAAGTTAAAACAGAACACCATGACATTATAGTATTTTAGCTTTGCCTCTAGGGGGTTAACCTCCTGCAGCAAGCTGAGAGATAATTTGCAGTATGATAAGTATAATTGGGAGAATCTCAACTCTGGATACTATGTTGCCTGCTGCTGCTAATGGGTTTTTCAGTGTCATCTAGCACTCTTGGAGAAGCCAAATGCCTTTGCTCTGATTTTCACAGTATCTCTCAAACTTCTAGAATTATTGTAAAGTAATTGAATAAAAAATGCCAAAGGGAAGACTTGATGATTTCCATCTCAACCGCTGAAGTTATTCTGTGAGAGCTATTTACCTATTTACTATTTACCTTCTAAATCAGTCCATTTTTCCAATTGAACCACCATTGAACCTGTGCGTAAGATATGTCGGCAATATTACTGTTCCTAATTAAGCAAACTTTTCTTTCCTTTTCTGTCCATGTATTTTTCTTTATCTGGCCATTACCTCCATGAGACTTTTGTCTAGGCATTACCTGTTTGTGCATTCTATAGAATGTACCTGTATACATCTACAAACATGGACATAGGTAATTCTTTACACTGGTGGTTCTCTTCACTCTTATATTGTCATTGTCCATAAAGAAGTCTTTTTTTCCCTTGTTGGATGACCTTTACAGTTTAGTGTGGGAAGGGGTGTTTCACACCTTGACAGTCAATATCAGTAAGGTGTCAGCTGGTGAAGTCCTCTTTTGTTGTTATGGAAACTGGCTCCAGCACTTGGCTTCCAGCAGCAGGGGTGTTTCATAAGGACAGATGAGATTTGATAGGTCTCTCGCTGTCAGTTTAAACTGCCCTGACCTCTTCCCCTTAGTAGCAGTCTTTGATGTCAGCCGCAAAGCTGAAAGTAAGTTTCATCGGTGCTACAAGTAATCTAACCTCCGCCTATCTTAAACACTTTCTTTTATTTCTGAATCATAAATAACTGAAATAGTCTGTTTTTCCCAGGTTTTTTGGGCAATTTTAAGTGTCTTGCCAAAGCTGATATTCCATCTTTTATTTAAAATATTACGAACACTTGCTTATGCAGTGGATTATTCAGGCATGGCAGTGCAGTGGTTAACATTGCTGCCTCACAGCGCTGGCAGCTATCTGTGTTGAGTTCACCCTGTGTTCGCATGGGTATCCTCTGGGTGCTCTGGTTTGCTCCCACAATCCAAAAACATACTGGTAAGTTAATTAGCTCCTGGGAAAATTCCCCCTAGTGAGTGTGTACTGCATGTCTGCGTGCGTGTCCTGTGATGGACTGGTGTCCACTCCAGGGTTTACCCCGCCTTGCTCCTGTTGCTTACAGGGATAAGCTCCGGTTCCTTTGCGACCCTGCGGAAGTGTTTAGAAAATGGATGGGCTGAGGAATCCTTAAGGGCTGAGGGATATTTTGAATATTCTTCCAGATCCATAAATTCCTTACTTGATCACGGTGAAAGCTTTAGGAAATTTAAAGGCGACCTCTAAAAAAACTGCTGGATTGAGACTCTTCACACCCTGACACAGGGTTGAGTAAAATCAACAGGGAACATGTGATATGGGCCTTTGCTGTTTGTGACAGTGTAGTAGTGTGGTATGTGTGTTGTGAGGTAAAGTCTTCTGCAAAAAAAGTTGAACTCTGAATGGTATGGTTATCAAAGTCTGTCTCTACTAGAAGTACTTTAATGGTAATGTGTGCTAGGGAGCCGTGAGTTCACTAGCTCTATCAGCTTTTATTTTTACTTGTGCAGGGAGGCTAATAAACTATTTCAGTAATCTCTTGGGGTGATATGTGCCAATACTCGCAGCTTGGCACAGTTAGGTGCAGAGCCAGCAAGATCTTCCTACATGCTGGAGAAACTCAGCTACGAAGGACTTCAGTTCTAAATCTGAGTAATTGTTGGCTTCTTATCGTGTACCTTTTCACAAGAGGCATTTGGCAGACTTTTCTCTGGGTTTTCTTCTGTAAATGGTTGTGTAGTATTACTAAGACAATTATTTTGTAAAACTTTTAAAACTAAGAGTAATGGTTGTAAACCTTCACGTACCTCTGCCTGCATTGTTGCTGAATAAGGAATGATATTGTTACATTTTGATAGTGACCCATGGTTTGTGACTTAAATCTTCTGTCTTGTATTAATATGTTGTAAAACAGGTTTTTCTATTCTTGATACAAAAAGAAAACTAGGGAAATTCAATCTCTTATGTTACACAAAGGAGCTTTTATTTACAGGTTGTTTGACTCCGAGTACTCTTTAGTGAGAGCGTTTAGGTTTTAGGGCTTGTGAGTTCAAGTGAGGATAATCTCAGATTCTGGTTTAACCGCTAAGAAAGTTTGCATAGCTTTATTCTTAGTCATCATGGGATAGATACTTTTAGAGGAAGATGTATTAGAATCTCTATAAAATGTAGTCTCGTACAGGCATTTACATTACATTAGAGCTTTATTATGTTAGACACAGGGTGCTGGTTTGAAGAACCAAGGGACTTTTTAATGTTAGTTTAAAAGCATTGTTTGTAAACTGATATGTGGGTTCCAGGAGACTAAAATGAAAGATAACACCTGCTAGCAGTGTCTTTGAGGTCATAATGAGCCGTAGGAGATAAAGTTTTTCTTTCATTTTTCATAATTGTCACTTATGTGCTACTTATTGTCCTTTTTGGCAACTCCAAATATGAAATGTTAAATTCAAAAACTCACATAACCTGAATTTTCACTCATTGTTTTCCCAAGCTAGCCAGTATTTATAAGTCAGTGTGGTATTATGAAACAGTTGTGAGATGCTTGTAAAAAATGTTGGCCCTCACCATACCCAATTATAAAAAGCAAAGTATGACAACACCTGGATAGTGGGAAATGTGCGTTTATAAGTTGGCACATGCAAAGTTTAGTTTGCAGGCCTAAATGGCACACTGATTCTAGTTAGTGATAGACAGATGGATCGTACACTGGGAATTATGCTGGTGAACAATATAATGTGAAGGATACTAACATTATTCAGGGTTCATCCGTCTATCACCACTGCGCTTGAAAACACCCATGCATGAACTAGGCCCAATCAACTGTAATAACTCAGGAGGGACCACCCATATGGGCAGCATTGAAGACCCATAAACTCAGTTATGGTCGTTGCACTACATCACACCTCTGGTATCAGATACTGGAGTTCCAACAATGGCAATGCCATGACTCATGCCTGCATTTTGCATATGAACATAGAAAACAGCCTCCTGGATATTGGTAAAAAGAGACCTTTCTAAAGGGTCCTGCTATTGTGCCTTTTTTGTGATACCGAGCAAGTGTAAGCAGAAGAAACCATGAAAGGTTTGTTAATGCGCAGTGCTGTACCATATATAAGGGAATGGCATAATTCATAGTTTTGAAACATAGAGGTGAAGTAATTGTAATCACCATACCTCAGTAAAGTTTTTTCTGTGTTTCTTTGTAGGACTGGAATCTACTACACCAAGCTTAGTTGTTAGGTGTTTTTGTGACACCTTCTATCTATTTTGCATCATAAACAGAATTAAATTTCATCTGAACATTACATGAACTTGGTGTTTATATGCACTCAGAACATGGCATCTAGAGTTCTCCATCCTGCTGTGTAAACCACACTTTTAACTTAATGTACACTTTTAAAAAAGAGATCTCTCAGCTGCTTCATTTGTGCCCACTGCTGCTTTTTAAATAAACCCTTCACCTAAAATACTAATGATCTAACTGTGCTGGAAAGGTACAAGATCAAGACCATATTGGATTTTAAGATATTTGTTTTGTTCATTTACTTTTTCAAGAAAAACATTAATACTGTGGCTTTAAAATAATTTAGGAGTTATCCACCTTTTGTTGTTGTTGTTGTTTTAAAGGATATGGAATGCATTTTTGCCAACATTTCACATCCATTCTTAGTTTATTATTTGTTAAATTGTCATATCTGATTTGATGCATATTAGCACAGGCAAAGAGAACATAACAGAACGGTAAAGAGATATTACCAGTCTTTCCAGAGATCAATGTATCATAGAGACCATAAAACTCAGCCTTTGTGTTTCAAAGCTTGCAAGTGAAGGCAAAAAAGAAAACTGCAATGAACAGATCCCTGCTGTGTTCAGCCTTTTCAGACATCCTGAGATTGTCAGTTTGCGAACAATACCATGTTATCTAATAGAAAAACTAAATGAAAAAAAACAACATTCTTGTGCGTGTGCTTTCTGTACTCGGTGTGCAGAATAAAATGTCCTTTCACCACAGGATGACCCAGTTCTTAGAAAATACACCAGTGTAATTAATCTGGGGTTTTATGTCTCTAATAACTACTCTGTGGCTGATGCAAGATCTTAGCTCTCAGTGATCCCTGCAAGGTAAGCTTGTTGGGTGGACCCTTAAAAAAATTCTTAGCACTTAGTTTTCTGTTGACAGCTGTTCAAAAGTTTTTTTTTCTTAGTATTTAGCATACTCTCTCAAAAAGAGAAGGACATAGACCTGAATCCAACTAAAAAAAAGGAGATAATAGGTACTTTATGTTGTGCATTTTCTGTAATATACTCCAAGGAAGGAAACCACAGTAATAATCAGCAATACAGTGTTGCTCTTTTCAAAGATAGTGAATGTAGTTAGTTATCATGATGTGGTTTCATATTTGACTTTTTGTGAGACCATTACTTTAGTCAGTGAGATTCTTTTTCCCCCAAAGAACAACATAAGTGGTTTTGATTCCTTTACGGCATGTTGAAGTTCATAACGTTTGGAGGATAATTATAGGATTAGTAATAATATGAACTTCAACATAAAGGGGATTAAAACAATCACCTGTGCTGTTCTTTGTGGAAGAAAACTCACAATGGTGGCCTGCTAGGGGTATGCATTTTAATGGAAATTCATGTTAATGTGTAGCTAAGGTTAATAGCAAGAAAGAATGAGGATACACATATCCTGCAGGACTGAGGTGTTGTTTTTTGCTTGATCCTGGTGGGGAAAAATACAAAGCACTGATGATAGGAACCTGTAGCACTGGTACCCAACTCATGTAAAATATCCAAAAATCAGTCTTGGAATTCCCTATATAATCATTTGTTTTATCATTGGTGTTGTTCAACTGTTTTATGAAGAAGGATAATATTTCTTCCTTTAGGATTTCAGCTTCAACAGTTTATTACCTTATTAGTTATTTGTTAGTAATTACCTTCTCTGGCACATACAGTCCTGCAATGACTTGTGAGACAAAACCACATGGGGAACTTGGCAACTCTTTGCTATAATAATGGGAAGAAATAAGTAAATAGTAGCACTGACTTCTCTGAAAAGTTCTACACACTTACCTTGGATAAGCCTGTTTTTTACTGTAGTGTTTTCCTGGTGGGATACTTAATAAGGACAACATTTAAGAACAGAAATAACAGAACAATTTAGGATAAAATGAAAAAAACAAACAAACATCTGACTGTTCAGCATAGGTTAGTGATGTAAAGATAGGTCAGGCATTGTACTTTGTTATTAATGTTGGGTTTTTAGTATCCTAAATAATTGCAGGAAAATCTTTTGAATTGTACAGTGTTTCTTTGGAGGCAAAACAGCCTGCTTTGTGTCATTTTTAAACTAGAAAAGGCAATAAAAACCTCTAGAATTCTTTCAATTTTTTAAAACCTTTCGTTTAAAGTTTTTATGGTGATTCTATGGTATTGTTTCTTGTTACAACAGGTCTTATTGAGATTTTATGAAATATGTCTCTGCCAGACAGTTATTAGACATGAGATTCCTATGGTTTTTGTTCTTCACTTGGATTGAAGCTGTCTGCTACTGACAGAAAATGGCTCCAAGTTTGACACTGATGGTTCAATTATGTTAAATAGGCTGCCATGGAAGTACAGCATTCAAACCCTAATTAGGTCTGTTTGAGATGGAGCTAGTATTGGTTTGCAGGTCACTGATTTATTTGGTATTTTAAAATAAATATATTTATCATGGTGTCAGAAGTCTGATGTGGAGTTCCTTATTCGTTCATTTTCGCTGAAGAATTCTGCAGCACACCACAAACCAAATGAGGTGGCTTATAATATTATGATGGTCTTCCGTGATGTCTGACCTTGTACTTGACAGTATTTCATTGTAAAATCCAGCCAAATGGTTTGGTTCAATGGACGTACATCAGAAGCAGACTTACAAATTCATTCTTGCACTTGGAATGAGCAGTAGTGTACCTGTGGTTTGGGTTTAAAAAAGCAGTCTGCAATTTAATGTAAACTTAAATCAATTCCAACACAAACCAGATCAAGGGAAGATTGTTAACCAACTGTCGCAGATTTAGCTGGAAAGATGCACCTGGGAGCAATCTTTATTACAAATTGCTAAAATTTGTCTTTTTAACTTATCAGCCCTGGATACCCCCACATTAGGTTTTTTTTAACAAACTATGAGAGGGACTAACTCTTATTGATGCTTAATGATGCTAATGTTCAATTAGGATACAGAATACTTATACTTAATTTCTTGTGTTTCTGGGGGAATATTATTATTAATATTATTAATTATAGAAACGCCTTGTTCTAAAAACATGCCTCTATTATGCCTTTGAGAGAGAATATTCATACCTCCATACCTCTTTACAAATTGGTTTGTGTTAGATGAAAGAGAAACAAATGGAGCAGCTTTCATTGTAAATGTTTTAAATACAGTCCATCTTTCTTAATAGTAAAATTCACTTAAATGGGGTTATTTGTAAGAGATATAACTGACAATTATTCAGATATTTAGCAATATTTTGAACAAATTCAAATGTTTTAATAAGATGAGGACAGTGCTTTGTGTTTTAATGTGAATGACTGCTACTTTTCTACTGCTTTTCTTATGTACTGTATAACCATACTACAAACTGTATGTGCACACCATTATTTAGAGGTAATCATGCTAGACAAAGTAAGAAAGAATGTTCCCTCTACTTATTTAATTATAGACATCTTAAACTATTTAACAGATGTTTCTAAAATCAGGGCTCTGGGTGACATAGTGTATTCTGTTTTTATCAGTATAAATAGTAGGTGATGGGTGTCTTTCATATTAATTATGCTACTGTTACTTCCTGTTGTATTGGCTAAATGCTATTAGAATAATAATTTATATTGATGTAATTGATCATTTTTATTTTTGGATATTTTGATGTTGCTGTCTAGAGGTAGCCTAAATGCCAAATAAGACTAGAATATTAAATTTAACTTCAGTGCAAACATTCGTCAGGATATCTGTGAAATGCACATATTTGTATATTATATTTAGTAGTATGAAAGGCAAGACGTACAACTAACTAAACTGGCAACTGTTGATGGAAGTTTACTCATGGAATACCCAAAGTTGAATATTAATGTCTATAGCTAGATAAGATTATCTGGATGAATTTGTTCATATATTTTTTTGGAAAAAAGTATTCAGCTTTTACAAACCCAAATTAAGTTTGGTAATATTAAAAAGGGAAAGCTGTTTGATCATTTTTGAAGAATTGGCACACATGTACATCAAGACATCTTTTCCGTGAACACAGGGTTTCTTAGTAGGAATGGTTTGCCTGTTAATGGAAAAGATTCAGATAAAAGAATTTACAGATATACGGTTGCTATGAATGATAATGGCATACATTCATTCTCAAAACATTTCTACTGGATTTACTGGACTGATTTAGTTGTATATGTGCACAGTAAATTGATCTTTATCCTTTAAAACAAAACTTTTCGCATAGATACAAAGGATATGCCTTTCCTTTATGGAATGTGGTAAAATCTGAACAAAACGGATACATTTGATGTTCTGCAAAGAGAAGTATTGGGATTATGGATTGGTGAAATGGAGAAATATTGATCCTATATGCATTTTAAGACTTTGTTTTCCTTTATTGTCTCTGCAGTGACACCTTTGCAGTTTTGTCTTCATCTGGGATTAATAGGATTTCTCAAGCAATAGCGGTTTCAGATCTTTGAGCCTTCCCTGTCTGGAAGCGTTGCACGATCCTCTTGTGAGTTTGTCCCCCCTTTCTGCGTCCCGAATTGAGGACCGGGAACGTCGATGGAGCAAAGAGAACTTCCTGGCCCCACCCGACCAAAGGGGGGTGAGGGGGTTGAGTTTCGACCAGGCGGCAGCACCCCAATCCCAGGTCCCATCCCTGAGGATTCTGGGAGTCCCCTCCCTCTTCCAGGAAAGGGGCTCCCCGTAGCTGGTCAGAGGGCCGAACCTGAAGAGGAGGAAGACTTGGGACTGGCCAGAGATGTGGATGCCAACTCCAACCCGGACAGTGAGAAGTGGGCGCAGGGAGACGGGTTAGAAGAGCAGGAGTTCTCCATAAAGGAGGCTAGCTTCTCCGAAGGGAGCCTCAAGCTGAAGATCCAGACGACCAAACGGGCTAAGAAGCCCCCTAAGAGCCTGGAGAATTACATCTGTCCCCCTGAGATTCGGATCACCATTAAACAGCCAGGAGAGCAGAAGGTTGCCAAACCAGGCAAAAGTAGCAAGGGGACCAAGGAGGAAGATAAAGGACTTCCTAAAAAGAAGGTAGTGTTATCTTAATAACTTTGATCTTGGTGGTAGTGATCTTTTCTTTTATGATTTTGTTGCAGCTTCAAGTTTTAATTATCTTTACAAACATCTGCAAGTAATGATGCCCTTTTTTTGGGGGACCAAATTCTCACTTCTTCTTAAGACCTCATCACTACAAAAAACATCAGGGTCATTTTAGGCCTTTCAGAATTAGCATAGCACCCAAACTGCATCGCAGTTGAATTTGTAAGACCACTAGAAGGAAAATTCTTACAATTGTCTCAACACCGTCTGTTTTATTTCCTTCTCTTAAAATTGTAATCTAGACTAATTATGATAATACATACATTAAAAACACATAAAAGTACTTTAAACTGAGAGGAATGTTGGCAAAAACTGCATAAGACAGTACTCTGTTAAAAAAAAAGTGTATTTACAATCTTCTTAGTGATTGAAGCAACTAAATACTGGTCAGTGGTATTTTCTGTTTCACTTGGCTTCATTGCAAGAAGTATTTTATCGGACCAAATTTCATTTAATTCAGTCTCAAACAGTTGTACTGCCCTGCCTGATAAGAAGAATTTTTAGAAAAAATGTACTTATGCAAATTTGCCTTCCAGGAGACCTGATACTTGGCTAGTTTCTCTATGCATTAACTTCCTTGTGTATCTCTTTTCATCTCTGCACACAGAAAAATAAAAACAAATCTTCCAAAAGTATGATAAATGTCTTGATGAGATCTGCAGTCTTACCAAATAAAACTCACACTTATTGTTAAAACAAAAATGGGTTTTGAGATGTTAACGTACATTTGGGTTAATGAGTGTCAAATTAAATATGAGAAAACCAAGAAGTGCAAACCGGAACAATAATTGTTTGCAACATAAGCCTTTTAAATGTAGATATTCAATTTATTAGCAGACATAAAATGTTTGTTATTTGTCTTCTGTATTCAATGTGACAACTTAATTCCTTAATTACACCAGATGAAATAGTGAAGCTCCTTGGGATTTTAATTTTGCTGAGTTTTTTATTATACTGTATTTGTAGAACTATTTCTGAGTTGTAGTGTAGCATGTTATGCAGTGCATAAGCAATTAGTGCTTAACCAGGAATGTTTTACATGTGTATTGGAAGATTTTTTCCCCATGGGAAGGCTGCTATCATTGTTCTCAAAAAACGATGTGTGTTGCATTAAATATTTTTGCCAGAAAGGAATCTGTCTTATATTTTGACATTGAATCAAACGTGTTTAAAAGTGTTTAATGACAAGTGTAGACAATTTCAACAGCTGGGTAATCCTTTTCCCACAATTAAGCAATTAAATGATTCTTTATCACCACCATATAATACTTTACCTCTGTTTAAAGCTTATATATCAGGGGTTTACAGTTTTATCAACATAGCCATGTAGATAATTGATTTTCATGCTAGAACTCCATCTAGCTTGTCTCACAATACAAATACTAGAACTAGCAAGTTCCCTTATTGATGTGGTGTGTTCTTTTCATGCAGACATTGGTCAAGAATAGAGATGATTCAGTAAAAGAAAGTAGATCCCTTTGTGGGCTGTTGTAGCCTCCCACAATTTGATGGGGGTGAACTGTTATTTTCATGTCAGAGGTACTTGGGGCGTAATGGAAAGATTGATTTGAATAAGTAGCCGCCTGAGGATTATTTATGTGCTGATAGTAGGCAGGGGCTCCACAAAGTCATGCAGCCATGATAACCACATCAGAGAAGTGCTGCTTAATACCTAAAAAAAAAACCTGATGTGATGAAAATGAATTTGACTCCTGCTATTTTGTAATATACTAAGAAAACCTGTTTGGACCTGGACAAGATAGGGAGTCATTTTCACCGACGAGCTTCTTAACCCTCCAAAGAGGAAAATAGTAAACGCCTAGCATGTCCCACAAAAGCTAATGTTTTTTTTAAGAGGAAAGCAGGAGAGAGGAAAATAGAGGATTCTGGGAGAGAATGAAAGGACAGGATTGTGAAACCGCAGCCCGACCCTGTAATTTAATATAATTAGGGAGAAAATGCTTTTGCTTGCAGAAGTGATGTGGAACTGCCAGCATCAGCAGCTTTGCGCAAGAGCACTGGAGCTCAAATTGATTTTCTTTTTTTCTGCAACATTGAGGAATTTGGTTGTTAACCAGTGAGCTTCTAAAGCCAAATAATTGTCAGAATGCTTCTATTTGCACTAAGTCGTTTTTGCACCAGAAGATTGTATCCGAAGTTGCTGATTGTATCCATTAAGTGAAATAGGCCCGTTTTTACATTTCTTTGCCTGCAGTGCTGGGAGGTCTAATTCTGATTCATAGTTTTGATATCATTGCAGCAGAAGCTAGAGATTCTGTGCTGTGACCTTATCTGAAAATTTGTTGTGCATCACCAAAAAGTATCAATTCTATTAAACTAGAAATTACATTTTGCTTAACAGTTAAATATATGAAGGAGATTTTTGGTCTTGAGTTCAAGCATGGCTACAGTATGTCATACTTTTTTTTTCTTGTTCTTTGTGAAGTATTCTCTGCTACTACTAAAAGGGAAATTAAAGTACAAAATTGATCACGCCCTTGCATTATAATCCTACTGAGATTAAATCAATGAATTGGCAGTGTAATAATTTAACAGCTGAATCACTATTTATCCCAACAAAACAATCACCTGCCAGCTCCCACAGTGCATTGATTATAGTCTGATACAGCAGTCCAAAACCGGGAATTCAGTTATTTGTTTTGATGTAGTGTTATAAAACTGGCATTAAGAAAGAGACTGCCAACAAATTGTTTCTTTTATTTGAAACTAAGAAGGTGGCAACTCTAAACCACTGCTGGGACCTAATTTAAGACTTGTTACAGAACTGGAACTCGCTTGAAAGCACAACATTTTAGTCCTTGGCTGGAGGCTAAACTTCACAGCTGATTGGTTTTGGGTAGGTAAGAGAGAGAGAGAGAGCCTGAAATGCATTTTAATCCTGCAAGGCTGTCTCAGATAGTTATCTGCTCTAGGCACCCAAACTGCCTCAAAGAGAGAAGGTCATAATGCAATAGATAATGGACAAAGGGGGTGTGCATACTGTAACGGAGAAAAGGTCAGGTTTTCACCGTATGTGCCTACAGTGGGTCGAATGGAACAAAAGGTTATGCTTGATAGCAAATGGTTAAAACCATCCTTAGACCTTTCCACTAAAATGTTCATATATATATACTGTATATAGGAACAAGTATAGGTTTATTCCATGCTGAAAAGAAAAGACAAGAAACACAACGTTTGGGCTGTGGAGCCTTCTTCTAACACCCGAAGAAGGCTCCACAGCCAGAATGTTGTGTTTATTTTCCTTTCTTTTCAGCATGGAATAAACCTATACTTGTATCTTTGCAGCCCGCACACGCTTACGCAGCTACAGACTTGAACTACTTCTGTATATACAGGGCTAAGAGTGAAATTTTAGCTTTTATTGTTTGAGGTAACACAAGGTTCTAGTTGTCTTTATAGCCAAAGAAGTTAATATTTAAAGAAACCCATACTGTGATTTTAGCCCTTGCTGCAATCTTAATAAAATATATAAATAATAAAAATGTCCCAAAAAGAAAACATTATTTTTCAGTACATCTGGTAAATTCAGCTGTTATTATCAGGTTATCAGAATAATTAGTACATCCAAATTATTTTTTATTGTTATTTTAAATTTGATGAAGAGTCAGGTGTTCTTTTTTATGTTTGAGCTATGTGTTTGCATGTCTTTGCCTTTAGCTGTAACCAGTCCTGAGCTATAAATGCTGCCAAAAGATTTACCTGCAGTCTGTTTGATACTGGATCCTTAGCCTGAAATCTGACCCCATTTTCAAATTGTCCAGCAGACAAAACCTTATGGTCTAGCATTTTTAGTTTCCTTACATAAAAAGACTTTAAAAGATGAGGGTTAAGCTACATTTTCCTGGTGTCCAAGTAAATTAATGCCCTTGGACAGATGGATCACTTTGAGGTTGAGATGGCATGAAGTTTCACAATGGTTTCAGAATCAAGAACTGGGGGATTTTGAAGAGTCAACTCCACCTCCCTTTGGATCTGCTTAGTTCCAAGCTGACTGAGGTCAAGGGTCAGGAAGTAATTGAAACTGGTCAAGGCTTGTGAAGATAATGTTTGCACCAATTGATGGGGCTGTGACAGCTGCCTGCACTGCCCTTCATTTGTTGTAATAGCCCCCTTCCTTCCTGTAATGAAATGACCATCTTTCAATGAAGATTAGATTTTTACAAATTGGTTATCTGTGATTCTGTGACATGGTACATTGTGAAATGTCTTCGTTATATGTTAAATACCAGGGCTTTCTAACATCCGAGAATTTATCCCAGCTTGAATAATGTGACAATGAGAAGACCGGTCTGGTGTGTTCAGAGTTGTTGGCGCATCCTGGAGATTTGAATACAAAAAGCATCTGTTGAGATATTTGATGTGTCTCTTTTTTTCAACCTGCTGCAGTGAATAGGCAAATCCTTAGCAATTAGATGTGGAGGTAAATGCTAAACCCACATTAGGAGGTACAGGAGTCCAGCCATTTCGATTATTAAGTGTGAGACCAAAGAGTCGGGCTTGATAATGAGGTGGCCTGACCGCACAGAGAAACTGCGCGCTGCTTAGACTGAGCTCAGTGCCAATTTACATCAGTATTCAAGGGCATTGCAATTAATTGCATGTATTCCCATTTTGCATGCAGCAGGGGTGATCAAATTATTGTCTGGAGAGTTTTCACTTTGCTATTTACTCTGATGACCTGATCATTTAAAGTCATTTCAAGTCAGTAGAAGCCATGGCAGATTTAACTACCTTGAAGTTATAGTGAGCTCTTGATTTCTGTGTCTTTATTAATATTGAATGAGGTTTCAATATTAAACAAATATTCACCCCGTCATTAAAAATAACAAATGCTGGGTAGTAATTGTGCTTTTGCCTCAGTCTCAGTCCTGTGAATGAAATACTGCTGTAGCCCTGAATTATCTTTTATTCCTGTAAATACATTTTTAAAGCTGAAGATTTAGCACCTGTAATTTAAACATTTGAGTCGATAATTGAGTAGTTCTGTGGTCTGAAGGAGGAGGTTTCTGGTTCCAAAATGCCTATCCCTGATAAGTAAAGCTTGTCTGTTGTGTTTCTCATTTCTCCTAACTCTTACCACTGCTGCTGTGGATTTGAGCAGAGCCGAATCAGTCAGATCCCAGAGTCTCAAAATGTATGACATGAAGCTCCACTGATCAGTTTTCCTTTCTGCCTTCTGTGTCTAACAGGCTTGTCAGTTTGTGTGTTGGTTCAGTTGATGGAGAGGAACAGGTTAAATAAACGAGGAATTGTGTTTGGGTTAAACGCTGCCTTTGTGCTATAATGATTGGGGAGTCTGGCACGGAGCAGATGGGCTGCCACTATGTCTCATTGTGTCTGGGTCTTTCTTTTTTCATTTTGGCTGAACTAATAGGCCAGATGGTGGCAAAGAGGAAAGGCCAACAAGTGAAGCACGGCATATGGGGAGCCTGTTTAAAATGGGACCCTGCTGGGGTGGGGGTGGGGGTTAGGGTGTGTGATACAATAAAAGAGAATTAAGGGAAGGACTTGACTTTAGTGGATAAGGTTGTAGACTGCTGTATTTAAACCGCAGAGCTTACAAATTGCTTGAAATACAGCCTTTAAAGTGAAAGATGTCAAGGTTTAGTTCTAAATTCTAATGTAGTGTAAAAGATAAATTGATAAAGAAGATTAATTTACTGATTTCGCACATATGTGTATGCAGCATGATATGGGAAGTCCTGTCATGTTAATTTACTGTCACTTGATCTTCTTAAGGCCAGTATTGGGGGTGGGTGGGTTGCCTAATGGATATATGTAACAATGGCAGCAGTGGTGGGCCCTGCACACACTGATCGGTTGTGCCATTAGAGTACATGAATTAACAATTTTGCATTTCTAACTGAAGGGAGGAATGCTTTTGTGTACTTCATGATCAAATGCCCAAAACCCTAATCATTTGTGCATGTCATTAATTCTTCTGCTATCAATAGAAGCAGCCATGCTATCATTAGTAGTAATAATAATATGCTTTTTTGCATGTAACTGCCGAAAACTCTACTAAATGCTTTCGGAAATAAGGAAGGCCGGATTTTAGGATCTTTTTTTGTATTTTTTTCATACTTTGAATGGGGTGGTTAGATCTGAAAGTATTTGTCCGCACAATACTGTAAATTGTAAGTGACACTCAAATAATTCAGGCGCCCTGATGTATGGTTAAGGATATTACATCAAAATGCCAGTTGGCTCTTCATAATGCTGAATTGTGTAGGAATCCTCGGGGTAATGCCCGTATACCATAAATGTGAAACCATTATTCGCGGTGTACTGTATATGTTTGCGTTCCTAACTTTTAATTGTAGTCAAATTATATGAAGCAACGTGCTTTACTCTTATTTCCTTTTTAGTTCAGCATCCAAAAACACTAGCAACTAACTTTAATTAAAGAGTTTCTACATGCACCACTTCAAGGTTGTGGGAAATACTTATTGTTTCTCTTAATTATACCTGAACACTCCTTCGTTCTTAATCATCTACTCAAAGGGTTGGCCACCCTCAGTAGTGGTTAACATCAGCTAGCATTTCTATGATTTATGAGCTTCCAGTGATTTTTAGTGACAACAGGACCTTATTTCATGTTAGACAGGGTCACTGAGTTTGGGTGTTGGGCATAGTAATTAATGTTGTAAGACAGATGTGAATATCAAGAGCTTACTCAATATGAATTTTGTCTTTTCTGTGTGGAGTTCAGTTTTGATGTTTTAGGTTACTTCACATGGAATTTTCTTGGAGTCATTCAAGTTCTGCTGATCAATAATAAGCTTTACAAATAAGTGTGTTTGTACAAGTTAAGAGCTGAATACTGTATATGCCAAGTTCAAGCTGCTAACTGCTGCCGGACATCGAATTGACAAAGATACTCAATGTGACATCTGTAGGCTATACTGTCAGTGTTAGGTTTTAAGGTTTGGTGTTTAAATTGACTAAATTGTCATTTAAATACCATCTCATGTGTAAAATGGAAGATAGTATGAAGGCAGTTGAAAACCTTTATAGGCAATCAATTATTGTCTAGGTTGTTCTACTTTTTCCTTGTGGTTAAATCATTTTTGATTTCTGTAAAAAAAACAATATATGGGCTCATAAATGCGCCCATCATACTCTGATAGGTGGAATATTAGTCTCAGATGAATTTAGGATAGGATTATCTCCTTGTGTTTCAGCTTAATCTGAATTGTAGCATTACAAAGAGAGCACAGTTATCATTAGTATGATGTACATACCAGTAAATGTATTATTTAATGGATATCAAACAGATATAGGTGGCTTAAGCAGCCTCTTGATGTGAACTGTTTATCATAACCCAATAGTCAGGATGTGATGGTGTCACTGACCCACCATAAAATAGCAGGACTGTTTAATGAGGCCTATAACTTATTGTCAAACGGTCACTGCAGTAAATCCAAAAGGGAAACATAATAAGAGTGGGTGTGTATCATCCTGTATTTTTATTTATACTATATACAAATATGTAGTATGCACATCTTTGTGTTTGTCTGTTTAATATGTGATATTAACTGTATCTCTGTGATAATTCATATTCAGATTATTTGCTTACTATGAAGTAGAAAAATAGCGTTCTGTGGTAATTAATAACGTTTTCATAACAGAGGATGTTTTGTTGTAAATAGTTCAGTTAAAATGGAGGCAACACTGGTAGGCTTTATAGTATGCTGCTGTGAGATTGAACTTTTAAGGGATTTAAGGGATTTGGGTTTCTATAAAGTGTGATTAAAAGGGGCTTACGTCGGTTCACAGTGTTGCAAGAGTGTTAAGACATTCTGTGGTTTGATGTAGCACTGTAGAAATCAAACATCACTCATACAGTGGCCTCCAGCAACAATAATGAGGGAGAGGAGGGGGGTTGTTCTTGCTAGTGTGAAATCGGCAAATGGCTAAAAAGCCTTTTTCTGCAGCTGAACTCTGGTACCCTCTCACACTGAATACTTTCCCAAATTTTTGTATGTGACTAAAACATCAATTTCCAGCGTGTACTGTTAGTTATACTCTCTGTGTGAACTGTATTTGTACCCTATACATTAATTTTAATGGGTGTTGTATCAAACTCCACCATCTAAATATCTAGTAGGGGCTACACTAAAAGTATTGAAGTCACACCCCCTCCAGCTACAGAAAAATCCACAGTAGGTTTTCCTTCATGACAAAAAAAATAATTAGCTGTGTTTTTTATATTTCACACCACTGAGAGGGGGCTCCTGTTTCAATAGCGACCTAGGCATGTGATAATGATATAAGGAAGTGGTATTGTTGGACTAGGTTGCATGTTGTTTTCTATCTGCTCTAACAGGGCCCCAAATGAAGCCGTCTCATTTTGGTCTCATGCTTACTGAATGGCTGGCTGCAAGCTGTGCCTGCCTTTGTTGTGTGATCCATTGAGCCGGAAGGGGTTATTTTTTTGGGGGAGGTGTGGGGGAGAACGAGAGTGGTGGGCTTGGAAGCGATGGGTGAGGGGATGTGGCTTGTTTCAGTGTGATTTACCACCATCTAAACACCAGCTGTCCTCCTGCGTCTGTCTAGCAAAAGCCACTGTCTTACAGACCAGCAGGGTGAAAGCTGGTGGATATTTGCTTCATACAGGAGCAATGTGACGTTTCTGAACAGGAGTCACTCTTTGTGATTTTTTTTATTCAGTTTTTTCACAGAAGGTGTTGTGTTTTTTTTTCAAAAGTTACATATTGTAGACATATGTTGAGCAAGCGAATGTACAACATATCAAATTTAGTAAAGCAAATGCTTCTGAACCAGAAGAGGGAACTATGTTTGTAAAGCAAAAATGATTTACAGTATATAATTAATTACCTGTAAATCTCCTTTTCCTCAAATAAATTGAACAAATAACACTTATAACCATGACTTTCTTGCATTTTGTTATATATTTAATTTGGACTTGCAGTCTTGCTTATTAACTTTAAAGCACATTTAGTCATACATCATTTATAACACAAATATTAGACTTCTAGGTTAAACAATTGTCCATAATTTTACAGGACGGTAATCAGTAGTAAGATGACATTACTACAGCCAGCAGCCATATCACCCTGCAACTCACAACTGGGTACCCACTGAAGCTAAGCAGGTGTGAGCCTGGTCAGTACCTGGATGGGAGACCTCCTGGGAAAAACTAAGGTTGCTGCTGGAAAAGGTGTTAGTGGGGCCAGCAGGGGGTGTTCACCCTGCAGTCCATGTGGGTCCTAATGCCTAGTGACTATACTGTAAAAAGGCGCCGTCCTTTGGACGAGACGTAAAACCGAGGTCCTGACTCTCTGTGGTCATTAAAAATCCCAGTGCGTTTCTCGAAAAAGAGAAACTGGCCACATTTCCCATTGGCCCTTACCAGTCATAGCCTCCTAATAATCCCTATCTATGAATTGGCTTCATTACTCTGCTCTCCTCCCCACTGATAGCTGATGTGTGGTGAGCGTTCTGGCGCACTATGGCTGCCGTCACATCATCCAGGTGGATGCTGCACATTGGTGGTGGTGGAAGGGAGTCCCCATTACCTGTAAAGCGCTTTGAGTGGAGTGTCCAGAAAAGCGCTATATAAGTGTAAGCAATTATTATAATTATTATATTATTAAAAGACCAGACTGTAACATATAAGTAATAAGTAAAAATATTATTACAGGGTTTTTTTAAAACTGAATTGATATCTTATATATTTATATATTATTATAGTATATTATCATGGTATATTTAACAACATTTGAAAACATTTGCTATTCAAAATACAATTCTAAGGCATTAATATGAGCAAAATTAACACATTAATATAGGAGAGGGTGAAATAGAGTGTATGAAATGTGTTCAGATGAGTAAATTGTCTATTGAAATGAATATAATAATGCTCAAATGATCATCCACTAAATTGATGTACTGTACTACACATCGAAATGAGAATCTCACATTCTGAGAGGGATACAGTATGTGATCAAATGATATACTCAGCTAGTGAATGAATGTCTTTTTTCAGTCAGTAAGTGCTTTACTGGCCATAGTGGTTCAGCACTTTTAAGCACATGGCTTTTCATGTCACTTCAAAATATGTTCATTATGGCATATTACGTACTCATCAGTTTTGGATTTAACAGCTTTTTTCAAGATAATTTTGCATTTATGCTGAAATATTGCTATTGGGGCAGCATGTTGATGCAGTGGTTAGTATAGCTACCTCATAGTACATCCTGCCTTGAGCCAATTGCTTGCCAGGATAGGCTTCAGCTCCCCTGTGACCCTGAATTGGATAAATTGGTTAGAAATGGATGGAAAGAATTTTACTAGTACCATCCTTTTATTTTCAGCAGGAAGTCCATCAAGTTTTGAAAGTCATTTTTCTTCAGGAATAATCTAAGTTTTTCTTTGGAAATAGTGTGACAGAGTCTGTAATGGGGAACATGGTTTACCCTTCCAGTTTTAGACCTGGGAAAGTTCCAGTTCTTCGTGACCTGACAAAAACATGTTCCATCTGTTTGGCAGTGGGTGAGTGCAAGTGTGTTTTGTAGATACAACAGCTAAAGACCAATATAGTAGTATTTTTTCTAGTATTGTTTGTATTATGACAATATAATGCAGTAATAATGTTATTGTAAGGCTCACTGGCCTCTGCTCCACCCAACTGTCACTCAGTGCCAGTTGCCTTGGACACCAATTAACAGGAGAGATCTTAACAGGAATTAACAGGATCACCTGGAGACTATTACGTCCTGTTGCAGTGGGTGATTTGAGGGGATATTTAAGGGCTGCTCAGACTCTGCTTTGGGCTGTGATGTAGAGTTTTGGATTCTGAGTGTCTATTGTGTTATCTAGCTTTCTGTTATGTATGTTGCTTTGTTTTCCTTTTGTTCTCTTGACCACGATTCCTGGATCTCCCCCTTGCTTTGATGTGTTTCCTGTGTATTGCCCAACTCTTGTTCCTTTCACCAGTGCTACAGCTTCATACCTTGCAAGCAGCTATATCACTCTGCAACTCACAACTGGCGACCCACTGAAGTGTAGCATTACAGAGAGTGAAGGTGTGAGCCTGGCCTGTACCTGGTTGGGAGACCTCCTGGGAAAGCTAGGTTTCTGCTAGAAGAGGTATTAGTGGGACCAATAGGGGGTGCTCACACTGCAGTCTGTGTGGGTCCTAATGCCCCAGTATAGTGACAGGAAAACTATACTATAAAAAGGTGTCGTCCTTTGAGACGTGGTGGTCATTAAAAATCCCAGCTGTTTCACAAAAGGAGTGAATTGATGAAGCCAATTCATCTGTGAACTGGCTTCATCACTCTGTTCTCCCCATGATAGCTGATGTGTTGTGAATGTACTGGCACATTTTGACTGCTGCCGCATCATCCAGGTGGGGGCTACACATTAGTGTAGCCATAGGAGGGGAGTCCCCATTGCCTGTAATGCGCTCTGAGTGGAGTGTCCAGAAAAGTGCTATTTAAATGTAAGGAATTTATACTGACCCCAGTGCTTTCGCATGTCTCCACCTCAGCGACGTGGCTGTGCAGTTTAGAAACGCTGCCTGCTACAGTATAACACTACCCTGCCTGCGGCTTTGGGCCTCAGCCACTGTCAGCGCATTGCCCACAGTTTCCTTGGGTTTCATCGACTCTTGCTAGTCCCATTCAGCAGCGGGATTTTTAAGTGACATGGTATGTTTTTTCACCGTTTTATTTGCACCATTATTTTATGTAATGGTGTTTATTTCATAACAGAATACCTCTCTTTCAAAATAATCAGTTATTGTGTCTTCACTAGTTGCCAGCTTTGCAAAACCTAGTTATTACCCTCTAATTATGGGATGCTAGCATTATTAATGGTAATTATTTAAAATATCATAATTGTGGTTATCTTACATACTGTAAACATCTCTTCTTTTGAAAAAAAAACAACAAAGAAAGTACACAACAGCATACAACCAGACATATCCTATTCTAATGTTTGATTTATTAGTCTTCCTGCAATAATGTATATGTTTTAATACAAAGCCATTTTTTTTGCTAGAATGGAGGTGATTCCCTTCGTCGGCTGCTCCCTTGCGATCTCACTTAGTGATTTTATCACGGAACATCTTTTTCTTCAACACCCTGCTCTATAAAATGAAAGTTCTGTTACACATATTTCTGTCCTTTAAACCCTTCACCATTAGGCTGACATAACACAATAATGAAGATGTTTCACTCCAGTTTTCCTCACTGTTGCTTAAAAGCCAAAATGATAAGTGTATTACAAGTCACTAGTTTTTGCACATTCTTTTTCGGAAGTGGTTCACTTTGGAAGTTCAATGAAAAATCACTACACATTCTCCTGAATAAGACATTTGTGCATTTTTGTTATTTTCTTGTTCAGTCCTAAAGTTCTGTTTTTTCACTTTCTAGAGAATTTTGGTTCCTCTTCTGGTGGTTTTAGCCTCATACCACAAGACCTAACTTCAGAAGAATGTTTTTGATTGTTTTGTCTGTATTTTATAAATGAAAGGAATGTTTTATTAACTTTTAGAAAAAAAACTTTGAAATTAAACATTACCTTTTGGTTACATGATTTTTTTGTCCTTTTACATATCCAAACTTATCTCTTGACAGTTAAGTTTCCTGCTCTTGTTAATAGAGCTAATTGTTTCCTCAATTCTGTAAGCTGAAGAACGTAAAACCACGTTTACCTCAAAATGGTTAGCCTGGATTTCTAAGCTCAGATGTTCATGGACAGTCAAAATGTTAGTTTGATTTTGGTTTCAAGATGTTTTTTTATTATTTTGTTTGGATTTAGATGGATTTTTTTTAATGTCATGCCTTGGCTGGCCTTGTTTTATTTTGCCATTTCTTAAGTTTAAAACAAAACAGTTGCATTAAAATAAAGTGCATTTTTTAGATGAATATACGTATGTATTATGCGTTTTAGCGCTTGCAAAGATAAGTATTGAAAAATGTTTTTCTTTGTCCTTTTGCACATGCACAGTACAGCCCTGCTGTAATCTGTCCTTTATCAACCACAGCATTTTATGTCTGTCCTGTTTTGGGCTTTAGATTTCATTGTGTTGAGTAAGTCTTGTTTCTGGTCTGAAACCCCTCTTTTGTATTCCACCTGAAAACTGAACTGAGCCCAATTCCCTAGGTACCATCAGCTAGCGTACAATCTCGGCTCTAGGTGTTTGCTTACTCTTCTTTTTACAAATGTTTTAATTTGTTATAGTGTGAAAAGGGATATATCAGTAATAGGGCAGTAATCATACAACTCAGGCAAGTGCTTTGCTCCATTTTTTAATTTTCTTAAATTCAACATTGTTATTTTCAAATATTTGCACATTTTTTCCCCCGCGTGTGAATTATTTTGAGAATGTTTTTAAGAAAATGAATAACAATACTCCATAATGTCCTCAGCTGGCTGACTGCAATAATATTTATTGCTTTTGCATTTGTGCTATGTTGAGGAACTCCAGTTAGCTACAACAAAGAGGTTTTCCTGTTCCAGGCATTTGACTAGATCTTAAATAGAAACTGCTAATAGGAATCAAATTGTATTTTTTTCCTTACTGTAAGGTTGAGTGACTGTTCTAACTACACAGTGAGTCAGATGATGACCTTTAAAGGAGCCTCTCTTGAAGGTCAGAATCATAATACATGCTTATTATAGCTCAGTGCCTCTACACAATATCAATAAATTAATCAAGGTTTTGCTTCTGTGCTTTCTAGGAATTATGAGTAATGCCAGGTACGATTGCTTTGTTGTTGCCAAATGTATTATCTTTTTATCATGAAAAAGAGCTCAATGACACAACTTGTCATGTTCCACTTTTGCAGTGGAGTAGGAGTGATGACAACGTGGCTCTGCATTTTACCAGAAGCTGCTCAATGAGTCAGGGCTGACACTTTGTTTTTGGACACTTAACTTGTATTTCCTCAGCTTGAGTTGTTGTTGCACATCAGAGCTGTACTGCTTATTTTAGAGGATCAAGAGGAGAATGTTTTGAATAAGTACCAGATCATTCCCAGTTGTAAATTGCTCCATTACTTTGGTAATGGTGTACCATCCATCTGTCTTTTTTCTAACCACTTCATCCAATTAAGGGTTGTGGGGGAGCTGGAACCTGTACCAGCAAAGAACGGGTGCAAGGTAGGATACACCCTGGGCGGGACACCAGTGTATTGCAGGGCACAAACAGAGAAAATAAACAGACATTCACACCAGGGTCAAGTTTCCCAGAAGTCAGATAACCTAAAAGTATGTTTTTGGACTGTGGGAGGAAACCAGAGGAAACCCACAAGAACACAGGGAGAATGTACAAATTCCATGCAGATAGCACACCAGATCTGGAACTGAACCCAAAGTTCCAGTGTTGTGAATACATTTAGCAGGCCTTACAGCTGCAGGTCTTATTGCATTAGCCTCTACCAATTTTTGCAGAGGAAAACGCTGTGAAAACAGCAGAACAATGGAAAATAGCTTTTGACTTTGGCATGGACTGTATATACAGTAGTGACATCCAGTCTCTGCTGTTATACTCCCGACAAAAGGACAGATAAGCAATTCATTCTTTGTCAACTAACTTATTTGGACCAGGTTGGTGCAATTTTTGCCCATTCTTTTTTGCAAAGTAAAAAGGCGTTGTTTTCCAAGTCTCTGCAGGTACCTCTTCTATTTTTAGTAAAGGTCTTCCAAACCTACAGATCATGAGATGGCCTCAGATCTTGCAAGCCACTATACTGTATGTCTTATGGCATATATTTTGGCATATATTTTACGACAAGCCAAGGGGAGATATTATGGGGAAATGGCGTATGATCCACGGTATTGTGTTTCAGATGAAAGAAAAAGGTTATGACATTAATTTCAGTGCAGGAGCTCCATGCATCTTCACATCACAGCCTGATTATGTAAAGATATTGTAGCACTTTTTGGTGCTAAACCAGTGGATGAATTCCTGGCCATGAAGTGAAACTCTCAGTTTCCCATGTGGATTAAGCCAAGGGTGTAGTGCAGGGGTGCAGTTATTTGTATGCTGGTAAGGAAGGATTGGGTAGTTTGCGTCAGTGTCACTAGATGAAGGTAGCCATTCCTTCAAAGCTTTCCCTTCTAAATCTCCCATTGAGTAACGAAGATTGGCTTATTCGTGTTACGTTTATCTGTTGTTCTGTTGTTGGGCATTTCTAAACATTTTTCATCATAGCATGTTTTTGTGTGAACACGTAAAATCATTCAACCAGAAAGAGCTGGTGCAGATCAAAGGTTCTGCAGGTTTGTTCCAGCAGAGATCTTAATCACAGGCATGTTTCAGTGCTCCATTTGAGGGAAGCTAATGGATTTGTTTTGACCTCTAAAGAAGCGATTGGGATTTGTAAATGGTATCAATCTTGTACCGTTTTTTTTTTAGTTTCAGAACCCCCCTACATTGAGGTGTGTTTGTTCAAATATAACCAATTTGGCTCTGTGGGGGTCATTGTCATTTTCATCTGTGTCCGTTCATCATAAATTGGATCACCTGTTCATAGCAGGGCTATTAACAGGTTGAGCAGGAAAGGTACACCTTAAGTAGAATTATTTTAAAACCAAGGACTGATTGCAGAAACAGGTAAATGACAGTCTACATAAATCAATTAAAGGCATCATTTAACACCTAACATAAATCACAGGCACCCTGCCTATGTAAAAGAAAAGTTTATTTACAGATTCCAATAAGATTTAAGTTACTGAGTGTTGTGATAGATTAGACCTGACTCTTTGAAATATTAGGTGAGATTCTGATCTTCAATTGCTCAAAGTTTTTTTTCGTTTTTCTTATTACTTTTGCTTTATTTGTCCTTAAATCTCTTGTACCTGCAGCAAAGAGTAATTTCTCTTGCAGAGGTAATACAATTGTCATGGTCTGTTTCTTCCAGCACCATTGAGATGCATGTAAGTTTTAAGTGCGATTTAGAGAGTAATAAACATAGTTTTAGCAGGAATGCTTCTGATGAGAGAGATAGTGCCACTGTGTCTGTCTATGTGCGGTTCACTATTTCAAAGTGGAATGTCGTGATTGGGAATGCAGAATCTCAGGTTATAAATCACTGCAAACTATCCAGCTTGGTATTACCCAGATCCCAAGAGTACTAACTCTTACATATAAAAGGGCCTTAGAGTAAGCATAGAACACCAATCACTAAATGTTTACAAAGTAATGTAGTCTATACTTATTTATAGCAGAAAAAAATCTTTTTAAGTGTGTTTATGGAATGATCTCTTTCAAGTTTTTACTTAAGCTTAAAGATATGTGTTGATTTCTATGCAAAGAATTTGGATAATTGTGACACTTAAAAGAAAGCATGGACAATTTAGAGCAGATCATTGAAAGGTTACAGGTTGTATTGATATAATATTTTCAAACATGACAGCTTAAAAACATTTATTTTAAAGGATTGAGGAAGGTGGTTTCAGGTTACTGTTGTCAAAACAATACCTGAAGTGATATTTTAATTACTGGCATGAGTTTATTACACAAAGGTATTGTTAGTTCATTGGTGGTAAATTGGGGTTGTCATTGTTTATTTTTTTTTACCTGAGTGTGCTAAACGAAATCGCTTGTTTGCTTCAGGATCCAGTTAACACTGCACAGATGTCAAATTACTGTTTTGCTACAAGAGAAATGTTTGAAGAATGTGGGTGGGTAAAGCATTTGGAATGTCTTGAAATGGGTGTGTCTGAAGACTAGGCAGAGGAGAGAAGGGTGATCTTAAATCTCTCTTAAATCTGTTTCCTCTTACACAGATGTAGTTAAGATTAACTAGGACTGAGTTGTTAACTTTCCCTTTTGCATCGTTCCAGACTGAATGCAGTAAAGAAATAATTACATTGATTATTTTGTGATAATAGCCTCTCTACTTATAATGGAAAAAATACAACTGTGTATTATTCCTTTCATTATTGAAATAATAGCAGTAATTTCATCTCAGTAAAGACTGAAATTGTGGTCTGGTAGTCAGCCAGGCTACATTTTCTGTACTTAGAGGCATGCCTTCAGTTGATGTTTTTCAATATTATTTATCTGTGGTAGGTGGTTTGCTGTAACTTGCTCCAAGTCCTGTCCATTCCTCAAGCTTGTTGAGATTTCCTTTTGATAGGTCTCAGAAATATATATTGCAGAAGAAAAAACACCTTTTAAAATGGCATGTACTATCATATCAAACATTCACAAACACAGAAACATCAAACACTGATTTGTATCAACAGTCTAGTAGTGTATTTTAAACCTCTACAATTATCCTTGTTTCTGTGGCAGTCAAGCCATTGTAAGAATACAGACAAGCAATGCCGCTTATTTTTGGTATTGCATTGAGTAAAGAAAAACACTATCTTAACATTTCTACAAGTTATATTCAACTTTGACTGGCAGCTTGACTTGAGCTTTTATTAAAGAAAAAAACACATTCTGTAGTAATACAAATAAATGGGTTTTGCAAATTATGCTGGCAGAAATTAGATGGGAGCAGTTAAGCAGTTATATATAAAAGCCTATTACTTATTACTTAATTGCAAAATAATGAAATTGATGGGTGGGTGTCTTGTTTCCCCACACAAAACATATAACATTGGGAACACAGTCTCTCCAGTTTATTTCCTACCAGCCAGCACTGTTGCAATGGAAGGAAGTCATGGAGCTAGCATTGTATGTATGTCCATTGTATGACAAGTCATTATGGATTGTTAGTTATTCGCTGTAAACTGGAAACTGCTGTTACTATTTTTTTTTACTGTTTTCACATAATGAGGAAATAAACTTGGGGATTAAAAAGGTGAGTTTAGTGTGTCTCATTACAAACAGGTAAATCAAACAGTGTTGCTGAACCTACATACTGTAGTATTAAATAGCCAAATACCACACTCTGCAAACATACTTCAGCTATTTTTAAACATGGACTCTGACTTATCAGCTGGCTGGCATTTCATCCTGTTCTTCATTGTACCTTACTTATGTCATGCTTTCAGTTTCTGCCCTAATGACTACAAGATCAACAAAATAACAAATAGCTATAGTGTTTTTTTTTCATTAATATATTGCCATAGGCTGCAGTTGAGCACTGTGACATACACAGGACATAAGAATGGTTATAAACAAGTGAAGGTCATTCCACCTACGGTATCTTGCCTGTTTGGTAATTAGTAGTTAATTAATCCAAGGATCTCATCCTGAAATTGGGGCAACAGCTTCAACGGGTAGCTTTTTCCACACTCCCGAGTGTGAATTGTCCAGGAAATATTCTTTATTAGAAAAATGTCAGTGATTATTTATTGTGAGGTAGTGTTTTTGATTAACAAGGACTTGCAGGGATCTGAAACTTACAAAAGCAATATGCTGAAATGCTTATGGAGTAGTGAGACTGCAGTACACAGATTTTTTAAAACCTCACCTTAATAATCTGAAACTACACTTTAAATTGGCAGTTTTAAGTTTGTTTTCACTTGCAAAATTGATTAGACAAGTGTTTGGTACTGGCACAGTTAAGATGTTCCTAATTTAGATATGGTATGGATGGTAGAGTCCAGAGGTTCAGAAGTAGTCTTGCAACTTATTGACTCTTGTCAAATCCATATATTCCATTGGAGAAAAGTGAAGACACTTATCTAAATAAAGCCTTTGAATCAAAGAATGGGACTGGTTTCTCAAACAATCTTTTTTATATACTATAAAGGTCTATTGTGTGTTTTGTCCACAATTTGAAAAGCCTAAATCAATTATGCCTTAACTGCTAGGAAGAACAATCACGGGAAACCTGAAGAGGAATGTGTCTGTCATGATCCTCTTTTGAAGTCCATAATCTTTTAACGTTGACCAGAGAATCATTCCAGATGAATTGGAGGCTGCTTTTTAAAGACTCTGGATTTTCCCTGTGTGGTACGGGAGCAGAGGGTCACTAGTGTAGAAAAGAGGGAATCAACCCATACCAACTGGAGTATAAAAGCCAATGCAGTCATCTGTGTGGTTTCCAGCTAAGATTGTGGACTGGATTGCGTGACAGGCACTCAGGCCATTACTATCCAGATCACATATCTCCCTGCACACTGCTGTGCACCCTGTTTGTTAGCTGTACTGCTGAGGCCCCCTGACCTAGGAATTTTTCCTAGACATTTCTGACATTCTCACCCTATCATTTAAAAAGCAGCCCTTTGCCTGCTTACATACTTATTCGCTTTAGATCTGATGATAGAATGTGGAAAATAATATTGCAGTGGCATCTCAGGTCTTTATTGAAGTGCGACCTTCTCTTTCCCATTGAAAGCTGTTACTCTAATGCCATAGTAAGCAGCTCTTCTGAGCACATATGCCATTCTCTATGAGACCTCAGTTGGTGAAGGACATTTTTTGCAGTCTTCATACCACTGTGTATGATATCACAGTTTCATTTTGTTTGTTCCGTGAAGGAGATGGCTTTCTCAAAGAGTCGGCAGCCATTAAACCTGAAATTTCCTATTTGTGATGTTCAGTGTGTGGACAGAAAAAAATCCTTTGTCAGTACAGACATTGAGAGTACAGTCTTTCAGTTACATTTAATAATGTCGGGAGCTAGACAATGACTTTCTGTCCTATATTTTTAAAATGTATTTGGAAATACAAAAGAGCAACATGTAAACAGCCATGCTGTGTTCTGTCCCAGAAACTTAGTAATAGCTTTCCGTCTTGTTTCTGTTTCATTCATGAGCTAGTTCCACATCATCTTAATGAACGGTCTTAACTAAAGTAATATTCTGGTTTAGCTGACTGTAGAGTAGAATAGAACATGTTTTTTAAGCTTCTTCTTAAGCTCCACAAGGACTGTTAATCAATGAAGGTTTCTTAATGAAGATCCTCTGTTGTGGATGATGGCTGTAGAAGTGGTATTATTAATAACCACACATTACCCTGCGGTAAGTTCTCAGCTGGTCAGTGTAGAAGTACAAATGAAAAGAAGGGCCTCCAGTGTGTTTTGTGGTTAGTTTATATGAGTCTGTGAAACCTCCCTTTCAAACCAGGGACAGAGAAGAATGGAGAATGTTTATGGCATAATATAAAATTAGAGGCTGTTGAACCGATGTCCACTCTATCTGACTGTTTGGAACTTGTTATATGTTGTTTAGTTTTAAGTACAAAGATACGTTTCTGTAAGTTTCTCACTGTAATTTACGAGTGCATTTATTTAAAATATTATATCTTTGATAGTAATTGTGAAATAACATAATGAATGTAGTTATCTTTTTTGATACAGATTATTATTTTCTTGTTATTTTATCTTGTTATTATGTTATTTTCTAGGATTTCTAACATATTCAATTAAAGGATGTACTATTGAATATTAGCAATATAAGTATTAATGCAAGTACAACTATAACTATGTACTGTATAACCTTTTGTTAGTATCTCCATGTTGTTCAAGAAAGCTGACATAGTAATTTAACAGAGATGCCATGGGTGGGGGGAAAAAAAGTTTGTTTCTGCTTCATAATTCAGGCTATATCACTTGTGTATATTTTGTTTGAAACTACAGAAAATGAAAACTCGAAGACGGTAAAGTTGAGGTTGACTATATATGTCCTATTTGTCTGTAGTGCCAGGGGGCTGTTGGCATATTGACTTTCACTAGATCTCACTTAAGTGCAATTGAGTTTGTCAGTGAAACGTGATCAGGTCAATCAGCTGTCACTCGAAGATGTTCCTGTCACCGCCGCTGAGATGTCAGCAGGCCCAGATCGTTTTTCAGATAAGCCTTTCCTCAGAACACCAATTGAAAAGCAAGTAATTAATAGTGGCAGACACAGGGCTCTCCATTTACACTCTGATCAAAGGAAGATGTAAAGAAGACCGAGAGGGCGGTGACTTTTACCAAAATGAAAGGTGCGGGTCGATGAAGGTAGTCATTTTTAATATGACAGAGGAGGAAGGAAGGAGTACTCTCTTGTTTTGTCGGAGCTTGTTTTATTTTTAAATTAAACATGTATAACCTTTGCCTTTCATCAGCAGTATAATGTTTTCTGGGTTTCTAAAAAGCAGTAGTAGAGATGTGTCAAAGCTTTTGCAGTTCTGCATTTTACACCTCAATAACTTGAGATTCTTGGTTAGAGGTGCTGTATACGCCGTTGTGAATTGCTGCAGTCATTTTCACATAATAACTGCTACGGTGTATGTACAAAATTTTGCTTGTAAGGGATGTCTGTGGGAAAAAAAATAGTTGTAGCTCTGCTGGTGTCAAGTTTGTGAGAGACACTTTCTGTGAATGGAGTCTGTGAATAAGCAAGCAGAGTAGAGATATGAGCTACAGATGTGGATACACTCTGTAAAAAAAAAAGGTCTTTTCCAACTTGTAAGTGCCAACTGATACGTAAAGTACACCATGTGGGTGCTCAGGCTGAGGGAAAACCCACTCCTCTCTCATCTGTAAAAGGTAGCAACCGGCAGTTTTCTGTATGACTGTTACAAATGACTATTAAAAGGATCTTTCATCACATTCATGTTTGTGGCTTTTACATTGAAAGAGTTAAAAGAACAAGGAATCTGCAAAGTTGGATGCCTTTAAAACTGAAACTGTCTTGTTTGGCAGCTTTCTAGCATAAAACCCATTTTCTTGTTTAATGCAGCCTAATTTGATTGTTTTGAAAGGTATTTGGAACCTGACACATTCATTAGTATACACACTTGTGCAACACCAAAGGTGTCTGAATTTTGGCATGCTGGGGTGTAGACATCAGTTTTGAAGTGTTTGAAACTTTTCCAAAACAACCCCAGGGGGCAACTTTTTTTGCTTGAACATTTTCATGGTTGGTGAAACTATCATAAAGGTCTCTTCCCGTGTGTGTAAATTTGTTACAACAAAAACAATTAAACAAAACGTAAGATAGCATATATGTGGATACATAAATAAGTGTTCTGATGGAAAGTACAGCCAATATTGTAGATCTGCAAATGTGTCTAAAATGTACTTTAACTTGAGCAAAGTGGAAAATGATAAGATTGGCCTGGTTTCCACACGCTCAGTGTTTCCTCAGGAGTTAATATAACACTGCTGATCAACAACTTATAGCTGTTATATAAAGAAAGTGCTTATATAAACAGTCTAAAAGTATAAGTTTTGGAGGGAAATAAATACTGTATAGCCAAAAATTTGAATCAGTGGTGGAATTTTTGAAAGAGCCTCACTGACTGGCCGTTCTCTCTGACCACACACAGAAATAAATGTTCTGTTATCTGAACGATTTCGCAAGGGACCGGCTCAGACTGTCCTTGCAAATCCTTGAATTGCTGGCAGGATTAGAGAGACTGAAACCTTTTACACTGCAGTGTGAGTGCCACAGACTTTGTGGAATGCTTTTTTGCCGTGACCTTTCACCCACACTGTGGTGAATGCAGAGCTGCCCCTTCTGTGGAGGGGAGGGGGACCTGTCATGTGCCCAGGTGAAAACAAAAGCTGCCAGTTAAATTCAGAAACCGAAAAGGAGAGTGCGAATCATTTCAGTACCATCACCAGAGTCGTTTTTTTAAGGAAGTCTTTGTTTAAATGTGATCAAACATATTCGCCTTTTCATATTTATTCCTTTAAAATAAACATACTGTCAGTACATAGTACTTGTAGACAACAGCTGTGGAATGTTCAGTGACAGCAAAATATATTTTTAGTGAGTATCAAGGCATATATGATTTTTGGTATTGCCACTTTTTTTATACAAAATCCTACACAAAAATATGTTTTACTGCTGAAGGGGGTTTTCTGTCCTAGCTCTGCTCTTTTACAACTCAGACTATTAATGATTTTTGTCTCATACAGCACTACCCTGTTATAATGTGACCATTATAGTGTGGGATCAGTTATGGTTGTGGCTCTCTTTTTACTGAAAATGCCAGTTTTACTAAAATGTTTTAGTTAAACAGATGAAGTATGGCAGACAGCAGAAACTGAAATACTTTCTCTGCTAAAATGAAACTACAGTAGGTGAGGTGCGATAAAAATGAAATTCGAGCATCATGTTGAAAACGTATAATGTCACAAAAGTCTACATGGTGTGGATGTTCTGGATTCCTGCTTTGTTTGGATTTCATTGTAATCTTCTCTGAATTTATCTAAATACAAACAGTGACTGTTTGACTTTACTTTATTTTCTGTCCCACCATGAACATGAAGGATATAAGAACTTTTTAGTGCTGTATCCAGCTTGACAAGTGTTATTTTTGAATACATAAGTTGAGAGTACAATAAAAGTTACCTTCCGTAAGGCTTGACCGGTTGTGTAAGACAAATTCTGTTAATAATCTGAAAGATCAATATTTAATCCCAAAAACAACAACAAACCTGTGATTTCTGGTTCACTCTGTCTCGGCATAGAAGGGTCTTAAGACGTTCAAGTTTTTTTTAGCGCTTAATATTAATTGTTCAGTGCCAACAGCCCTGTTATACTGACATCCTTTGAGATGATATGCAGGTGATTTCTATGACCCTGCTCTCCTAAGTACTCTGGAGTCTAAGATCAATATCAAGGAAGAGTAAAACCAGCTATTTTTGAGCTAAGTGCACTGCCGCACAAAGGCACTATTGTTTAGTTACTAAGGGGGGAAACCAAGGGTTCCCTTTTATTAGTTTAAGCCATCCTCCAGTGGCTCTCTGCATTCTTTCAGTTAAAGTTTAAGAGAGAGCCCTCTAAATGTGTTTACATATGACCATATTGTCATAATGGCAAGAAGGAGGCTGTTCATGTCCCATAACACAGCAGAGCACTGATACTGTGTCATCCCCCATTATGTTGAATAGCAGAAGGATTTGATGTCAGCATATTACAATAAGGAAAGTCCTATGTTTTTGCATAATGGTTTTACTTTTTAAAAGGATTATAGGATTTATCATCTTTAACTAACTTCATGAGAGGCATATCTTGTTAGTAACTGTTCTTTCGTGTTTTGTGCCTTTAAAAGAAATGTTGGTCTGAACATGATTATTTGCATATAGCTAACAAATGTTTGATGTGAAAAGTATAGGGAGAGCTATCCTGCTAATTTTGAAAAAATCAAGGAGAAAAAGGTTTTAAAATAAATCAGGTAAAGTATCATAAAGGGATGTACAAAGTACAAACAATTTTAAAAGAATATCAAACTAGTATGAAAGATTGATTTTCCTCTTGTACCCTTCTGCCTTCCTTTCTTTCCTGCTTGGGTTTCTTTTTCCTTGTAAAACACAGCACTGTATCCCACGCCAAGCCATCTCTGTAGCTTGGAGCAATTTTATTGACTGACTAATATTGACTTCAGCTGCGTCAGGAGCTAAATATAAGCAGTGAGGTAACAAACTCCAGGCACAGTTTATCCCTAGGACAAGATGTTCAGACAAAGTGACATGTTCTTTCCTGATATTCGGTTGAGTTTGGTGGGAGTTCTTTACGCTTCACATCAGAAACCCATGGGTTCATTGTTCTTTTTAATATTTAATGTCTCCTGTTGTTTTACACAGGGTGCTGTACTTTTCACAAGCTATATTATAAATGAAGAAAATGTCTCACACATTGACATGAAAGTAGCTTTTAAATTCAGTTGGGTATCCATCAGCTAAAATCAGTCACAAGTCTGTCAAAACAATGGATCCAAACACTGTTGACTGTTTGCTTATTTGCAGAGATTCTGGGGAAATCTTGGTACATTATAGGAGTTGCTGTTACAGAACCTTTTACTTTCTGTAATACTCGTTAATGTAATCTGGCATGTTTTCACCACACTTGTCTACAAGATTACAGAGGTTCCTCAATTGGCAGGGGTCTGTGGTCAGAAGCTGGTAAATATATACAATAGATGAATAGTACCTCTTTTCTGGAGAAGTGTAATCTTTGCCCTGTTTTTACAGTTGATTGTAGTTTGTTTCAGTGCTGAAGTCAAGAGAACAGAAATTAAATGGTTAGTTTTTAATATTTTTTCTTTTACCCAGTCAAGCAACTTATATATATTTTTAAGAAATCAAGGCAGCACAGTTTTTTTTCTAGAATATAACATGTTCTACTTATAACAGATTCATTTAAGGCTTTCATTGAGATATCCCAGATATTTCCTTATTCCTGATATGAGGTGCAGTTCATGAGATTTCACACTTACTCCATGCACATGAGTTTTCTCCTTTGCAGTCATGGAAAGATGGTTTCTATAGCAACCGATTTTCTTCCAACTAATTTTGACAGAACTAAAGGGGAGAAAAGAGACAGCTTCTACTAAATGGGCAGTTTCTCAGATGTTTTCTGAACAGCTAAACATTCCACAAAAATCCGTTCCGAATTATTGGAACAGTGTTCCTGAAAATCAAGGTCATTTTGCATATTTGCAGAAATTTCAGACTTCTTTAACCTCGCAGTCTGGCAGTACATAACGTGGTACAGTTAACTAGGGTGAATTGCCACACTTTACAGGGGGCATTATATAAATAACAGGGGAGAACTATTTAACATGTTATGTGATCAAAGTAGTTAAACCTCTTAAGGTTATGTTGTATGAATGCCATACGATTGAGTGTTGGCATTTCTGTTTGTACAATTCAACCATGTGTACATGAACAGAGTGGCTAACCTCAAACTCTGCATGCAGATGAGTCTTATACTGTAAGATCATAATCCACGTTTAATTTTTGTTGACATTACTGATCTGAGCACTTGGGGAGGGTGAAGGAATAAATGCATTTTAAAAACATAACCTGTCCAAAAATGGGCAATGACATTGTGAAGTTTCCCTCTGTTAAGTTAAGGACAAGCTTGCTGGAAGATTCTTTTTTTTTCCTTGGACACATTCACTTTTTCCATGGAGTCTTATCTCTCTCTGTGTTTATGCACCATTAGTGATAAATTGAACAGGTGAGGTTAGGTCACTTAGCAACTTATTGCAAACCACAGCAAATGTTGACTTTTTTTTTTAAATTGCTTTGCAGTTCACAAAGAATGTCAGAGGTGACTCATCCAGGAAGGTAAGAGATTTCCCAAAATTCCTCTCAGCAATCCTGGCAGGATCTGCCTGTAATCAGGCAAAACACACTGAGATTTCAGTTTCATAATCTTACATGATGGAGTATTGTAAGAAATATTTGTTAGTCTACAAATCATCAACCTCAGTGAAATTTTAGTTGGAATAACTTGCATTTTCTATTAAGGTATATAAAATGGATGATTTATTTTCTTGTTTTTCCCTTCTGAGAAAAAAACAAAAGACTTGAAAATGATTTTCTAGGTTTTTATATTCTTGATAATTGTATTGCATAAAAGGTTTTGTCACTTTCAAAGTTTGTGTATACAGTACAGTATATAGTATATTTTGCAAGTGAAGAATTAAAGAACTAAGGTCAGTAGTACAGATATTTTAAAAAGTTAATAAGTATAAGTACAATTTCTGTTGAACAGGACTACATTGTGAATAATCTGCATTTACAAAAAATATATTTTCTACTTTTGTATTGAAGAATATTAAGAAAACCAATCTTATTAATTCATAAACTAATTGGCAGAACATTTCTTCCTGTAGTGCTATTGCAGTCAGACTGTATGCCTTGCAGGAACTGATTTGTTTTTTTTTACTTTGTTGCATTTTTTTTATGCCCACAATTACAGTGCCTCAAGCATTTTCACTGACAGGAATAACCCTGAACCTTTAAAATGTTTCCTTTTCTGTAATGTCAGAAAGACCAGACCTCTTTAAATTGCCGGAAAGTTTTCGTTTTCCTGTAAGTCAGAAAAAATGTTTCTTGAGCTGAAAACTCTGGGATACAGCTCACTACAAATATAGAGCAGAAATGACTAATAATTTAAAGAGGTAGGGAAAAAAATAATGTTTCAACACTTTGAGGTGCAATTAAAATTTTAAATAACCACTGTTTAAAATTGAGAAATTCTAATAAAATTCTTCTAAGAAAATAAATTAATCTCAAAAGTTTTTAATTATCTAAAGAGCACTAAATACTGCACCTTGCAGGAAATAGCCTTGGTTTTCTTGAGGTCTGACCCAATACTTTTAATTTGCCTCTTTGTTTGATTTGCCTTGGTGGTATTTCTATGGATTCAAATAACTCATAGTTGTACTCTTGAACACATATCTAAAGTAACTGTTTTATGAAATACTTTAAAGAGAGTGTACTAGCCCATATTTTCAGAGTTAGTTTATTGAAGAATGCTAAATGATGTGTTTGACTTTATTGGTTTGCTGGCTGCATAACTGCAGCTGTCAAATGACAGGTGAAAGATAAGACTCTTTCAGGCAGCTGTGTGAGGCAATTAGTAAATAGATGTATTGGAAACAAAAAGGTACAATCAAGTAGTACAGCCAAAGGGTATAATCACAACTGAATTGAGGCAATTTAATGAAAATGTAACATTAGACAGAAAAATATACATTGTGTTTGCAAGTGTTTAGGTAATGGAAGCAATTACAAAAGTGTATTGTTTGTAATACCCTGCAAACCCTTTGAAATCTTATGTGTGATTTTATGCTCCCTTTATTGTAAAGCTTAAATCTGTAAAATCAACGCAGTTTTCTTAATAACCTATTCTAATGATCTTATTAATGACTCTGATGTGATGTCTTCCCATCATAAAGATACTGATTCTGATTCTTGCATAATTCAGTGTTTCCATTTTCCTTGCTGCTCTATTCTTTTCTTCAAAGATTTTTTAATGTTATCAAAATAAACTGCAAAGAGTAAAACCTAGTCCTGCAACTTAGTCTTCAATAATTTATTTCCTGTATAACAAGGGATGGATTTACTCAGTACTTTAAAACGTAGAGTCTATCTTAATTAGCCAAAATAGGGACACAGTAGAGATCTGACTTTTGCCACCTTGATATTGGTTAACGTTGGTGTGTGTGTGTGTGTCTCCATGCATCAAAATTTACAGTGGTTGTGCATGTGCAACTAAATGATTGTCTTGTAATACATTGAAATAACAGATGGTCTCTATTCTTGGTATCCTTTCAAGTCTCCTAAAACCCTCCTAAAATCAAGCAACAATGATTCTTGGATGAAGCAAACAACCTGTTCACTGTTCACTGTCAACATTGTTTCCTATTTTTCTATATTTAATAAAGTTCTCATAAGCTTTAAAAGGGTTTTCTTTTCGAAGTCTCTTTGGATACTTAAATGTGTGGGCAGATTTTGTGCACGTACATGGTGAGTGATTTATTTGACAGGATATACTTTTCTTTTGAATGATGTGTTTTAATTGAAGTATTTTACCTCAACTTCCCCCCTGGTACTATGGTGTACCACAGGAACCAGCAACTGTAGTGGAGGTTTGAATAAAGTAATAGAACACTTGGAAAGTGGGTATATAGGACTGTCTGGGATTTGTCCCAAGAGGTTATTTGTAATAGTCCAATACCATTCACTCTTCACACTACCTTGACAGAGCAGTTTTAATGTGGGGCTCAGTGCAAAACAGAGCATCAGTCCTGCCACACCTTGAGAGGATCCCCTGCTCCCATAATCCTATGTTTCTAACTGGGGAATGAATGGGAGTCTTTATTCTTGGGAGCAGTTGTGGGAATAGATGCTGAGACTGGGGGTGGGGGCTGCGAACTGTGAGGGGATCAGACTCCTAGGCGGCATGCTGTGTGAGTCCCATTCCCCCCCCCCACCTCACCCCACTTTTTAAGTACTCCTCATCGGAGTGGACACAAAGGCATGTTAGTATTCATTTTGTTTGTTTGCTCTGGACCTGTCAAGCCAGTCGCACAAAGCCGAGAGAGATCAGAGAAGAGCTTCTCACTCAATAGAACCCAAGGGGGTCTCGGGGGGTTAGTTTCTGAGAGCGTGGTTCCCACAGGGGAGGGTGGTCTTTTGGAAAGGGGAAAGGGAGAAAAGGGGGGGTGCTGAGAAAGAGAAAGCTGGAAGGGTTGGGGGGTGGAGTGTTGTCTCAAAGCCGAGGCAGCTATGTGAGGATCATATCAATCACTTGTTTTGGAGGGATTTGTTATTAAAGACGAGGGGAATTTTTTCCCCACCCTTTCTCCTTTGTGTGGAAGCTTCCTTGGACATCTGCCTTGTCCCTCTCAGTTTTTTTTTTCTTCAAAAGACCCAAACTACTGGGTATTTAGTCAAAGAGGGTTAGTGAAAACTATTTTCTGAAGGGGTAAGGTTGGATAGATTGGACTTTGGAGGGTTATGGGTGGGGGGGGCATGAGACTTTTTCTACTGCATCCGCTCCAATAGGCTGTCTAAAGGGACATTTCTTTCAAATTTAGTCGTTTAGAAAATGATCATTAAACAGTGATTTTTTTTTGTTAATGTTGCTTAACATTTATTGGTTTGCATGAATCACCAGACAACTCCTCTGCAGCTTCAATCTGAAGTGGCTTATCATGTAAACATTTTAAGTACACTGAATGTCAGCTCATGGAAACAATAATTAATGCCAGTATGTTAAAACATTGGTTAATTCAGAGACTATTTCATCACTCTGGTATATTCCTCTCAACCTTCATTTCTGTCCATAAGTACATTTGATTGAGTTTCATACAACTTCATAAGAATCTTTTAGGAATTTTTATGAAACTTCATAAATGAAAGTATTTATATTCTAAAATACTTTTTAAAAAAATAACACGTAAATGTAATAGTTTTGTAATATTACAGTTATGGACATAAATATGTATTTTATCATCGTCTTGGGACTAAAGCATGTTATTTAACATGCTTTCTTAGCCTTTCAGCATACTACTGTTATCACAAAAATAAGTTAAGTTTATAAGTTGGTAAGCCATTTGCAGATGCAGTGTAATTCATTTTGTATCTGTATATCTGAGCAGATAGTACTATGCAAGTTCCCTTAAAGTCAATTTTCCTGCAGTATTGCTTCTAAAACTGTGGTAAACATGTCGGTAAAGACAGAGGATCTTGTGCTATCTTTCCCTTAAGTATGCTATCCAAACAATTTTTGTTTTAACCCACAAAATGATAGAATGAATTTAAACTAAGATTAATACTGCTGTATGATCAATAACTAGCCTGTTTAAAATAGATTTTTTTCATTTAGTCTTTTTAAATTCCTTTATCGGTGTCTTCACATGCTGTGCAGTCTCCAGAAATTAACATAGTAATGTTAATGGGATTGTTGAAATTAAAAAGTAACCTTTTGCACACACGGAGACATCAGTCACTTCAAATTATAAACACATGAATGACCCAAGAAATGTAAAGGAAACTTCATCTTTTTAGTAAGAGTCATAAAACCTCAAAAGCATGTCTATTTTAAACAGTTATTGGCCAAGGAATGCAATTTAATTACTATATATGAGTTGGATAATTCAGTAAGCATGCAATTTTCTTAACCTTTGGATTCAAGTTAAACTGACACAGAACAAAGTAGACATTTTTTTCTTCATAGCAAATGATTTTTTAAAAATTGTATTTTATGATAGCCTATTTTTTAATTTAAAGTTTCAGTTTAGTTTCGGCTCTGCATCTGTCTCTTCAAGTTAATATTTGTAACTATGCTCTGGAGTTCCAAACCACTTCCCTTAAACTTGTGAACTGGGATACAGGAGCTTTCTTCAGATGAGACGTTGACCTGAAATCTTGACTGCCAAGTGATAAAATTGCTGTGGCATGCAGTGGCAGTGCACAATCTGTCCTTCCTAGTGTTCTGTCTTGATTCTACTGATGAAGCAGTTTCTCGCTTATCTACTGTATCTGATATGCTGTTTTGTGAGACTGTTGGAGTTGAATACCTGCCTCACATCACCCAGGTGGATTCTCTCCTTCAGTAATAGGTGCTTTAGGATCATTTGGGATCAATGGTACTACTGTATATAAATGTAATTTATTATTACTTGAAGAGTTCATATACATATAAGAATGTAGATTTGACATTTTAAAGGTTTTTAGAAAACTGAGGGACAGTTGACACCTGTAAATGTAGATCCCCAATATCTCTGTAGTGATGACACAAATGATCACAATCTAGTATTGCCCTGTCAGCCATCTCTTTAATCACCTCGTCCCTTCTATCCAAGTAAAATTGTAATAATCCATATCTTTGAGGTCTGTGTCAGGCAGAATATTTGGTTACAAACCAAAAACTGTTTATTTGTTAAATATCGCCCCAGGTATCGATGGGGAATCAAAATACGGCAGTAGTTTCAAAGCAGACCGGTGGCTGTGGCAGGTCTTTTTAGACGAAAGAACTGTTTCAAAAGTTCATATATTTAGTTTTACAGGGGGTTATGGTTTTGGATGGGTACTCTCCCTGAGGCTAGTGTGTCTTGACTGCAGGCAGGCATAGTTAATTTGACACTTGCCCTCCCCTTGTAAAACCGTATCCTCCTGCTGTGATTGTGCTGTGTGGTGAAAGTGAGACTGCAGACAGCTGTTTTAAGACTGGGGCTCCTTCAGAAAAGGCGGAATGGCTGCTTTTACATTAAAGAACCCAGTTCCCTGTCTTTAGAGGCTTGCAGAAAATTGGTAAACTTGCCTGTAAAAAGTAGCTTATTCTACTGGAAGCAAAGGTATCTCTGGGGAGTGGGGGCACATGTGTTTCACCAGGTTAGAACACTGCATGGGTGAGTGCTGGGAGAGTTCTCCTGATTATTGTAGATCGACCCACTCATGAGCCACTCTCCCAGAATGTGGCAGTAATGAAAATTGAATGGGGATCTGCGTTGAGAACATTGGGAGTATTTTTTGGAACTTGACAGTATTTTGTTCTGCTTTATTTTTTTCTGCTTTATAATAAAAGTAAAATTTTAAACTAGAAGTAAGACTACTGTACAGAGGCCATAATTTAAATTCCATCTATTCATCATTCATCAGCTACAAATTTCTTCTTACTGTATTTATAAACAGTATCGCACAACATTAAAATAATGAAGTGTTAACAGCAGAGGTTACATTGTGTTTTACAAAACAGTGTCTTTGTTTTGGCCATTATCACTGAACGTCTTTGGTAGGGGGCTACATTTAAGATATTTTAGTAAGTTGTATGTATAATGTCTTAAGTACACAGTTAATTTTTATTCACAGTTTAACACACTAATGTAAAAAATGTGTTGACATTTACAAAATATAATCTGCAGCTATCACATCAACTCACTCAACACGTGGTACACGTAAAATGAATGTTAGTTTTTGTGTGGAGTCTTTAAATGTGATCAAAGAAATTTGAAGAGATCTTTTGACTTTTATACATAAAACAGAACAACAGAGGGGCCACATATGAGAGGAGATGATTCAGCCATTATTCATTTTCCCATAGTGCCATAGAGCAATGGAGATACACTGGTGGCTAGTTTTCCTTCCACTTGAGCTCTATCTCTCTGATGCTAATCTATAACTGAAATGATCTGTCTGCTTGTGTTATTTAGTTTCTTCTTTAAGTCCCGAGTGACAGAACTACCCTACTTCAGGCATATGGTATCCAATAATTTCAGCACACACAACTTTACCCAGCCTCTTCACAACTTGTGGGGCTGTATTTCTGACTGAACAGCTCTTTCTAGTTGATCAATTTTTGATGAACAGACACAGGTGGGAATGACACTTTCAGACACCCCCCTAGTGAATGTTTTTTTTTCCTTCTGCAGAGGGAAAAGTCCAATTGTTTACTTTTCAGGTGGCACACATGAATGACTAGACACTTTAATGACACTTTCAGTCTAGTCACTTCCTGTTCCAAATCAAGGCCCCCTCACTTCTGCATGCATGTGAAACTCTGTTTTGGGATGGGTTCTTAGATTGTGGAAATGAAATACAGGCTGTTGGCTCTAGTGCCTAGCAACTCTTAAATCTCTTACCATTAAAAAAATCATGGTAGCTGGGTTAATACTGGCGTCACCACATGCTTGCGTGTGTGTGCACCCTTTAATAGATCGGCATCCCAATAACAATACAGTAGCTTGTGTCCAGGATGTAGTCCCGCCTTGCTTCCGAGGATAGAATCCGAGTGGTTATGATCCTCACCAGGAATGAGAGACTTTCTGATAATGGATGGATGGAAGACAGAAGGGCAGTGGCACAAATTGTGTAAACTAAAAGGTCAACCTCTTTGCTCAACAAGGTCGAAAGGGAAAGCGGTCGTGATTAGTAACCTATTTGAGGTCAAATTATCAAGCGTGCTGCTAAAAAGTCATTTGAGACTTCCCTACCCAAGGTTTAGGAAATGGAGCTGTAAAGAGCGTAATGGAAATCTGTACTCCGCAGCGGTGATCCAATTTTAAGCACACTGCTGTTTGGCCAAATGACTGGACATAAATAGCTGTTCATTTTTCACCACTACCTCAGCAGGAGAAATCAAACATTTCTTTCTTTTTTTGGAAACTGTTTTTTTATCTTTCTGAGGGGTACCTATAGTTCAGAAGATATATATTTTCATTACATATTTCATTTCAACACTCAAAGGAATTTGAGGTTAATCTGTTGTGCATATGCCCAACCCAAGGTGACATACAGTACAGCATTCCCCAGACAAGGGCATTTTCTAATAGAGTATACAGTATAGGGTTTTCTTAATGTGTTCCAAAGTAGCCATGATACTTTCCGCAGTTTTTAAGAAGCTATATGGCAGTTTTAAGATTTTACCTTTACGTAACCTGGCACATCTGTGGGTTCCTACAGTATGTGTGTTCTGGAGTAGCCCTGACCATATGCCTTTCTTACAGCATACTGTATATGTTTTCCTATACTGTATGTGTTCCATAAGAACTGTAAGGAGTTATGATGTGGTTTTGTACTTGACCAGAAGGAAAGGTAAAAGGTCTTATTTGGCTGCCCAATCATGTTGAGCAGTCAGTGTTATTCATTTTTTTATTCAGTAATTTCTGTAGCCTTCTATTGCTTAGTGACTATTCGTAAGCCATTCTACAATAGATACAGGCTGCATTCTATGAATGTTTAAATATTTTAAGAACACCTGATACTTGATTTGCCTGTAGCAGCCGCGTTTTTACTATTGTAGAAAGTTGAGCTAAAAGAATTTGAGAGAACGTGCCCCAGTTTATGAATACTAAATTTAGTTCCAGTTGTCCAAGCACATTAATAAAGGATGTAATCTGCATATTTTTAGATTTAGCTTCAGATCTTTAAATTCACAGGGCTAAAAGAGTTTTAAATTAAATTAAACTTTTGAATCAATCAAGATATAATGCATTATAATATTACTCATAGCTCATAACAGCCAATGTTTTTAAAGTAGCATCATGCCATGAATACAATTGACAGACAGCACAACATACAGTCTGTGTACCATGTTTCACTTCATTTCACATAATTGATTCAGAGAAAAGTCTTTCAGGTGTTTTTCTCCCCTCAAATCCAAGATGGTGGCCAAACCATTAGCATTTTGTGAACAGACTTTGGGACTAGCATGGCCCACCAATTTTCAGGTTTGTACAGTGTTTCAACAACAAATCTGAAAATTCTGCAAATTTTATCACAGCCAAGCTGGCATGACATTTCCTGTGACACAACTTCCCATAGAACTTTATAATCATGTCAGATTTCATGAGCTTTGATATAGAAGGATGGATTTCATAGGCATTTGAAAATTCAGGCAGAAGAAGGTTAAAATCTGAACTCTTATAATATGGTCCATCAGCTTCATTGCATGACTTCCGAATAATAATGTACTTTCATTTCCTTCATTATCTGGCACTAATTCTGTTAATTTAGCTTGACCCCCTAAAGGAATGAGGATTTTATTGTGAATACATTGTTGTACATAATAATATGTCTCATTTATTGGTTCCTAATGTGGATTCCTTTTGGTGAAACACTTGAGAATGATTAACACAGAGGTTATCATCCCACTGGCTTTGAAGAATTGATATGAGGTTATTTAAGTTTAAAGTTATTTGGCAGCAGGCTTACATATATCTTCAAAAGAAGCAGCAATAAACTGCCTTTTTGTCTTTAAAGTCAATGTCTTTAACATTCTAGCACTGAAGTTGAATGCAGGCAGTGCTACTGTTTGGACTGGGAAATGTAGAACTCATTGTTTTATAGCCGTACCAAGCACTTGAAGAGAGTCATTAACATGCCCCTAATTCCCTGGTCACATAAGTTATACTGTTTGCCATACAGAATGACAGTAGCCTGTGTTGTTTCATTAAGCACAAATGCTAGTTATTGAAAATTGCAAGCCTTTGATAACAAGCTAATTAAATGCAGACAATAATGAGTACTAGGTAATTTAACAAGAAAGCGGGGCACAATTTCACTTCCCTGTATCATTGTAACTAGTGACCCCTTGTGATTGAATACTAACAGTGTTTTTAAGCCCTTCGTGTACGTAGATGTTTAAAGTACAATGAAAACAATTATTTTCCCCCATTTTAAAAACTTCTCCACCATGGTTGTAATTTACTGAACAATATACAGAAAAAAGGAGGATATGTAAACAAAATAATATCTGTAACTGTCAAAGGTTTATGAACATATGACCATTGTTTCCTAGAACTTTTTTATATTTTTCCCAAAACTTTATATATTTTCATATATTGAGAACTTTAACTGCCTTTTTATTGATCCCTTTTCTGTTTCAACTAATATTTTCACAGTTTCCTTTTAACTACTTTATGTTGCATATGTGTTTAATATTTACTTAAATACATTCAGTTTTAAATAACAAATATGCTATGAAGCGATAAATTCATCAATTTTTTTCCTGCTCGGTGTGTCTGGTCATAATTCTGTATTTATTGAACTGAACAGAGCTATATGATGCCACGGGCTTATACTTTTCATAAGAAAATACCACAGTGTCTAGATAGTGGAAGAACTGTGGCATTATACCTTACAAGTAGAAGCATTAAATGTTTAGTAGGGACTGGAGGCAAAATCGATCTGAAGGTCACCATCTAGCCAGCTCACCTTCTTAAAAGTGTAACTTCTAATCATACACTAGGAGATAGGATGGAAAATTAATTAATTGTCAAGAGGAGTCCTTCCAATTTCAGTTTTCCAGGACAGGTGTTTTATTAGTGTATGTATTTTTCTTGTGAATAAAGATGTCATAAAAGTAAGTAACTATTTTGATGATGGCTTGTAAAATAAAGTGTAAATTGAAATTTCTGAATGCCATTAATATATTCGTTGAGACAGGTGCAAAAAGGAAAGATCTAGTTTTTGCCAACTAATCATAGTGTCTCCATCCTAAGAACAATATGAAACTGGCATATTGCAGCTGTCCATGGCCATCATAATGCATTTATTGCTGAATGCAAACAGAGAAATTCTGCTGAAGAGATTTTAACTAGGGTTCACTTTTGAAGTATCCAGTACATGAAGAACATTGTAGTTAGTATCTTAAATAGAGAGCAAACAAAGCATAGTTTATTCAGTGAATGACTGAACATAAATTTCACAAATCTTCTAGGAAATAAAACAGTAGATAAAACCAATTCATTTTGAGTCCCTAATTTTGGAGACAAAACTCAAGAAACCTGGACAAAAATGGTTTCAAACATTATCCACACATGTGGTTCTGTATCTTGTATCAGCTTGTGCTGTTACAACTTGATCTTACAAAGTCATGAGACTGTTTTTAATTTATAGCTTAAGAAGTTGGGGTGATTAAAACAAATATAAAGCTACCTCATTTTATGAACATCTGGAATGAAAATGATCAGACAAGGTTTACCTGATAATGGGCAATTCTGATGACAGCTGAGTGCATACCATATGCGAAAATTGAAGAAATGCTACATATTGTGGATTCATACATCTTGATGTGTATATCTGCACATTTAAAAGATGTCTTATAGTGTCATTTTTAGCTTGAGCAGTATATTTTTTGTCATGTGTTTGAAAGATAAGCCCATATCTTAACTGCACTATTCTGTACAGTATATAAAATTAATATGCTCTCACTCTGCTGAGGATAACAAACAATGTGTGTCAAAATAGCTAACACTGATTGCTTGAATAAATCTTTCTAGGAGATAGTAAAACCCAATCCCCCCCAATATTTTTTATTGTTAAAAAATGCTAAGAAAGCCACGTAACTAAGTCTAAATTTAGGCTATTATAATCTGGAGACAATGTAGCAAGTCAGAAATGCTCTGTGTTACATACGAGACATTGATATTGATTCTCACAATGGTCTATGTATTAGATGGGTATTTTGTGCTTTTATTCAACGATGAGGATATTTTATTTGTCCAAGATTGAACTGCAAATCCTTCTTACCTTTTTACACAACAACAGTAACATAAAAGCGAAGCTGTAACTATAAATGTGGGGAGATTTCTAATCTTTAGGTGTTGCTCTGTTCCTGCAGTTCAGCCTATGTCAAGCCTCTCATAGTCCCCACTTACTTTCCTTATTTTGAACAGCATCGGTTTTGAAATGCAGGGTGTTCCTGGTGGCCAGGGAGTGGGAAAGGCAAAGGCCATGGCAGACAAACAGTCACTTCTTGTCTGCTTAATGGACAGAGGACTGGCTAGAAAACCCCAGCTCTGGAAGAGAGGTTGTTCGGATGCCCAGCCTTTTCTGTTCTTTTCTTCTTCCTCTTTCCTGAAGTCACGCCTGTGCCATCTTTGTCCTTTTATGCTCGGAGTGGGGAAGGAAGGAAGATTAGAAATGACAGCTGTGCCTGTAAAATAGTTGACGTGACTGAAGCAACGTGCTCATTGTGGGCACCAACCCCCTTCCTCTCTCTCCCCCAACCATTGACGTTCAGGGAAAAAAAAACTCTGAGTATCTCTCTCAGTATTTGTGTGTGTGATAGGAATACATTGGAAGCTGGGATTTCTACTTTTAATTATGGACAGGCAAAGATGAAAGAGAAAATAAGTAGGCTTGTCTTGTGCATCTGAGTACATGTATAAACATGTGTGTTTGTGGGGATGAATAACAAAGACTTGGCCAGTAGGTGTTTTTTTTTTCCAGACAATGAAAAAATCTTGCTGTATTTTCAGATGTTTGATTGAGGTCGGAGGGAGAGACAGAAAGCTTTGAGGAGGGATGGCAGGGGAGAGAGCAGGCAGACAAAAAGCTGAACCTGTGCCAAAAGGCAACTGCCGCAGCAAGAGGAAAGACTCTGCAGTCAGATTAATATTTGCAATGTGAAATGGGTTTTATAGAGCAGGAGACCGTGCGGGTGAATAGTGAAAGGATGGGCTGTGCATGTTGGGAGGGGGGGGGCAGTGATGTTTCTTTGGACAGTAGTCTCAAATATAAAACATTTCCATGAAATTCTCATCCTAAAACACCTACTGACCAAGTCTTTTTTTTTTTTGGAGACAAGTGTTTTGTTTTTCCTCAAACTATCATTTTGTTTTCGTATGGCTGTCTTCACTTCTGGAGCAGCAAAGGATTCAATCATAGTTTTGTTTGATTTGTTTCCATGTCAATCATCTTCTGTGATTGGACAAATAAGACAATGTACCTGTTTTGTCTTTGTTCATAAACTAGTCACAGTGCCCAAACAAGTAAGTAGGTGGCAAACTGTTTTTCTGTACTTAAGACGTCCTGTTTTTCTCACTATTCATGAGAGGTGGGGAGGGAGTGGAGCTTGATTTTGGGTTTGGCTTTTAACGTAACTTTAAGTTCCATTTCCTCATACGCTTGATCTGGGAATGATAGGGCAGAGACTTGCAGTTAAGGCTCTCACTTTTATTTAAAAATGAATGTAGGTATTCCTGTTGTATCAGATCCAGGCCTTTGATTCAAAACTATTTCTATTCTGTTCAAAATTTGACATCAAATTTACAATCGGCAAAACAAGAAGGTTTCTGGGGGGTAAGTGTTTTTGGATTCATTTATAATCTCTGCCTAGCTCAGGTTCAGATAATTTAATTTCAATTGAGGTATTCTACCTTTCCATTCTCATTTTTTGTCGCCTTTAAAAAGAACTTCAGTAAAATCACAGATCCTTGTGAGGTCAGAAGGAGGACTGAGCAAGATTGTGAAGTTAAACTTTAATTGAAACAGTTATTCAAGTTATTTAAAGCATAGCAAAGTGCACCTACTCATTCTGGTGCACTGTCCTTCTTGATGCATGGCCCATCAGAAGGATATAGGTTCCAGGTGAATCCTTAGTCCCTCTTATCATGCTGAACTTTAGCATGATGAGAAGTGCGTTATGAATCCTCTGAAGAAATTCAAAAAGAACTTTGCTACATTTGGGGACAGAGCAGTGTAAAGGTCATTTTGCTCATAATCTCAGATCTCAAAAGCTGGTTTGTTTTTCTCCTTTTCAATTAACGTTGGGTGGTGTTGGTATTATATCTGCATGCAGAGGGATTATAAATGTAAATGAGAAACAAAATGTTAGTGAAACATTTTACCATCTAAGAGTGCAGTTATTACCCAAATAGAACCTGGAAAGCACCATTCAGGTCCATTGTCAATCAAACAATGTTTTGATTTCAGTTGGCATAAGGAATGCTAATATAATTATGATTAATGGAAATTGTTTCTCTCTTGTTATGTATAATATAGAAAAAAATATCATTTTCATTGACATCTTAGTTAAGATTCTAAATGGTTTTATCAAACATTTCTTTAAATATTGTATATATTCTGTTTTGTTCCATGGGAAGTTACTGTAGGTTTGCCTGACAAATGGATGAACAAATTGGATATTGGTGAGCAAAGCCAGATATAGGCAAGGATTCAACTACTTCATCTAGATGAAAAGAATAGGTTGTAAATCTCTGTAAACATGTATTACAAGCTTGCTGTCCACTGGGATAGATCCATTATTCTCCAGAAATATCCAGCTGAAGAGAGCAGTCAGTTGAAATCAGATCTGAGTAAATTAAAGATCTGGATATTATTACAAAGGCAGCCATGAGCCTGAGCTCATATTCTCCATTAGTCCTTCAGAACAGCAATTACTTTATCCAATCGCGGGTTACGGTCTAATTTATTTAACACAATTATCGCTCCTATCCAAATGGTAGCTTAGACATTTTGCCTGACTGTAGCTGATGCTTGCTCATTTCCTTCAGCTTGCCACTGTTTTCTCTTTTTTTGCTACTTGCACTTTTATTCTCACATTCTCATTTAGTTTTTGTTTCCTCTGTTACCCAGTTAGTAGCATTCTGCTCAATATAACTCAAATTTCCCCTCTTGTTTTTTTAATTATGTGCTGATTTTCTCTGCCCGTTTTACAGTCCCTTTTTAAATGTATTTTCGTAACACGTCTGAAACGGCACGTCTTTATTTAGCCTCTTCTGTTCTTTCCTGCATCTTTTTGACACTCTGATTGAGAGGCATCCCAGGTAATTGGAGAGAGCCTTTCCATATCAGATGGATGTCACCCAATCCCTTCATTTGTTTCTTCTGCTCATGTGTCTCATGACTGAATGGAACTAACACAGGCGTTGTCAAATTAACCAGCAGTTCTATTCACCTGCTGCTTTTCTGAAATTGTTTCCAGTGACTGACTTACAAATACTGTAATTTGACCAATTAGTTCAACAGTTCAAGGAGCATCACCAATGATCAGAGGGCAAGGTGGCCTGTATGTGTTGTACTCCATGTACTTCTGTAGTCAAGCATGTACCTTTGTGTACCTTTTTTTCTTTTAAAGCAGCACTTGGGAGAATTGACACTCATTGTCACTCAGCAGGAACAGACTCTCTTCAGTCCTAAAGAAAATGAGCATTGTATCTTAGTTATTTATTGGCAATAAAAATCAAATGCGGTAGAAGAATGTCAATAGGTGCTTCTTAGACTTTTTGATATATATATACTGTATGCAGCCTAATGTGTACTATATCCTTAGGAAAAGTCTTCACAGTAATTCTTCACCACCACAGCCTTTCAGATTCTTGGAATCAGAGAATTGTCCACTGGACAATTCCATGTCCATTGTGCATTATTTCTTTGATTAGAGTTTTTACTGTCCTTTTCACAACCTATATAGGACATACAATAAGTTTTTCGCTAAGACCTCTAAAATAAATTGTTTGACAGCCATTGGGAAACGTACCAATAATAAAATGTTACCCTCAACTCCACTGTATTTTAGTTCAACACTTCTTAGACCTAGTATAACAATCATGCTGTTTCTCTCCAGGTTTTGGTTTTTCTTATGTTCTTGTGTATTTTGAAACATAAATAGGGCAGCAAAGTCAAAACTATTTTTTTCTTTAAGGCAATTTGTATTTATGATCATGAGACTTCATTCTACACTCAGAAATGTACTTAAAGTGAATGTGTGTCAGTGCTTGTGGTCACATGAATTCACTGGCTTGGACACAAAGTATAGTTTTGTTCCAGTATGATCAAATGTATGCATGGGTAATCACCTAAAAATAAAACCTATCACCTGTTCATGCAATGCACAAATATACATAAACGGTTTAGGTTCACACTGAGGAGTGAATCTAGGTGTCGTTGCAGGTTGATTAGTAAGGCAGTCCAGGCATCGTGAATTGAAACAATGGAACCTGGGTGACAATCAACATCTAAGTGGATATCACGCACAGTTCAGGGTCAAGCAAAGAAGGTTGGCAGAATGTATTGATAGCTATTTTTGGTGGTTGTGACTCACGGTAACCCTTAGTTACTGAACACACGCACTTGGTGGTCCAGCACGTCACTGGCTGACACTCATTATAACAGGAATAAACGAAAAGATGGAAAGGGAAAAAAGTGAACTCTTGCTGTTAGTGTTTTCGAAATCCCACCTCTTGTTATCTGAGTGCTTGGAGGTTAATGCTTCAGCTCTTCAGCCTGTTTCATTGAGTTCTTTTTTTATTTATAAAGGCAATTCTGCTTGCTGAATTCTGCTTACAGTAGACATTTTAAGCCTTCAGCTGCAATCAAGTCTTTCTGAGTCAGCTGCTAAGTAGTTTTGCCAGACCATATTCTGTTTTGAGGAAGATAGTATGGTATAATTTAATGAATGTTTTTTAATTTATTTAGATGTAGGTTGTGATTTTGTAACCTTTTTCAGCCTCGGCACCCTCCCTGATGTAGTGTTCCATCAGTTTATCTACAAACTATGTGCGCACACACAAAGCATTTAGTGGATGCCCTTCCAGTTACACATGGAGTTTCCAAGACCGTTAGCCAGATACTCCTGTTGCTTGGTCCTATTTTAGTAGTGCTTACTAAGCTGCTTTGGAATGGTTATACTCTGCTTTTCATTTTTTTATCCATTCCCTCTTAGGAGAATGTAGATATTCCTGTTTTGTATATGGTTGCATTTGCCTTTTTAAAGTTTTGTTTTGCAGAATGTTAAACTGCTACATATTGCAGTGCCACTTTATTTTTGCAGAATGCTGTAGCTGTTTCAAATTACCAGTATGTTGCATTTATCAGTAAGTAAGGCTGTCATTTCAGAAGCTTGCAATCTCACCCTTTTAAATCCTTAATGTATATTTTTAAAGCATTTTTTTCTATTTGTTTCATAATCAGTAGTAAAAATCAAAGTGGTCCTCGAAACAAAAAAATGTCTTCAGAACAAGTATTTCAGGAGATTGTAAGTGTATAAAAGCTTGTGCGCTTTACTATTAGAATAGAGTTTTCCTGACCTCCCTAAAGCTGCTGTATCCTGCACTGTATTTCAGTTTAGATGCCATAGTCCTTAAATACAGTAAAAGTTTCCTTTTAAGAACAGACATAACAGCTATTGGAATATCCTGTTGAGTTCTACACATAACAGCAAGTAAAATAAAACTTTTGTCAAATGTCATCATTTTTTCTTTGGCTATTTACAGTTTCATTATGCTTAATAATTTAACTCTGCTTAACTTTGTTCTTTTTATACACCTGTATTTCCAAAACATGTTTCAGTTGCATTGCATGTTTGCATGAGGTAATGGTTTTGGCCCTAGAACAGCAGTGCCTCAGTCCTAAAGCTTATTGAATATCTTAATTCTTGAAACATTATAAACCGTACCACTTTATAATAAGATGTCGCAAAAGGAGATAGAAATTACTCAGTCTGCTTTAAACTTTCTGTTACTTAATGGTTACCTAGATTGTACATTAGAAAGAATTAGTGGCATTTTTATAAGAGAATTAACACCTTTCACATAAAGATTATGTAATGGCTGCAGTGTTGTTTTTGAGAGAAGAGGCTATAATGCTACTTAGTGAAATTTAGCAGCTGCTGGTAAGCTTTGGCACACAGAGTTTGAGACCATATCCTAAGGGTTTGGGGAGACCATGAATTCCTTAAAGGATTATGGGATTAAGAAGCTGAAAGGTGATGCAGTTTCTCAGAGACGGAAAATAAAAAGAGCAAGACCTGCAGTGTGGAGATCTCCTGTTAATGCATCTCTCAACGGCACTCCTTTTAATTAAAAACCACTGATTGAAAGATACTGGGAAGGATTAGGCACTTGGAGGTCTCCAGCACAGCACTGCTGCAGAGCACACAGCTCCCTCCACCACACTTCCCTTGGCCTTCCTGACTTTTCACAGAGCTTACTGGGAATTTTACAGCCAAGCGTGACTGCATAGAATGTTCAATGCAGATAAAATGTCCTGCTGCTGCATGCTCTGAGGAGGCGGCTTAATGAGTTGTCACTTAGCGATTACAGCTGAGAAGATGGAGCGAGAGAGAGCATGGTACAGTATATAGTGGTTAGATGTACTCTTGATTGTCTCTTTCCTCTTTACATCTTTTTGATTCACACTAGGTTATTTGAGAAAAGCAAGTACTTCATTTCGTAGCCTAGAGGCCCGGTGGCTTTTAATTGTTATCACTTGCCAGTAAATGGTGGCAAAGAAGGTCTTCTCTGAATTTGTAACTATCTGAGGTTCTGAGAACATTCCTTATAAGCAATTGTGTGTTGATCAGAAAGTAAAAGACTTGTCAGAAAGCCACTAACCGCTTCCACTGTCTGGCATTATTGCTTTAGCTGCTTGGACAACATGGTACATGGTACCCTGCACTAAATTGCCTGGCGCCAAAATTCTTCAAAGTTGTCATCCTTCATTATCATGTAATATAACATCCTCAAGCAACATTCAGAATCTGAAGACTTTTTGTTGTTTTTTTTCTCTTTGTAGTTTTGTTGACACATTCGTTGGCTTATTTATCTTGGGCAGTTTTTCCTAATGTAATGAGCAGAGGTCACAGTAGAACTTTATCCCTTTTACATTTAATGCCATTTTTACTGTGTGAGCTAAACACTGCTGGACTAGAAACAGTCCATAATTTGTAGGTTTGCAGTGATTCATGCTATGGCAGCACATACTATATAGACCATTTTATGTTTAGCTGAAGTATTATAAGAACAGTATTTTTTAAGGTTGATGGAAAATATTTAAATCCTGTTAGAAATTCTCTGTTTTTTTGTTTAGTCAAATATTTTCACTTTCATTTCTGCCAGCAAAGCGTTCTGAAATCCCTGCTTGTTACATAAGCATCTAAATTTAATTTTCCAGGCATCTAAACATGTCTGTTATTGGTGTCTGCTATTTAAAGGTTAGTTTTTCTTTATCATACTTTATTTATAATTAGATTATCTTTCCCATGGATTGATGGATAATATTAAGACTATGAAAGGGAGATAATAACTAGGAGTTAAATAAGCATCCCATGTACTTTACTAGCCTGCTATTCATTGACCTAGCCCAGACACAGATCTCTCAGTATCAACTGCTGAATTCAATATAAGCTTCAGGTGTTCAAGATGTTTAGTACAGTGAAATGATAATCTTGCCTTTTCTTTCTCTTGTTTGGTAATGTCCTCGTCCTTAGAATTTTAAAGGCTTTCCTTACAACTTCATATAAGAATGTAGTTTTCACTACTTGCATTGAGTTTGGGCTGTAAAATCCATTTGACTTTTTACATTTTTTCTCAAGAATTTTATAGCTCTGAGCTTATAACTAAATATTGAGAATGGAGCAATTCTCAATGGGACAAGGAATATGTCTTAAAAATTTAAATTGACTTGTGGGTATGATATGACAGAGTCTGTTAGCTATATATTTTGAATCTTGAATTTACATTTGGAACACCTTTGAATAATATTTTAAATGGCAAGAATTCTCCCCTATTTCTCTGTATTAAAATTGAACTTGTGAAGTTGCAGGTCATTTGTGAAGCAGAGCTACTTGTGCTACCAGACTGAATAAATGCCTTGTGCACTTTTCTTAGCGCATGAAATTTTAGGGGCCAATACGACCATATCACCAAGATAAAGAACCCTCTGCAAAGCTTAACTGTAACCACAGAGGAGAAAAGAAAACTTCAAAACCTCTTTTATGCTTCAGGCTCAGCTGCAAAGCTGCAAAATGGAAGCTGACCTGTGCTAAAAAACAAAACTGCGGTTAAACTTCAAGACTGGTTTGTAGCTCTTGGCTTTCAAAAACAGGATGATTTTACAAAACATGCATGTGTGAGAAGTACAAGACATTACTCATTTCACTACCCATGCTTAATAACCGTAAAACCACAATTTCTTTCTGTACTTTTTGTTCTAATAAATAAATTAATTAATTAACTATTACCACCTTCTATGTCATCAGTAAAGTAATCTATCAAACCTTCACAGACTACTAGATGGTATCGCTTTATCTGTTGTTTTTTTTGCATATGCATTTTGCCCATGTGTTCTGGATTTTAAGATGGAGCTGACCCATATAAACAATGTCAATCCGAGCCTTTCTCAGTGAAGGCACTTCCATTTTCACTTTGTAGGACAAACATTTTCTTAATGAAAGTGATTAACTTTCAAAAGCAAAGCAGCCTTCGCAGTGCAGCGACTTGAACAAGTCAAATTGCTCGAATGCAAGGAGATCTGCATTTTGTTTTTCTTTTGATTGTTTAAATACAGGGCAGCTGCAAATTCAGTGAACCTTTCCAAGAGTTGTACGAGTATTTCATCTTGGGATGAAACTGGGGAAATTATCTGTCCTGATTGTTCAGTGATGTACTGGCATTCCATACCAGAAATTGTCCTCCAGGATGGGAATAGTTTCCTAATATAAAAGGATGCATGGAATCTGATCTGTTCCACACATTCTGACATCCAATATTATATTGGATTTTCCACTTCAAAACCATGCTGCACAACAATGCTTCCAGTTTTTGGTAGGTTTTTACCAATTGTGTGGTTTGAACATCTCGGCACACAACACTGGGCCCTGCAACCTGGCAGTGGAGGGGAATCAGGACATTTTGGCAGGTTCTTCTAATCTTCCCACCTGAGCTGCTCGTTTTTAGCACTTCACAGGTTATGCTTCCCTGTACAGATGGTTCAGCATTGATTGGAGGAGGAGGAGGCACAACCTCCACAACCTCCCCACGAGTCTGCATGCACAGTCAGCTGGTGACATGGCCTGGTCTCAAACCTATGACACCTGGATCATAGAGCCCAACTTGTATTGTATGACTTTATCCATCTAATGATTTATGGGAATGCTGTTTGTCACACTTTGTTATTCTCATTATCCAAACCAAAATTGAATAGGATAAGCATCATTAAATATGTATTCATGTAGTGCATGACACAGTGGTGCAGTTGCAGTGCTGTGCATTGCTGCCTTGGGGCTGTGGATTAAATTCCTAGCCTGGAGTGCTCTGGTTGCCTCTCACAGTCCAAATGCATACTGGTAGGCTAATTGGCTTCTGGGAAAAAAAAGGGTCTGGTGTGAGTTTGTGTGTATGCCCTGTAATGGACTGGCATCCCATCCAGGCAGTACCCTACCATGCACCTGTTGATTGCCAGGATAGACTGTGGCTCCCACGTAATCTTGTGTTGGATAAATTAGAAAATGGGTGGAAGGGTTATTCATGTAAATGTGAATATGCAGGTACACATAATTCAAATACTCTCTCTTTGTGTGTTTAAACGTCTAAAGGAAAAATAAAACGGTGATTATCTGTGACCATATCTCTCTAATGAGACATAGGGATGATGTCAGAATATTTGAATGCGGGGGTGATTTTTTCGTTGCTTCAGATTTCTGAGAAAAGACTAGGCTGTGCATTCATTATATTAGCATTTATGCATTCCTGCTTGTGAAAACCAAGATTATCATCTGAGGGAATAACATATTGCTGAAAATAGAAAACAAATCTGATATGAAAAGTACATTTTAGCATTGTGTATACAATATATTGTTGGGAATCATCTTTCTGACACTCATTAACCAAACATCGTACTGTCTTAGTAGTACATATTCCCTTTCCACTTGTCCACCTGGAGCCAAAAATCACCAGTACTGAGAAGTGTTCTCATTTTCCTTCATGATACCATAGTAATTGCCATATGCAAGAGATTACAAAACATATCAACTCATGAAAATGCGTTGTTCTACAATTAAAGCTGTTGTTGTTTGTTTCCCATCACTACAGCCACCATCTCCAGTTTTTTACATTCTATCTCAGAGCTTCCTGAATCATTGGATTTTCCAAGCCTTTTTGTTTCCCCTTTTTCTGTAATCCATCTGGGTTTGGTACTCACTAAATGGTCTATATCCAGTTGCCCCAGCCACTGATGTATTCTCTTACAGATTAATTGAAACATCATCATTTCTTCTTTCCATTCCTTAAAAATGGTTTCTAATATTCTTCTGATATTAATGGTGAAGTGCATCTAGCTTCTAAGTACCTTTGCAATTGGCTGTGTTTCAATGAGTTACATAGGTATGCTGATTACCTTGTACACATTGAGTTTGGTCTTGAGAGAGATGTTTTTCAGTTGCCACAAGTTTTAAATTTTCCAAAACTGGCGTTTGGCTGTCTATTTCTTATTCTTACTATTGTGGAACTGCCAAATATCAGTCTACTTCAGCCTCAGATAATCAGTATGACCTGAGGAGCATCATCTTACAATTGAAGTGTTTAAATAGGTTCCAGGATATTTGTCTGACATCCGATGAGTTGTATGGTGCCTGATAATATACATTTGCTTTTACCTTACAAGCAGTAACAAACCTACTAACAATTTCTTGTAAAGTTAAAGTTAAAAACACATGCAAGAAGAAAACATTACAGTCTTTGTTTCTGAATGTTAATTTATATATTTATAATATTTTTTAATAATCTTCAACTGTGTCTAGATCTTTAACATCTATCCACATCTCTGTGGAAAGATGATTCAAAATATACAGTTACATAGTAAGTCAGTAATATTACCTCACAAAAAGATACATTTTTGATGATGCATTTGTATTGTTTGCTATTGGGACTGTCTTAAAAATAGGGCCCCAGGTGACTAGTGAGTTTCTGCTATGCTAGATAAGAAACCAAAATAAAATTAAATTTGAACATGCAGTGGAGATATCTAAAGGCTAGTTGATTAGTGCTTTATTTTGATGATATTTTCACTGATGTTTCTAGATTTGGCATTTTGTTCAGCCAAAGATAATGATTATGATTATCAATAATGTTTTGTCACCATTATAATTTCACTACAAGAATGATCATGATGATTAACTTTTGTCCCAACCCAGAAGAGTCCTAGGGAACTTGGTATATTTATGGGCACTATTGTTGTCCAGATATAGGCACTCCCTAGCTTACATCACACTGTACTTTCATGTCATCTTTACTTAAGACCACTGTAAAGTAAATGAAAAATGTTGATTTGTGATTAATTTTGTGGGATTGTTTTTTAAAGATTCAAATGTAGGTGAGAACTAGTTACACTTACACAGTACCTCCTTAAATAACATATTCTGTGTAATTCCTGAGTTTTTATTTTTCCTTAACTTAACTTAGTAAATATTTAATTCATGAATGATTTTATCTCATTTAATTTCAGAATGTGTAAAATGTATTGAAAATGTGTTCACTTGAGCTTGGCAGTGCTTTGGTAAGGCGTCATGAGTCCAAGTTATGTAAAATGACTTAAAGTACAGTTTCTAGTCCCAAATTCTTACATAAATTGAGGACTGTATTATGGATAATACAGTATATATATCCACATATTGCTTTATACTAAACAACATTTATACTTTGCTTATCTTTGACGTTTTGTAGTATTGAGATGTCAAGATGTCTTTAATAATAGATGTTTTTTGTTTTTATTTACAAGTAAATATGATACAGAGGCACCTGGGCATACCTTTATATTTAATTTACAGATTGGCTCTAATTAAAATATGAGTGATCAGATACATTGGAAAATAAAATATGTGCCTTATGTCTCAGAAAAATATTATATTCAATAATCTGGGTCTTGGTACAGTTGTTAGCATTCTTGCCTATCTGTAAGGAAGTTAGAACACTCATTTTTTCTTTATTTTAATTTGTTCTGTCCTGAAATTGATACTATTTGGAGCTAAAATACATACTTTTGAAAATGTGTGTATAAATATCTGTGTTGAAAATAAGACTGAAATTTTCTTAATACACAGGGAACAACTCGTATTTTAATTAACCAATATTTACCCAAATTAATTTACTGACTAGTGATAAAATCAATGCATTTCCTGTGTGATCATATCATCACACTAAATTAAAATGGTTTCTGTTGATGTCCTACCATTCTGAACCATCATATTGCTCAATTCACAGTGAGGTTTTTAGGATTAAATACGTACGACAGAAACATACCTCTACCTCTAGAGACAAAAATAATGGCTCAAGATAGCATTTACATCAGAACACTATCTGCAAATAACATTAACTGCACACTGACAAGATGTACTTATGTTCTCAGTTGTGCTGGGAGTGCATTTTTAATGTTTTTTGTTGTTAGACTTCTCTGTTTTCCATAGATCACATTTCAAAATCCCAGTTGATATGTCATAGTTGAGAATTGTTTTTTTTATTTACTACATTTGCTGTGTAAACTTACAGAAGTGCTTATTTTCTTCTGTCTCCATAGATCTATGAGAAGTCTTTCAAGCCTACTGAACAAAATGAAGGTGAACACCCTGTAGACTTTCTTGGAGAATCCATGAAACCAAAGCACCAGCCCAGAAGCACTCAGCACCAACTCGATTGGTCAAAAACACCAGTGGGGGGAACAATCTCCCAGGGCAGTCTGACCGAAACAGAATCTAAAAGAGAGCCAACGGTAGTTAACAAGAGTTCTTTTCCAGATTCTGCAAATGGTCTTGCCAAACCACAGCAAAAAAAGGTCACTGGGAGCCCATCTGTAACTCACTTCAGTACTGGATTGTCCAGCCAAGTGAGTGGCTCTCTAGTTCAGCCAAGCTCCATAGCTAGTATGCCACAGATGCCCAACCAGTCAGAAAGTACTCGGATGATCCTCAACTCTTTAAACAAAGATAGAGTGGTACAGGAGGCAGCTGAGCCAATATTTGGAAACATTAAGAGGAAGTATGGCAGGAAGGACTCAATGAGGAGTCTGGTAGCTCAGAACCCAGAAGCACAGTGGGGCAAAAAGGCTGAAAAAGATTTTGATGCTAAAATCCCAGAGACTATAAAAGAAAAAGAAGTGCATGAACCTGAAAAAACAGCAGAATCACCCTGTGGGAACAGTGAAAGCTCTGGAAAGGTTCTGGAGAAGGAGGGAGACATCATACCAGGAGCTGTTCCTCTGCAGATAGAAGACTCCAAAGGTTATCCTGGGAAAAAGAGACGATATCGACGATCATTCAAAGATCAGCTTCCTGTGGAGAATTTATTGGAAGAAATTCAGACTTCTGATTTGGCTGAGAAGAATGATGTAGGCAACAGAGGTCTGCCTGAGCCAAAAGCTGCCATTACCAACAAGACTGAGTCAAGAACATCTAAACTGATGGAGAAAGAAGGACCACATGAGGCAGATGAAGACAATACAGTGTCTGTCACTGAATTCTCTGAAATGTGTAGAAACAGACTTCGAAAGCCATTGCCTGTGGTGAGACCTAAAATGGTTCTTGATTCAAACCAGGCTATAAACAAGGAGGACAATGATAAACTACCAAAACCAAAGGCCAAGGCAAGGTGGTCTTACATCAAGTCCAAAAATTGCAGCCTCCAGAAAGATGACAGCAGTCCAGCTGCAGTTGTTGCAGAGCCTCCTTCAGCCTATCCTATTACACCCTCCAGCCCACTGTACACTAATACTGACAGCTTGACAGTTATCACACCTGTGAAAAAGAAGCGTGGGCGCCCAAAAAAGCAGCCTCTACTCACGGTTGAGACCATACATGAGGGAACTTCTACTAGTCCTGTAAGCCCTATTGCTCGGGAGTCACCTGGCTCTTTGAAGAAAAGGAGAAAAAAACGTAGTTTGATAAAGCTGGTGCAAATTGCTGCTGCAAATGCATCCCCAGCTAACCAGATGAAGCTTAATAAAAAAGTAGGCAATTTAGGGATCCTGGATAAGAAAACCATAAGGACAATTAACAAGATGAAAATGGTAAAGAGGAAGAATATATTGAATGAGATTTATAGCAATCTGGCTCTGCAATCAAAGGTTCCCAGGTCAAATGTTGTTTCAACTATGGCATCAACTATTGAGGCCCGTTTGGGTAAGCAGATCAATGTGAGTAAACGAGGGACTATTTATATTGGCAAAAAGAGGGGTAGAAAACCTAGAGCTGAGGTGCAGGTCCAGCAAGATGAGCACAAAACCAGTGATAAGCACCCGGTGCCTGTTCCTAGCCAGTTTGAGAACCCAGTAGTGCCTTGCAATCCACAGCCCACAGCTGGAATGCCTTCTCCCAGAGCTACACAGCCTTCTGTTGCCCACGCTGCTGGAACTGGTGGGCTTCTCTGCCCTGCCACAGCAGACACCAGCCTGCAGGAGCTGAAGACCATGCCAAATCTGCAGCCTATTAGTGCATTGCCCACTAAAGCCCCCAAAGGCTTACACAGCAGCAATTGGAAACTTTCTCCACCTAGACTCATGGCGAACTCCCCTTCTCATCTGTCAGAGGTAGCTTCCCTCAAAGAGGTAACATTGTCTCCTGTAAGTGAGTCTCACAGTGAAGAGACAATCCCCAGTGACAGTGGGATTGGCACAGACAACAATAGTACGTCTGACCAGGCTGAGAAAGGCCCCGCATCTCGCAGGAGGTACTCTTTTGACTTCTGCACCCTTGAGCCTTCTGAAGCTGCTGCACTGGAGGCCAGCAAGAAAGCCAAGAGAGGGCACTGTTCCAAGCATGTAACAGCAGTAGCAGTAGACTCTTACCTAGCCCATGAGAGCCTGAAAAAACAGAAGCATCGCCGTAAGCGCAAGGGTCTGCAGAGCCGAGATGATCTTCAGTTTCTGGCTGACCTTGAGGAGCTTATTGGCAAGTTCCAGGTCTTCCGCGTCTCCCATCGGAGCTATAGCTTCTACCATGAGAACTCGTATCCTAGCATCTTCCGGATAAACTTTGACCACTACTATCCTGTGCCGTACTTTCCTTATGACCCACTGCACTACCTTCGCAGGAACTCTGAGATGAAGTCTAAGAAGAGACGTGGCAGGCCGGCCAAAGCCAATGAGCCTATGACGAAGATGCCTTTTCTCCAAGGGTTCGGCTACCCGATCCCCAGTGGCAATTACTATGCACCCTATGCAATGCCTTATACGTCGATGCCTATTGCCACCAGTATGATGAACTTGGGTTACTATGGTCAATATCCAGCTCCTTTATATTTGTCCCATACTCTTGGGGCAGCAACGTCTCCTTTTATTAGGCCAGCAGTCCCGCCACCCCAGTTTCATTCTGGTGCTCATGTAAAGTTGACTGCTGCTGCCAAACACAAAACCAAACACAGCTCCCACCAGATGCCCTCTACTGGCATGGATGAAGCCCAGTCGTCTTTAGTGGCTCCCAAAGTTGGTGCCAGCAGCTTGCCAAGTGGCCGCCTCCACAAACGCAAACACAAGCACAAGCACAAACACAAGGAGGATCAGCTCTCGAGCTCCCAGAGGGAAGACCTAGGCGGACTCTTCAGTGGAGCAAAGAACCCCAGCTATTTGAGCCTTCTGAGCGAGAGGCTTGGGATGCCTGACAAAGAGCCTTCTTTGCCTAAACATAAAGACAAGCAACGGAACCAGCAAAGCACAGACACTCTGCAAAGAAGTTCCAGGAACATCTTTGAGGTTGATACCCTCTCTACCTTGTCCCTCTCTGATTCACAGCAATGGAAACGCACCCGCGAACGAACTGAATCTGCAGGTGACTTCCACAATGCCTGCACCCGCCAGCATGCTGAAACCATTAGGACCAGTTCTGACCTGTTTGGGGAGCTGCAGTCTTCTAGGGATGGTGAATCTGGCATGAACAGTCGAAGACGGAGTCTGGAAAGCTTTGGGATATACAGGGAGCAAAACATTGTCCCATTTAAGAATGGCAGGAAGGAGAAGGTGCAGCAGATGTATAATTGCCCGAGTCCTTCATTGACAGGTAAAATTTATTTTTAATACTCAGACTATTTATTTTCTTTAGGTGCTTGTATTATAATACATTTCTCATGTAAGATTCATTATGATATTATGTACAATTATTATTATGGTTTTAGCTTTTATGCCATCAATTTACTCCACAACTCTTTTACTTGAATATGAACTAATGTGAATTAAATTGTACATTTTAGGCAGAATATGGATAAGGTGTTAGCTTGGCATCTTTTAAATTTGATGTGCGGTTTTAGTATTGATTTGCAACTAATTAAATATTAATTACTATATTGACTAATGTACTTTAAATTTACTGTACTATGCTGTCTTATTTTGAAATGTCACCTAACATTCCCTCACTCAATTAAAAAAAATTGTTATAGAAAATATAACAAAATATTAATTCACCACTGTCACTAAAACCTTGAAAAAGAAAGGTTAGTTGGTCTTTTCACTGTTGTCTTTTCCAAGGCAATTAGAATAAATGAGCTTAGCATGAAAGTGGTTTAGATTTACATTAATACATTTACTAGGCTTACACCCTTTTTTTTGCTTTAATATTTAGTCTGCAAGTATTCTACTGCAATCATCTGTTTCCTCACAGATGTTTTAAATAAATCATCCACACCTCACAGCACTTTGTTTCAGTGAAATTACACAAAATTAAATGTTAAATTTGCCCAGTAACAGTTCTTCACAATTCTGCACAAAAGGATTTGACATTTTTATGTTTTTTTTATCCTGCAGATAAAACAAACAACAAAAATTAAAGACTTCTGAGTCCAGTAAAATTGCATGTATTTAAAGCATCGTAGCAGGTAAAATTAAACAATTGTAAACCGAGGAAGACAAGTATGATATCGACATTACTTTTTTTTTCTCTCCTACCAGTGGTCTACTAGAGATATATTATTAACACATTTTGATTTATTTTCTACAGACGTGTAATAAAAAAAGCTCCTTGTGTTAAAAGAACTGGAAAGCAGCCAGCAGTTTAATGAATCCGGCCTACTCCACTGAAGGGAATTGGGAGCCCTGGGCTCAGTTAGATTACATTCCCACTCCCTTGAGGAGGGGGGGGGGGGTGAGTCACATTCTGCTTCCCCCACCCTCACCCCCAACCTCCTTGCTTGCTGCTGCATTTGGCAGATCCACCTCTTATCAAAATGGAAGAATTGTTTCTATAGGAAAAGCCAGCAAAGTAGATATGTTACAGTTACGCTCTTGACTTGTCATTGAGAAATATGTCAGAAATGTTCATTAATTTGATTTTTTTATAAAAATGCTTTCGAAATTAATTTAAGGAAAGAAACATTAAGTCTTAAATCTTGCATGTTCATTGTTTATTTATTGCATGATAATATATAAAATAAAGACGGATCTTCAGCCATAAAATGTGCATATTCCTGACTTATCAGTTTATCAGGCTAAAATACTTTGTTTTAATTTGGAAACCAAGGAGTACAAAATAATGCCATTTTTATCCTTTAGAAGTTCATTATCGGTCTAGATCTAGATATTGAATTACTTGTTTAATTTACAGTCCAGCTTCTTATGTAGATGGTATTTGATTTTAATAGACTACTGTCATAACCATAATTTCAGAGTTATGTGTGTACTGTATGACAGTGTTTTCTTTAAAAAAAATATGTATCCTATAAAAAAGTACAATAGCAGAAGTGGAAATTTAATGTTAGTAAAATATTTAAGTGTGAATTATTTGATTATTCAAATAAATAGTCATGATGTGACTTTCAAAGATGGAAAATTTAAGACTCATGGAAATGATAAAGTCCAAACGATTGCTACATCTATGGGTAACTTTTGTCTGCAATTATGCCTAATGAAAAAATTAACTTGAATAAAACTGAATGACAGAAGCTATTTTAAAGGAAATTGGAGCAGTGCAGACATAAAGAAGTATTGTGTAAATTAATGTTGCCATGTCACAATGTTGAAAATAGTAACTGTACTGCAAGGCACTAAAAACACTTCAAATGCTATTGGTTCCAATACTATTTTTTGTGTTTAGAATGTTTTGCTGTAAAACAAAATTCTTCTGTAATGAGAAGTGAACACAGAACTCTGTTGTCTTTGCTAACTGAATATACTGTAGATAATACTTTGTTAAAAAAAAGCTTGTGAACGATGTATTAAACCATAGCAACATTTGGACAAATGAAAATGGTAAAAATGTTGCGTCAGCTATTAACGTGGCTCTTAAACATAGTGTCTTCTAGAATGAAATACATTTTCAAGAGTATAAACTAAATTGACCTAGTAGGAAGCTTTTGAGTTTGTAAGAGCCCACATGTTGCTTTTAATTAGCTGTTTTATACGCAAGGAATAGCAGAGTAAAGCCATTCTAACATTGTTCATCATTAATCGTTTGATCAATTAGAAGAGTTCTTTAATGAACTGTATTGAAGCCTTTTGTTGAGGTAAAATACCTGTTAACATAGTCAAGGAACCTGAAACACAGCTCAATTAATTTATCTTCTTGGTAGAGGGGGGGAAACTGTCTATTGAAAAAGAAAACTGTGAAATGATCCATTATTACAAACTTTCTTCAACACTATTTGCACATGTTGGACTCATTCTCATTTATTTATTTTTATAGAGGCATTTGTGGGATTCCTCTTTTGGAGCTATTACTCCTGTTCATCCGAAAAGTCATTGTTTTAGTATTGTACTTAAAATTAAATTTATTGGTTGTCAGGGAAAATTGATAGGACTTTCCAAGGATAATCAATATTTCTTCATTTACTTCCTTGCATCAAGAGTTCTATATATCATATGTTGGCCTAACAGTGAGCTCCAAAATTTGAATCTGCAGAAAACTGAACTACACCAAAATGTGACCAAACTTTTTGATGTCTCCCTGTTTTCTTTACTAGATAAATGAAAAGTGGGGTTTGCTTTAGGACTGAAACATTTTTTTTACCGCTGTGCCTTCTACACATTTACAGGTATACTTGTGCAGTGAACTGTTTAAAATTGCAAATGAGTTTTGGTGTTTCAATTCAGGAAACACGTTTTTTAGTACAAATAAAATGAAACCTAGACAAAAGTCCCAGGCAAGAAAGACATTGCAGAAGCTTTTCTTGCAAAAAACTGGGAACTCTGGTTGACGCCTTTGCTGCAGCTCTGTGGTTGAGAGGGAGGTTAAATGTTTCTCTGAGGTCAGCTGTATTGCTCTTTCAAGAGTACTTTAAACCAGGACTGTGTTGTATAACGTATGTAACGGAAATAGGATATTGATTCAAGTACTGGTTGTACATTTGATTTTCAGTTCACACAGTACTTCTGAATTCTCTGCAGATAGCCGTCTGTTTCAGTTCCTGTGTGCACTCATGTCCCCTGAGGTTCTTCTTACTGTCATCTTGTTGTTTGCTCCCTGGAGTGAGCTGCTAAAGATAAGAGTACTGTGCAATCCACCTATTGATGTCTTCGGGGAAGGCTGTGTGAGGTGGAATGTTAGCAAGAGTTTCAAATAAAATCTGTGGGCCTTTTTCCCCCCCCCACATAGACATGTGTATTTTTGTGTTTTGTAAGCTGCATTAGAAGATCTGGGAAATTTGAATCTTCAAATGCTTTTTTATTTCCACTTGGTTTCTTCACTAAGACTGATGTTTCATGGAAACAGTTTTATGTAAAACGTTAAGCTTTGTATATAATTTCATATACCTATTTGAGACTAAATAAACTAGACAAGTAGAAGGTAAATGTAGTTATTTGGAGAGAAAAATCCAGACTAGTCTAGGGAGAGCTGTTTATCTTTACTTACAGGAAATCATTCCAAAAATTTTCCTGAGCTTTTATAGCTTCTTTCTCATTCAAGCTGTCCATGACCTATTACTCATGACTCATGTTAAAAGACCTCTAAAATCATCTCTCCTGATTACATCCTGCACAAGTCTATAGTTGTAGAACCGAGTGGAACGACTGTATTTGTATCCAATTTATTTTTAGCAAGGACAGTAGTGGCTAATGGCTAATCAGTCAGATTGGTACATCAGTTTCAGAGCAGGTTTGATTGCTCTTTTTGAAAACAGGTAAGGTTAAACTTTCATCTCATCCACGCCTTGGTGCTGCAGTTAACATTTTTAACACTATTGTTTCTTGGAAACTTTTGAACATATTTAAATATTAAAATATGAAGTATTCACAACTGTGGGACAATTTTATCTGAGGTTCGCAAGCCACACTTGTACTATTTTAATTATGACCAAAAAAGAGCATGTTATTGAGCTAGAACACCAAAGCGGAGGTGAAAGGTCACCTTTGTTTATCTGTTTTGCTCTCTCAAGGTCAGTAATTGACCAGTGATGTCTCCAAACAAATGATAAGCCATGTGTAATAGAAAATATTGACTCGACCTCAAAGAAGAACTCTGCAGAGTACCTGTCTTTGACCTTTCAATATCTTTCAGAAGTCAATAAAAACATAACTAGAATCTGTGCTTTGACACTAAATTTGTTCAGGGAATATTTTAACCTTGAACTCAGGGCTTTGGTTTCCATGACAACAGGAAGAAGGCCTCTGCATTCAAGAGGGGAGCTAGAGGGAGAGCAGAAGCAAGTCCATAAATCAGTGTCCCTAATGAAAACATGGTGTGCAGGCTGCAGGTAGAGATTTCAGGGGATAAATGGCTTGTGACGGTCCCTTTGAAAATTAATGTCTCTTGCACATGATTTGTTGGCACTGGGGAAGGCTGCATAAGGTTTTTTTGTGTTTAATGGAGGTCAGGGAGCAAGAAGAAGGCTTAGGTTCTGGGGGAAGAGGCAGGCTCACCAGTTCTTTGATTAAAAACAAATGAAAATTCTGTCACATTGCATAGGTCTCCTATGTATTTTTTATTGTTTCCTATTAATGCTTTTAGTTTTATGTATTCTGAGCACCATGAAGAAACTTGCCTACTACAGCCACAGCAATTGCAAAAAATGTTCAAGAACATGACAGTGTTTGTGGTCACCACTGGGAGGATACGGTATGTGACAGCTACTTTGCACCAAACTAAAGACACTTTCTTGAATTCAATTCATCTCATAGATCCTGGAAAAGTATGTGTCTGTTAACTGGTCTAGGTCCCACTCGTCATCTCTGTCTGCAGGAAGGCCAGCAGTTGAGATCCCAAGACGGTAGCACGATATAGTCAAGCTGCTATCTATCATTATCTGCTGTATTCTATGACAACTAAATACACCTACCCAGATCATCACACTTAGACCTCCCCATTGACTTTGGTTAGGTTTTAGACTTGTGGTCTTCCACATCATGGGCTGTAATGGAAGTACTACATTTGGCTGTGTTTTAATGTAATGTATTGTTGGGTTAGAAATGCCTGGCTGTGAACACCCTATGAAATACCAATTGTACAAAGGCATTGTTGTCTTTATAATGGGGGCTTATTGGCTCTTTTCTTGATTTACACCAAGCTTGACAGGTTACACCAGGCTTGACAGGTTAAAGAACATCATCATGTAAAGTAGACCCATTTAACTCTCAGTAATGAGATGATTTAGTGCTCATGCAACAAAAGCTTATTTTTTAAACCTAATGTCTCGAGACAAAAAGCAACCACAACATAACATCTACAGTAGAGGTACTCCCTAACTTTCATGAATCCAATTTTCCTTAATAAAAAGTTACATTCGACCTCAGTCTTGTTCCACACTGTAATTTGTTTTACATCTGCAGTACCTGGAATAGGTTTTACTATGTGTTTGCATTGTTATCCCTTTGATCACTAGTGAAAATCAAGCCAACACTAGGAATTAAGCTATATGAAGCTTTGAGTAACATAATTTCTCCCAATCCTGTCTTCTTGATTTACAGTACTTTTTATTCAAACACTATAGTGGTCTTCCATCTTTTCTACCTTAGAAAGAGTGTGGAGTAGTTAAGTAGAAGCAGGGCAGCGGGATTGCAATCTCCCAGGGGTTTACTGCCCTTAATAATTAACAGGTGCATGCTAGTCCAACTGAGCGAAAACATAGCATTTACTAACAACCCATGTGTTAAAGGACATCCTTTTAGGTCTATCTCCAGTCCATGGGGGGACACTACAGCACTGTATAGTAATAATAATAATAATAATAATAATAATAATAATAATAATAATAATAATAGTGCACTTTTATAAGCTTAAAATACTATAATATTTATAATGATCAATTATAAAAGGGAATGTACCATATAAGAGTGCGACATACATAAGATTGACAACCAGTACCACTAACAGAAATTTAATTTCACATAGTATGAAAACTTACCTTTTAATTGTCTAATATACAACATTTTGTAAGTTACATTTTTTCTTATATGAGATGGATGTAGTTTTATAAACGGAACAAACAGTGTTAGTGTTTCACAGTGCTCCTCACAGTTCAGCTATTGGACTTCAGACAGATTTGTTTATATTACGATGATGAAAATATACTGTAGATTCCACTAGAGCCTCCCTTTTTTGACCAGGAGTTAAGTCAACCAATCACTCCTTAAAACTCACTCAACATTTGAAAGTAAACATTTTCATGAAGCATGAAGTTTTGGTGTTATGCTCAAAGAACTCAAGCTGCTAACATATTATTCTATAATATCAAACGAACTGCTACATTTGACAATGATGTTCAGATTTACTCCATAATATTTCAATATCACGTATGGTGAAACACTAAAAATCTGTGATTAATGTACTTCTAATGATACACTTCTTATTTCAACAATGAGCTTGAATGTGGCTGTCTTTGAAACAACTTAAAAACTGTGACTGTTTACTTAGCTCCCTGCAATTTAAGCGTTGCGTTTTAGCCAAAAGCAACATAAGCTCATACAAGTCGCTCTTTATTTAACAGCTAAACACAGAAAATGAATTAGTGCTTTTGTTTTTAAAACGTGATGTTGTTTCTCACTAGGGACTTTCTGGAAGCAACAGTAAATGATATGCTTACACTGAGGTCATCATCTGCAGTGTTATTTCTGTATTTAGCCTTACAAAAACATCACTTCACAACAAGCAGGTTTTGGTAAATTGCAGTAAAATTGCCTCAGCAGGTGATTCAGCATCCATACTGAATCAATTCTTTGGGAATTTAAGGTACAGGTCAATGAAGGGGTGATTTCAACTGGGATTCAAACATGTACTGTAGATAATGTCTCCTTGATAAGTGTGCTGAGTCCATAAAAAAGGTTATTAAAAATGTCTACATTTTGTCCTGTTGTACATTTGATTATTGGCACAATAAATCATTCTAATTTCAAATGGAAGAACTAACTGGAAGAAGCTAAATGCTTGTAAGTTGGGTTTTACTACTTTGATCTTGAAGCTGGATTGTATATTTGTATGTACAGTATGGTTTCACACCCATATTAACTGCCCATGTTAACTGTTGTCAGTATTTTGTATGACTTTCAGAAGGTTTTTTTTTGATTGAAAACATATCATTGGATAGAAAACAAGAGAGGTAAATACTCCAATTTGGTTGGTGTGGTTAGAGGAGCACTACAGTGATGTGTATTAGGGCTGTATTTCTTATTAATCTATGTCAATTAGTAGATGTAGATTAACACTGCTGAAGAGGCAAAGGAGATTCATTAGTGAAGATTGATGTGGCGCACATTGTGTAAATAAAGTTTAGAGTGTTACGTGTGGGTAGCAAAAACATAAAGTTACTTATGTAACAGACAAGTCTTTATCCTAACACATCATGTGCATCTTGTATCATTAATGTGGTATAAGCAGTAAATATCTGGTATTTACGTTTGCCATTGATCTATAGTACCACTGGAATGTGAACACTTGCCAAGATTATTATAGAACAACTCTCATATAATAATTAGAATTGAATTAGAATATTATAGAATAAATCCATTACTGTCTATACACAGTATCATTAAAAATGTAAAGAACAACCTTTTCCTTCTGCTTTGAAGTTTCTGATATCATAAAAAAAATCTGTGGCGACAGTAAAAAAAAAAAAAAGTACTGTTTCATCAGCAAAGGATTTCCTAGCTGAGGTAATGCATTCTTCAGATGAATGATGGCAAAGTGGTGCGTATGGGCATGGAGTAAAAGGAACTGAGTGTCTAAGGGTCCTAGCTGTGATTAGTGATTATAATGGAGTAGAATTACAAGTCATTACAGCTGACCTTTTCATGAGTGGTTTTAGTTGTTCCTTGGTGTTCTTCCTCACTTCAGTTACTGCTGTTCTCCAAAAGAAGATCTTCTAGGAAAATGAAGTGTACTGCATGCAGGTATAATGTGACTGTGTACTCAATGCTCGGCATTTGTAGTCCCTTCCTGCATCTCTATGCTATGCTGGGAGCTGCAGCTTATAAACAGCTGGAAAGATCCTTGCTTCATAAGATATTTTTATCAGTGTCAAATACTTGTTCTGCCATTCTCTTGTAGATGAGCATCCCTAAGGCTAGGAGAACATAAGCAGTGCTACATGTAATTTACTACAAATTTGTTTAAGTGTGAATTGTAAGGGTTTCATTTCGGTAGTTTAACAGTCACAAAACAGTTTTGTCATTCTTCCTATTCTAGATTTAATACAGTTTTCATGTTTTTTTTTAATAAGCAAAGTATTTTAGGTACAAAAACTTAAGAAAACAGCATGTTCAATAATTCGGGAAATTGACCGGGATTTAAAAAAAAACTTCCAACAATTTGAAACATATAGATATTTTTACACTTGGCAAATAAGTTCACTTTTTTCACATAGTAAAGTAAACATTGCATAATTTGGTTTTAAAATATATTTGGTATTTGACTTAGTGAATTTTTTATATTTATCTTTTACCCTTGCAGACAAAAAGTACTATAACTGAGTTGTTGGAAAGAAAAAGTGTTTGGAAAAGGACTACAGAGACTGCTGTGGATACATGAATCTTTTATTTAACAAGTAAACACCTGACCACACACAAGCAAAATATTTTGGCACAGCTTGCTTTCAGCTATATAATTACACTTAGATGCGTGTACAGTGTGCAATTTAAATACAGCAGAGAGAGTGGGAACTTGTAAGAACAGTCCTTTTCATTAGAGCTATTGGCTCCCAAACTAAAAAACTATTCATGAAGCACTGATTCTTAACTGTAGCATTGACTGGTTTCCTAACAGTCATATAGAAAAACAGTTGGTTGCCATGGTTTATATTAAACATTAGGAGACCTCCCCCTGAAATAAATTACTGTTTGTTTTCTTAGATGCAAATATTTAAGGAGCCCATACTAAAGTGTTTTTAGTAGATCTCTCATTTTTTGTAATCCTTTTTGGAGTCCCGTTATTTATTTTTACCACAAAATTCAATGTCATTAACCCATATGAAGTGTGTAAAAATGCATGACTTGATTGAGAATAGCATTAATTCTGGTGGGATAATTTGTGGCTTCTTTGGAGCAGAGGAATGGCTTGTTTCTTGTAATAAAAGTGCAGAATGGATATCATTTTAGTCTTAGTTTGGCACAAATTCATAATAGATCCCATCCATTCTACCAACATGTCATCCATATAATCTGAGTTGTGTAATACAGAGAAAGATAGCAGAAATAATATGGATAACTTGAATGAAGAGAAAAACTAAATTAAACATTAGTGTTCACATAGTTCTGAAAAATTCAAAGTCAAAGAAACTTATTTTTTTTTTTTAGAAAAGTTCTATCCATAATAGGAAACTCGCAAAACAACATAAAATTAATGGCAGTTGGCAGTGTGCTAAGTTACATTATAAGAATGTGGCCTGGGCTTGAATTTACAGTGCAGTTTACTTCTCAAAAATTAATTTCACTTGATATTTTTTCAAATAAAATACAAGAGGAAAACAAGAACATTACAGTATATCAATAACGTTATACATCAATGCTCATTGTATGAAATCCTCTAAAATAGGCCTTTTTAAATAGGATCACTACAACAGAAACTCCTGAAACAAGGCTTTGGCCACTGGCCCTATGAGTGCTAGCATTTGGAAGCCCCACATGAATAATCTCAGGATAAACCTGAATCCAGAGTTGCCATTGAAGAGCCTTCCAACACTGTGCCAACAACTTTTTAGTTGCAGTTAATCCAGCCATTTCAGTCCCAGGGGACATATACAGTATACAGACAAAACAAGACTCATTTCAAGAACATAACCGCTTTTGGACATTCCCAAAACTTGCATAAAAAGCTGTCCATAGTGGCCCTGGGCAGAGTGTACATAGGGGACTAGGAACAAGGTTACCATGGAACAATGTAAAGGGTTCCTTTCATCTGCCCCTGTGGTCAAACAGATTATTTGTTGAGTTCATGACAACCTCTTCCCTCTAGGGGGCATCATAAGAATGAATTGCAGAGCGGATTCGCAAACATAAAAAGAAAGAGGAGCCTGGAAGCTTGTATTGAGATTTTGAATCCTGGGACATGCCAAAGTCATGCTCATTGAAAGTGATGTAAATCTCTTTGTCACTCCAATGTGAAAAATGGATAGGAGTACTGCTTTTAAGGAGTTTATGGAGAAATATTTGAAATGTTTTTCCCATTTTATTTCCATTAAATATGATTTGAAAATTATAGTCCATTAAACGTTCACCTTATGCTTTGTTTTTGCAAGAGGCTGATGATTTTTAATGATTAAATATGATCAAAACAACTACCCTATGCTATGAACATGCTGTATTCCCAATATAGGTTTAACAGCAGAAATGTTTCCTTTACCCTATAATGTCTAAAATCTATTTTTTCTGATAGGTATTGCAGCCCACGAATTTCTATTTAAAAATAATTGCAATTTATGTGGTCTGAAAATGGTCATAGTATGATATTTCATAATTGTTCTTTCAAATAATAGTAGAAGGAAGAAATCCTGTTTGACAGATTAGCATTGTCTTTTCTGAGACAATGTTTTGATTGATGTTGGGAAAAAAAATGGTTTAGGCAGGTTTATGTCTTCTTCATGGATTCATGGAAATGGTGTGCGTTGTCTTTTACATACGTCAGCTGTACCTACAGTATGCTAAGTATGAAAAACATAGGGTTGTACTGAGCTCTTCACCACTAAAGGCTCAGCCCTAGGTTCTCCCTAATGTACAGTAGACACTTAGGATAGAGATATTTGAAAAGAATTATTTGTGTGATTTGGGGTGAAATAAATCAATAGGACTCAAGAGCTCTGTTGAGAATATAAAGGAGATTTTTATTGATGAGTGTTCCCTGCATTTGTTCACAAAGTGGTGAAGGTTGCTAATGAAAAAGAGCTCTGAATTTGCCACTGTGTACAACTGATCCCACACAAAATTTTAAGATCTTTCTGACAATGTGAATTTGGTTTAACTATTTTATAGAATTCCTTTTACAATGTCATTCATGCCAGAAGAGATTTGCTAAATGTCCTTTGACAGGATGTTAAGATCACAATGTTGTACAAGAGCTTAGTTTGGTGCTATAGATTATGTAAGCAATTATAGCTGCCATGAAGTTGTTCATTTACTGTACTTTTCCCACAGTATGCAAAGAAATACATTTTTGACAGAATCAAGGGTTCATAATAAAAATTGTTAGTTCAAGTGGAGTTCTTTTATCTTTTTTTATTCAAGTAAAAATTATTGACAGTGAAAGTGAATAAGCTGTATTATGAGTTACAAAATCAAATTGCTCAATATTTATATTTTACAATAACTTCCTATAGAGAAGAATATTCATGGAGGTCATTTGAGAATAGTTGTGTCATAATAATCAATTGAAAGCGATCCATTTCTTCAAAATATGTATAACACAAGAGAAACTGCGTTATAAACGTAGGAATGTTTATCCTTTGATGCCCGATGTACCTTTTGACCTCCTAGTTTTGGCAAATCAGATTTTCTAAAGGTTTTTCATTATTTAAGCATCATTTAGATTTTGACCCATCTTGACTATGTGAACTGTCAAATCCAGTACTCACTGGCAGCTGGATGAGGTCCTCAGATCAATAAGTTACCAGCAGCTAAATGGTCAAGATGGATCGAATGGCTTCCTCTCATTTGTAACTTTTCTTAGATTCTTATGTTTCCATTTGTATGGAGAAAGTAGCTCTGGGAAACAAAAGACTTCCATCAACTACTCCATTTTTCACCCCCAGGAGTTCTCAGTCTTGATGCAATCAAAGCTCGGTTCTGGTGTATTCAAGTATCATCCTCAATAACATGTGTCATTTGACTTAGTGACACCCAAGCAATCATTAGATTAGATTTCATTTAATTTGTTGGGAGATCTCCCTGCGAAAAAAAACAACAATAAAAATAAAAATGGATACCTCATTTATCTCTAGTTCTCTAGGCAAGGATTTTTAAAGAGTGTGGCATTTGTGTGAGTGTGAAAAAATGTTTTTATACTGTACATGACAACATTTTTTTCAAGAGTTTTTAATAGTTGGTAATATTCACGTTCATAAGGCTATAGCTTAGGATTTGGTCGATAAGAAGGAAATGGGCATTTGCTTTGTTATTTCTGAACTGAGCTAAGAATTTGTATTTAGCCCCAAAACTGTTACTGCAGGATTTGGTGTTCAAAACAACCTTAAGTTTACAGCCTTTCTTATTTTTCTGCTTACCGCCCAGGCAAGAATATTTGGGGAATACCGTACATCACAGCTACTTCTTAATTTATCATTTTTGAAAGTGCTGACTTTGGGTTTGTCACAAATCAAAGGTATTCTAATATCCACCTTCTTTATGCTGGAAATTTATTGCTTGTTTTATTTGACGCTTTTTATTTTTGCCTAGTAAGTTCAATTCATCTCAGTTTTGTTTGTTTTCTGGGAAAACTGCCCAAACTTAATGTGATAAAGGGGAGAAGGGTGTTCTCTAAGGATAGGTGTACTCAGGATAGATTTCAGAGGTGGAATACATTTTCTGGCACCTATCCTAGGGCAACGCTAAGACTGTCTGAACTCATTCCACATGAGGCCGGTAGAAGTACAATTTCTTTTTTGGTCTGGGCTGGGTTCCAAAACTCTGAAGTGGAAAGGCAGTAAATTAATTACCTATAGTTCTTAGTCCTGCAGTTTATTGCATGAATTTACAGGCCCTTATATGCAAGGCTTGCAGGAGAACACTGATTACATTCAAATGGTAAATGATAAGATGGATTGGTTCATATTTGTTTAATTATGTATATTGATGCTATTATCTTTCAGGTGTAAATAGACCTTGTATTTTTGTTTACAAGTGGATATTTCCAAATCATTTAAGACTGTAATGAGTTTCAAAGCCTTTCTTTGTCTTTTTTAAAATTGCATCAGTTTTTAAATGTTTTTATGTTATAGACTCAGATCTCATGTAAATAATTTCTATGGTATAATTTATTCTACACATACTTTAGAACTAAGAAAGTTAGTAAGGTGAAGTAAATGAATCCCTTAGTATCTGAGTAAACAAAAGCATAGGTTGAATTCAGTTTCTATCAATTTATTTGTTATAATCACTGTCTTAATTCGTAGTTTATCTTGGTGACAAACTTTCCTCTAGATATTTATGATGATTTATGATTATGTGATTTTAGTCTATATATTCATTCTTAATGGAAATATTATTATTAAACATTTTAATACTCACAGAGCACCCTTGTTAGCCTACATAGATAAAAAAAATATCTGATGGAGTGGAATGTTACTTGTGTTTTTCAGTGAAAGTACGTGATGGTAGCTCTGCTAAATACTATAAAACATGGGCACAGGAAATCAACATTATGTCTAGAATTCATATCAAATTAATGGTTGTAAGAGGAACAGTATGGCTCTGCTTTCTTGTTCTGTGCCAGTTTGTAAATTTAAAGAGATCTTTACATGGAAATTGCTTTTGTTGTGCTCAAAAGAGTAGATATCTGTACTCCAGATGTTTGGAAATAAGTCACTGTAACAACATGACTGAAGGAGACATTTCTGTGGATTTCCTGCCATTACAGAAGAGGTCTTTGTTCTCCCTTATGTGAAATGAAATCTACAAGCTTGTTACAGCTGTGTTTTCTTCTCGCCTTTAACTGAGAGGTTGTATTCTGCCTCAACCCTTCAATAGTAATTAAGCGACCAAGGAATGAGAGGCTGGAACCCTATTACAATGGTTAATTATTGTCATTCACCTGCCAATATTTCAAAAACTCTTTAAAACGCATATCCTTGGACAATTTCTGTAAGATATCTTTTGATTTTAGAGCTTCATAGGAAGTTTATGGCAGCAATATTGGTGTATACAGCACTTTTGACCAAAGACTAGATATAGGTTTTTAAGACATTGGTCACATGGTTTGACATCTATATTAAAATATTAAACCACTCTCTGTGAAATTAGGTGGCACTCAAATTTAATTTATGTTCAGTTTCTATGTATTTCAATGTATGGCATTTTTTATCTGTACTACAGTATTGTAGACTCATATTTTGTCCACAGCTTTGGAATGGCATTAAACATGCCAAACATTTTTGAACTCTCCGTAAAGTCTAACTGCATAATTACCTTCGAGTCCTAGTTTCAATATTTTGTATTTTAACCTGTGACTTCAGTTGAAGGTTATATAACTAATAACTCCTATTGTAATTGTGTTTTATTGTTCTCCCATGGTGTTCAGTACTTGTAAATTCCATGCCATGGATGAAGCCATGATTTTAGAGGGTAATTTTAGGTTGGTGCAGAACAAAAATGAAGATCATATGCGTTATGATTTAGTGGTGATGTCGAGTTTATAAGGAAGTTTGGACAACTTTTAAAAGCCTGCTTCTCTGAAGACAGTTGTGGTAGAGGTATGAACTATAGGCCATGAAGTACCTTTCTGCCCTAGATTTAGAACTGTTCAAGAGAGAACTGTCAGTAAATCACAGTGTTTGGCAGCCATGTTGGATTATGTCAAAAATATCCACTCATGAGGAATAACAACAACCAAGAATTAAATATTTGAGTCCTGAGTCATAGTAAGAGCTGGCTAAGCACCAACCTCCTGGCCATAGACTGAGGAGTTAGCCAAAAGTAGCTGCAAAGGTAGAGATGGGATGGAGGAGTAATACAAAAGACGAATGTGTTGGATAAAGGACATATGTATGGTATTTTTTTTCAACAACATTGCTGCACAGATAGGTCACATGATTTCACAGCAAATTTGATTGCCTTTTCTAAAACCATTATGTGGCAAATAGTTTTTTGCAAATTTGGACTAGCTGTAATAGTTGTGGGGCTTGTTTGCAAAAGAACTGAAACAAATGTTTGTGAGCATTGTTTTGTTTAAAAATAACAGTGTTGTGCATAGTTACTGTATTTAAGTAAAGTTGACAAAAATGTACTTTTCTTATTGCAGTTTGTTTAATTGTTGTCTCAGTTTAGAACTTGCATTCTCTTTGCTACTATACAGTATATAGTCTCTGTATGTAATACACTGCAGTGGTTGTGCTTTTAAAGCATAAAATAAGTGTGTAATAATACAAACCAATATGAAACTCCTGGTTTCCCAGAACAATAAAAACATAAAAGAGGAAAGAAAACCTGGAGCTCTTTTAGGTTTTAACTTAGCCATCATTTCCTTTCTGATGCAAGTTACCATTTTTTTCTCTTTTCTTTGTTAGATAATAGCCCACCCTTGAAGAAGAGGTTTAAACGGAAAGAAATTGAGGAGATACAGTGTGAAGTGCGCAAGATGTGCACCTTTTCCAAAATCCTTTCCACTAAGAAGAACCTAGACCACGTCAACAAAATCCTGAAGGCAAAACGGCTCCAGCGACAGGCGAAGACCGGAAACAACATTGTGAAGAGGAGGAGGGGAAGACCCAGAAAGCAGCCTGTCCTGTTGGATGATGAATCCTTGGGCCAAATGCCTGTGCTGGAGAAATGCATTGATCTTCCTGGTAAGAGAAGCCTGCGCACGAACGTTGTGCCTGAGACTCTGGAGTTTGCCAAGCAAGATTCCATCATGGACGCGATTGAGTCTGTGGTCCACATGGCAAGGGTGCAGCAAAAGAGCGGAAAGCGGTGGCACCAGAGCCAGGAGGACGTCCGAGTCAAGCGGCCACGACGGTGCCGAGGAATGGAGAAAGACGAGGTTGTAGTCCCGGGGAGAAAGCTTGGCAGCTCCGCCCTTTCATCGACCAGTTTTTCAACCGTACAATCTGCGCAATGAATCCTCCTTGCACTTTAGCCTTTGTTTTTTTCTATATTCAAGTATTATGGGCATTCTTGGAGGATTCCGAAGGAGAACTTGGTCAGTTCTGCAGGATACACCTGTCAACATGTAACAGGAAATACATTGCATCTCTGCTGCAGTTGGCTTTTACTTTCTTTGGTCTACTGAAGACACTACCATGGTGTATTGGACTCCTGCAAAATCCTGCCCCACTCATACTATATCTTAAGTTTGTCTCCTAACTCTGGCTCTGCCACATCTAACCAGCAAGTATATAAACAATGATTCATTAGCTTATACTGTGCAGCTTCAGTTATTTTGCCTTGGATTACTAATTTTGTTAAAGCACAGTGCATTTATTGCAATGACAACACATTGACCGATCTTTGTTTTCATTGAACTCTGTCCCCCTGTTCTGAATTGATTTTTTTTCTGAACTGGTGGGAGGATGGCAATACTTTGGAATAATAAGACCTAATGAATGCTGTCATGCCAGCTTCGTTACTCAAGAGGTCTGACTGTACATAGGAACATTTTCTTCTTACAATACATGCCTTTTCGCTGTACAGTGTGTTTCAGAAAGTATTTTTGACTTACTGGCTTAAAAAGTAGTGAAGTGTGTTGTACCCTGGAACATGAAAGTTGGGTATTATTTTTAACCAAAAATAGAGATGGGTGTGACTTGAGACATGTTTGCTTTCAGATAAAAGGATCCAGATTCATTATTTATATGAAGTGGGTACGTCACATACATAGTAGTTAAAAAATAAGAACAGAGCAACCAAAATATTCCCTGTCATTTAAATACCAGTCAAGTAATTCTTTTAACATGGTGTTAAAACGGTTCTCTTTTACAAAGTCAGTTGCTTTTGGCTGTCAATAAAATCAATTTAATTTATAATTCTATTTATAAAATCAGCACTTAAATCCTTAATTAAGCCTTAAAATGTAAAATGTTCCTGTTAAAATCTGGTATGGAATACCGTGTAGTAGCACTGGACTTACAAATGTGTTGTATCAGTTCTTTCTGCATACATTTTTTCAAAAGTCTTTCATTCATTCATTTGGTATATATTTAGTTGTGCATGGAAAAAAATGCTAAGGAGATTAAAAACTGTTGATGCCAAAAGTTATTTCAACTTCTGAATCCGGAAGACGCAAAACTAGGGTTCACTTTAAGAATTAACCTTTAAGGAGTTATAAAGTTAACCTATCAAGTATCGTAATAAGATACAAAAAGTATTTGACATTAGATATACTGTTTGGTTCATAGTTGGAACAAAATTAATTGAAATTAACAGTGATATTAATGTTGTTATATAGGACCCCAGGCAAAACCCAAACCTTAAAGGTGCAAGATATACAGTATATACTTCCATTAATTTCAGAATGCATGTTGTTGAGAGATGATTGTGTCCAAATTACCAGAAGAATTACAGTAAACTTTTGTAAGTGTAGTTACCAGAAAGTTTTCAAGTATAGTAACCAAAGTTTGTCTGCTATTTGTGTTGTAATGCTGGGGGTTAAAAGATGATTTGCGGTCTCTGTGACACCCAATATACCAGGGCAAAATGGCAATAATAAAAGAACAAGTGAAAAAGCACTGTTTACTAGAAACGAACAGAAAGAGAAGCTGTTTGGAAATATGGTATGCTTCATGTTTTGCATATACTTTCTTCCGTGAAAGCTGGCAAATTACTCTTGTTTAGGGAAACATTCATTATGAACTTAGGTCAGTATTGTGTTGATGTGTCCAGTGGCCACATATGGAAAGTAACAATCAACAGAAATGATGTATAGTTTATGACATTAAGTTAATGCATTTCCTTATAGGCTCTGTAGTTTTTGGGAAACAGTAGTACTGTAGTCTGAAAGCAGTTGTTGATGTGCCTTATGTGTGTTTCCCAAGGCATAAAATTATCTGCGCAGATTATACAAGCAAGGGAGAAGTTATCCTATACTCAGAATTTTTATTCCAACTCAGTGTGCCTGAAAAACATTGATTTAAGACAGTAGTCCTTTTATATAGCTTAATATGAAACCTTAATTTTGTTTTTGTACTGTTGACAGCTATAAGATGGAAAGTCTTGTAAATCATTTCAATGGATCACAAAAGTGATTTTTTTTAGCGTGGATTCTAGTTGTCCTATCCAGCATTACACAGGGGCCCTGGTCAATGGTGCACAGCCTCATTCCTTCGGGGCAGCAGCAGTCCAACAGGATTTGTGGTTTAATGGCCCACATTTTAAGAGCTGGGAAAAAGGCAAAGCTGATCTGAATAAGTTAATATTTCAATTAGGCAGCAAAGAGCTCAGGTGGAACAGCATTCAGAAGACCCTGCAGCCCTCCAGGACTGCAGCTGCAAACCTCTGCCCTCATACCTTTGCTTCCTCCCATGATTGTATTAATCCCTAGGCTGTGTCTTGTGTGGCGTCCCCACTTCTTCTATGTGCTATGCATCAGGTTATATGAGTACGCTGCTGGTGGATTGTGACTTTGCAACAAACTGTTGAATTGATCTGTAAATTCAGCTTTCTGTTTTGGGTCCACCCTTTCACAAAGATAAATAAGTGGTCTTATTTAATTTCAAGAAAACAATAAATGTAAAAAAAAATTATAATGAATAATAATAATTTGCAACGTGTGCAAAAAGTGACTATCATTGCAACTATTACTGCAAAGGGTCAGAAAGTCCTTTCTTGCAGTAGAGCCTTAATCTGAAGTTTAATTAATCTAGAAGTCGATTGTAAATAGTGTAATTAAACTGGATCTGACTGCATGAATGCAAACTGTGTTTTACAGAAACGTGGGTCTGCATAATGGTTCCTGTCAAGGTGTCCAGCTATAGCTCCAGCAGGATACAGCCTAAAATGAGCTGAGCACTGCTGAGACTAAAGTTGAATTGTGTAGTTTCGTAGCCAATAATAAACAAGCTAGCAGCTATTTCTTCTGTCAGTTGTACAAATGCAAGGCTTGTAGACCTACATGGGTTTGGACTGATTCATTCTGAGACATTGCCAAAAAAAGACTAAAATATTTCCATTACAAAACCATGTCAAAGTATTTTATATCAAACCACTCTAACTGGGTTTCATGGTTCATTTCTGAAAGAAGCTAAATTTGAATGTTCTACTCTAACCAAAATGTAAAAATCACAACCATTAAAGCATTACTATTATTTGTGGCAGTACAAGACACTCTTGGTACAGAGACAGCAGAGATGGTTAGTCATTAAGCCAGCATAAAAAAAGGATTTCTCTGAAAAAAAAAGTAATTTTATGTTGCTGTGTGAAGCCTGAAATACCAGATACCTGTACTCTACCAGCCGAAATACCGGTGCCTTCTAAAGCTTAAAAGTGTTTTTGTTACCTGGTTCTTAAGCTTCAAAAAGAAAATGGAAAGATAAACCAGACTGTACATATGTGATGAATATGTCTTGAACTGCTTTACCTTGTATTATGAAGGCAATTGGCACTACACAGAGCTGAAGTCTTACCTGACTGTGAAACACTAAAGTGAAAATGTAAGAATATCAGAATTACTGCTCATGTTAACACAGGTTGCATATACATCAAAGTGTTTTTAAGTTTTTAAACAATGCTGTTGTTTCAGACATAAAGTGCAAATGAAGTATTGAGAAAAATAAATGTAACAATGTACATTACAGGAGCACAATTGGAGCTCTGACTGTGCTGGCATATTTTAGTTTGTATACATAGTGTTTTTTAACCTCTTTTTAATAGAGTGGATTTTTTTTCTTTTTTGCATGTTCTACTTGATTGTATGTATACATATTTTAGACAAGGGGAAAGTTATTTGTATTTTAATTAAATTCGGAGGAAAAACTTGTACATTGTTTGATATGTTTTTTTGTAATGGATTTTTAATTCATGAAGCATTTTTGTACATTGTATGGATATTAAAACTGCAAATATTTGGCATATATATATAGGTATATATTGGGTAAAAATTGCATACGTATATATTTATATATATATGCTGGCATGCTTTTGGTCATGTTTGTTCATGATCTAGTTGTTTTTTTCCTTTTTTTTCTTAAAGAAAAGCTCATTCTTTTGCTGCCATTTCCTGGTTAGCAGTATAGAGCACTTAAAAATAAAATAAAGTTGACCTTGTTCATATGTTATTCATTGTGTGAAAATAATAAATGAGTTTATTGAAAGCCTCAAAAGTGTTATAGTCTTCTTGTCTCTGCCTTGTCAGATTAACACAATAGTGGTGCACTGACAAAAAAACACATCTTTGACAAAACATAGCCCTTTTAAGTACTGTGTTAATTCAAGTGCATTTGTCCTGGATCATTCAGATGGATCATAGCTTTGGGAAAGTCTCACCAGCATCCAAACCAGCAGACATTATTTGAACTGAAGATTGATAATTTAAGGCTCTTTTCATTACATCTGTTTTCTTCTTTAATAATGTTTCAGCAATCCCTGTATGTGGAATGTGAGTACAAAGCGTTACTTTATGAATCACGTGCAATGTTATTAAATTAATCAGTTGATGCCATTATCCAACATGGCTTGCAGTTAATGAACTGTGAAATAGAATAAAGAGTAATAAAGAGTTGTATGACGACCTAAAAGTGGGGTACAACAAAGTGGGTCTTCGATAGATGCCGGAAGGTTGTTGTATATAGTCACACTTCAAGAGAAGGAGCAGCTGTGTGGCCAGCAGAATAAGATTGAAAAAAATAAATGTAGAACTAAAGATGGGTAGAGTGAAGGGGCTGGTAAGATCAAGGATACTTTTTTTTATTTGAAATATCTGCCTTATTGACAACTTTATTCAGCAAATTTTCTAAATTTAATGTGTATCTCAAGATTCCTTATACTTATATAGCACTTTTCTGGACAATCCACTCAAATCCCTTTACAGGTTAAGAGGACTGCCCTCCACCACCAATGTGCAGCCCCACCTGGATGATGCAATGGCACCACTACACTCACCATACACCAGCTATCCGGTGGGGAGAAGAACAGAATGATGATACCAATTCAGAGATGGGGAATTATTAGGAGGCCATGATTGGTAAGGGCCAATAGGAAATTTCATCAGGACGCCAGGGTTACACTTCTCGAGAAATGCAGTGGAATTTTTAATGACCAGAGAAAGTCAGGACCTTGGTTTTGTCTCATCTGCAGGACAGCACCTTTTTACAGTGTCCCTGTCACTATACTGGGGCATTAGGGCCCACTCAGACTGCAGGGTTAGCAGCCCCTGCTGAACCCACTAACACCTCTTCCAGCAGCAACTTCAGTTTTTCCCAGGAGGTCTCCCCATCCAGGTATTGACCAGGCTCACACCTGCTGGGCTTCAGTAGGTTGCCAGTTGTGAGTTGGAGGGTGATATAGCTTTAGAATATTTTTTCTGTTGTGGACACCTGGTGGGTATCCAAAGTTTATAGTTTATATTTTTTCTTAGATCCCATTTTAAATTGTTTATAATTAAATGGAAAGAAGCTACAAAGTTACATTTTTCTCTGTTATTTAAAATTTTAAAACACATATAATGAACATTATAATCAACATCTGCATTGATCTAATTTTGAATTAGATCATAGAAATTACATAAATCAATATTACATTCTAATAGATTGTACTGTTCATACCTATTTCTTTTCATTGGAAAAATGCAAAGAATGTCTCTTTTTTAATTTCATTTCTGATCATATGTAAAGCAGTTTGCAGTTCCTAATCTGACAGGATCAATATTCAGTGCACAGAGATGCAGGCACTCTAGTTTAAATGGGTAAGTTTCAGATACTGTAGATCAAAACCTCAACTGTATTAAGTTAGCTAAGTAGAGAAAGAAAATTGAATGCAGATGTTGGAAAATGCAAACAACGGTTCATGGTACTGTTAAGTGGCAAACTGAGGGAAAATTTTGCTCATCAGATCTCCTCTTTCCTACATTCATTGACTTTGTAGCCTCTATGCTGTTCTAATACTGAATACCCCTCATAAAAAGAATGTTTCTAGCATTAGAGTATGTACTACATTCCATGACAAGTGAGAGGCAGAGTGAAAAGCTGAACGCTATAGACGTTTGCCATTCTGTAGAATCATGTTGCCATGGCAGCTGAGTGAACTGCCCATATGCCTCCGAGCAGGGGCTCTGCAGATATCTTTTCACTGTTTACCTCGTTGCTTGCTAGAAACAAGCAGCTCAATTACCTCATGTGAGTGCAGACAAAACAACATGGTTCAGTGCCGTACAGTGCAGGTTTAAAAGTATTGAGACAAGTGTCCCCGTTCAAGAAATGGATAGTTCCAGAGATCATGTATTTTGACACGTGTGCCAGTCCAGAGGTACATTATGTAAAAGCAATTTGTAATCTGACATAGGCAGTTCTGGCTGGAATGATATATGGATCAGCACTGACAGTGATTCAATGTGGAGTGGTAATTGGTTGCCATGCATACAATACTGTAAATACTTTTCAGTTCCTGGTATCTACCATGGGGAATACAGTACAGAAGAGGAAGACCATTGGACATGGAAAAAAGCAGGCTGATAGGCAAATTCTGAATTCTTTATAACAGACACTTATAAAATGATGGGGGAAAAAAACAGAACTTCAGTGCTCATTACTGATACTATTTTTATGTTACATTGCCCTGGTATGAGTGCCCCTTATATTGTGTGCAGAATCTTTAATGTTTTCCAAACAATCACAGATAGATTACACAGTATTTTTATGGAATAGAAGAATAGAAATCAAATTAAACAGCACATGAAGTTTAGATCAAATTGTAGACCTACATCAAAATGGATTTCTATTTCATAAACAGGAATGACTTAAGCTGAAATTGTTTGCCAAACATCATTCCAGTTTTGTGGAAAAGACAAGTAGGAAACATATATTAGTGCCTGGTTACAAGAAATGTTTTCATACAATGAATGTATAAAGATTTTTTTTTAATATATGTACTGGGCTGCTTTAGCATCCTACTGAGAAGAACATGAATAAAGAATGCACTTCACAAGTAGACAAGCCTAATGGTTCCTTACATTAACATTTCTTGTGGATTTATACAGTATCTTTTGCACACCCAGATGAAATGACATAAAACCAGCTAATCATTCAAAAAGTTTAACAAAAACAGCAAGATGTTTTTCCACATAACATTTATTGAATACTGTGGAGGGATGCACTCCTCATGTCTGCTCTTCAGAGTTTCATTTCAACCAAGCTCTTAACTATCCGCAGACCAACATAGCACCTTTGACAAAACAGCTCCTTTCATGTGGCTTTCTTAAATTCTATGGCTGGCATTGCCACCTTGCAGTGCTGGAGCCTTCGGTTCAATTCCTAGGGGTGCTATTTCTAACTATTATTCCTTAAATTGCAAACATGCAGCACTCGGTGACTCCTCTTGCAAGCTCCCAAAATATCACAGTGGTTCCTGTTGCATAGCAAGCTAAGTGTACCTCTGATGTTTAGACATTACAGTTTTTGTCAATGGCTTAAAGGCAGTTCGGGAAACAGCACTGACATTGTCAAAACAGTGAACAGATATCCTCTATTTCAGTTTGCAAAATAACACATAATCAGTGCAAAATTCCCTATACTGTATATCTAACACAAAGCTCAAAATCCAATAAGTCTAAGAAACAGTACAACTGTGTTGGTAAATGGGAAGCTCTCTTTCTCAATGTTTAGACAGTGCCATACAAAATATGAAGTGTCAACATCAATATTACCCTAAGAGCATGTTCCTCTACCTTACAGTCCAACTGAAAATGGATATCATTGAAAGTGTAATTACTGTTTCAATAGTTTTGATGTAAATAAGGCCGTTCCCACACAATATAAAAAATAAAAATTATATATTTAACCTAACAAATCCTAACAGTATTCATTCAATAAAATTAAACCAATGCTTATACATTAAGTAAAACAATGCAATGCTGTAAATATGGTTACAGTGCATGAATCCAGAAAATCAGCAAAAACAAATGGTTCAACTAAATGAAAACCAAATGAACGTGTTTGAGAAAGAGAAGCAAATGATCAACTGTACACATGTCACTGGGCATTCAGTCTCTCCTTATGGTTAGCCTACAGATTTTATCCACATTGTACCTTATGAATTCTGTTTCAATGCAACAAGGGTAAAACTGTCTGGCTTGTCACACCTATTCCCTGCAATAATCTTCTGCAATTACCCACAGCTTAATGTCTCCAAAGACATAATCACAAGGCCTGTGGCAGTAAACCTTCTACCTCTAGGGAGAATAGAACTCCTCAATGAGGTTGAGGAATGGAGAACAGGATGGTAGGAATTCCATGCCCATGTGTTGGGGTGCAGCAAACCTTTCCTTGAATGAAAGAGTGGTGAGAGCTGACATTGTCCCACACCACTACATAATTTGGCAAGTTACCCTTCAACAGCTGTAACTCATCAACAGCTACAAGACTACTGTATAGAACATCCAAAGAAACTAACCACTAATAGATGACCTATGTTGTAGGGCCCTATGGTGGGAAAGTGGGCGATTACACCAACACCTGATATGGCAGCTAACATGGTTATACTATCCCCACACTGTCCTGGCTCTGTATCTAATAAGGTTCTTGGTACATCACCATTGTCAAGCCATGAGTTATTTCATTAGAGATATCTGTATGCGTTCATCTTTGCCTTCCTCTTACCTTCCTTCTCGCCATCCCCTGTACTACCACCATGCATTTGGACCCTTCTTCTTCTTACAGCTACTTGTTCCTGCTCCATCTTTCAGCAACACTAACCCAATTTCAGCAACACTAACTGGTGACCTAATATATACAGTATGTGCTTACGTATTGAAGACATTTGAGTAAGCTACTGTTCATTTTCATTCCATGCTGAAAGGCAAAGAAAAGAAACACAATGTTAATTATTTAGGACTTTCAGCATAGATAGAATTTGATAATAATATAAAACACAAGTTATGACAGATTATAACTGATTATAGAAGCTTCAATCCATAAGTGGCTTACTCATGACCGATACTGGAATTAGACTACTAATGTGATTCATAACCTTTACCCACAAATTGCATTAAGGAAGATGTGTGGGGGAATAATCTACATTTCACCATCTGCAAATGACCTGAAAGACATTGGAGCAGTCTGGGAATTTACTATACAACTACAAATATTTACTGCCTCCTGTAACGGTTTCCTAACAGACTTGAATATTGTAAGTATGCATGATATATGGTACAAAGCTAGGACACCGTGCAGCTGTGGGAGTTTTAAGAGCAATGGGTATAAGGTCCATATACGGGCAACACTAATTGTAGTGCTCTTCGGCGAGCTTCCTTTTACACTTAACACACTCCAGTACAATTAGCTTCCCAAAGCATTACCATGAAGTGTAGACGAAAAAAGTATTTTAATTAAACTCCTGAGAGCTGCTTAGCCCCGTCTGTTTCTAAATTAGGCAAACAAATTCATAAGTAAAAATTAATACTCTGTTTAACTCTACACACATTTCAATAAAGAATGGCACACTTTATATGTCACTTTATACCAATTATTTTTAATAAAATAGATTTGTAGTTTTTGAAAAGAATTGTTGTTTTTAATGAATTTTTTTCAACTATTTAAATTTAATTTGTGGAGGTATATGCCTCATCTGCCGAACAGCTACAGATGTTTCTGTCACTATGTAAAAAGTGTTACATTGCCATTATTCTCCATACCAAATCATGTACATGTATAACAAATTTAAATATAAAAAAAGCTAATGATATGTAAAACATATGTAAAATTGTCATGTCAAATAATTTACAGATGAACAGAACACTATATCCATCCATACATTTTCTATCTGCTTTGTGAAATACATGGTTGAGCGGGAGCTGGAGATTATTCCAGCATACAACGGGTGCAAGGCAGGATACATCCATCCATCACAGTGCAAACAGACATGCACACCAGAAACAATTCTTCTAGAAGCCAATTAATTTACCAGGATGTCTTTGGATTGAGAAGTGAAACTGAAGCACCTGGAAGAAACCCGACAAAAGGAAGAACATACAAACTCCAAACAGATAGCACCCCAGGTCCAGGATTTAAGTTTCTCTTGTTCAGAAATGCAAATTTAAGCTATGGTGTGCCAGTACTTGATTGGGAGACACTCAATAATGTATAGGGTGCTGCTGGAAAGGAGTCCTTTATAAAAAGGACCAGAAGTAGTATTTCCCTTTGGACAGAATCCACTGTGCCTTAGAAGGTGTGGTATTTCAAAGTCCTATCCAAATTAAAATATTTTACAAAAGTTTTAATAAAGCTGGGATATTCAGCTTTATCCAAACCCATAAACAGGCTTCAAAATCAAATCTGCCTGAAGTCCCCATACTGGTATAATAAAAATATTAAATGTATGTTTTATTTCTGTTTTTGATCACATTGGTTTATATTCACCGTGATATAGATGGCGTTAGTGTGTCTTTTTGAAGTATGAAGTGGTGCACAATGGAAATTCATCATACTGCCCTAAAACACAACATTCCACTTTCCCCGCCAGCTATCGGAGGTAATGCGAGATTAACCAGATCAAGAAACTAAATGTAATGAAAGCTGGTCAACACACATACAAACACATATTCAATTTTAAAAAGGTTATTTAAAGAATAACCTTTACATCACATCGTGTTCGTAAAAAGAAAATGCAAGTTTTATTTTGTCTGCTTGAGGTTTTGGACATTCTTTGCATTCTTTGCATTTTTATGTTGGTAAATGTTTTAGAAAACATTAGGTATCAGTAATTTGTGTTGAAAAAGAATGACGCCTCTCCTGTGAAATATAGAGGTGTGTCTGTTCCTAGTGCCCTTGTTAGAATTGAGAGGCAGATGGATTCCAGAGTATAACAGAATATTTTTATCCAACAGCAACAGGTTTCCCCTGCTAAGAAACTCAAACTTGAACACAAATAGACTTCCCAGCAAGTTAACAAAAGCATACCCACTAATACTCTAATAAATGAGAAAGGGACCATAAAATCAATGTTGTTGAATGTAATAAAATAATCAAAACACATCCAATAGAATGTTTGCAGTATGCTGTGAATAAAGCAAAACACCAATGCAAGGTGCATCAGGTTCTACACAGGGGAATAGTCAAAACTCCTTGAGGAAACTGAACTTCAATACAGCTATAGGAAATGCTTTCTTTATGATTTCAAAATCAGTGAAGGATCTGTTAGTTGATTGCAGGTGTAAACTCATTTTGAAATGTTTTGTTTAGAAAATGATGCAATTATCATGGAGAGATTTATGTTCCATGCATTACTGATGGTCTTGTCATTTTCCATGTTTTCTGTTAATTTTGTAACTAGAGTATTATACATGCATGCTTGTAGTTTGTTTCACTAAAGCTTAAATTTCAGTTACATTGTATAAGAAGACTGTAGAGGTGCCTGTATTTCAAGAGCTTACCTGAGCTAAAACAAGTCTCAATTCACCATACACATTCCGCCTACATTGAAACATGTTACATATTTAAAAGATAAGAAAATCAGTTTATTGTCAGCTAAAGAAAAGGTCAATGTATAAATAAAAAGTAGCTGATTATATTGAACTACATTGGATATGTCAGCCTCATCCACTTTTTGCTTAGCTTAACAATATCACTGTGATTACATTAAAATCTATGCCCCAAATGGAAATTGGAAGCAATTACTTCGACAAGTGGCACTGTTGAATCACATTGCTCAATTAAAAGCCAATTTGCTTGTGAATTAAAACTCACAGCCTGTCTAAGAGTAATCTATAATCTTCCGGCTTAAAGGAGAAAGAAAAATTACGTTTCATACTGTAATAGTTAAAAAATTAACATACTTGTTATTCTTTGAATCAAGCATTTCCTATATTACTATGAAACGTGTATAGACTTTTGTTTTGCTGTAATTAGAATTAGACATAATGTTTCAGCACCAATATAAAAACATAGTAAAATGTTTTAAAAATGACCAGGAATGACATGGGAGCTAGGAAATTACAGGCAGTGCCAGGAGTCCTTGAGTAAAGATACAAGAGCTCATATGTTTTGAAGCCTATTAATATCTGGTGGTTAAATAAAATAGGACAAAGATGTTGCCTACATTTCTCATTTGTGGCTGTGGTGGTTTGCAACTGAGTATTTAAAGGGAGTACCTCTGCTAACTTTTTTTTATAATAGCGCTGCAGCTAATTGCTGCCAGAAATTCAAGAAGATCTGTAATGAACGGTTGCGATCAACATGTTTTGAAAATGTTCCGCCAAATAACTAGTCTCAGTTTGAGCAAGCAAAATCCAGTTTCAAGGAGATGATGATAAATTAACTTTCCTATTCCTCTTTAATGCTGCCTGTCTTGTATCCTCATGTATAAATGCATGTGCGCATCTGAAATGTTTTCATATTATGGCCATTGAGGCCTCATATAGTAAGTCAAATTAAAAAAAGCATGACCAGAAAGCAAGGGCTTAATAACACAGTGGCTTTGGCTTTGTTAATATACATTTCTGTTTATCGCTCCACAGCTTGACATCCGAGCCTCATTATATCTAAAGAAGGGCTGCCAAAAATGGCTTGCAAATCCCTTGTATCCAATAACCATGTCGTTATATTATCTCAACAGACACAGCTGAGATTATCAGCTATTCACATCTAAAAAATATTAATTTGGTACCATGCCCAAAGTACCTCCATCTATTGCCATAGCTGAAGTGGCTATTACTAACAAGCATAGTCTTACGATTACTGACTCGATGCTAAGCTGCAAGCTCACTCCCCTAGGGGATAGCAGATGTCGAGTTAAATATTCTTGATAATGCCCAATCTGCTTTGCTGTATTGATTCCTATTGAGGATGGACCTTTCCAAAGCTAATGGCACTGCCTCAGATGCAACACAAAGCAACGTGTCTGTTACAGATAATTTTAAAGACCAGGGGGCACTTTATAGACAAAATACTAGTAAGGCAAAGTTTGTAAATTCACTGCTTCATCGTGCTACTACTACTACTACTACTACTACTACTACTACTACTCCTACTACTACTACTACTACTACTACTACTACTACTACTACTACTACTACTACTACTACTACTACTACTACTACTACTACTACTACTACTACTACTACTACTACTACTAGCCAGCAGCCATATCACCCTGCAGCTCTTAACTGGCTACCCACTGAAGCTAAGCAGGGTTGAATCTGGTCAGTACCTGGATAAGAGACCTCCTGGGAAGCTATGGTTGCTACTGGAAGTGGTGTTAGTGGGACCACCGTCCAGTTTGTGTGGGTCCTAGTAGTAGGGACACTATACTGTAGTGAGTGCCATCTTTCGGATGAGACATTAAATCGAGGTCCTCAGACAAATTGCACAATGAATTATTACGCCAGATTATTCATGTAGAGTTTCATGTTACTTATGTTGTATGATTTGCTTTTTGCATGATTTCAAAAACTAATTAAACAGGAAAACTGTACAAAAGGTTTCCCAACTATGTGCATTTCAAATTCAATTCATTCAATTTAAATTGTGAAAGAGCCCAACAGTTCAATGCAGACCATTGGTCTTACCTGACCAAGCCCTAAATATTGGATTTAAAACACAATTGCATTAAAATTAAAACTTAAAATGCATTAGCATTAGAAGACCCATAGCCCTTTTTTTTATTTTTGGCCACATTCTTCTATTACATGCAAAGAATAGCACTTTAGATAAGGTAACTTTAAATACAGCATTGCCTTAATAACACAAAGGAAAAGTGTAGAGTAGCTCACTGGGATATATAAAAACCCAGATACATATCTTCTTTTTATGAATAAAGGTATATTTTACTGGTATAGGCTTTGTATTCAAAATCACGTCTGCAAATCAATTTTGTTGTGCCCAAGCGAAAAGCTGCTCGCAGCTTTGCATTTCCTCGGAAACTGGGCACATTCCCACAAGAAACCACATTCCACCCAGGACTACTCAGACGTGCTCCTTTGACCAATAAATCACACAATTTTAAACCCTATTATGTCACGGGTACAGTGCTCTGTCATTGAGTTGCTTCAACAACTATGGTAGTGCACTAGTACTGACGTGTATCTTTAAAGTTTTATCTGAATCTGTCTGAAGAAATTCCAAGTCTGTCCTGAACCAGATCCACTCGACAATACCAGTCCAAATGGCTCCAAGTTTTCCACCAGTTCCCAACACAGAGGTGTAGCCTCCCAGCCTGTTTCCTCTCCTGACGACTGCATTCGTGTTCAGTCCTGTCCTGTTCCTGTCATGTTTCTCTTTATCCATCTCAATCACTCTACATCCAACTTAAGGCATCTCTGGTGGCCTCCGAACTCCACCATCTCGGGTCTCAGCCAGTATCCGACAATCACCGAGTTCTAGCTCATGGATTAACAGTTTGTCAGTAAGATATGGCAGTCGCTTCCAACTAGCTGAATCATAACAAATTTTTAATGTTCAGTTCTTAAATCATGGCTTTGTACTCAAGAAAAAAATGAACATTTGTTTCACACAGTGCCTGACTTATGTCAAGCATTCATTTATCTACATGATAAGTTGATGAGACAGTGGAATGCAGGGCCATGAGTTGCCTGGGAAGTGCCAATGTTGGAAGAAATGATCTTCCTCAATTTTTGTATGGGTTTTTGTAGTGGTAGTGCTGGATAGGACCAGGATATATTTTCTCATTTGCATTTACGTCTCACCAGCTTGGAACTGCTAGTTCTTGGTGGTGGCAGCTCCTGTAACTCCAACATTGAGAGACCTCCCATTCCTCAGCCTTCATCCCAATGTATTTCATGTCTTGCTTACTCATCCTTATAGTGGAAATTGGTATGGCCTGTAGGTTTTTTCTTTCAGCTATCTCATCCAAAAGATATCCATGAGAAGTCAATGTATCATCCTGTATCACTTTTGTTTCAGCAAGGCGAGGATGTTAGGCATGTTTGTCTGGATCTCAGCATGGGCCAATAGCTCCTACCATGTAATCCCAAGAATGCATCTTAGATAGCAGAGATGGAAGATGTTCAGTTCCTTCTCTTGTTTGCAGTAAATCAGCCATGTCTCACTGTCTGGAAGCTGAGGACACATACTTAGTAAATCAAAATCTTTGTCTTTCTGTAATTGTTCCAGGCTTCCTTTTTTTAGTTGTCCAAAGATGTATTATTTATTTTCAGATTGAGCTCCTCATCCAATGACAGGTTGTACACCATGTTTTAGTACCGTCTAGGGTGTATCTTGCCTTGTGCCCATTGTTTGCTGGCATAGGCTCTGGCTCCTTCCTGACCCTGTATTGGATGATGGAAAATGAATGGATGGATAATTTAATCAATATCAAACATTCCTATATTTAGGTGGGTGGCTGCATCAGCATGCGTAGGCTGCAAAGGAACAAGTAATAGGTTTATTCCATGCTGAATAAAAAAGAAGAGAGAAAAAAACACAACGTTTCGGCCGTAGAGCCTTCTTCAGGCGTGAGAGAGACAAGGCAGTAGGCAAAGGTAATATAGTGGGAGAACAAAGGCTGGGAGCGAGGAGGGGTTAGAGGCAGGAGCAGGGGAGAGGCCAATCAAGAGGTGTGAAGTCAGTATAGGTGTAGAAAGGTGTGAAATGAAACTTCCAATGAATGGAGAAAATTTAGTAGAAGAGTAGTGTGTTGTTAAGAGAAGGGGGAAGGTGTGATCCTACCTGCAGGATAAGTTTGGTTTCGGTAGTCTTTCTGATGTATGAGCTCCGAAAACCATCTTTGAGAACACAGATGGAGAGATTAGAGTGGCCGTGGCCGTCAGAGGTGAAATGAGAAACAATGGGCTTGAAGAGATCTTTAATCTTCACAGCCCTGACGTGTTCACTGGAGCGGTCTCCAAGTCTCCTTCCTGTTTCTCCAATGTAGAGAGAAACTGGGCATTTACTGCAAGAGATACAGTAAATAAGGTTGCTGGAGGTACAAGATGCCATCTGGGTGATCCGGAATTGTCCTGAGGGGCCTTGAATGAGTGTGTTGTTGGATGTGTTCCTATATTTAGTAACACATTCATCAAATAGTAAATTTCTTTTGATGCTCAGTATACCATAAGTCCTTTGCAGAATTAGGTTTGTATAGCTTGAAAATGGTGAAAACCTCAATGTATGAAGATTTATACATATATAAACACATAAACACAGAAAACAAATCTTTACATAAGCAAATAAAGCATTGCAAAGAACAGTTAAAAACCAGAAAGCAAAGGGTAAAGTCCCTGATTCACGTCTTGGGTGAAAAGAGTCTTGAAAACAAGCTACTGTATCATACATGAAAACAATGAATATTTTATAAGAAATTGAATTAGTCATGGAATGCATTTTATTATTAAACTGATGTATTACAGTAAATAAAAAAGCCAATGATATATACTGTACAGACAGCAGTGCAAAACAAGTCAAAACATAGTATTTTTAACAATGACAATTGATCCGGAATGCAAACAAATACATTTTAAAAAAGATCATGATAACAAAAATCATTATATTTTATTCAGCATATACAAACTAAGGCTTAACTAAATCAAAGCACTACATATCTTACTATTATTGTATGTCTGTAGTTCAATTCACTTACATTGTTTGGTTATCCCTTGTGATAGTAGGGAAGTGATTCTCCTCCATACATATTATCAGGTGACTCATAAGCCCAGTACAGGATTTGCACCCTCTCTGGCAGCTTGAGTATGTGTTGCCTTGGGAAATGTCAGGTCATGTACTGTGAAAACAAGACATGGTGAACGGTCTTTGATGCTCTCACTTTGCGTTCTTTTTCTGACATATTTGGATCTCAAACTGCTGAGCTCCTTTCCAAATATTCTTCCTCCATCTGGTTCTGTCAAGGGTCATAGACTCCCAGGAGTTGATGTTGATGTTCAATTTTTTAAGTTTGCTTTTGCCGTATTTGTAGAAACATTTCTGCAGGTCTCCTGTGGTGTGATTCTCTTGGCAAAAACAGAACTTTCTATGAGAGCCTGGATTCTGACATCTGGAGTACCTGGCCAGCTCAATGGACCTGATAATGGATGGTGACTGTTTGGAATTGAACATTGATGTTGGTGCATCTGAATTCCACTTGATACAATAATTCAACCAAAAACAGCATTGATGATATGACTGTAGTCTTTTAGGCGTCTCCTTTATTCTGTCCTTATTTTAGTCCCATACAGTAGAGTAGGATTGTGGACTGCACAGTACACCATCAGTTGTGGTGTCCAAAACCTCAGTCACATTTAGGTGGCCAAAGACTACATTATAGATATCACATGATGTAATTTTTACAAATACATATCAGCCTGCTGTAAAAGGTAATTCCCAAGGTTTGCAGTTTCCTAAATTCTTCCGATATTCATTGTGAATCTTAATTAGTGGCATTGAGATGTGTGCATTGGAGATAGAGAATTTTGGTCTTCTGAATGCTAAGTCTATGGCCCATTTTCTCACTTACCTCAGTAACTGTGCTGACAACTGTTTGGAGGTCTACTATTGTCAAGTACAAGCATCACCTGCATACTGGAGTATGCTGACTGAAGTCTGGGTGATTTTAGTTTTAGTTTTGCACAGGCATAGGGCATAAAATGACCAGTCATTCAGTTAAACAGCTGAACTCCAGCAGGGACCTTGTCCATTATCAAATTGAGCATGACACTCAGAAATATGAGTTATGAATATCAGAAATATGTGTTAGGGTAATGATACACCTTTATCTGACTTATCCTAACGATTCTGTAATGGATCAGTGATTGCTACACATATGTCATCATAAAGCAGGTGAAGGATGCTGAAACATCCTGAAGGACATCTATATTTCTGGAGGATCTTACAGAGTGCCTAAAATGAAGTCAAACACCTTTCAAAAGTCATTAAAAGTAAAAGTAGAAGGTCTTAGTAGATGGGGTTCTTCGGGGAGAGGAATGCAATGATTTAAGAGATTTTTTATTAATATATCACTATGTCCATGTTGAACAGCAGAGGGAACACTCTGCTTTTTTAATGTCCACAGTGGACATTTCTTTCTTGATGATTTTCACAATTCTGGCATCTTTATTAATTTGGGATTAACTCTTCACTGACAGCTTGGAGGTGCAGTATCAGTCCCTGTACTCTGTGCTATGTACACAGATGGAACTGAGCAGTTCCATCATCTGCTCCTTTGTTGTTCTTTGTTTGTGTGATTATGTTCATTAATGCTAGTAGAATTCCAAGCCTGTCTGTAATGGGGAGTTCTGAACTAGATATACTATTATGACAGTGGATTTTAGATTGACTAGATCTTTAGAATTCTCCTTAAATAGGTATTTATAGCCTCCTTTTCCTTTCAAATGTTTCAAAGGCACCAGACCTTGGGTATTCAGGTCATATAAACCTCTGTGGCATAAAAATCAAGAATATAATTTACATTAACCTGAATTACTTTTGCCTTATCTGTTCACCACCACTATCACTCTGCCAAACACAAAAATCCTTAACTTGAGATCAGTAGGTTTACTAAGAACCCAATCAGCCTCGTGTTTTATCATATAGCTTTCAAGTGTTTTGCAGTCATTGGTGAGATCTTTCAAAGTGGTATGAAATTTGAAAGGTTTTACTTTTTTGCTAATGCCCTCTTTTGGTTTCATCCTTCAATGATGTGATGTTTTCCTTGGACATTGACTTTTTGCAAGCAACATTTGGGAGCCAGTTTGATATGAATAATAATGGAATGGATTCATTTGATTTTGGAAAACATCTCTTCACATTCATGAACTCTTGAATGTGGTTGATAATTTCATTCTTGAATGTCAAATCCAACAACATCAATTTAATATTCTTCCTCTGTTTTCCCACTCCATGAGAAAGTATTGTCACTGTCATGTTGAAAGACAGAATGTCTTTCAAAGTAAACTTGATGTTAGTTTTATTGAAACAGTTGAAAGGAATACACCACTGAACAAAAAAAATCAACTGTTAGGTACCCTTGTGTTACGAGTTCGGTAATAGGGACCGAACTAGTGAGTGAACCCACTTGCAGGAGCGAACAAAGCCAAGTCGTAAACCGAAAGTAAACCGTAATCGTAGGAACGAGCCGAGAGTCCAGGGGGAGCAAGGTATCCGAAAGGGAACGTGTACCGAAGCCGAAGTGTGATCCGAAGTCGTAGTCCGTAGAGCAATCCGAGAATCCAGAGGTAGCCAGTTATTCAAGACAGAGCGAAAGTACCAATCCAAGTCGAGATCCGAAAAGCCGAAGTCCAAAGGGAAAAACCGTAAGCCGAAATCCAAGACAAACACAGAGTAGAAGAAGCGCAACCAGGAAGCTCGATAGGGAAAACCAATACTGAGCAACGAGGTAGGGAAGGACAGGTGTTTAAGTAGGATGAGACAGGGGTGTGGTGGTGAATGGGAAAACTGATAGGTGAACTGATGGATAGGGGCTACACCTACTTCTGCCTCCTCCGTTGCCGAGAGGCAGTGATCGTAACACCCTTGGTTACTATTACTTACTTTTGATTGCTATTGCAAATCACAATATATCCACAACACAGTCCCACTGTCATACAGTATCATTATTTGACAGTCACCTTCATATTCCTTGAGATGCAGAAGGTTGCTGGGTTTCACTTACAGTAGGATGAAAATGCAGATGAAAGGCATAAATGCAGTTCTGGAAGATACTTTTCTGGAACGCCCATGAGGGACCTAATGTTTTAGTCCCAAGAATTAACCCACTGAGTAAAGGCCAGATTCTGTGTTGAAAAGTTGGTGTTCTCCTGGAAAATGTAATCTATAGCTGCTAAAATCAAAAAGTACCTTGAGTATTTAATATACTCAAGAACATTTGCAAATACAGAAAACCAAAAATTTTGCTAAACTTTTTCATCGGTCTGCCATCCTCTGTAGTTTTTTTTTCCAACTTCTTCAAGTTGCTGCTGAATTTATAACTCTGATGGATCACATTCAATTTAGATTCATTGTGGGAACTGTATGTATTTTTATTAGTTTGTCTGCACACTGCATGTGCAACATAACAACACTAGATTTATGAATGCAAAACTCTTTATGTAGTTCCCTGCTTCAGAGAGCACCTCATACTGAAATGTAGCTATAAAGAGCTTTGGAGATATTGTTTCCGCCTGTGGAATAATTACCTACAGTAATTGTTGTAATTGCAGCAGTACGTCACATCTAATGTTAGATAAGCTGTCTCTGAGTTGTCTCTACAACTTGTCTCATGCAGTACATCCTCAATGGCACAGGTGCCTGAAGAACTACTGGAAAAGCGGCATAAAAGATTTATCTCACCATTACTGAGTATATTAAAATATGCAATCATCTTGGAATAGATTGTAAAATCTGATTTTACTCCTATATATAAATAGATAATTAAAAAATAATGTAAGACCCACTGTGTACAAAAGCAAAATAACATTTCCTAAGCCTAGGCAGACTAGTCAAATAAATTTATAAACAAAGTTAAAATGACCTGAGGACATTAGATGGAGCTAATGGGATATTCATTCTTTCTTTATTCATGGGATAAATTTTCTTACCCACGGAAATCTGTTCCTTATTAGAACCAGATATCATAGCTTTGTAACATTTCCAAGATCTTTGGTGGGGCTACTTTACAGTCATTTGTGTTTCTGATAAATGAATTGCAGCTTTCTTTTCTGCTCATGCAATAACTCTGTAGATCTTTGTTTTGGTGTATACACATTCCAAGTGGGATCCTCTTTTTACCTTGGTTTACCTCTGGCTGGATTTGAGGTTCATAATTATTTTTCCCAAAAGAGTCTAACGGTCCAACAGTTAACCAAATCATGAAAGCTGCCAAAACCTAACAAATGTCATGTCCATTATAACCCAAAAAAGAACATGCGAGGGAGTTATTTAAAGGTTAAATATGTTGAAAGAAAATATTTCAAAACCAGTCAATTTTTATCTAACGTTCTAGATACAGCATGTTCAACCTTTTTCATCTTTTGTACTTATAAAGCATAAGTATATGATCAAGAGCTCTACCATCATAGAAGTTTGGATATTTTTTCATTGCACAGCACTGACAAAATGTGGTCTTACTGTTTATCTAATCTCTACTCATGTATGATTTTATATTTATTAATACACATATTTTTAGGAATGAGAATGATAACTGGTGTTAAATGTCTCTTCTTTAGGTTTCAATAATCTTTATAATTAAAGAAACTTCACCTTTCATTCAAATCAGACAGTCCTATTGTATTTTTTTTATTTTAATGGAAATTAGTGTCAATGTGAATAATGTTAGAGCAAGTTTACAAAAACATTGACAGCTCTGTGCGCTAATGAGAATGCATTATAAGTGACATGTTTTTGCTAGTACAGGACAGTACTAGTTACCTTCTGTTGAACCGTTGTCAGGGATGGACCAAGAAGTTAATTCATCCCACCTTGAACAGGCAGAGGCAAGCAAATAGAGAAACATTGTTGCTGTCATTTGAGAGACAAGTATAATCATAAAGTGAATTTAAATCTATTGATTTGAAGATAACTCAAGCTTCTTTTCATCTCATCCTCAACCTACCAACCAATATGATTTATACGAAAAAATAATACATAGTAAATAGTTTAGTAAATAATAGAATAATAGAATAGTAAATAATACATAACTGTTCCATGCATATCACTGCCAGGAAATTTATACAGAAAGATCCTTGCATTTGGGGATCTACTGTTTTTGCCATTTGTGTAATGGACAATGGTAAATAATAATAATATTATTAATAATAATAATAATTTCTTAGCGCTTTTCTGGACACTCCAATCAAAGCGCTTTACAGGTAATGGGGACTCCCCTCCACCACCACCAATGTGCAGCATCCACCTGGATGATGCGACGGCAGCCATAGTGTGCCAGAACGCTCACCACACATCAGCTGTCAGTGGGGAGGACAGCAGAGTAATGAAGCCAATTCATAGAGGAGGATTATTAGGAGGCCATGATTGGTAAGGCCAATGGGAAAATTTGGCCAGGACACCGGGGTTACACCCCTACTCTTTTCGAGAAACGCCTTAGGATTTTTAATGACCACAGAGAGTCAGGACCTCGGTTTTACGTCTCATCCGAAGGACAGCACCTGTTTATAGTACAGTGTCCCCGTCACTATACTGGGGCATTAGGACCCACATGGACCACAGGGTGAGTGCCCCCTGCTGGCCCCACTAACACCTCTTCCAGCAACAACCTTAGTTTTTCCCAGGAGGTCTCTCATCCAGGTACTGACCAGGCTCACACCTGCTTAGCTTCAGTGGGTTGCCAGTTGTGTATTGCAGGGTGATAAAGCTGCTGATTAAATGTTTATAAACATCCCTTTGACGCAGGTGATTTCTATCAGTGGAGCCTTTAATATGGAATAAACAATACATTTCAGAAAAAAAGGTTTCCTTGTTTCTATAGGTTCATGAACCATGAATAGTTTTGCTACTTTCCAACAGGAAAGATGATGATCAGATATAGTCCAGAGCATTTTCTTAGAAACAATTTCTGAAATGAACATCTTAATGTATTGTTAATATCTAATTAATTATTGGGACTATTATCTTTTTTATTAATTACCTTGAATGAGTATCCTAATACTGGATGGTTAATTGACTTCTGGGAAATTGGCCCTAGGTGTGAGTGTATGTACTGTATGTGTTCACCCTGTGATGGACTGGTGTCCCTTTCAGATTGTATCTTACCTGTGCAGTTGTTGTTTGCAGAGACAGATTCCAGTTCCCCTGCGACTCTGAATTGGATGAAGTGGTTAGAAAATGGATGGATGGATAGACGGTAGGTGGGGAATGGGTTTTGACATTTTTTAGTTTAATGAACATTCATCTTTCTTTCTTATCTGTACACACAGTTTAGCAAAAACTGAAACAGAGCTCTCTGAATGAAGCTTAAATACCCATCATTCTCAACATTAATTTATATGGAACTTGTGGATTACTTTGAATTAAAAACAATAATTAGGTACAGTAGCATCCTCCTCTCCCTACTGACCCGAAGAATCAGATTTGAAGTGTATATGTGAATTTAAAATCCCACTACAATCCTATCAAACATTTGAGCAAAGTAATGGGAAGTTTTGTTATGGTAAAACTCCTTTGAAAAAACACTGCAACTTTTATTAAAAAGGGAACTGTAGCGGTATTTATTGATCCATGCACCAACCATGATTCTAAAAATGTCTTCTGAACTGCATTATACAATTTAATAATTTTAGTTTGACACTGCAGTCAATGTGATTTCTTTATACAGAAAATTTCATTACTATAATTTATACCTATTTGGCAAATTCTGCTTTGTAGTTTTACTCAGGTGTGACCAAGTCTCATTATCAAACACACTGAAGTGAGAAATCAGTGCTAGGAAACAGTAGATCATGCAGAAAAATACAAACAAGAGCAGGAAAAATATTAAATCCAATGACAAAAACCATCCAAAAAAAAGCAAGAAGTGATGGCCAAGAATACAAAAGGTTAAATTGTAGAAGTCTTTATCTCTTTTATGTTGAAAAATGTGACCCAGCAGTGGTGAATAATACACATTTTCCTACATAATACTCCTCTGACATACAGTAACTGTGTAAGGAGCATGTCATTTAGCCAAAACATACTGAACAATATCAGTTTTAACAGAGGGAACAGTTTATGAAATGATTTTAGCATGAAAGTTATGAAACTTTCTTAATTTAAAGAAATTAAAATAAACTAATAAATTAATTAAACTAAAAAATATCAAAAGTCAATGCATTTTAGAATACTGGTATACTGTAAGCACAGTGGATAGCATTGCTACCTCACAGAGCTTGGGGCTCAATTGTAGACCAGGAGTGCTATCTGTGTAGAGTTTGTATGTTCTCTCAGTGATTACATGAGTTTCCCGTGGTCCAAAGACATACTGGTATATTAATTAGCTTCTGGGAAAATTGGACATGGTGTGAATGTGTGCGAGTCTGTGTTAGTGTTTGTCTGTGATGGACTGGTGTCCCTGCCTTTCATCTGTTGCTCGCTCAATCTACCTTGTTTTTTGTTTTTTTGAGTTGCAGTGCTTCGAAGCAATGATTATCCAGTTGTTGCCACCATCCCTTTCACTTGAAATATCAGATAATTGGATAGACCAGTGAAATTTGCATACACAAGCAGTTCATCCTGTAAGATAAATAACATTTAACACTAAATAACATTTGTCCCTCTATCACGTTTGTTAAGTTCTAACCAAACTACTGAAATACACATAAATGGCACAAATCCATGCTGAGACATTAAATCTAATTTTAAGATATAGGATTTGGCAGCTGGTGTGTTTTACAAGTAATTGTGCATTGTAATCCATATGTAGTAATTTAGTATTCCTTTTTCTTTATGGCTTCGTAACATACTGTAAAGTTCAAGGTTCAGAACATACCAACATTGCATTAAATTATCCATTGATTTTTTAAAACAGTCTATTGATGTACAGTAATAAAACAGGTAATACTCCAGTCTAACGAAGAAATTGTCATTCTTCATTTTTTATCTGTTAGGGTAAAATCATCTAGTCATTTTGTTCTGCCCCACAGACTGCATGGTTCGATTTTGACGCTGGTGAAACCCAGCAACCGATTTGTTTAATATTTTTTACACTGTTTTTCCTGAGATTTAGAGCTGAACTGTATGGCATGATTTATTAAGCTGCTCTTGTCTTACTGACAATTATAGCTCAATGCACTGAATAGCCATGTGAATGGGATGATCCTTCATCATTTAAACCTTGATGTGTGAATTTTATGGATGTAGGTAGACAGAATTCCTATGTCACTCTCCAAGGACATATTGGGAAGACTGATTCATCATCCATCAGCTATTTCATTCCATTAAAATACTCACCAAGACAAGTTGAGTTTCCAAGGTCAACATTCTGAAAATTTAACGGACTGTGCCTTACAAATGTCTTGGTAGTTTGTATTTTTTTCTACATACAGTATCATCATTAACAGTGTGTCACAAATTACCAAACCAATAAAGTCTTGATTAATGAGAGTACAGATTAATGAAAGACCGGCATTTCCCCAAAACAAAGGACTTTGTTTTCCAGAAAATAGGTGTGGTGGACATACTGTATATGTTTCTTGAAAGAATTCTATAACGTGCAGAGTTCAGGTGAGTATCTAAGTATCTAGTCTAGTTTGGGATTCTTACCTTGACATAATAATTCCAAAGAAGAAAAAAAAAGTTGCCTTTTATCTTATGTGAATCATAAGTATTTTTTTATATTCTTAAATAGCAATAACTATTTTACTGTATATGGAAAAGGTGATTTGCCAGTTTTAAGAACAGTCTTGAGTTTTAAGTCTTGCCAAGAACAGAACAGTGGCCAAATTAATTAAGGGTTTTACTCGATGGTACAATTTTCAATGTGACATTGATAGAAAAATAAATCATTTATTATAACCAATGGTTTAGAAGTACTCAGAGAGAGTTCAATTTCAAGAACTAATAAGGTGCCTGTGGTTAATGTGTATATGTACTAATTGGATATTTCCTTCACTTAAAATAGTGTAAAATAAATCACTGTGTATATGTTTGTATATGGATTGTACTGCATATCTATCTGCAAAGAACTATTACTATGTCTGTCATAATTGTTGATATAAGTAATTTACAGTTACTTTTTTCACAACTGCGCATTCCTAAGCCTAGACATTTCTAACTATGCTTTTTTATTCTATGTTGCAAGATGGACATAACATTATACAGTACAATGTAAACCATATTCAAACATTTCAGTGGAAAATTCTCCAGAGAATTGTAGGACATATCAATATACACCATTTAGTCACACAAAGACATTGTGTTAAGATAACTGCAATACACTATCGTCCAATTACTTGTTGTGTGGGGAGAAAGGCTTAATTCAGCACATCAATAAAACCCTGATCTTGAGCTCATCAGATGAATCACTAACACAGGATGTCAGGGCCACATACTCAATTGCACTCTAGACAATTAAACCAACATATTTATTTTGCAATGATGTGACCAGAGAAACTCAAGCAATCTGTCATATCAGATACTGAAAACATGAGCATAATAATAACCATGTTGCACCAACCGAAGGCCAAGCCCGGGGGCAAAATCTTGTGTGAATTGCATAATGTTAGTATTACACTGTATAGTGGGACTACCAGCATGGTACAGCACAGCTGGAATTAATCCAAGGCAATGTGTTATAGTTTGAAGATGAGCCGTAGGGAAACAGAAATAAAAATCCATGAGTGCAGCCTGCATGAGGCATCTGGCCCTAAGGCCTGGAAACACTTCTTTAGGTACTGACAGCTGAGACACCTACCTCTCGGCTAGCATTTGTTTCAAACATATTCAGTGTGAAGAAGAGGACATTTCTTTTTTTCTTCAGCCAGCCTGAGTGCTCAGTTCTAATTTTTCCAATTCGTCTTGTCTTTGGTTTTGTGTTGGTTTCTTTCTCCATGTTTCTGCATGTGATTCTCCAAAGTTTGCCACCTTATGATGATAGTATTCTATAGATACCCCCATGATGTATGTGGTGACCACTGTCTAGTGTCTTGGACCCTTTAGCATCAGGAATTAGTTTCACATCAGGTTCAGTTCACTCACAAATAAATCTAAATTCAGTAGTTGGGTCAGATCCTAATACATGCAATATAGAGAGGAAGTGTTTTAGAGGGGCTGCTATCCAGACCAGTGATGTTATCTGTATGGAGTTTGTATGTTCTCTCTGTGTTTACAAGGGTTACCTCCTGGTGCTCACTTTTCCTCCCACAGCCCAAAGACACACTATTATGTTAATTGGCTTGTGGGAAAATTGGTCCTTGGTGTGACTGTGTGGCTGTACCTGTGTTTGCATCTACAGTATGCGTTTGCCCTGTGATGGGCTGGTGTCCCATCCGGGGCGTAGCCTGCCTTGAACCTGTTGCTTGCTCTGGATCCCTGAATTAGAAGAAGTGGTTAGAAAATGGATGGATGGATAGATATATATAGTATACATAGGAAAGCAGAAATAGGCAAGTCCTCACAAACGTTATTAAATTCTTTAAAAAAACTCTATTAAATTCAAAGGTAATTTTGCTATCAAAAACTGACCAACTTGATGAAACAAATCTTTTCATCCATGCAGCACAACTCATTATGCTTATCAAAGAAACAATATGTATTCAGTAATATGCTATTTAAAAGAGTACATTTTAACTAGCCTTCATATCTAAAACACCTTGCAGAATACTTTAGCAATTTCACTTGCATTGCAACATTTCTATTATTTTTTTTTTGCATACAAAAAGTCACTCAAAAAAGATGTTACACCATATTGAATTTTCACATTATATTAATACCTCTGTACTAAATTAAGTAAAACTGAAAGTGAGACCATTCACTGTCATCACACACAGGATGACTTGCTTTTGAGGAAAATGTGCTCTTGCAATTTGCCCTCTCCGAATACTAAATATACTAAACATACTAAATTCCATAAATGCTATGCCTCAGTGAAAACATTTTAATTTGATTTTTGTTTTTAACTCCCATATTGTCTCTATTATGATTTATTTCCTAATACATATACACATGCCCCTGTATTGTATATATTATAAATACACAAACAAATTAACCACTATGCAAAAAGCTTTTAAAATGCCTTTATCAATAAGGACTAAGTAATAAAGTTTGATTTGCAGTGATGTTTTAAGAAAAAAAAAACGACAACAAAATAGTTATTTTGTCGGAACAATTGGGCAGAAATTGGAATAATTAATATATTCTTCTAGCCGAACAAGAAACAGGGGTGAGTATATCAGAATTTGGTGCATATGCATTTTGATAATTTTTTGTTACCCCATATTTGGCAACACTCACAAATAAAAGTTATTCAGCCTGTATATATTTAGTTTTGTGGCAGTAACAGTATTTAGGTCAATGCTCAAGAAACAAGAAAAAAAGCATCAGGCTTATGTACAGTTTGTTACTTTATAATATTTTTTCCACTGATCTCTGTTTCTCTTCATGGTTTGCAATCTGAATATATTCCCTCTGGTCTAATTCCAAACAGCTGAAATTTTTTAATTCAACAAAACCCTTTATCTACAACATTGCCTTTTTGTGGCCGCATTTCAAAATTCTATACATGCTGTACACTCTGTCAGGCTTTTTAAATTGTCACTGCGTGTTTACTTGAATGTAAATGTTCTCAAAATGAAAATGTTTTTGTCATTTCAAATGGTATAATGGAAAAAGCAGACAAAACTACTTCAAAGCATCAGTGGAAAAACATATGAGTTAAAGATAATTTTCCCTTTAATGCGATTAGAGAAGAAATGTTAGAATATCAGAGAAAAATTGTTTAAACTTACAAATTTATTAAATCCACATTTAAGCAACTAGGTCATGGTTGTGCATTGCTTGAACCTGATTGCACTTTTATTAATACTAAAGTCCTGCCTGAATTAAGCTTCCACTTCATCATTGGGAGTTATTGTAACCCTGTCTTAATTCTAAGCCTCTGGTGTTAGAGGATTTTGACAGGAATTCTCTGATCTCAATTCCATATTAAACACATTTACTGTAGGTTGTACTACACCCGGTCATATAAGCCACTCCAGTATGGAGGTTATGTTGTTTTTTTTAAGTAGACTTTCACTTATTTCAAAATGGATATCAGCAATCCAATTCTACCACAAAATGACAATATTTTTAACACAGGGAGTATTGTGCTGCAGTTGCAATATGTTCTGGAATTATAAATTCCATGTTATAATTCAAGAACATACAATATGTTTTCCATTTTGATTTTACTTTTTTAAGTTGCTAAATATCAAAGGAAAATACTGTGTCTTGTGATAAGACCAAACATTATCTCCCATTGCTCTTTTTTCCAGAAAGCACAGAGATAAATTATGTATCCAAGCGCAAAGAAAACTGCTCTTTTCTGCAGCAACATAAATATAACTATAAGAACTATGCATGTTTTAATAGTGCTGAAGCTTGATTTCTGATTGCTGCTTTTAATCCATACATCAAGTTAAAAGGACTCAGCGATACAGAATATCAAAAAGCAAAAGCAATAATGTGGTTTGAAATTTAAAATGTGAAATGTTAATAAATATGAAATTTGTATGAGACCCACTACAGATGACAGTTTTAATAATTTTTCTCATTTAGCATTATTGTTCAAATGGCTAGGTGGAATTGATCCAATGAGTTTATATGTAATTGATAATGCCTGGTGCCAAGTCGTAATTACACCTGTTGGAATTTAGTAACCGTTTTCAAGCTGAGATGAACCTTGTGTTTTAAATCCCTGAACATTTCAATGATCAATGTAATAATAATGAGTAATCTTATCTTTGTAGAAGTCTGTAACATATTTTCCTCTTTACAGCTTCCAGACTATCCAGAACTACAGTACAGCAGATAGCTTTGCAATTCTAGTCCATGATGCAATGACAAAGATCCTTCTATTGCACATTCTCCTTGGGTATTATAAGCTCCTAGAACATCTGAAGCTATAAAATAATATAAGCAACAACAGAAAATAAACAGTGATGATCGCTCTTAAAAAATGGCTTGGGATTGGTCAGCAAATATTTAATAAATATACAGTATATATGTCAGGAATATATGTCAGGTTATACACAAATTGTTCTTAAACATGCAGATGCACAACACATTTAGTCAAGGTTCCCAATATATTGGCCAGTAAGAATATGTACTTTCTCTTCTCACAGTCTCTTCTGTCTTGCCTTATGGTTTGAATAACTTTCTTACAGCGTGGGCATTTCACACATCTTTGAAATAATCCCCTTTCCTTCACCAACCCCTTTTACTGAAAACCTAAGACCTTGTGACACTTGCTGTACTTCTTATTTTTTTAGAAAGATTTTCCATGTTTTATGTTTTCTTGCCATCTTGAACTATTATAATGAAGTGTTTGCAAATTGAGCATCGGTCACACAAATTATTTCACTTCTCTTTAGTTGCTGAATTAACAGCGTTAGCATCAATGAAAAAGGGTATCCCAGACTGGATAGCCAGATTGGAAACTGCATGCAAAGTACCAGCAAAAATTACACTTCTACAAATTGTACTTCCCCTCTGCCCCCACTTTACACTCACTCCCCTACCAAAGCTTCCATAGAACAGGTGAGTTAAGTTTACACTATATCAGCCACTCTGGAAGCAACAAATTAAAATCAATTTAAACTAATTAATCAAAACACACAAACACACCTGGTTCTGTTAGTCAAATTTAACACTTATCATTAAAATGTATCTCCAAATACAGTTTAAAATGAAAGTCTTGAGGCTGTTACGTGAAATTTGTTTTTTTGCTATGAACTAATTAAATTTGCATCTCAAAAATGATATATGAGGCAAAGTAAAGAATTTCAGCTATTGTTTCTGGGTATAATATTGCAGACATATTTAGCAATGTTAGAACAAATGGAGCTTATAATGAGAGTTCAGGAGAGATGACAACAGCCAAATCTGATCCAACTGTCAGTAATTCCCAATCATCATGTCATTTCCTCACCTAAAACATAAATATAATTTTTATAATACTTTACATAACTTACTTTACATTACATAACAACATATTTTACATTATCCCCTTTTCTTCCTCATATACGTTTTTTTTTTGGGGCATTTCACCTCCACCTCACCTCATCTTTGCAGCTGGCCCTTGGTCACTTCTCACACTGCATTGGGGTCCTATAGCCAGGAGGCTAGCCCTCAGCCAAGCAGGTTGAACTAAATTTTGACCAAAACATTCCATAATGCTTTCAGCACGCTTAATTCTTGTGTGTTGTTCTAGTGAATTGTTGTTTGTTGTGTTCAATCAGCCCCTTTCCCTTATCCTCCCCTTTTCAGGTGAGGATGCATATTGGTACTAATAGCTGACAGGTGTTTCAAATCTTCAAGTGTTCCATGTTGAATTATTAATTAAAACAAAAAAAAACGGTGAATGTATAGCCATGGTGCCAGCTTTTGGAGTTTACTTTTTGGGTCTGCCTCTACAAAGTTTGACTGTTGTCTAAGAAAATATTTTTGAACATGAGAGCAAAGAAACCTTTAATTAGTCCCATTGCAAAGAGATTGGACATGGCAAAATCCACAAAAATCTAAATTTCAATAGTAAGCAGGAAAAATGACAAAGTTTACTTCACTGTCCCAATTTGTATATATTTCATTGGAACTGTGTACATTTATTAAAAACCCTGTAATATTTTTATCATAAAGTTCTTTATCAAATTTGAATACAGATCTTATATATGCAAATGGCACTCAACAATTCATCTGAGGCTGAGACCTACACCTCAGCCCAGAGACTAGAGGAAAAGCAGGTCTGCAGATAAGTTGATCCCCTGCTGTGGTCTCTGCATGAAATAAATTCCGACACATTATTTTTTTTCTTCTGCATAAAGCCACCAATTAAACTAAAGCAGTGCCCGACCTGACAGTAGCAGGAGTGATTATTCCATAACACAGTTAGGCCCCTCTAATTGACTTCAAGTGCTTTGCTTAAAAAAAAAAAAGATCTTCACAGCCACCTCTGTCAAAGTCACATTGATATGCAAATATCAATCCACCTGACAGAAAATTGCTTAAGAAAGAGTGACACTCTAAATTGAATTATCTCACAACCCCCCTTCACCCCTTCCCCCTTTAACTATCTGTGGAACCCATAGTGATCAATCTGCATATGTGTCTAAAGATGAGGAGGATTTTTTTTTATGGAGATAAACAGCAGAGGGAGAGCAGAGGTTGCCATGGGAACCGCGTGACTCATGACAATTTGGTCGTTGAATGAAGCCATTAGTGGTGTTGAGCTGCGTGTTGCGGTTTTTAAAGTAAGCTCCCCGGGAACCTGTCAGCAGCTGCCTTCCTTCAGCTTTTCATTAAAAGCAATCGCAGATCTTCAATCCACCGTCTCATTACTTTTTTATGTGCTGCTTGAGGAATATCACGCTGCCTGTGGATGTGTTCGCAGTCCAGTTTATGGCAGAAGCTCCTTTACAGTTTTAACCATAAATTTTAAAAGGTTCTCAGGGATGGAGGGGGTGGGCTTGAGGAGGGAGAGATCTGTCTATTTTTCATTTAAGCCCCCCCCATCTTCATTCAAGGTTTTATATCAAAGCCATGCTGATAGTTGTTGTGCATGTAATGTAATTGGTTGAATGATTTGAAATAGGCTGGTGCTGATAAATATTAATCCAGTTCGTTTTTTTTCAGGCTCCATGCTGAATTGTGACATTAAAGGATAGGTCCAAAGGTGTTTTCAGTGTGAACATGATGTTCCAAATTGACGTCACTCCCCAAGATCCTGTTCCTTTCACTATATATAGAAGTGGGCTTTGGAGACCTTGAGTAATAGGATCCTGCTTGTGTTTGTACTCCACTATTGTGACTTGTAGTAGGGGGTTAATTAGTTTAAGCCCTTGAATAACTGCTCTACTGAAGACTAAATCTTTATTTGATCACTCCCCAACCTCTTACCTAATCCTGTATGATCATGCAAAGCAAGATCCAGCTTTTACAAAAATGTAGAAAAACATTTTAAACACCTTATGATATCCTAATGACAAAATATTGGATATCATAAATGAGGTTTCAATTTTTATATTCCTTTCACAATATTTTGCATTCTGGGGCACAGTTTTGATTGAATCGTAACAATGCAAAGGCATATATCTCCACAGCTTCAATAAAGGCTACACTGAGCAGTGATTTGTTAATGTTACAGGCCGTGATTTTCAGCATTGATGCAAAGTGATTAATACATCTAAGAAAAGAAAGCTGGAAAACATAAATTCCTTACACTGTGGACAGTGGCTCTGTGGCTAAGGTTTTGCGCCTGTGGCTGGAAGGTTGCCGGTTCGTATGGCTAGCAGTGGAATCCTACTCCATTGGGCTCCTGAGCAAGGCAATTAACCCCAACTGCTCCACGGGTGCCGTATAATTGGCTGACCTAATACAAACAATTGTATACGGCCAATAAAGTGATCTTATAATGCAACACTGAGTGGAATTCATACTATATTACTATAATTATACAGACAGGACATTAATTTTACATAACCAGTCCATAACACTGAATGCTAACATTATATTCATATTCCTACATACAACACAAAGTTTATAACAGAAGTTCAGGGGGAAAGCTAGATCCTTATATACTCTACGTATAGGTATGTAGACCTATACACCAGCCCTTCCTTTTGTATATTTCTCTTGCATCCCCTCTGCCACTACATCCTTGCAGCAAGTCCAACTATGGTGAAGGGGAGTCATGGGCTAGGCTGCCATTCCCTTAGCATGGTGAATCACACCAAATACGCACTATACTGTATATCTCGTTCCTCTAATGCATTCACTAGGATGAAACTGAACTATTGAAATTGAAAACATCTCGCAAGTAGGCACTGTAAATCAAAGTAGTTCAGGTGGGTAGCTGCATCAGCATGCGTAGGCTGCAAAGGAACAAGTAATAGGTTTATTCCATGCTGAAAAAAACACCTGAAGAAGGCTCCACGGCCGAAACGTTGTGTTCTCTTTCTTCTTTTTTTCAGCATGGAATAAACCTATTACTTGTTCCACTGTAAATCAAAGTTTCTGATAGGAATGGGTTAGTGCTACAGTAGTCTCAGCTGTAGTTTTCTTTTTAATAAAAACAAAAGATTGTTATTTGTCAGAATGGATCTCATTAAATTATATCTATATTTTTAACTGTAATGGCAGTTAATCACAAATGGAAATGTCTGCAGAACTTGTGAGCTAGAGAACATCTTAAAGATCGTATGTTCTTTCTAAATGGCTAGTCATAGAACTATATTGTTTTTAAAGCTTTTTTTAAAAAAAGCTTGTCTTTTGTACTATACTTCAGAATAATTTGTAACATGAAAGTGCATTATGATGGACATTAAAATATGCCCAGATGAGCTTTTCAAACTTTTCTACACATGAGATCCAGCACAAATGCCTTCCTTATAATAAAAATCATTTGAATGCAACAATACACCTGTTTTTGATGAGAAATTGATGATTTTGTTTTTGTACAAGGGATTGAATTTTGATGTTTGGGTTTATACTTGTTTTTGCATGTATATAGCACTCTCTTTTGATAGGAGGCTGAGATTGTGCGGCAGAAGTTGTGCCAGCTCCTCACAGGAAAAAGATTAATGCTTGGGAGTACAGATAAATTAAATCATTAATAAAATCCCAAACCAGAAGAGAAAATAAAAAAAATGTGAAAAAAACCTTCAGGGAACTTACCATACACAGTAAGCACTCTCTTTAAGCAGATTAATTAGCATATAAGCTTTAAACTGAAATTATGTTATCTAGAAAGCATTATATTTAGATTCCTACGGTACATAACTATGCCAATTCACTTCTTTAACAGGTCACTAGAAAGTCCTGCTTAAGGCATTGTTTGAAACCTGGAGGACACATTCTTCTCTATTTCTGTTCTGTAGTGGAGTATTTTTCTCTTCTTCTTCAGTTAGATCAGTCTATCAGTTGTTAATTTTGTGCAGAGTGTGAATTGTCCTACAAGACACATTGCAAAAAAAGTACGGTATCTGAACAATATTTTAAAAAATAGTAAACTAGTACTAGAAAATGTTAACTTTAAGATAAACACATAAAACAATATTTCATGACATGGATAGTGTATAAAATATACAACTGAAAGAATAAATGATTTTCTTGGAGGTGGAAGACTGAGGTGTGCGTGTTAAAGCGAAGTCATACTCCATATTATGCCCAGCTATAGAAATCAGTTTCTGCTTGATACAAAAAGTAAATAGGAAGCTTCCCTTTACACTATTATTCCATTTAATAATTTCCCTGGTCACCCCTGCTTTCTGCATCCATGTAAATGTGCACAATCTGTAAACTGACATTCAGGATATCCAAAAGAGGATATCAAGTAGTGGTGTGTCACTGGGGGATTCAAGTTTAGAAGTGAAAAGTGGGCAACAAAGTTCACACCTGACTTGGCAGGTTAGTCTTTAAGCTTGGGTATTCTGTGCTTTAATTTAAGAACCTATCATAAAATGTAATCAGTAGGCTTTATCCATGGTTAGGTCTAAAATATTTCAGGGCTAAGGTAGTCTGCAGGTTCATTCAAAGTCCTAGTCACACCAATCAAAATACTTTTTTTTTCATGGAGCTGTCCAATCATTAATTACCGGGTCCTTGAATGTAAAAGGGAAATTTGTTTTTACACTTTCATCAGTTTAAACTCATGTTGGTCAAGATGCATAATATTGCTAGCTGTTTTGCCACTTCAGTCTTTCACTGTCTGTGTATACAGTACATACTGGCCATATTAACTGTATACAGTAAATATGCTGTAACTTAGTAGTTTACTGTTGATTGTGAAACAAAGGGTAAGCAGCAAATGCCATTCTGTCTCAGTTGATTTTGTCAGTGTTTTTGGAACACTGCAGTCTTCAGCCGAGTAATAATGGCAGAAGTTTGGATTTTAATTGGAATTACAGTAACTGGACACAGCATTTTAACTGTGGATATTTTGTGGTGTTATTGAATTCCGGATAGAGGTCAAATTTTATGTTGCACTTCTGCTTCCTAAAACATATACAGTAAGCTTCCTGACTGAACATAGCTCCTCAACTGAGCAGAGCTTCCTAACTGAACACAGCTCCCCACCTGAACGCATCTCCCTGACTGAATATAACTACCCAGCTGAACATAGCTCCATGACTGAACACATGTATACTGCTCATCCTGTCGAGTTCTCCTACCTCCACCCCAACATCATCTTTCTAGCGATTCTCCTGGCTAATACCTACTAAGTGGGAAGAGATGTGATAGTACTGACTTTTGCCAAGCACCATTATTTCCTTAGCTAAGACAGTTAATAAAAAAAAACTAAGCACATTATCCTTTCATTCAAGAGCTTGTTTAATCATTATAAGTGTTTGACCAAATAACATAAAGCTGTATTCAAATTGTGTGACATATGTGCAACTCTCAAGAGCATAAAAACATATCATAGTGTTAAGCAAATTATGTTCAATAATCACTACATTTTAAAGCAAAAAAAAATATTGAATATTAAAAACACAGCAAACCAGCCTAGTAAAGAGTAGGGGAATAGAGTCAGTAACAACACCTACAGAGGTTCTAAGAGAGAAGAGAAAGGGGTCATTTGGATCTTGTCTTTCTTAAGAAAGGTCGAGAAGTAAGCAAGTCATTTCCTTGCTCAAACTTCATTCTTTGATATGATATATGATAATTTATAATTTTATCATTTATGAGCAGCAAATGCTTTATTAGCAAAATATAAAGGCTGCACTGGTATTGGAATGACTAATATGAGAAATATATGAAACAACAACTCAGATAACATATGTCTGTGATACTTGACTAATTCTTTAATCTTTATAATATTAGCTTTTTTGATCTACAATAAATGGTAAATGCTCCCAATTTGTATGGTTTTAAGTCTGCCTTGCTGTTTTGGAATTAAGAAAGGCATTAACATTCACATTATGAAAATCTCATTTTAAATCACTTTTCTTCATAACTGGAGAACTTGGCTTATCGCAAAAGATCATTATATGTCTGCACTGCCCAATGGACTGCAGTAAAATACATGGAAACTTTAATTTCAGGACTATTAAAAAAGAATCCCAAAGGCGTGACTGTAGAACAAATGGTGACTGGTTACAGTGTTAAAACACATATGCCAAATCCCTAGATTAATTCGAAATGCCCAAGGCATTTCCATAAATTTTCCGACCAAAGGCACAGGAAAATAAGATGAAAAACTGAAAAATGAAAATGTATTTGGGTTTGTAATTCCTTGGAGGTCAAATTATAGTTCTTGCCCTTTGCTCCTTAATTGCTTTTTTCTACTTCATGTGCGTGATGCATAGCCCCCCTCATAAGCATGCTGGCAGATCTGAAATACACTGCCATGGTTTTTCCATTCTTTAACTGACAAAATCAGCCAAACTTTCATCTTTGCCTTGGCCCCTTTCCCCTTCATGTTGAAAAAGCAAAATAAGTCTGCAAATTGCATTTACAGTATATGTAAACAGATGGAGTCCTTTAAAATACAAAGAAGCTCAGTGTTGTTATAATGTGCCAAAATGTTCCACTGTCCATCTCACCATTAATGACTCTTGATGTTTGCAATGCTTAAAATATGCCAAGCGATTATAAATTACAAGACTCTCTTTACTGATCAGGATAGAATTTGCAGTACTTATGCGGTTGAACCACTGGGATTAAGTGATCATAACAGGGTCAAATGTAAAGTCTTTTGGCAGTTCAAACCTGCATTTTCCAAACTTAAAGCATTTAATTTCAGAAGAGCAAATTCTGTTCAGATGAATTTAAGCCTACACAAGATATATTGTGGGGAACTGCTAGTTAATAGGACAGTTGAAAGCAGTTGCTTTATATTTGAAAGACTTATTCTCAGCACAAAGGAAAAAAAAAGTATTCAAAAATCAGGAAGAAAACAATGAGCAAGACATCCTCACAATTGCAAAATTATTTAGCAAAAAAGGCCTTACTCAAGGAGTTAGAGACAATGTGAGTAATGCTTTGTTAAGAATGCACAACATCCTACATAAAGATGAATCCACACTCTTAAAGGTTTAAAATTGACCAGAGATTAGTGACGTATACAAAGACTGAATGCCATGAATTATATTATATATTGAGTGGTAGTTATAAAACCAGTCCTCCTGAGTAATGAACATTCAATGTTATCTATCCAACCATCCATCCATTTTCATCCATCCATCCACTGTGCAGCCCTCAATATTATCTAGGAAAGCAAATGAAAGTTTATTAGGTGTTAGAATACTTACATTGAACCATTGGTGTTTAGGCCCCATCCTTTTCTTGTATATTTATGCAATACAAAACGAATAACCTCTTTCCCCTCTCCACCTCCATCCCACGGCAGTACTGCTGCATCAGTGTTGCCAATCAAAAACCCGTAAAATAAAATCACAGTCACAACAAAATTCCCTTGCAATAATGTTTTGACTGCCTTAGCAGCAGTGTCTCAAGCCTTAGGCAGTGGAAAGCTGTGTATAACTCATATCAAGACAGGCCAAGATCCAATGACACCAAGGCAGGGGATGTGTAGGCTCCTAATGTAGTGCCAACACTGTTTTAGCTGCAGGTACATCAGTGCTAAATCAGCAGGGCAGAGTGGTGGCACTGTGGCTAAGGATCTGTACCTGTAGCTGGAAGGTTAAGATTTCAAATCCCTCAGCTGGCAGAGGAACCCTACTGTACTTCGTTGGCCCATGAGCAAGGCTTTTAACCCCAGCTGCTTCAGGGGCACTGTATAAATGGCTGACCATGTGCTGTGACCCCAAGCTTCTCTCTCCCTGCCCATGTGTCTCATGGAGAGCAAGCTGGGTTATGTGAAAAGACAAATTCCTAATGCAAGAAACTATATATGGGTAATAAAGTGATCTTAAAGATTAAAGGCTCAGTTATCATCCTGCAGCTGAGAACAGGCAATATCCATGTTTCTCTTTATTAAAGTATCGGTCAAAAAGGAAGTTACAGCTTTCTAGAACTTAAGCACTTTGTAAAAAAGAACCCAAGCTCCAATTAGGACAGAGTATTCACAGGGGAAATTTGTTAGAAGTCAAATGTATTCTGTGAAGAAAATTTGAGTGATCCTGTCAATGATTAGCAAATTACATTTTTCCAAATATTGTTCTATGAAAAACCATCTGCAACATTCATGATCCTGTCATAGATAGGAACCTTAATACATTTTACTTAATTTATATTGCATTTATACAAAACTTGTAATACAAAAACATACATAGGTGAAACCATTCCCTTTGATTTGTCCCTAAGGTTGAACACAATGTTTTATGCACTGGGTGCATAGACAGCCTCATTTCCCAGGGGATGCCATATGCTTGCATTGCAGAATAAAAATGAAAGTACAAAAGCATAGATCATACAGCTTGCTGTCTGAGCAGATCAGTAAGACGGGATGATAGCTCCCACAAAATATAGGACATGATCTGTGCTATAATAGCAGTACTAACATTTTTTCCTACAAGAGCTTTCCTCAATGGATGTGTTATGTCAAGCAAAAGAAGACCTAACTGGGGCCAATAAGTAAGATAAAATTCAGGAGGGATCCCATCAGTGCTGGGAAATTGATACTTTAACTCAGACAGGTATACAGATACATCTAATATAGCTCCCTATGCTGTGAAAATTCGAGTTTTAAACTATGTTATTTAGAGTAAAACATGCATAAACAAGAGTCTCAAAGTTACTAAGAGGACAGGTCAACTGCCATTAATGTAATATACAATAGATAAATACATACATAATACATTGTGCTAAAAATTGAATTTAATTATTTTCTTTCAAAGTTGATTTCCAGTACTGTAGCCTCACAAAAGGTGGGTTGTTGCGCATTCTCTAGGAAAGTTGATCTGTTGATTTTTATAATTTTTGAAAGACGAGATAAAGATGAGATATATTTAGTATGAAGACACATACGATACAATTCTCTTTTGATAAAGACTTTGTATTCAGCAACCACCATCATTGCACTATTTGGACATAATATATTGCATACACCCTGGATATGCAGCGATTCTATTTATATTGAGTTTTTTAATTCAATTTTTATTGCACTATTATTATGTAACCTTATTCTGTAACTTTTAATTTTGTGATTTTTATTTTTATCCCCCCTCCGGTGAGCTCGCAGAAAGTACATTTCATTGCCAGCAATTACTGCTGCATGCTGTATTGTTGTGCATTTGACAAATAAACTTTGATTGACTGCTTGACTGATTATATAGAATACAAAAATTATTCCAATGTATACAGTAGGCTGAGACTGTGCAGATATCTGAGGATTTATCAATTATAGCAATTCTGGAACAGTACAACTGTACTGGTGATCTGATAATCACATACTGTATGGGTATCATGTCTACACTTTATACATCAGAACAAAGCACTTGGAAAACCAAAAATATTCTTGATTCTTTATGTCTTGGTGAAAAAAGCAGTTCTCTGGTTGAGGGGTTAAATGCTTAATACTTAACACATCAGATCAAATATACAATTTCTCAGTGCTGCAGATGCCTGCAATTGGTCATTTATCACCGTTGACCTTGATCTTTTGAGTACATGACTCCTGACAACATTAATATCTATATGATTAAATTGACAGGGGGACAAGAATCCAGTTTGTCCATGGAATGTGTGTAAACTGTAACAAAATAATTTTCTGCTCCAAATATAATATTTTAAATATGCTGATTTCCCTTGTTTATCACTCACATGCACATTTTTCCTCAACAAAAGCTTCTCCAGTCTGATTCCTTACACCTGGGAAATGACCTGCTTGCCTACTGTAGGTCTCCATGCTACCATCCCTTCTTCCAGATCCAGATCTGTTCATCAACCGAAGGAGGCTCCATAGCCAAAGCATTATGTTTCTTTTTTTTCCTCTTTTCAGCATGGAATACACCTTCGCTTGTTCCTTTGCAGCCTACGCATGCAGACGCAGCTCCATACTTGAACAGATCTGTGGATGCCAGACTGCCTGAAAATGGAAAATTTGCAAATGGACTGATTAACATTCATATCTGAGAGTTTGCTCAGTAGTAAATCAGGGATGATTGTGTTAAACGCTGAGCTAAAAGCCACAAACAGGATTCTAGCATTAGTGCCTCTGAGGTCCGAACGTTGCAGGACAAAGTGTAGGCCCATATTCACAGCATCGTCCACTGACCTACTGTATTGGCCTTATATGCAAACTGCAGGGGATCAAGGTGAGTGGCAGTAACAGCTTTCAGGCAGTTGAGAATCAGACGTTCAAATGTTTTCATTATCTCTAATGTTAGTGTGACGGGTCTATAGTCATTAAGGCAGGTTAGTTTGTCCTTTTTTGGAACAGGAACAATAACAGAAGATTTGAATCAGTCTGGCACTGTGCACGGGGACAATGATTTATTGAAAATATTGATTGATTGAAAAAGATCAGAGCAAGTTAGCCAGCACAGTGTTGTAGTGTGGCTGGAGATACAGTTAGGTCCTGCTGACTTTTCACAGTTTTGGTTTTTGAATAGCCTTAGCACATCCTGTTTGAATAAACGGGCATTCTCAAGACTTGTAAAAGGCATTAAGCCTTCCTGAGAGATTGAGTGAGAGTGGGTGTGGCACTGCTGTTGACTGGGGGACAATAGCTCATCTTGGAGGTGTGAAATATCTGGAAGAGTCATGAGACTGCCATGGACAAGCTCGTTGGAGATCCTATGTGTTTCAAATCTACTGTAAAATGTGTTGAGGTTGTCTGGTAGAAACTGATCAAGATGTATCTGAGGGGATTTCCTTTTGTAATTGGTAACAGTTTGGAGACCTTTCCAGACAGATAAACAGTCTTTGTTAGCAAATTGTTGTTTCAGTTTATCCCTGTAATTCCTTTTAGCAGATCTTATTGCAGGATTGAGCTGGTTTCTGGCCTGTTTGTAGTGGTCCCTGTCACCACTTTTGTGAACTGCTTCCTTTGCTTTTTGAAGGACTCTTAATTCCTTTGTGAACCATGGCTTTGCTTTGTTGTATTTTACAATACTTTCTGTGGGAATACAAACCTCTTCACAGAAGCTAATATATGATATATATACAAGCACCGTTAAATACATCCCAGTCTGTTAAGTCCAAAATATCTCTGAGCTCCTCAATTGCATCAGTAGTCCAAGTGCGATCTTTTAGTGTGCAATAACAATTATCCAGTGTTTTCTCATTTCTAATTGGACGGGTAATCAACTGTTTATATTGATGTAGCTCCTTGGTCAAGTTAACATTTTTAAAATCACCTAATATAATAATGGGAAGGTTGGGATGGTTGTTTCCAGCTGTGTGATTTGACCAGACAACAGCTGCTGTACATCCAAAGCATTTACTAGAGGGGGGATGTATACACCAACCAGAATTAAGGAAGACAACTCTCTCGGACAGTAAAATGGTTTGCAATTTATAGCCAATAGTTCCAGATTAGCAGATAAGTACTTTGACAACACAGTAATATAATTTGTTGTTGAGCTCAGCATCAGTCAGCTCTCAGCAGCCAAAATCCCAAGTTAGGTATTACAAAAGTCAGCCATGTTTCAACAAATCAAAGCCGAGGTGAAAGTGTAATCCTTGTTAGTAGTAAGCAAAAGTAGTAGTTTGTTCAGTTTATTCCTCAGAGATCTTACGTTGGAAAGAAATAATCCTAGCAACGAGGCATAAAAATCATGATTCATAAAACAAACAAGCGACCCGGCATGATGCTCCCCCTCTGCTCTGCCTGTGTCACAATCTGTGCGCATCACCGCATTTACATATTGCAGATGCTTGTAAAAAGCCGATGGAATTGCATCCTGAATTAACAGCAGTTTTCCCTGGTATATTTTATCCGGTATATGAAGACATATGTATTGATTATGAAATCATGTAAACTAATCTCGTTTCACACAGACCGAGATTGTTCAACTAATTGTGTGATTTGACAAAGGAATATTGAATACACCAAAGATGTGAATACCTACTGCATACAATCATATTAACAAAAATGCATTAAACGTGTTCAGGGTGAGCTGTTGGTTTTTTTAAAAAAAGTCATTTTATAAAATGTAATTACTGTTCATCTATCCATTTTCTACAGGTAACTGCTTCATCCGATTAAGGGTTGTGATGGAGCCGGAGCCTAACCTGGCAAGAAACAGGTGGAAGATAGGATACTCCCTGGATGAGACGTCAGTCCATCATAGGGCACTAAGAGACAGACACGGACACTCTCACACTCATAAGAATGTCGGTTTTCCAAGAAGCCAATTAACCGACCTGTATGTCGTTGGGCTGTGAGAGGAAACCAGAGCACCCAGAGGAAACCCATGTGGATACAGGAAAAACATGCAAACTCCACGGCCCCTGCCGTCTATACATCATAATGGGACATAATCCCATTAAGGGGCTGAATACTTTTTCAAGGCACTTGTACTGTATGTATTGCGCACCTCCCCATATTAGTATTACAGCTTAAAAAATAGTTTCTAATCATTTAACAAAGACCTAAATTCTCATTAATCTGCGACATTTTTCTATATTCTTTTTAGCAAGGTTCTTGCTAAAACCTTAATAGTGTTCAAGTGAAAATAATACTTAAACAAAGGAAAGGAGAACTAGCCTGTGCATATAATGGGTAATATTGAGTTTACTTTTGATTCAATTCCTTTAAAAGTGCATTCTGTTATTTTCAGCTTCTCAGATATTTTTGACTCAGAAATCCTCTGTAGGCACAAAATGTGAGTGTATTGTGCAGGAATTAAGCAGCTGGATAAAGTGCATTGATTCGTCTGGTTAAAATTGCATTTAGACCTCTGCTGAATGGATTAGATTTGATTTCCCAGACATGTGATGTGAGCAATATCTGACCTTTCATTTAATTACTCTTCAGAATCACAGTTTAGATTCCATGTGATAAATATATCAATGTTGTTCACTGAAAAGGTGCAGTATGTAATAAACATATATGAAACAGGTGTACAATACAATTCTGAATTATTGTTATGAAACACAGAAATGTTTTTAGACTGTGAAGATAAGCCATATACTGTATTACTGTATGTGTTTCAGTTTTAGAATGACTTGACATACCAAATAGCAGTAATCTTGGCTCAACAACTTAGATAGGCCAGATGATACTCTTTTCTGTAACCTTATGTTTTCATATTCTTATATACAGGTTCTATGTATTTTTAGATGCATGATACATACAAACTGCTGTCGAATTGTATTGCATTTTTCAGCAGTAATGTACAGTACACAAAGCCACAAAACAGACCAACACTGAACATTATGGAAACATACAGAAATATGGTCTTATGTCTTAAACCAACCTATAATTTAATGTACTGGACAGATGTTTTATGTTGCCAGATGTAAAAATATCATACAACTTTGTGGCAGACCGAAGCGGAAAAATTAACATAGGGAGAACCTCAGCAGGAACTGCAGTTGGCTACTTTATTGCATGCTTCGGTCTCGACTGTAAAACACATTATGTTTGGGAGATGCTAAATCTAAATTTAATTTATAAAACTAACTTCTTGTTTCTTATAATATTAACTGCACATACAGAATTAAGGCATGTAACATAAGAAAGGTATTGGACTAATACACTTTTCAAATGATGCAAAGAAAGGAACATACTACCTTTCCTAAATATGATTCTTAACTCCAGTTTATTGTTTTAGCCCCATTTTCTTTATTCTTCTCACATTTTTATAGTGACAGGGGGTATCTCATAAACAGCGGTGTTGGCAAGTGTCTATGTCTTTGGATTCTGAAGGGGACCTTCTAAATTCAGGTTCTGTGAGGAGCACTACTTTCATACCTTTGAACCAGTTGTTTCATCCAACTGTCCTGCTTGATTGGACACAATTATATAGTGTGCTTGACTTTGGTTAAAAGCATTATCCAAATACCTCAATACTAATGCAGGAAATAAAGAAACAAGGATTAAATATTAAAAAATAACCAATCTAGTATGGCTGTTTAAGTTTTCTTGTTTAAAATATACACGTTTTCTTACCTTGGAAGACACCTTCATCTAAAGTAACGTACTGTAATACCCAGCTAATAACAGAATGAAGGCAGCCTGGTGCCACGCAGTCCGTATCCATAGTGAACATGAGCAAGAAGCAAATCACACAGCCAGCCTGAGAGCCAAATAATACAGTAAATGATTAGTGGGTAGGTCGCTCCAACCCTGTGGAACAACACTGAAGGATTTACAGGCTTTGTAATTGGAAGAACAGAGAGTACAGTGCCAAGTATTTGGACTCATTTCACATTTTGTTGTCACTTCAGACAATGATTGAACCTTGAAGACCAAGTGGCTTTCAAAACAAAGCCACAGATCAGGTGAAAGGTGAAAATGTTCTTAAGACACTAAAATCACTTTGAACACAGTGAAGCTATTCATTAAGAAGTGGGAAGTACTTAGGCAATGCCTAGATCAGGCAGTCCCTCCAAACTCTGAACCACACGAGGAAACTGATTAGGGATGTCACTTTGAAAAAGGTGTAGTGTTTGAGTGAAGCTGAGATGAGTGAAAAAGTCAAAAAGGCCTCATTGGTTAACATTATGCCAGTCACTTCACAGAGGGGGAATAAGTGGAATTGAATAAAAAACAATCTCAAATGCCACATGGGGTTTGCAACAAAGCACCTACAGTAGGTGATACTGCAAAAGGGGGCAAAAGGTTTTGTGGTTTGTTAAGACAAAATTGAAACTGGTTTAAATGCAAATCATTACATCTGGTGAAAACCCCACATAAAGTGTCACCAGTTAGCACCATCCCTGCTCTCAAACATGATGGTGGCAACCTCATGTTCTGCAGGGACTGGGAAGCTTGTCAAGACTGATTAGAACATACATGGATGGTTGGATATTCTTGAGTGGCTCAGTCAAAGTGCTGAATTGAATCCTGCTGAGAATCTAAGGAAAAACTTCAAAACCTTTGTCTGAAAGTGATCCCAAGTAATTTGAGAGACCTTGAGCAAATCTACCTAGAGTAGAAGAATAGACAAAAAATGTACCAAGCAGGTGTGTAAGGTTGGTAGAGACTTGCCCAAAAGATGTGTAACTGTAACTACTACCAAAGCTCTTCATCCATAAATTGTGTTCAGGAGTCTGAATACTCAGCAGCCAGCATGTTTCAGATTATTCTCTTTAGTTTTTGCTGACATGTACTGTACAGTAGATATCTTCAGTTTGAGCATAAGTTGTGAATGAAGTATGACATTTAAAAAGTGTCTACATCATTTTGTAATTTTCAATACTGTAATTGCACACCATAAGAAGGGTCTCAGAATGTCTGCAGGGCACTGTAGGTACAGTCTGGGAGAAGAAAATGAGAAGAAAGAGCTGCTGGAAGGAAGTGCATGAAAAGATAAGGGGCTAAAGATATCAAAGGTAAAAGCAGTGTGGTTGGTACAGCTGCAGGAAAGTGTTAAGATTTTGAATTGGAAGAGTATTGGCACAAGGATTGGTGGTGGCAGCTGTTTTATATGCTTATTTTCCCCGATTAGTCTTTGTCTATAATGACAAATAAATTAATAGGACAGCCACATTCACAGAAATGTGAGAAAACCACAGATTAAATAAATGTGCATAATGATAAAAATGTGCAATATGAACTTTAAAGTATTTGTAAGCCAAAGACAATGTGTCTGTAATCAAATAAATATTTTCTAGCTTGCAAACACTTTTCCTGATCTGAAGAAAATCCCCTACAGACAATTTAACATCTTTTCTGGGGTATTCTGTACTTCAAAAGTAAGAGAAATGCAATCAATGTATCAGGTTATTGTTGTATTGTCACAATGCGTAATTTAGGACCCTGTGGGGGGCAGGAGTGAGAGAGAGTGTGTTCTGTTACTGAAGTCCAAATGATAAAGCAGTACCATGGTCAGGAAGGAGGGCAGAGACCCGTTATCCAGAGGGCTGAGTCTGAAAACCAAATCTGATCAGTGAGGCAGGTCCGTAGTTGGTGGAAAGTCAGTATTCGTTAACCAAGTGTCGGGAGAGATTTCCAAGTCCAATTTATAAGACAGGTCCGCATTCGGTGGGAAGGCAGTATTCAGTATCCTAGAGGAAGCAAGACAAGCAGGCAACGAAAGGGATAGCTCGGGTTAGTAGAACTCAATAGTGAGCATGGAGAGGTGAGGTGGAAAGGTTCAAGCAGAACAGAAGGGGAACAGTGGTTGGAAAATAGGATAATTGGAGTGAAAAGAGCGCGTTGGAATGCGGTGGCGAGTGCGTTGATGTGTGGAAACTCTGGCAGTTATGGTAAAATTCCCTAAGAGTGTGTTTGTTTTTACAGTACTGCATAGTCGCCCAAAACTGATATAATTTTTTTAAGAATCCAGTGTTTTGGTAAACAGGATGGTATTGTTATCAAAAAAGAAAAAGAAAAGACAAATTGGATATGGAAGGCTGGGTTTAACAATTCAATTTGTATTTTTCTGTGATAGAAAAAATACAAAATTTTCACTTGATTTGACTTGGAAAAAAAATCTCAGAAGCTGTAAGGCGTTCTGACAGGCCTGACAGGCATAGCCAGGGAAGACATTATAAATTTGGTGATGTACTATTAATCAAAAACTTCACTGATTGCTTTGTTTATTTTCTGCCAGTGAGACTACTTGGACCATGACAGGTTACTGCAGTCTGAGTATTTTCTCCACTGCCTGGGGGAAACACCACAAACCCATGACTCATATCCTTATCCAAATATTTGGGAAAAAAAAACTTTGAATAGATTTAGCTTTAAAGAAGCACTGAGGGAAAATGAATGGACCCAACAAAATGACAAATACAATTAAAATATTGTATAAAACCTATTGACGCTAATTGTTAAGGGAAAATGTGGAAGACTGGAAGACTGCAATGATAATATAAAGAGTGTTTCAGAAATAACTACTAAATGTTTGGTTTTCCTTTATTTATTTATTACCTCAATGTATGTTTAAACATGTGTAGATATAGTAATATTTAAATACTCACAGGGATAAATAGAAAATGTCTGCAGGATTCCATCAAACATAACAGTCAGCAGCCCTCATCTCATCCTATTCTATGCCGACATTTACTGAAGAGACATAAACACAGTCTCTAAACTGTTAGGGAAACTGCATCTATGTCTTCCCATATATTTTAATACCTTATGATATTATGACATATCTATATATACTGTATTTTATTGTTACACAGGAGTCACTGTGGTTTCATAAGGAGAAATCTATAATTCATCCAAAAAAATAATTAAACAATGCTTAAATATTGTAGCCAAACACAAGTCGCTTTCCTCACCCTGACAAACATATAGTGTAGGTGGGTAGCTGCAAAGGAACAAGAAACAGGTTTATTCCATGCTGAAAAGAGAAGAAAAGAAACACAATGTTTTTGGCTGTGGAGCCTTTACCTGGTGTCCACACCCAAAGAAGGCCCCACAGCCAAACAGTTGTGTTTCTTTTCTTCTCTTTTCAACATGGAATAAACAAACCTATTCCTTGTTCCTATACAATATAGTACCTGACTATATTGGGTACTATTCATCTATTTATTAAAATATACAGTATCTTTGACAAAACATGTGTAGCCTATTCATTTTAAACAAATCAGCAAAGATTTTCTTGATCGTGGGCTTATGTTCATTACAAAATAGACCCAGATATGACCCCATTACAAAGTTCTGGAAGCAGGATTATGGTTATATTTTGTACATTCCAAGTAGAGAAGGAACATACACAATTGTTGGAACCCAAGCACTAGGTCTTTATTTGTGAGTCTCCTTTAACCCCTTAAAATGTATCTGGTAGCTGGTATAATGATGGTATGATCTGCTGTTTTTGTGCGTCTTAATTTTTAGAACAAAGCAATAAACCAAAGAGCCCAAACATACCAGACAACATGAAGCAAAAAACAAAATTCCATCCCATGTAGAAATATTTGCAATGAGTAAATGTGCTTGACCACTCAGCTGAGGTGGTGTTGAATAGGTGCCTACATTGCTGTGTTGCCCATTGAGGGGTCATCTTTCAGGTGTCTGCTCCCTACAAGGTTTTCACACATTTTTAGGAGAAGGGAGATGCAGGTTTAAAAGATTAAGAGACAAAAACACTGACTTCATGCTTATCAATAAGTACTACAATCATTCAGTTATATTCCAATGTATCTTTCCTCTGGAATTAAATCCCAACCTCAATCATGTTTATATCTCTTGATATTCAGGCAAGTCCTCTTTTCTCATCACTTGGGCAGAAGGAATGGTATGTAAGCGAGACAGGTGAGAAATGTCCATAGAAGATATGACCATATCTTGTTCATATGTAATTTCAACTTCAAGTCCGGTCTGTACCATCTTGAGAGGTCCTTCGGATGAGACATAAAACTGACGTTCTGACTCTCTGTGGTCATTAAAAATCCCAGGGCGTTTTTCGGAAAGAGTAGGGATGTAACCCTGGTGTCCTGGCCAAATTTCCCATTGGCCCTTACCAATCATGGCATCCCAATAATCCCCATCTATGAATTGGCTTCATCACTCTGTTCTCTTCCCCACTGATAGCTGATGTGTGGTGGGTGTACTGGCTCACTATGGCTGCTGTTACATCATCCAGGTGGATGCTGCACATTGGTCGTGGTGGAGGGGAGTCCCCATTACCTGTAAAGCGCTTTGAGTGGAGTGACACCTGAAGAAGGCTCCACGGCCGAAATGTTGTGCTCTCTTTCTTTTACTTGTTCAATTATAATAATTATTATTATATTATTATTATAATTATCTTACTGTATATTTATGCAGAAGCTTATATTTTTGCAACTTGCAGATAACACTCTGCAAATGTCTACTTTAAATGTTATTTGCCAAGTGTTTGCCAGGTATTTTGTCTAAATCCTTCCTAGTTTCCTGCTGCTGTTTCTACAGCTATGTTACTTGTGTAGAACCAGATAGTTGGATTATACTGCTAGAGGAAACTTTCCCTTATAAAGACAGCTTCACAGTGTGAGACCTATGTGGTATGTGAAAAGGATGGCCTTTTTTACTGGAAACTGATAATACTCTTAATAGATACAACATAATAACTTCGTATGAAAGCAATACTGTAGCTAAGTGCACTAGAACATATATAAACTAAAATGATTTATATAATATAAGTAATAGAAAATGCTTAAAAAATACAATTACAATGATTCTGTTTTAAATACACAATGTTGATGCTCAAGTAAAATTATATTGTGATATTTTCATTAGGCTGTATTACCAGTATGATTATATAGTCAGTGTTCTATATGACCATATGACCAATAGTGATCAAATGTAAGCACAATCTGAAGGTCCACAGCATAAACTGAAAACAAAAAATAGATATGAGCAGTACTATATCAACTGTTTCAACAATACCCAAGCAAAGTGACAGAGTTTGAACAATCTTGTGCAGAAGAATGGGTGAAAATTGTATTATCCCACTATATTATGTGCAAAGTTGGCAGAAAATTCACTTTGAAAAATATGTAAATACCATTTGCATTTGTAATTATACAAAATAGTCCATAATTGGAAGTTGAATAATTCTGCAAGACACTGATGGTCAGTACATACTGTATATACACAGTATAAGAAACATTGATACTCATAATTGAAATATATTCACTAAGTTAAAATAACGAAAATGACAAAGAAATTGAAACAAGTGCATTGTTATTTTATTGAACAGACAAGACAGAGTAATTTGTCATAAACAGAGCTGATCAACAGATCTACTGTTAAAGGCATAGACTATTAATGTGGGTGGTCCTGTTGGAAGAAACACAAGCTGTATATCAGTAATGCAAGCTTTGCACCAGATTGGAGATGTGTCTTGTGGGATTCAGTCCCATTCCTCTCCTACAGCCTGGGCAAGCATGTTCTCTGGTCCTTGAGCCATAGATGTTGTAATAAACCAGCAGAGTAACTGGGTAAAACAGTTAAGAAAAAATGTTATGCACCTGGCTAATAAAGACAATGTGGCAATGTTGGTATTGAGTACAGGTGTCTGGAGTTAAAAGAGCAAGATAGAAATGCAGGAAAAATCTTTGGAGGCTGTTGACCAAGAGGCTTAGATGTAGAAAAAGGGTTGAGTGAGAGGGTATCACTGGTACTTGGTAGACAGAACTCTAGTATTGTTAGAACAAGGCCTAAAAGTGTTTATTTAAACTACGAGGAAGACAGCACATTAAATCAGAGTAAGCAATGATACAGCCTTACTTTCTAAAGGTGATATTCATTGTATCATAGCAAACCTAGTAGTCAAAGTTAGGGAAAGTCTGCAATAAAATATAGGAATAAAAGAGAAAATAAAGATTATATTGTGCTGAGAAACATCCTGACCTGCCTGATACCTGAAGAAGAGATGGCTAGGATATCACACAGTCAAACTCTAATCTCAACAGAAAACCACTGTTACAGTATATAAGCAGTAGAAGGATGTGTACTGTCCTGTTACAATTTCCTTATATCAGGATGAGCCATGTGAGTTTCTATGACATGATAGATGTAGTGTTTGCAGTCATATTAGCACAAATCACTACAACTAGAGTAGGAATGTCAAACAGTTCTCAGAGGAGCTAACTTTGTTCCAATGGATAACTGTTTTTTTTTGTTTTTACAATATGTGAGTTATCAGTTAAATAACTGTTACCTGATTATTGTCTTATTTACTGTAAGTTTTAAGACCTTTTATAGCTGATAACTCAAAATATCTATTTAATTAAAAGCAGAGTTGTCTATAAAACATTTTGGAGCCAGATTAGAAAGATTCCAATTATGCAGTTAAATAATTTAGATGCACTACTCAGAGACACAAGACACAAGGCACTCTGAGTTATAAATCCCTGAATAGACAATCATGCCAAGACCATCACAATGTTTCCCTTGTCAAGTGTTGGAAAAGGTTTATAACTTGCAGTCTCCCAGTATGTGGGCCTGTCATTGACATGGTTTGGCTTGCATGTCTTGAGAGGTTGGAAGTTTTAAATACTCTCAGTAACAAGCAACAGTGTGAGGACTTAGTCCAACCTCTATTAGTTGGACTACTAGAGGTAGCAGTTGTTTTCCTGACAAAATAAGCATATTCCTTTCTATCTGTGATTATCTTAAATTTGACCAAGTTTAATATTGAACATTTTAATCACCTCATCACCTATACCCAATTAATATTTTCACGAATTAATTGATGGTATTGCTGTGTTTTAGGACAAAAATAATATTTAGGAATAGTGATTTATCAATGTTATGTGAGCATTTGTTTCCTTACCTATAAGGCCATATACACTGCATTGCCCTGAAGGGGAACGTCGTCTAAACTGCCCTATAAGCAAACAAACGTCTAATCAATATCCAAAATCTGTATGCCCCATATGCTTTTTTTCTAAAACATATGCATTTAGTGCATTCACCGAATACATACTATAAATTATGTTAATTTTATTTTCATGCTGAGCTGTAGTATTCCTGCACATTGATATCACATTCAATGCATAATAATTAATAGACTGATAAAACTGTAAAACCATACCCTAAAATCTTCAGTAAATAAAAGTCATCTTGTGCACTGAAACTAATGTTCAGCATTCTGGCTATGTATTATATGTTTTTCCCTTGTCCATGTAGGCAGTATATACAGTATTATATACTGAAATTGTGGTCACTTTAAAAGAGTGGTGAGATATAGTACAACATGTTTTATTCAAGACAGGAAATATGTTTATGTTTATCCAGGAAATTATTCAAATAAACTAAGACAGATTACTTTTCCTAGCAAAGAAAACAATTAAATTAACCATAGATATTGGAAAAGAGGGTAATTTTAAAGTTTAATCAGAAGATTCAAATGGTGAAAAGGTCAGCTAATAAAATTGTGAATTATTTTTAGGTGTCAGGATTTCAACATTTCAATGATGAGGAAGTTCAGGCTGTAGCATTTACTGAATGACTGATTCCATTAACAATTTAACTTACAAATGTTACAAATACTTCTATCATTTCTTAGGTCCATACGAATTAGGACACTGAAACCCACTGACTTCAAACAGCTGTCTTTAATGTAATATACTGTATTGTTAATATTTGTACTGTCAAATTTGAGCCTGAATTATTATTCTCTATTTTCATTACAGAATTTGTCCTTTGTTTTTGCACCCAGACTGTAAAAATTACACCTTTTCAACATGACAATAGCATTATGATAACACTTCTGCATGCATATCACCAATCAAATGCCCTAGTCTATTATATGTTGTCTGTACAATACCCATTAACGGATAAAGATGTCCTGGATTACCAACAGATTCCTAGATTACTCTTGGAATGCTGCTATTGTGATGTGAAACATATTCCAGATGTTTAGATCATGATGTTCAAGATAAGCAGTAACTATAATTATAATTGTATAATTATAAATCCATCCATCCATTTTGTAATTGCTTTATCTAATGCAGGGTTATAAGGAAGGTTGAGCCTATCCAGGCAAACAAGGGCGCAAGGCAAGATACTACTTAGAAGGGATGCCAGTCCATCACAGGGCACACACAGGGCATACACACATATGAACTTGGAGAGAACATTAGTTCTCCACACAGATAGAACCCCAGAAATTGAACCATCACTGCGAAGCATCAGTGCTAACCACTGTGCCACCCATAAATGTAAATGAATACTATAGATCATCTAATGAAGACATAGGCCTAAATAGCTCACTTTCCAGTGAGATCATGGAGATACATTGATACATTGCAAAGATGATATTATATTACATAGGGATTTTCTGTATATAATATAAAAATATAATGATGGAGAACACACAAGCTGCAATTGATATGGCTGAAATGGAATCTACTAAGGAAAAAAATTAAAATAGGATATCATTAAGGGAGTAAATGTAAAAGAACGACTAGGAAATTGTGACTTTAATTGGTAGATTTTGATATATTGTTTAAACATCTACACTAGACTTCAGAAATTAGAACTAGAAATTTTAGAAAAGCAGCATATCAAGGAATAAGACATGAGTTAATAATTGGTAAAATGGGAACAGGTGAATTTGGGGTCAATAGAAGACAGAAATTTATATTTCAAACAGCTTATCCTCCATAAAACGTACATTCAAGTATAGTTCTATACTTCTATACTCCATTCTAATGAAGTGATTAAGAAAACTATTAGAAGGAAAGGTTGAACAAACTGCATGAAAGGGCAACTGATCCAAACACAGAAAACTAGTACAAAAAAGCATATTTTAATAACACAAAGCCTCTTAAAATACTGTAGCAGTAAAGGTGTTGTACAAGCAGAAGTAGTTTAAAAGATACTATGCATTAAATAAAATAACGATGATAAAGAAACATAAATGTGTTAAATTCATATTTCTTACATTTTTTTTAAATATCAGAAGATGTCAATAAGGAGCAATATATTACAGGTAAATTGTACATTGAGGTTCTACGGGGTAAGGAACAATTAAAACTAAAACCCAACAAGAACTGAAGATATTTTCCTAGTCATACTCAGGTAAAGGATGAATGGTCATAGACTGATATATAAACAATCATATTTCCACAGAAAATTACAAATGCAACATCAAATGAGGAAACATCAGATCTTACTGTCTTATTTCTGTTTATTTACTGTATAATTATGGAAACTATAGTGTTGACCCACAAGTCTTACAGAACAGTAACATTTGAGAAGTTATGTAACATTGAGTTTCAAGTTGTTTAACTATTTAACAAAAAAGAACAAATATCCTTCATCTGGTGACACAAATAAAGACATTTTTAGAAATATTAATCTCCAGAAAGAGCTTGATATGGTCCCTCATTACAAGTTAATTCTAAAATTAAAAAACATAGGAATACAAGGTATTCTGCGCACATGAAGTGAGAACTGGTTAACTAACCAGAAACAGTGCACCATCAGAAGGGACAGGGTTTTTAACTCATCACATGTTGACAGTGGTGTACCTCAGGGATTCAGTCTAGGCTCATTGTTCTTCCTGATCTATATCAACAGTTTAGAGTCTGTTATAGTAGTCAGCAAAGTAGTTATATTTATAAATGATGTAAAAATAGAGTGGCAAACACACTGTACACTGGTCTGTGTTAGAAGAAGAAAGACATTCTTGTAATGGACTTTTTATGGATTATAAAAGAGTCAAAATTGTGGAGTGGACTAACACTTGGCAAATAGGGTATACATATAAAAAGTAGGAACATGCATTATCCATATTACATAGGTGATTTTGAGCTGCAAGAATACATGAAGGGTATTTATACCAAATAACTGGGTTTCTGTACATTATTCTATGTCTTCATCAAAATAATATGCAGAAGAGTTAAAATATACAAATAGAATGCTTGGGTATATGACACAATGTGTGGAATTGAAATCAAGCAAAGTTAGATTCAAACTTTAAAGACCTCATTTAGAATATTTTTTTCAGATCATATAGCCTTAGAAAGACTTCAAAGAAGAGCAACAGGAATGTTTCATAGTCTCAGGGGATTGCCATATATGAACATTTAAAGAAGTGAAGTCCTTTCAGTCTAGATCAAAGGAAATACATCAAATTCTGAGGGGTATAGATTGGATCAAACCAAGGGGCTGTTTTATATTTAGTAGTGAAAGAAATTCAATTAAGATACAGAATAGGAATTTCGTCTTTGCACAAAGAGCTGTGGGTATCTGGAGCAGACTTTCCAGGAAATTGGTTGAAGCCTAAAACTGAGGCTCCATCAAGAAATGTCTGGATGAGGTGGCCTAGCTATGAAAATAGCAGATGGGTAGGATGAGCTGAATGGACTATTCTTATTTGCAATTTTTAAATTATTAAAAAACAACAAGGGAACCGACATGGAATAGAGAATTTTGATGTTTTTGTGTTCACCAGTACAATATTTACAATATGGGTTCCAGATCTCTCCATCACCTCTTAGTAACGTTTGGATTTGGGGATTTGGTTACATTGAGGAGGAGTACTGATGTATCATGATGTTTACTTTCTGTTTTTTTGGTGAGAATTCTGGAGAGTATTGTTGTACTCTAAGCTGTCATCTTGTGATTCCTTGTCAAAATATGCCTTTTTCACTACATCACATACAGGTACAGTAGCTGTGTCAGCATGCACAGGCTGAAAGGAACAAGTAAAGGTTTATTTTATGCTGAAAAGAAAAGAGACAAAACCTTTCGGCTGTGGAGCCTTTTTCAGGTTCCTCAGCTCTCCCTCACCCGAAGAAGGCTACAGAGTTAAAACGCTGTCTCTTTTCTGTTCAGCATAAAATAAACTTTTACTTGTTCCTTTCTCACTACATTATGGACACAATTTCCGAAGCCTAGAGAATTGTAAGTCATCGCCCCACACAAAAGATGTCATCAAACCCCATTATCGACATGACCATGGATTGGTCTGTGTCTCAGGATCTTTTACTGTCTGTTGTCAGTTCTGATGTTGGTAACCTTTCCAACTCGCATGTACTGTAGCATCTCTCATTTTTGTCTTAGAGACAGAACAGTATCCTGGCCCAACATTTCCCTTTTGGTTATCACTGTGGTTGGTAGTTACTTTTCAAAATAAATGGGAACATAATTGTTCTCCTGTAACTGTGATGTTTGAAAGAGAAGAGCAGCAAAAAAATCCCTTGGGTCACTTGGCAGCCCCTACATGAGATGTATCAAAGGAAGAGGAAACGAAATAGGTATCTTAATAATCTATCCTCTCAGGAGGGAGGGCAAACATATGGCATTATGCTCCTGAATGGCATATAAAAAGCATTTGTATAAATATTATGGAAGCAGCAGTATTCCACCGGTTCATTTCTCCTCTATTTTAAAGAACTAAAGTTGCAGGAGAGGTCTAACATTTTTAATTAACTTTTCTCACTTGTACTGGATTTGTGTATACATTGATTTATTTTCAAAAAAATTTAATGCAGTCACGGACAATAATTTAATTGGACATCTAGTCATTTTTATTTGACCAAAATCATTGATCGTTAGAAAACAGAGCAGCTTACTAAAACTGATGAACATCTTAGATCTTTTAGAACTGTTTGAGTTTGACTTAAATAGACTGGTAAATGAACATGCGATTTTTATGATTATGTTAATGTTTCCTGTGCTTAGCGACCTCTTTTGCTGTAAAAGGAAACTGCATTTTACACTAGGTTCTCATTAAACATTCAATTACTTTTTATGTAACTAAAAAGTAGATCTAAAAATAGAAATACGGTAATAAGATGTTATTTTGCAACTCTTTTGAAAAATGATGCAGTAATAAACTTGAAGAAAGTAATATTCTGCTTAATCAAATAAATGGTAGTAGGTAGTAGTAGGTTAAATTCTTCACGAGGCCTCTATATGAAAACTGAAACCATGTATTTTTTCTTATGTGACACATCTGTATCTGTTTTATCACATTGAAACTGATTGTTGAGAGCTATAGCAGAAATTGTAAATACTAGTAGTACAGAGAATATACAGTGTGACTGATAAAATATGACAAATGTTATTTTACTTTAAGTTACAACAAGTATTTAATTGTAGTTTATAGAAATACAAAAAACAATAAAATAGTAATAAGATCGTAAAATCATGCAGTTTTCAAGGGTTCAAATGGTTCTTGGCTCAGTCAAAGTCTTTCTCACAAATTAGGGTATTTCTGTCCAGTGCTGGATTTCCCAATTATTCAGTTCGCCCACCTCAGTATGTTTAGGGCTAAATTTTGTTATGTTTCTAACCTCGCCCCGAGTTTCTGCTTTGTTTGCTTCCTGAATTCCTGACAGTGCTTCTCCCAGACTTTATTCTCTGGATACTCCTCTGGCATTGGCACTATGATCTGTTTACAGCTCTAGACTGTGTTTGCCTTTACCACACTTACCTGTGCTGCACCTGTACAAGGTTGTGTTACTCTTTTACTATCTTCAGCAGCGACACATTACAAAATCTGAATACATTTCTCTAAATAAAGAGCAGTGCTGGAGTCAGGAGGGGATCAGTTAAAGCCCTGCACCACCAAACCTCCCTCTGTCCCACTCAACTTCACTCTCCAGGTGAACATCATTGGCCCCCCGCAGCGCATCTTGGTGCCTCCCCAATAAACAGTAATAAATGAAGACTATACCTCCATACAACCCTTCCTTGCACACAGTGCCGGATTTCCCATTAGGCACTGTAGGCACTGTAGTGCCTAGCGCCTATGAAATGCTTAGGGCCTACGAAGGAGGGAAACACTAGTGACTAATGAAAAATGAGCCGAAACAACATCCTTGCAATCGACTCTAGGTGCTCTAAATCAATAATCATATGCTATCTAGTGGCTGCTCTAGAAACTAGAAGTATTGAAGTGATGATCGCTCAGCTCGCTCCATCAATCAGAATAGAATAGATTAAAGTGCATCATGTCAATCGACGTAATTCAATTGGCGTTTATCCCTCTTTTTGAACATTTCAGAGTGAAAGTGCCTAGGTGTCACGGACGTCCAAAGGGACTAACCGTGGGGAGTAGGAGAGCGGAAAAAGACCCATATGCGTAGCGGCGAGACGGGAAAAAGGCCCGGGCTCATTTGTGCCAAGAGTTCAGGAATGCCGTATAGGCGGGTCTCAGGACATCCAAACGTCAATGCTGAGCGAGGACAGAGTGCAAGACCCGGAAATATATAGCCCAAGGGAAAGAGAGGGACAGGAAGGACAGCAGACAGGAAACTAGGGACCGGACAGAGAAGGAGCACCCACTGGCTGCAGAGGGTGTGACAGTACCCCCCCTTCATGGGCGGCTCCTGACACCCATACAAATAAATGAGCTGCCCAGCACTGGGGGGAGGAAAAACCTCATTTAACTGAAAGGAAACCTCCGGGAGTCCACAGCTGAGAGCTACCCCCTCCTCCGGGGTATAAACCTTTATTGGGTGGAGGAAGGGGGGGTCGAGTAGAGCTACGGAGACTTAAAACAAAAAAGCACAAACACAAGCACAAACAGACAAAAACCTGGGAAAGGCCAGGGAGACAAACCACAAAAAACATAGGAACCAAAAACAGGAACCAAAGTTCCAACACACAGGGAGCAGGGGGGTCCAAAAAGGAGGGGAAACCAGGAAGAAAAAAAAATCAAAACAAAAGGCAAGAAAAAGACAAAAACCCCGAGGAAAAATACCACAGACTGGGCAATGGGCACGTTCACATTCTAACGCTGATACCGGAGTGGACAACCTGAGGAAAGCCAGACCGAAGACCGCTCACAGACACAGATGCCCGGAGTGATATCCAGCGAAAAGAATGGAGGAACGGCAAATGGGCACGTTCACATTCTAACGCTGATATCAGAGTGGACAACCTGAGGAAAGCCAGACCGAAGTCCGCTCACAGACACAGATGCCCGGAGTGATATCCAGCGATTAGAATAGAGGAACTGAAAAAAAATAAAGCCCAGAGAACAAGAAAAAACTGCTGCAAGACAAAAAGTGCCGCTCGTGGGGTCAGTAAGTGGCTCAGCATTCTGTCACGGACGTCCAAAGGGACTAACCGTGGGGAGCAGGAGAGTGGAAAAAGACCCATATGGGTAGCGGCGAGACAGGAAAAAGGCCCGGGCTCATTAGTGCAAAGAGTTCAGGAATGCGGTATAGAAACCTATGCCCTCAGGGAGCGGACGTGGTGCTCTCTGGTGCTAGCCGGGTCTCAGGACATCCGAACGTCAATGCTGAGCAAGGACAGAGTGCAAAACCTGGAAATATATAGCCCAAGGGAAAGAGAGGGACCGGAAGGACAACAGACCGGAAACTAGGGACAGGACAGAGAGGGAGCGCCCTCTGGCTGCAGAGGGCGTGACACTAGGGCCTACATACACCAAAACTGGGCCCTTTTCCTGTCTATTGTTTTCATTTTTGTAGTGTTTTCTAATGTTTTCTCTCATTTTAAATGCATGTAGTAATGAGAAACACTACAACTACACTAATATACAAATTGTCACATAATAAAGAAGTTTGAATTTCCCTAGTGACAGCTGTGTTCATTGGATTGTTGTTCTTTAAACTTTGATACAGTATATGGAGGAAAACAGTTTCATACACTAGTATGTATATCTTTTTGCATTTGGTAGTGATTTTCTAACCATGTTTCCTCCTTTGGAATGGGATCTCTAGGGCACATGCAATAATTATTTGTTTTCCATTATTTTAATGCACGTATCAATTCATACACGCAAACTGTTTCTTGATTTACTCAAAATCTTTTTGGAATGTATGATAAAGTCATCCTTTGTTAATGTGAGGTGTTGGTAAAGCCCTTAAGTGATTTGGGGCCTGTTTACCTTTTAACACCTTGTTTAACAATCCAGTGAGAACATTTACAAAAATTTTTTTTTAATAAAAGTATTAAAATAAATACATTTTCTCAGGTCCCTTTTTAAACAATATACAAAGTACAGGTGCTACTTTCTCATAAGGCGTGTGCTCTCTATTGAGTGTTTTAGGGAATTAACTCTTTGAATGATAGTAAAAAAAGATGTTCCCTTTCTTAATTAAATTAGTGTATGAAATTACATATTTAAAATTGCAATGCTTTTCATGGCATATCTTATAATTGTCACATTTGCCACAGATTTAGTTTGAAGTCTTGCAACCAGACGTTTGAGCTATTTCTCCTTGGCTTGCATTGCAAGTCACTAGACATATATAAAAAAATCCAACATGACAGGACAAAAGAGAGCAGTCTGTATTTGAATCAAAGTGCTTCATGCCCAGACAGCATGATGATGATGACCTAAGCCCCCAAAAAGAACCTGTGGATACAGGGTGAATTCTTTGGTCTACCTACAGGTATGAGGATAAAGAGCCCTTCCTTTATAAAGGGTTAGTCTTTGTTCTTTGATTGCCATTCATTGACTATCTCTCTGTTATTGTGAATGTTTGCTTCAATGCTGACTTTGAGAAGTTGTATTGGAACAACAAAGGAGCAAAACTACACATACTACTTCAATTATATTTTTTGACTGGGGGAAAGACCCATCTGCTCTCTTATGAATACACTTCACTGATAAAAGCTATGTCCATTGTAGTAAACTTAGGATACATAAATGTGGACTGCTTTAGGCTTGCATGTGGATGTAGACACTACAGTTGATAAAGCTCTAAGGAGTTAATCAAAGAAGGGACTTAAGTTGTTATTTTATAAACAATGCAAGCGAGAGTTTTAAAGTAGAGCTATGAGCTATCTTGGCAAACTCCCATCTCTCTCACTCTATACTTCATATTCCTTGACTGTGCCTCACATTCCTTTATTCCAATGCCAACAGTGAAGATAATTTATTCCAAATGTGGCAGGAACCAGCAAGCTTTAACATGCATTCTTTTCAAAGCTGTAGAATTCTATAGATTTAATAAGGGTAATGAGACTGGAGGGAGAAGGGGGTTGGGGTACAGTTAAAATCATCTCTCATCATTTTCTTCTTTTTGAAACATATTTATGCATTGCACCGGCAAATAAAAACAGATCAGTTTATTTTCAAGGCCATTTCTAAAGCAATCAGAACACAAGGAACAGTAAGTGGTTTCATTTCAAATTTTTCTCTTTAATACATGGACAAAACCAGAATAAATTCAAATATAGTCATGTAGGTGAAATGTTTTTGATCTGACACAGACTAAAAGTGGCAAAAAAGTGATAAGTGCACATACAAATTCCTTACATCTAATTGCATTATAGTTAAAAGAAAGTGCAAAACCATGTACCAAACTTCCAACATAATTATTATTTTCATAAAGTTTCCAGCTTTGCAGCCCATCGTTATGGCTGTTTGAACCGCAGGAATTCACACCACACTGGCATTCTCACAGGCTTCAATGTCAAGTCTAATTGGAGAGTGAAGAAAGTCTTTACTGGAAAGAATTTTCACGTGATTAGGCAGATAATTTCTGGCATGCCAGTCCTTGAGAACCAAGAGAGTTATAACCCATTGAACCTCTGACAGCATGAATCTATAAAAGTGCCTCCAAGATCAATGATGGAAAAAACCTGAAATATGAATATAGGTATAATTATATATATATACTGTGAGATATTCGAAGCTCACCACAGTAAAGAAAAGAAGAGTAAAGAAGAATAGAAAAGAAAGAGTACTACATTTGGTATCACATTTTAAACCTAAATAAAAATGAATCATACTGCATGGTCCAACTACCTGTTCTTGATTTTTTTTTCCACAAAGGCTGAAGATCAACCTGAATTACACAGAAGAAGATATGTTTTATATGTAGTACAGTATATACCATAGTTTATCTAGGGAAGAGTGAGATTTGTTCACTGTATGATAAATACAGTTTCTTTAAACTTTAAATGTATTAAAGGTAAACACATTTTGTGAATTCTAATTAAAAATCTTGCCACCACTTGCCCTATAAAAATGTACACCTCAATTTACAGCAGTCATTCACCCTAATCTGTATCTCTGTGATTTATAGGGTGATCCAAAAAGATTCCCATACTGTATAGGATTTGTAATCCAAGTTTGAGATTATTGCACTGGGAAGCAACGCAGAAACCTCAATGAACTCAAAAGCCAACCAGAAGCTGCCACTAACACTTCTGAGAAAAGCCGATGCTTAGGAAGCCACAGGAGCTGTTGCTGTGTGATTAGTCTGTGCTTTATCCAGCCTTGTCCCACTCAGTACTGGTGGTACACTTTTAATTTAGTAACACATCCTAGGACTGCTGGCTAATGACGGTGGGTGACAACCCTAAATATAAACCAGCTATATTCAGTCCATACTGCTAGACTGATCCTATACTCCAGGCTTTCATTAAGTTTACAAGCCACACAGTTTTTTCTGTGCCTCATTAATGTAAGATAATTAAAGAAATGCTGCTTACTACATAATAATAAAACAAATTGTGCATTGCAGGTAGATATATAAGTTTGAAAGAATTTCAATTACTGTAAACACCAAAAGGGTGCAATAATGAAAATGAACTTCAAATAGTATACTTTGAGGTTCAAAATTACATACGTATACTAGGCCGGACAAAATAAACTATCCGATGGTGTAGAGTAACTTTAATCCTTTTGCAGCACCATAACATCAATGATCCAGTGATGTTATTCTGCTGACCGCAATACAAATCTGTAAAGCAGTCAGTGACCAACTGTTCAGAAGAGTGCCTGTGACATAAAGTGATTGTTTTTGTTTTTGGAATTTTATTGTGATTGAACAATGGGAACTCACTGATGATAAGACATACATGAATTCTGTTATACAGGGAAAGTATAAAGTTAGTTGACATTTATAAACCACTGTAATTTGGTAGACACATAGATTTGACCACTGACAACATTCATGTGGACAGTAGCAACACACCAGAGGGTACTGACATCTTCTTGGATTCATTGAGTTTCTCGGATCTTTAATCACCAACACGCTTGTAGATGTAGCTCTCTCTAGGATGCACTACAATTAATTTCTCTACTTGCGAAAGTATTCAGCATTGAGTCTTTGGTACATTTACTATACAACATTTAAATATTACATGATACATAGTTGCTCAGACAGGACAGAACTTCTTTACACAGTAGCTTGCAGGGATGTGAAACTAACTCACCTGTGCCACGTTATGCTTGGTTCTGACAATAATTATATTACAAATACTACTAGTCCCTCAAAAGCACCCAATGGCATGGTGCTATCATTTCATTATTCTAAAACATAAAACACTGCATTCTATCAATTGCATGTGCTATGAAAATAATCCATCTTCTAAAATATAAAAATACTTGCACATGTCAAATATGTCAAAACCACGAATATGAGAACTATAAAATCAACTACGGTATAACTGAAGAGTTTTATCTTCAATTCTAGTGTTTTTTACATTTGAACGTGTAAACAGAAATGCTTATTTATGTCTTGCAGGCATTAAATGAACCTAACTTTACAACTCATGTACATGTATATGTTATACATATTTTATTAGAATAATATATTATCAGAATATACAAACTTTACTGTGTATGAAGGACCTCACAATGTTTAATATTTTAGAGAGAGGAAAATACTCTACAGTCATTCACTACAAATTAATAAATCCCAAATGTTTACTTTGATTTTTGAGAAAAACTCTTTTGTTTAGAAAACTACTCAAAAAGTTATTAAGTCCTTATATTTAGTAGTCTCTCTTGGCAAAAGGAGATTAAAGAAGCCTTTTATAGGCATAGGGATATTAAATGCAACTGTTATAAATGTGCATGTAAAGGAATTTCTAGCATTTCTTTGGCTGGTAAACCATGGAAACCATGGAACTAAATCCAATAAAATAAAGTTTAAATAATATGATGTTAGGATGTTTTCACACACATCATTTTAAATCAATTATTTTTTTTTTATCTGACATAACAATGGATAATTATGGAAATTATGGAAAAGTTATTTTGGCACAATATAACACTTCTGGTCTTTAGTGAACAAAATATTATATAACAAAATAAACAATACAGTTAATTAAAACCTATTAAAATATATTTAGACATCATCTAACTCATGTTTAATGGTCTACCCAAATAAGTTCAATGCTGTCATATATAGACTTGTATTCTTTATTTCAGAACTCCTACCTGAGCATTCTCTACTCCTAAGAGAGAGTTCTAGATATTTTTAAGTCCTGTACCAATCATTATCAATGCCCAGCCAAATGAAGACTGTATGTGCCACAGGGTGTAATAACGGGGTTGGGAATAAAGGTATCTGCAGCTGTATTGATCTTAAGTTGCACTGAATTGCACCAGTTGTTCCTTGAGGGAGTTTAGGCCTTTGTCATCATGCTAGGAAACATGTTCCAGGCACCCACAACTCTCATTTGATGGCATTTCCTATTTTTTGTTTAAATGGAAGTCATGTTTAGTTTCCATTATGATCCTATGTCCTTGTTTCATTGCTAGGTTTTATCCTTCTCAATGATTTATTACCTTAATCATGTAAAATTTATTCAGAAGAAAGATAAAATGAACATTGGAAAAAATAAAAGCGAAATCCTGGAAAAATGACAAAATATAATGATTTCCTAGAAAAGAAAGCAAAAACCTAGTCCTTGACTATAAAAATAGGTACAGTAACCATTTCTAAAATACTAGATTTTGATTCCATGTTTAATATGTGTATTGATATGTGTTATCTACTTAATGCTTTCATTAAAGTTTATTAGAGTATAAACTTATTTTACTTTGTCGCTAAATCAAAAAAGTCAGTATGCAATTCTGCAACAAATTCAGACCACAGATACTACTAATTTAGCTAATAGATTTAGATAAATCTATTACAACTTTACATCTTCTACATGAACAAAATAATAATAATAATAATAATAATAATAATAATAATAATAATAATAAATACAGTATACTATATACTACTGTACATAAAACTCAGAAATATATGTGCATTAAAGCAGTGGTCTAGTAAAACTTTGTTTTTAGGAAATGGATGGATCTGTATCTTTTTGCCTTTAAAGTTGCCTTTTAGTTTTATGGATGTGCAAAGTGGAGCAAATTATGTTACAAATGATGAAACACCTGATAATGAGTCAATTAGATTTGATTAGTAAATGTGACAAATTAGCTACTACAACACTGCATACTTGTAGTCTTATATATTTTTACCATGATATGCTGTGATAAGATTTTTGAAGATCTTTATCAATGTGAATTAAAGATTACTATGCTTTTACACAGAACTGAATTATTATTACTATTAAAGCAAAGTTACTGCAATTGTAGAAAATGCTAGTGGAGGCTTTGAGAAAATTGTTGATGCACATAGCATACAAGGATTGTAATCCCTGATTATGTCTAAGAGGTCTAAAATGGTTTCACGGCATCTCTTTCTTTAATGTTGTTTAGCATGAATACAACCTGATTTGCTTTGTGTTTGACAGGAATGTACATACAGTATGTAACAAGTATATAATAACTGATAAATGATTCAGATTTTAAAAAATATAAGATTTATCATTTACACCAAATTTCCTGTGTATTTATTTTGTATTTAACTTTAGATATATCATTTTGTAAAGACTGTGCAGCTGAAGTCACTTGATTTTAACAGTGAAAAAAGGGATTGACAGTTATGGGTATGTTGGTATAAAATACAGTGACTATTCTGAGTAAATGGTTTGGTACCATGTTTGTCATTGATCCTGACAACTGAGTGATCAATTTCCGAGTTTCTAGTAAACAACCCACACATGTAGTTCCTTTTTGGTATGGCGTACATTTGCAAAATATACTTGTGATTTTAAACTAAATTCAGTATTTCATCATGAGCTTTTTAAGATTTGAAAACATACCTTTGCACAAAAGCTCACTACGAATACTGTATATAGTCCCACTGCTGCCTTTTAGCCTTTTGCTGTAGCAGCAGTTAATTACTCAGGTAAACCATATAAGACTGAGGTGTAAGAAAAATATTAAAGCTGTATCCCAGAATAAACCCCAAGTAAATGCAATGCTTATATTCTGTTCCTGTTTCTTTAGGAAAATAAAAAACATCACTTTATGTGATGACTCGCTGATAGGACATTATATACAGTACTTTATGTGTCTGCATTCCTTCTGTATGGGAACTAAATAAAACAAAATCTGCATCTGACCTGTTAACTGACTGACTGGAGACAATATTGTAGATGATATTGTTATTATATTGTCATTATCAGAAATGCTCATTATTGTTCATATTAAACTTTACCTAAAGTTGTCATAAAGTTGTCTTGGTCTTGAAATTGCCAATGGACCAATATGGTCAGATAAATCAGTAAAGTGCAGCAGGGGTAAAGGATGTTTAGAATTTGTGTTTGTTAAACTGGAACATAAAAAGTCTAAGGACTTAGTAATTGTTATATAGAACTATAGAACACCTAATGTAGACGTGAACACAGATATCTTTCTGTATGATGAGGTCAGGAGGGAATGCAGAAATGGTGTTACTGTACTGGGGTGATTTCAATTCTCCATACATAAATTTGGATATTGTGATCAGGGCTGGCCCTAGCTTTTGGGGGCCTTAGGCAAGATCTTGGAAAGCGGCCCCTCCAGATCACGATTTGCACTTTCACTACTATTATTAGCTTCCAGCACAACCTTATTTTACTATTTAGATCAGTTAAATACATTAATTATATAACTAGAAAATTCTTAAACAAGGTTTGAAGAACACATTATAAATAAATTACAAAACAAGAACAAGAAGCACACATTTTACAAGAATAACATTTTAACATTGAAAGTAATAAATAGGAAAATTAATTACAACAACAAATAACCATAAACTGGATCTCTGTTACTGCATTGGACCTTGCATTACAGAAAGGAATTGTCTAAATAAATATGTAATTAAGTAAGTGCACTCAATAACAAGAGTGGTGATATCAATAAGCCTGAGCAAATGGGAATGTTTTATAAAAAACATTCTATAAATCAATTCACCTAGATTTTCAGGAGTCAAAATAACCAATTACATTTTCACACGATAGTAGTCGACCCACTCCATGATTGTTGCTCATGATGGCCAGCCCACCTCTGGAAAACTTTCTGCTCCTGCCGCTGTCTTTGGGAGAGCGACTGCAATCCAAAGGGGCTACAGGTTGGGTTTATGATACCATATAATGACATACAACCCAAGGGGAAAACAATGTGTATTAATGCTGATTATGTGTAATCACTGAGCAGTCTTCTGTTTTACACATTTACTTTCTCACTTTTGTTTGGCTGGGCAGTGCCGATTTTTAGCCAGGCGAATCACACAGCATGTGTATAGTTGAGGGAAATGTAAATCGGTTAACTTCTTGTAAAACATCTCAAGTAATCTATTTGTCTAGCTTGAAAATGCGACATGTCTACCATCTGCTAGTTACATGCATCTGACATACTTAAAACCAAATGAAATATAAATTACATTATCATGTCTATTATGCATTATTACAATGATTTGTGCATTCCTCTGTTTTGAGATCGCGTACCCTGGTCTTCTTTTCTGTGCTTTAGAAACATATTACATACTCGATTATGATTGGTTATTCCTTGACCGGGTTTCCATTAGAATAATCCACAGGAGGAACAGAAAGTGCCACAACAGGATGTTTTTTGCTCACATTTGAATGTGCTGACTAAAAATATGTTATGTTGCACATCGATAGGTCCCCTGGCAGCCTCAGGGCCCTAGGCAGCTGCCTAGATTGCCTATGTCCAGGGCCGGCCCTGATTGTGATGGAGAATACAAAAGCTGAAATTGAAATGTTTGAAATGATTAATATATTTTTCTTAAACCAGTATGTAAAGGCACTTACTGGTACATTAGATTTTACATACGGTAATTATGGTATAAAATGACCGTATTGACCCAGTCTTTCCAATCAAAAAAGGATATTATTAAGGAAACAGACAAAATGACCGTGAAATTCAGATCTTGATTTATTCTTTAAATCTCCAAAGTCCTAATCTAAATTTAGAATTTAGAAAAGCAAACCATACAGGAATGAAGCACAACTTACATGCAAGTGATCAGGGAACAGATTAATTTTAGAGTAAATGGAAGAATGATGGTTATACTTTAAAAACATAATATTAAAAGTTCAAAACAAATTCATACCTAAAACCGGTTCAAGCCTGGGAAAATATATCCAAAATGGCTCAATGGAAAATCAGGAGGTAAGGAATGTTGTACAGACTATGCCCAAGATTCAGAAACACAAAAAAGTATACACTGCCGAGGCATTTTATACAGTTCAAAATGATATTATAACTTCCAAAAGACAGACAGAAAAGAGATAAAAAATAATGTGAAATACTGTTAAAGGTGAATTTAACACTTCAAGAGATTATGGTGATCAAAAATAGAAGATGACAAGGAAACAATTAAAATGTTAAATGAATATTTCTGGCAGTTCTTTTACATTCAAAACACATTAAAAACATACATCATGCAATGGAAGGATATTTGTCAGTATTGAGTAAGTTTGGTATAACTAATACTTAGTATTATACTGGGACTGGGAAGGCTTAAAATAAATCTCCAGGCCTTAATGGTATTTTTTTAGTCTTATATAAGGAATGAGGAATGTTATTGTGGTGGTGCCAACACCCAAACAATGGATTGCAGTTCAGAGTTAGCGTGTCACCTTGAAATTTGTGCATTTGAGTGGCCGGTCTCTGAGTCTGGGAGAAGGTACACCTCCAGTCCCCAGAAGACTGCACATTCATTCTCAGGAAGTCTGGAAACAGGAGAACAGTAGAACATTATTTTAATTAACTTAGTTGGTAGTCTCTTTTATTAGTTAGTTGTCTTAGCGCTCCTGTGCTTTAACTCTAGCAGACACGCTTGTGGTCTCTGGCAGAAAAACTTGCAAAGATTATGATGAGGGAAAGATGATTAGTGGAAAAAGTGATTTGTAAATTAAATTCACTTGGGTAGAATATTCTGGTGTTTAGTTTATAAGGCTCCAGTGTCTCATAATGGAAGATGATTAATTTAATGGCTTACACTTATATAGCGCTTTTTTTCTAGACATTCCACTCAAAGAGCTTTACAGTTAATGGGGACTCCCGTACACCACCACCAATGTGCAGCATCCACCAGGATGATTAGTACTGATGAAAGTTGGAAAACTGGGAGTAAAGGTTAAGCCGAGTTAACTAAACCAGGGTATCTCTGTATTAAAGGGACACATTTGTGTCATGTAAATGAAAGACATGAAAGAGTATTCATGAAGAGAAGTTCAAAGAAGATCAACATGAATGATTCCTCTACTCAGGATGATTGTCATATACAGATAATTTCATTGAAGAATAAACATTTTTATGAGCAGATCTGATACAAAAATATATTGAGGGGTGAAGATAGGGTCAACTCAGATAAGCATTTAACACTAAGCAGTGAAACAAGGATATCAGGGCCAAAATGGATTCAAAAGGATTTAAAAGGGAATTTATTTCAAATAGAGAAATGCATTTTTTCTTTTCATAACTAATGAGAGTATCTGCAACCTTTAAGAAATGGCTTGATGAAATTCACTTCAACCTTAGTTAAACCTTTGTTCATATAAATACTGATGTCATTTTTTTCATGGAAACAGTTATTGTAAACTCTGAAAATAATCAAAATAATGCACCAACAGTTAAATTTGTAAGGAAATTACTAAACTACTAAACTACTTATTAATGCCATATGGGAAACCACGTGAACTACTGTTAAAGGAAGCTTTTAAAAAATTGCCGAAATCGAATATACTCAACTAAAGATGGAGACAACATACAGTCTCAAGATAGTATTTTATGTGGAGGCCCTGGTAATTAAGGCTGATGCCTTCAATTGATTGTATTGAAATCAATTTAACTTGTGGTTTTACATTATGGTTGTATCTATTGCATGTATCAAAAAGAAAAAGCTCGATGTTTTAGTCTGCACAGTTGTGTATAATAATTACCAAGCTGCACACAAAGCAACTGAAATCATTCCAGTAGACACTGATAAGGGTTGTGGAAAATATATTGAATCCATGCAGCCCTCAGTCTAATGGCCCTAATGATCAATATACCAAAGCATGAAATGATAGTTGTGACACCTGTGCTCAAATGGATACACAACAGTAATCCTGATGAGTTGACAGCTGGAAATGAGAAGGTCTATTTCTAGCTGGACACCCCACTGAAGTCTAAGTATTAAATTTTCTCTGCTGGTGAAACACAATTTAAGAGCACAGTATCCCCAGGATGCAGCCATTTGCAATTGACTACAGGCAGAGTTATGACTTCAGAAGTGATCATACAATAAAAAAACATAAGGAAATAAGAAAGGTTACAAGCAAGAGGAGGCCATTCGGCTCATCTAGGTCTGATTGCCAGGAAAATGAAAAGCTGCACGTGAGGGAGTTGAACATGCTCTGTGTATAAGCAACAAACTCACTCTATCATTTCCATATTATAAATCTGACCTTACCATCAATTTCTAAGCCATTTACAAGAATTGACACATGGAAATGCTACAATGTAGGTTTTATTTAAATTGCTAATTCACAAGCACAGTCAGCAGATCAGGTTATTGATTAAGTAGTTTTGTTCTTCAGAATAACAAAATGTTAGTTTAGGAAAATGCTACAGGTGTTCTGTGTTTGATGAGAGTATTGAGTCAATAAATTGTTAATTAAAAGCAGCGCACTGTATATGGCCTTTCAAAATTACATTATTTTAATTAATGTAAGACAAGAAAAAATATGATCAAAGAACACTTGAATAATGAAGATGATTGAAAGAGGCCTGTCTGTGAGAAAAGTTCCCCAGAATGAAATGTTCTACTTTAGTAATCACATTTAAAACACAGAGCACGGAAAGTATTCAGATACATTTTAAAAATACAGAATTAAGATACTGATAATACTGCAGGAAATAAAACCAGAAATTTGCCAGTAAAAGAGGAAGTAGTGATTATAGGAGACTTTAATTGTCCTCACATAATTCATGAAAAACCATCAGGGATGTTAGAAATCAAAGGTGAAATGGTGGATACAGCTAACAACAGCTGTCTTATTTAGTTCATCGATGAATCTTCTAGAGAAAATGTATTTATTAAACTATTTTTTTAAATAATCAAGAATGGGAAAGTTTACTATTTTTCAACATAGACACTGCAGTAACAAGACAGAAGTAATTAGAATTTAATTAGAACAGGTGATTGGAGCATTTTAAGTAAATGTCTAAGGCCAGATGGTATTTAACCAATTTTACGATAATAAGTCATTTACAAATCACTTACAAAACTAAATATATTGTCAACAAGGATTTTGAAAAGGTAAGTCTTGCTTAACTGAAATACTAATACCCTTCAAACAAGTACAGTAACAAACAGTAACAAAAAGTACAAACAGAACATGTAATATGGTATATTTATATTTTCAGAAGGTTAAATATAAAATTCCTAGATAGATTCCTTTCGATAGAGAAGTGGTTAACCGAATGCCGAGGTTCATCATTATGGCCCAGGCCAGGCCCATGTGTATGTTTCATTCACTGATGAATGCAGTTTTTTTCTTGACAGACCTGAATGGAAGACAATGTGTGGAGAGATATTGCTATATTCATGCCAACTGGTGATACATCCCCTGTTGAGGAATTGAGTGATATTCATATTTTACAATCCATGATTTAGTTTTACTCTTAAAATATTTAATTGAATCCATTAAACCCGAGTGGTGTTTCTTTTTTTATGCCCTATATTACTCTTTCTTCTTCAGTTACAGTACTACATCTTATGTTGTATATACAAGGAAAAAACGGTTACCAAGAAGGGGTTTAAGAAGTAAATTCAAGGCCCTCCATCTCAAAAAACAAAAAAACCAACATGAATAATGACAGCTAAACTAAAATAACTTCTCCACACATTTTTACACAACAGCAGTAGATGTTTTAAAAACGCAACCATAAATAATTAAAAAATGCAGGTGTGAATTTTTTTGCACTCCTTGCAATTAACTCCTCCCCCACTTGTGACCCCTTGTATACCTTTCTTAGTTTTAAATCACATACTTGCATGTGCCTATTTTCTGTAATACTTCTTACCTTTTGTACATTATTCACTCATAAAAAATATGCAGTTACACCTTCGAATTTGGGACTTTTTTCTGCACCTGCTGTATACATCTTTACATTATGATGAAGGAAGAGTGGTGTGGTGGCATGATAGGTCACACTACTGCCCAACAGCTCTGGGGTCTTGGGTTTAATTCCAGCCCGAAATTAAAGCGGAACAACCAGTTTGTTGACTGGAAATTGTCCCCCATATGTAACTGTAACATGGACTGGCATCCTGCTCATAAGGCATCATGAGTGTGTGATAAAACAAATGATGCAATATAAAGCTAAGGTCCAGAAAAGAAAACTAATTTCCTGAAAATGGAAGGGATATGTGTATGTCAGTGGTACCATAAATGGCTTTCTAAAAACACTATCCAATGAATTTTGCAAGTCATCAACTACAATCGAATGTCTGACTGGCTTAAAAAAATTAAAGTATAATAATAATTGCTGTAGACAATGATGATGGTAGAAAAAATCTGACGCATTAAGTGTTTGATTTGTAAGAATGAAATCGAAGATGCAAACCACTAATTTCAGTGGATGTAGAAAACTAACTAACAAAAGTCTTTTGTGGAACCATGGATACAATTCATGTGTCTGACTGACCAGGGTAGTGTTTATTTCTAGGCAGTCCATACTAGTGTGTTTTCAGCTGCCTTTCTATTCTGGGAATTTTATGTAATAAATTTGTAGGGGAAACTGAATTCCACATAATGTATAAAACCACACAATTCCTTATGTGTAGACTCAACATTAAAGTATTTTAGAGGTGTACAAGGGGAGGAATTGTTTATTTAAAATATGAAATATAAATGCACTAAAATACATACAGTATCCTTTGCTACAAACATTAATGTGTATTTCACCAGCAGAACATTATTATAACTCCTGATCCTGCTGCTTTTCATATGATTACACAGTGATGGGGAACATCACCACTGACTGAAAGGTGTTCTGACAGTTTGAGAAAATATTCCCATAACAGGCCCATGGAAAACAAAATCTATTAGTGAAAGAAAGGATGAAGGGGGCTTGTCTGTCAGGACTTACATACAGTAACTTGCAAAATCAGGATGCATACTACCTGGATTCTGGAGAGACAATGCATGCAGTCTGACATAAAAAGGTAAGCACCTCCATGTACTAAAATATAGATGTAAAATCAGCTGCTTTTATTATCTCTTCTTATAGCCTCGTATACAGTAAGTGAAATTGCATCTAAAATTTGAATGATATAGTAATCTGAGTGATCTAGGTAGAGATACCAGATGATAATAAAATACATAAAGGCTGAGCATTTAATAATCATTATCTTATGACCAGGATAAACTAGCCAATTACTGTAATTTGGCTGAAAATTCTTATCTGTTGGAGTGATTAGATTATAGGTTATTAATATTTTCAGTGCAACAGCAGCTCTATAAAAGGAATCTCAAAACTAAAAGCTAATTCTTTATAAATAATAGGCACAATAATAAAAATACTCTGCGAAAAGAAATAATTGTGAAAACAATTAAATCTAAAGAGTCTATGCATTTGGTCCTTTTCTAATTGATTGAGTCAAACTGACTTCTAGTGAAAGTAATAATATGAGACTGTCATTACAGCAGGATTGCTAACGGAAAGATTCTTGTTTCAACTACTGTTGTAAGGGCATCACTTCTACTTAGTAACATGACTTGAGGCAATGTAATTACAGCAGAGCTGAGTAAAACCAATTAGTAGTTTATTAGCCTACAGAAAAACATCACGCTGACAGGCCATCAACAAATCAAACTAATATGTTCGTATTCAAGCCAGTAAAATTAGTGTTCATTGCACGTTAAGGAAAGTAATTTATGGCAGAAGAAGGTGTTTCATTCCAGTGGATTTATGGTGCAGGTACTAAATGCTAGATCTGTGACAAATGAAATTACTCAGGAAATTACACATGCCATACTTAATAGTGTTGTGCAAGTTCTTGCTGTTCAAAAGATAGGCTGACGAATTTATCCAGAGGTCTCTTTTTTCAATGATTTTAACATTCAAATAAGCAAGAGAACATTTAGTTTTGTACCTCTAATAAATTGAAATATGTGTAACTTAAATGTTTGAAATACAGATTTTTCCTAAGCTTGCGCTGTAAAGTGTATATTGTTGCTCAGTGTACACTGAGCTGACAAAGTCCAAACTTAGTTTTGCTTTACAATTGAACACTTTGTATTTGAGATGCATGAGATGAACATGATTGACTCACTGAGCTAACCAACATCTTTGTATAATGATTTCAAATGCTTTGGCAAGGTTGTACAACAGCCACTTTTTACTTGAGGTATTTGCACTTTAGTTTTTTATCCAACATCTACAATGCATGCTCAAATGAATTTAAATCTGGATATTGTCCAGTCTCAGATTTTCTTCTTTTTCTCCTCATGAACTACTGTACTTGGTTAGATTGGCCATATGTTATGGGTCATTGTCATGCTTCATGGGGAACTGCCATTCAATTATGGAAGCATTTTCTATATAAGCAGACAAAATGTTTCTGTAAACTTTGGGATTCATGCTATGGTCATCACTACTTACAGTAAGGAGAGGTGAGCCAGTTCCAGGGGCAGCCATGCATGCCTAGACAATAATATTACACTGAGGATGCTTCACAGATGGGCTGGTGTTCTTTGGAGCATCTACAATTTCTTCCTCTCACTTTGCTAAAGGTTTATTTTGGTCGCCTCTGTCCTTAAAATAGATATGCATGCAAATAAGACATCTATTCCAAAACTTTAATGTCACTTTTTTGTACTGACAAGTAAATTCTAAAGCGGCTTTTCTGTTTTAGGTACTGATGAGAGATTAAGAATTTGTGTCTACCCTTTGTAATTCTTAAATCTACATTTTGATACTTTCATCCTTGCACTGTGGTGTCTGTTTACGATTTCACTGATGATTGCTTTATGGTTTCCCCTGACAGCTCTGATAATTCTCCAACTGCAGATGTTTTTCTTGGTAATTTCTGGTCTTGGTAATTGGTAACAATATCTGTTTCTTTCCTTCTGCATATTTCAAATTTTTGATTTTGGTATGCAAAACTACCATGCTATGATTCTGATTGAGTTTTTCTTGCAGCTTCAAAATTGCATGCTTTTCTTCAATATAAAGTGATTTGGTTTTCATTTTCATCTTAGATCACAAACTTCAAATAATGAAGGCAAATCTCACAGCCTAACAATTCTTGTTTATTGTCTTCCTTTGAAATAAACAGGTTCAACATCATCAGTTTATTTAACAACATAAGTTTATTTGACTGAAGGTGGTAGAACTGAAATAACTTAAAAAAATAAAAATTAACAAGGCACTGTATGTACATCAAAGTATTGTAATTTGCAATGCAGGTCACTTTCTACATGTATTACTTAATTTTAAAACTTCAATTGTGGGTGACAACTCTTTATAAGAATTCAGTCTTTGTTCATTCTTCATTCTTAATGCAGCTGTTATATATTTAGATTTCCACAACGCAGGAGCCAAAACAGCCACATGTGGTTTCAGAGCTGCAGGTTATGGACTTCTACCTTAGGTAAACCACTTATAGACAGTTATTGTATCCACATTCACAGAAACTACTGGGTATATGCATGAATAACACTGAAAACTGATATTTCATTAGTCAATTTCTGCGCATCTACAGTACCAATCACAGAAAAGGTGCCTTATGATAGTTGGTCTCATTCCCCCAGCTGTATTGTGAAACCCATGTTCCATGTTACAAGGAAAGTTAGTAGACAAAAGTGGAAGCATGGGGAAAATATTATCATGTATAACATTCGTAGATACCCAAGGACAATAACATTATTGGTATCCACAAGAGGATGAAAGCAAGGAATCATGAACTGCAGTCTTATTAAACTAATATTGTTCCTTCTGACATTTATGCTTAGCTAAGAAGTGAAAATATATACTGTAATATGCCCCTAACTTCCTTCATATAATAAAGAATTTATTAACAGATTTTTATGACAGATTCAACACCATTATACAGTGTGGTTCCAAGGATCAGAGAACATGAAATCTCATGATGACAGTGACTCAAGGTGCTGGAGGCTTTTTTGCAGAGTATTAGCAGGTCTTACAAACACCAGAGAGCAGCCTCCTCTATCTCCTCTAATACTAAACACTATATCACCGTCCTCCCTTGAGATTGCATGAGTCTGTCCTTTAGCATCTCAAGATTTTGTCCAATAAGGCCAACATGGATGGAAGGCTTATCGGATAGACATGCATTCCAGTGGGATAATGTGGTAAAGTCTATGGAGTGAAGGAAGACAGACAAAAATGCTATTACATTTTTTACTGTAAATGAGTTTTTCTATGTTTTTGTTTAGTAAGTGCATTCTGAAATATTTTACTATAAATCGGAAATTATACTGTAACATCCCATTAAAAATTTTATAGGCCTCATGATCTTTTTGGATTTGCTCGATATTGTAACTGCACAAATTTCTGTCTGTGATGGACATCATTCACAGGGAAAAAAAAGTTCAAATTCAGCATGAAGGTTTTTGAGTTGTCATTAATAGGTTATTGTTGATGAAGACTAAAACAATGAACAGGTGTCCATATAACAAAACAAACTCCATATTTTAAAAAATGTATATTATCCACTCAGGTTGTTGCTCTTCATTTAACTTGACACTCTTGGCACTGATTAAAATGTAATTATTATTACCTTTCAGCACACATAGCCGTGTCTAAACAGAGTCCATCTGCCCCTCTGAATCATCATTTTAACTGGCCATAGAAACTGTTGCTGTTTTCAGCTTCTCACTTTCAAAAACATTCGAATGTCCTTTCATACATCTACTGCAATGTTCTCACTGTTATGGAATTCTTTAAGAACCCCATCTCTAATCCCCAGAAAAGGGACAGAAACTGGCTTGCCTAAGATACTTGCCTGGACCATGGAAAACGAAAGGGGCTTGAACTTGGCACACTGATCTGATATCTTCACACAAAGAGACACTGGTGTATGTGGGAGGCAAAATGGGTATAAAGAGTCCCGGCACTGGGCCCAGAATGAACCTGTGAGAATTTTTTCACAGCTCAAGCAACATTGCGAACTCCACAAAAGACTTTCCAATCAGGATAGCAAAAGAGGAGGATTCCTAGTAATACGGCAGCTGTGAGTTAATTATAGTGAAAGACCCATGAATAGGAGGATTAGTGCATTCATTAGTTGGGGAATGAGGAAAGACTGTTTCAGTTTTTCAGTAAAGCAATCTTTTTTCACACTGGCAATAACAAAATGCATGGAATTTAAATGTTGGAAATCAGAAATTACCAGTGGCCCTTTTGGGACTGATAAGGCCCTGTGGTATCTTAGAGGAACCTTTCTTAAAGGTCCTTGGAATAAAAAAGGAGGATCTCTTAAGGGGATTTAAAAGCTTTGTTTCATATAACAGCTGCTCATCGACAGTTTCAACGAAGTGTAAACTTTCTCTTTAAGGCTTTTCTATTGTAATTCTTTCTATCACTTTCTGGAGTTTTTAAACCCTTTTGTTATTATCCCCTGTTTGTAGCATCTGCTGTTTGCCAGACATTTTTCCTGCAGTTATTGGCTAACAATGTTGCTGAACAGTTAGCAGAAGAGTCATTTTCTGGGTGGTCATGGAGTTAGTCAGTTCTCCAGGGCATTTTGTGTCTGCTGAGCATTCGGCAGTCTGAGATTTATAGACAAAAAAGTGGCCTTTTAAAGTCAGGTCCTTTTGCATACTGTAAAAATATAGATGACATTGGACACCTTTAGTATAATACATTTCAGTCATAATGTTGTAATGAGTCACTTTCCCTGTTGTTAATATTTTACTTGGGTGATTTGTCATATATATATATATTTCCTTTGCAATATTTTTCATTTGCTTAAACCATACTCTCACAGAGTGTGCTAGTAATGAAATGCAGTGCCAAATTGTGTCTTTAAAAAATGTTTGTCCATGTTATATTTCATAATCAAAATCAAGAGAAATTCTAAAGCATATCATGCCAACATTACATGAAATCAACACATTTTTAGGGACATTTGCTAACAAAACTATGCCATGACTCAATTTGTTCAAAATACTGAATGAATAAAATAGTTCAGAGGAAGACGATGGTGCAGAATTCAAAATAGTTAATTACATTTTAAAAATACATTAATAACCAGTCACAAAAGGAATTTTATTTTAATAAATATTTCAGTCTTTAGGAGTCGGTAATGTCCTACAATGCATAACTGAGTACCAATTCAAGTGTACTTCAGTGTACAAACAATTAACATAGTTTGCAAGTTAACATTTGGGAATGAGGTGGTTCTCTCAGGTTAAGTCCTCCCCCAAAGTAAAGTCTTACATGTACAGAGTGTATACCTCTGCAATATGGTGATAGCTGTATCAGCATACTGATCACTTAATATTCAAACAATGGACATACAATTATAATTTGAGTAACTTGATTGCATGATTCTTTCACATGATAAACACAATACATGAGTAGCATGTATTAAATGTTAGGGATTAGTTTTAAAAGTAGTGTGGACCCTATGCAGAATTCTGAACGTAAGACATTGTCCAGTGGTCAAGCTGAGGTCAGTAAGCTGTAGGAAGTCAAGCCAGACAGAAGTACCAAAATTAGAAGTGGAGCTGTAAGCCGTATATTTTGATATCTGGTAAAAACGTAAAAAGGCTTCTGAGTGGTGCTAATGCCAACTTTTAAAATTTCTACCACATCATGGCACAAATGACATAAGCCTGTGATTCTCTTTTTGCTATTTTTACAAGTATAGCTCATCTCAACACAAGAGCTACAGAGCAATCAATCAAATTAGACAACCTTTAACTTTTAGACTGTATCCAAATATCTTAGCATTTGTCAATCATTTCAAAGCAAAAACATCGATTTTTCATTGTATATATGCACTATATGTAGATATATACAAGCTAGGATATCAATCTTCTTAAAATAATATTCAGAACTGTTTTACCAGTGGTACAGTTTTTTGTGAAATCAGGAGGTCTAGGAAATTACAATGTCTTCGACTGTACAGAGGAAAATTGCAATGTTTTCTAAAATCTATCTTTTTAAGTGGTTAAAATCACTGTTCAAAAACATTTGTACATTTCTGACCCAATAGGCTAATAAAATGACTTTAGAAAAATGTATAATGCATTAATGTATAATTTCTGATGTTGTTCAAGTAGGTAGCTGCATCAGCATGCGTAGGCTGCAAAGGAACAGGTCGCGGGTTTATTCCATGTTGAAAAGAAAAGAAAGGAAACACAATGTTTCGGCTGTGGAGCCTTCTTCAGGTGTGAGAAAGACAGGGTATCTTTGTCGTCTACCATTTCTGATGCTTATTGTTTGCACAGACACTACACATTTAGTTACACACTCAAGAATTAGCATTCCAAAGTTTAGCTACAATATCTAAAGATAATAATAGAAGCAGAAAGAGGAACATTGGACAGGAAGAAATACAAATTATAATTATAATAATTTCCTTAAGCAGTTTGCTACAATTTACAAAATTGTGCAAAATCTAGCATTACATTAACATAAGTAATTACTCTGCTCCTTTTTTCCTGGTAAAAATTACAGCAATCTGGATCCTATGCCAGTCCATTGCAGGGTATTTCGTGCACACAGGCAAATCAAACTGACGCAATGCCAATGCTGAACAAATACTTTACTGGAGCCCAAGGATATTATACTTTTAACCTCTACTTTACAAGGCTTCCTAATAAAGATGTATTAATATTTTCTGTTAACACTGTACTTTTTGCTGCCTTATATACACAGATATAAAGTGGAATGTTTATCCCACAGTGTTGAAGTTGTCATAGGGGATTTCTCCTCAAGAAATATATTGAGGTCAGTTGTTTCTATTTCCACAGCTGTTCAAGAAGAATGGGGATTAAAGGTTTGTTTTTTTCAGAACATTAAATCTGATATGGTGAGAAAAAGTGGGTGATAACAAGCAGGATTTTAAGTCCCAACAATGCATTTTTTGATATATTAAACATTTACATTAATCAGCACAGTTCTTAGAAACACAATACATATTTTCACCCTAGGTTATTAATTATGCAGTCTTATCTTATTAACCTGCTTGACTACAACTGTAGAAAATCTTATAGCCCAATTCCCCTTCTGATTTCTTACGGTACCTCCTGAGTTATGATAATTAAAATATAAAAACATTTAAACATGCATTTTTGAAATTTAACAGGCCAAGTGATGCGTGAATGCATTAGAGTCATTTAGTGATGTATACCATAGTACTGTGAACGATAGAGGTAATGTACTGTAAACTTAAAAAGTATTTTATTAAAAATGTGTTAGTATACTGTCTCACTTGCTGGTTTGGTAACATCACCACCATTGATTGTAATAGGAGACGCCTCTGTTTCCCCAGGTGTAATACTAATAGACACAGGAAACCTTTCACCCCCACTGCAATATCTCTTTCAGACAATGTATTGTAACTATCTTCTGCCTTATCTTACTGTAACACTGTTTCACCGACTTCTTTGTTGGTAAAAGTTTGTCTGCTGATGTGTGCTGTAAAACACATTTCCCCAGCAGGACAATAACACTTGAATTTAATATACTCTTGGAATACTTGGGCAGAAATATTACAATGCAAAGTCATTAAGGCATTCAGGATCCACCCATCCAAAATCCTCAGTGATGTTACCAGCACTATTGCACTTTGTAGCCTGAACTTCTCACATCTCAAAAGCCAAGCAAATGCTGTGTCTGTTCTGTAACATGAAGTGAAACCTCTTAGCAAAATCAAGTTATTACTGCCAGTGATGTTTGTCAACACGTGAGTTACACTCTTCTCCTTAGACCCCGATTTCCATGTGCCAGCATGGGGACTGGAGACACTGTGCTGTAGGAGATGCCACCCTTCAGGTGAGACATTAAAAATAAGGTCTTGGGAACTTGATCAGTAAAAAGGTAATCCAATATAATGGGAGTACATGGTACCCAGCCATATGGTTGCAGCCCCAGCTTCCTTTAAGAAACCGATGGATGATATCATTGAATTAATAAGGTACTAAGTACAAATGGGCCAAATGGCCTCATCTTGTTTGCACAACCAAAGAAACCTGATTTTGGCCTTGGGTCATTACTCCTGACCTGGCTTGAGTATATTTTAAAAACACACCTGTATGTAACACCTCAGTAGTAACTGAAAGGTGGAGATAACATCACTACCAATAGCCACTGTGCCATTAGTGGAATTGTTTTCTATGATTCCTTTACAATTGGTAACGATCACTCATAAACACCCTTTCACGGTAATAACATTGGATGACTCTGGCTGTACATGGACTGCAAAACCCAATGTAAAACTGCTAAAATTTGGGATACTGTGGGTGATACAGCTTGTGTGTGTCTTCTCCCAGTGTTCTCTGGAAATGGCCATTTTTTTTCACAAATTAAACTAGTCTCTGAACTGCACTGTGATTCCTTGCATCCCTGCACATACTGTATGTTCTTAAAATTGCTGCCTTTCACTTAGATTGACGTTGCACTTCAGCAGTGGATGCATAGGGCCTTCTCCTTTACAGTACAGTATGTAAATCATTTTGAGATAATTTGGAATGAAAATGGCTTTATAAATGCAATTGATTTTATTATATCAACTGACACCAAGAACTAGTGATTAATCCATGTCTCATCAAAGATGTCTCATACAATGAAAGGATTACCACATTGAGCTGAATTAACTTACTTTCAAAACAGGAATAAAAGCTTTCAACATAATGAATGTACTGTAATGGAGCAGCTGTCACTCTGAGGGGTTCTTGTCAGTTTAGGCATCTGGAGAGCAACTTTATGGTTAAGGTTTAAGTAATCATTAATAGAGAAATAGGTGCATGTATTTGTACGAAGTTTAAGTACATGCGTTCACATAATGTTCTGCTGCAGCTACAGTAATATTAATAACGTTGAAGGATGATCCGAAGTAGAACATTCTTTTGGTCATCTACCATATGAATGCTGTATAGTTGGAGTATTGTATTTTCCTTTGGCTTAGAAGAAACAGGGATTTTAGACACTAGCAGTTGGGCATTAAACATGTGAGGGTTGAAGCAAGATTAGCTCTCTCTGAAGGGCATAAGTCAGCTGGTTAAAAGAGGTGGTGGCCAATGAGCACTCTGTGAACTGAACCCGAGAAGGGGATAGGTCCTGGAAGGCAGCCAGGAGAAAAGAAGCCCTCTCTCTGTAAGAGTATTGAAAATGTTCCCCAGGAATGGATATCTGGCTGTCCAAGTTCCTGGAAGGGGTTATATAGACAGGAGAATGAAAGTTATAGTGAGGAAGAACAGACTTTGTGTTGATGGGAATCTGAGTTGCAGGCAGTGAGTGACAGGTGGTAGTTTGCCGTAGGGCTGACAGTTGTGATGAACAGATACCTTGCTAGAATAAGGAATAATACTAATTGCAGTCATCAGGACAGTTAGACACTTGGAACTTGTGATGTTTTATCATGAATTAATGAGTTCCATTTGCAGAAGATGATGTGAAATATTCAAAGTCTGAGGAACCATTGTTTTGATGGTGGAGGTATATCAGTTTAGGGGGTCAGAACCTAAAGCTTTGGGAGATGGCTTGTTAAAGGCCTGTAAAAGCTGGCTTGTGTCCCACTACACAACTCTGTTGATCACATTTTGAGGTCTTTACTCTGCCTGTTGTTGCAGCAACTCCAAGGTCAGCATGATCACTTAATCTTCAACACAATAAATTAATAGGAGATAATTGGCTAGCTGTATCCCTAGTTCTTAACATAATCAATCAGCTCTGGGATGAGTTAAGCAGACTCACACATCAACATCAATTACTGCCAGATAATATCACTTTACATGTTTAACAGAGGAATATCATTGTTGACTGTTGACGGTGTGCAATGCATCTGTCAGTCTATGCCATTCTATTTCCAAAGCTTAAGTTTGAGCTAATGGTGGACACATAATTGATTAGGGGAATTGTAAAAGGGGAATTGTCTGTAAAATCAGTAATACCAGAATTTAGCTGTAATAACTTGGAAATAAATGAAAAATTAAACAGTTAAAAAATAAATACAGGACATTCTTCTTCTTTGCATTTTCCCACTTATGTGGGGTCTGCTTGTTTGCACCGATTTTTCCACTTCGTATGGTCTGCGGCGTCTCGGCAGGTGACTTTTGCGAGGCGCATGTCATCTTTCAGCTGATCCAGCCACCAAGTAAATGGTCGTCCACGGGGCCAGCGGCCTTCCACATTCAATTCGAGGGCGGTCTTTGCCATTGATGTGTCATTGCTGCAGAACATGTGTCCATACCATCACAGGTGCGATTCCCTAATTTTATCAGTGATTGGGGTGACTTTGAGTTTTTTTCGCACCTCTTCATTCATGACATGGTCTAGTCTTGTCAAGCCGAGGGTCCATCACAGCATCTTCATTTCCACCGTATGGAGTGCCTGTTGATCTTTCTTTGTCGGCCTGCATTCAGTTCCGTATAGGGCCACTGGTCTGACCACTGAGCAGTAGGCTTTGGATTTTAGGCACAAAGGGATCTTCTTGTCTCACAGTACTCCAGTGACCTGCCGCCATTTCATCCAAGCGGCGCTGACTTGCTTCTTAGTGTCTTGGAGGGTAGTGCAGTTGGAGTTGACACATGAGCCTAGGTACTTGAACTGGGTCACTTTGTTCAGTTGGACCCCACTAGCTGCGATTGTGCCATCGGTATGATCACCGCATTCCAGGTACTCCATCTTCTTGATGTTGAGTTTCATCCCGAATCGTTCAAGGCGCGTCTTCCACTCCCATACTTGCTGTTTGAGGCCATGTCGCGTTTCACTTGTTATATTAAAATCATCAGCATACAATAGGATGCCTTGTTTGGATATCTTTGGTCACAGTATCCATGCAAAGTATGAAGAGCAGAGGAAACAAGGCTGAGCCTTGGTGGACGCCAACATTTATCGGGAAGGTGTCTGAGGTTCCAGCTGCGCAACGTACTGAGCTAGTGGCCTTTTGGTACAGGAGCTTTGTCCAGCTGAAATAGGCATGGGGACGTGGTGCTGTCGCAGCACCAGCCAGATGAGATCGTGCGGTACCCTGTCAAACGCCTTTTCCAGGTCGAGAAATGCCATGTGGATCGTTTTCCTCTTCTCATGGTGCCTTTCCATCAGTAAGCAGGTTGCATGTATGGCGTCTACCGTTCCGCAGTTTTTCACAAAGCCGCATTGGTCTGGCGAGATATTGTCAATGGTTCTTAGTCGTGCGTCCAGCACACGCTCGAAAATCTTCATTGTATGGCACAGCAGCTGGATTGGCCTGTAATTGGAGCAGTCATTAACGTCGCCTTTGCCTTTCCAAATTGGCACTGTGATGCTGGTTTGCCACGTTTCCGAGGGTGCCTTTTCTTCGATGATCTTGTTGAAGAGGTCCGCGAGCCATGCTGCTCCTTGTGCTCCAAGGAGCTTCCCTACTTTGGCTGGGATGTCGTCCACGCCAGTTGCTTTGCCACTTTTCATCTTGTTGATGGCGGTGGTAACTTCTGCGATTGTAATTGTAGGTACTGGGCCGGACATAGTATTGGCTGTTGGTAGTGGTAAAAAATAAATACATTATAGGTTAATTATTTTAAAATATCATTGGCAAATTACTCACAATGGGCTGTGTTTGTGTTTTGTATGCTTTAGTGAATTTTTAAACAGTATATTTACAACACATGAAATAAAGAGCTTGTATATTTATAATATAAAAAAGCACATGAACAGTATTCATTGACTGCGTTGATTGGAATTGCTAAAATACTGTAAGTAAAAAAGATCCAGAAATCTTATAATTATATATAATTTCATATAAAACTGTAGATTTCAGCTGAAGAAACATCATCCATGATTCACTGTATTTCACAGAGGGTATTTAAATATGTCTCGAATGCCCTACTGTATGTAAGCCAAATTTTTCGTTAGAAAACCTTCTTGTCAGAAACGTGTTTATAAATTATGAAATGTTGACACATGTTAGACATGTCATGAAACAGATTGAATCCCAGTGAACGGCAGGTTGTAAGTATAGAGGGTTGATCCTCTATGGACTATATCATATTTCTCAGGCAGCCATGCTCAAATCAAAACTAATGCTGCATTTAATCCACTTAATGATGGTGGTGTGTTAGATTATACTCCTGTCACAGTGATTTAATCTGGCACAACAAAATCTCAAAGGCCAAGTACCATCTTAACTGTTAACCTTCAAAAATGTTTTTATTGTATTAATCATTAAGCTACTTAAAATAAAATTTCAATAATTTCTGTAAGGAAGAGGTTTAGGTGGTATGGTAATCGGGGTTAATCACAGAAAGTAAGTTGTGAAGAGAAGTCAGTTTTGTGCAGCAAATGCCATTAATGCAGCAGTAAAATTGTATTTTTTCCTTTTCTTTCAATTCCATTCACACAGAACAAAATTACTACTCTATACACTTCACTTAGCAAAGCAAAGTCAGGTATACATGTATAGCAAAAAGCAATACAGTATAATTAAATTAACAATGAAGAGTTATTAATGGTTTCAAATAGTCTTTCTGTGTCCTTGATGAGACTGTAATTTAGCAGCGTAGGCCTTTATATGTAAACTGCTAGGAACTCAGCCAAGGGGCCTCTTTTGATAGGCAGGATATCCTAAGTGTGTGAGATAATGTAGGACATCATAAACTGGTCTATTATCAACTCCTTAAATGAGGAATGGTCCAACACAAAGTCTGGTACTCACAAAAGGAGATTTTTACTGCCCAAGACAATGGGTCGTTTCACTGTAAATCACCTAAGGGATGACTAATGATTATTCTGTAGGGTGGACAGAAAGGCTACACCTGATGACACCTTAACAAATCACAAACTGTGATCTCCTGGTTTAAAATATAGTGCACAATTCAAGGTGCACTGTCAGGACTTTAACTTTCTTCAGGACACCAGGCAGAGATAGTTACTCAGTAAATAACATCATTCTGGCACAGGTTTTCTTTGCAACGGAAGGAATCTTTTGTTTCAAGAAACATTTTTTTATTGCAGCCAGATCACAGTTGGACTCTTTTCATCAAGATGCTGATTAACAGAGCATGTTCAGAAAAAATCACTGCAGCAGGGACAGACCAAGTTCTTCTCATCTGTCTTACTTCCAACCTGGCCCAAGCAGACACTGTCGACAGATTGTTTTTAAAGCCTGAAGTTCAGAAAGATGCTCAATTACTTAGAGATCTGTTTTCTCTTGGAAATCCATTTTCTCACCAACTCTTCACACTTTATCTTCATAAATTATCAGGCACGAAAGAATTCAATCCAATTATCTCTGTCATCCAATCCTTAAGTTTCAAATCACCAGTCACTTTAACTCAGTCAGGTACTGCAGTATTCAATTAGACTCACTCCATGTCACCTGATTACAACCTTACCTAAAGATCATAATGTCAAATCAAATCTTTCCTTTTACTATTTACCAAGAGCCAGATCTTCACTAATAACCATTAACCTCACTCATTACTATCACAGCTGATCCTGCTTGACCATTCTGTAATCAAAACTTGTGTCCCTGACATGGCAGCAGCAGGTTTGTGGATCTCTCTCACTTCTTGTGCTGACACCTCACATCTGTCTGCTGATGATACGGACTAGAGTGTATTTTAGACTCATCTCGCTCCCCACAGTTGTGGGGAGAAACATTGCTGCTGTACCTTGCCAGGTTATGCCCCATTTCTTCTTGTTATTATATGTGATCTCAGAACTCCCAAGGTTGTTAAAGAAACATATTTGACATGTACTGTAGGAGTTTGACTTACTTGATGTTTTGTTTTCATTTGATTAATGAAATAATGCTAAAAAATGAATTTGCAGTCATTAAAAAGAAGCACCGTACCATCCATCACTGAAAAGCTTTACAGATTCTTTACATTAACAAAACACTTATTAGTGTACAGCTAATAATGAAAGTTACATTTACAGTACAGTGGTGCCAAAACTTTAAGAGATCACCCTTTCTTTAAAAATAACACAAATCAATACACACAGATAACTCTTATTTTGGTTGATACAGTTAGAATATCTTAACTATGTATATATTACTGAGTAAAGAAATATTTTTTCTTTTTTCTTTAACATAGATATAAAGTTCATTGTTCTACATGATTTGAAGTCTAAATTTGAAGTGAAAACAAATGCTAAGTAATCATTCAGTTTCCATAGAGAACTCATATCACCCTGCCTGAATCCATATGAAGAGAAGAAAAGAAAAATTCAGCAATGAATTGATTTAACTGAAACGTTTTCAAAACTTATTCAAAAAGCTGAAGTTGCGAGATTTCCATTCAATCACTTCAGCATTTTTCCTGTTTGCTCTCATTACTTATTTTCTGAAATTAAAAAGTACTTTATTTAATTTTGCACTTCATTATTTTTAAGGGGCAAATAGTGATTTGGAGATATTCAGGATGTGGTAGGATTAAAAGAAAAGTATTACAGATGCATATCCTCTTTTTCCACTATAATCATTACAGTGCACATTTGACAATACCAGTCACTGTCAAAGGTTTCAAATAGTTTATAGCAAGTCTTCAATGGATACGAGAACTAGCCAAGATAAAAGAGGATGAATTAATGAAACATGAAAATGTAGACTATGCAGATGATATTTTCCTGTGGTAGAATAACATCCAAATTCGGGTTTAAATAATCTTACATAAGATTGCTAAAAGTCACAAAGTTTTACATTATTTGTTTTACCTGCAAGAGGAAACAACAGCTTGGTCGTTAGAATTAAGATAGAATTGTCATTGGAGTGAAATAGAATGACATGCATGAGTGGAAAAGAGGATTGAAGTAAAAGTTGGAGACTTTGAATGCAGAATAACAAAGAAAGCTAACAAGAAAGGGCTTCGGGTGTTTTATGAGGAGTGATGAAATTTTCCGAGAGTAAAATTGCAACAGGAAAGGATATGTAAGGTTGTACAGAAGGTACAAGTGTGTTTAGGAGAGGAATTTCAGATTTTTGAGAATGTTTAAGGGTACGGCAGGTTAATTTGCAGATGAAATGGTTGAGCATATATTTCCTGTTTTGTAATTGATAAACAGATAAACAAACTCTTCCATTATAATGAAAAAATAAGTATTATGAAACAGATCCTTGTTTCATATTAATTTGAATGAAATGATTATATAAAAATTGAGAATAGTAGATGATGTTAAATGAATGCAAAACATTTTCAATGTCTCAGCTTAATATATAATTGTGGTAGTTAAGGTTGGTAGCTAAGCTATAAAGGATATTTTTGGGAAATAACAATCCTGAAGAAAGAGGGATTGTGTTTTGCATAGAGTCAAAGTTCCTGAATATCTGAAATTGAATATGGCGAATAGAAATTACTTTAAAGAAAGTAATTTGAAACAGCAGGAAGTGAGGTCAATAGATATATAATAATTAGATGAATCGATAAAAGTGAGTCAGTTTCCATATAGAAAGTACAACAGCTCATAGATATCTGGTATAAGAGAATTATGAATGGGAAAGTTCAAAAAATTATCTTTGTAAATGGTGATACCTATTGGATTAAAACTGCAGTAAAAAAAGTGGAACAGATAAGGGAGTAATTATGAAACCTTCCATTTCTTTGCTAGACAGAAACATGGTCAAAGAGAGACTATTTATTTTACAAATTGGTATACTGTAGAGGATGGCAGACTAGCACGTCCTGCAAATAAATGCAACACAGACTTACCTGCAGTCTACTGCTCTATTGTGCATCAGATAGATGGAGTTGTTAAAAAGTGTGATCCGATTAGTGATGGCTGTTGAATTATCTGCTTTCACAAACAGAGTGGAATTGGCGAAGGGCTAAATGGTATTTTGAAGAGGAGGCCAGAAAACAACAATGTCTAGTGTGTCATTCCCGGCAGAGGGTGTAGGACAGGAACCAGGCAAAGAGGCTGATGGAGACAATGATTGAAACACTTGTAGCGGTGAGGCTTATTAATAAGGCAGAATTAAGTGTTTCTGTGCTTTCCCAAATGAGGCCTCATCTATTTGTTCATCTCTGTGGTGCAGCCACAGAGAAACTATTCATGCAGGCTGATTTAAAGATGTTTTCTTTTGATAAGGGACAGCTCCCAAAGGGGGATGCACTTAGCTAAGCCTGGCTATCATGATCAATGGTCATCCATTGGCACCTATCTGTCTAGGGAGTGCCAGATGGACATCTGGACTGCATTCCTAAGTGTCAGGAGTAAGTGACTCATATCTCACCTTGATCAACCAATCAGGGACTGGTAGGGCCGAGTAACCCACGTGGGACTCTGATGCCCATGGAACTTTCAGCCAATGAACGAGCTGAAGTTCCTCCAGGTAAAAACAGGCAACACAGAGGGCCTGAGAGAATTCTGTGGACTTTTCTAAAGGGAATTCAAAGGAGAATTCCAGGGCAGGACGGCCCAGGAGCAGAAGGCTCCCAAGGGCAGGACGTTCTCGCAGCTCGCCTCCTGACCATCCTGAGACTCAGCCCGGACAACCACGGAACGGCCAGTGTGTCCGAGTGCCGGAACTTTCCTTTGTTCTAAGAGTCTAGAGCGGAGGTTGCCACGAGTAACCAGAGGATCCACCCAAGGTGAGCATCAGTAGCGCACCGTCGCAAGCCGCACAGCACAGCCTGTCACCGAGCCAGAGAGCGCGGATTGGACAGCAACAGCCTGCAACTGTTTCCAGAGAGCCCGCAGGAGATCTGAATCCCCAAAGATTGGATGAGTATTCAACTTCACTGCATTACTGCTCGAGAATTCAATTGTTATCCCAGCCAGTTGATATCAATTTAATTCCTAAGAGTTATGTACTTGTTTTGAGTATCTAATGTAGAAATTATAACCAAGTTCATTTACGAAATGGTCTAAATGAAAGATATACTGAACGTATGTCCTCTTGATATATGTAACTCTTTGTAACTGAATATATACCTTTTGTATTCTGATAACCCTCTCGATAAGATCTGTTAGGTTTACATGCATATTTTATGTATTAATAAATGTATCCTCGTGTATTAGTACCTGTGTGTGTGCGTTGTTTGAGTTATATCGCATGGTTGTATTCTAAGGCCATCAAAAGAATCATTTTGTGATTTACGGCTACAATTAATAATTGTCCCCGTAAATGCCCAAACCCTACAGAACTGGTGCCTTCAGAGAGCACACTACACACTCCTAGAGGGGAATACAAGACAGGGAAGCATGGGTTGGAGCAGAAGACGAGAAGACTGTTGTCTGGACTATGCTGGTGTACCTGATGATTAAGGGACCACTGTATAGATCCCAGGGGTTGTTGGGGATGTCAAGAAACGTCCCAGGGCTAATCTGAAGGCAACTGAAGGCAACTGGTGCAAATGTGACCTGTAAGAAGCACAGCATGTGAACAAAAAAAGGAAAAAAAACAGAGACTGGGTTGGTGGAAAGGAATGAAAGCATTGACATAGAATAGATTTGATGGCTTGGGCATCTGAGTAAAAGGGACAGGGAGCTGTTTAAGCTAAATGGAATTTTGAAGAGAGGAAGGTTGTAGAGAATGTGAAGACTGGGAAGAAGAAACAAAATGGATGTAAGTATAGCAGTTGTCCTGCTGGCAGGAAGAGAACTTTCATGAGGGAGTGACCTGAATGTGGTTGAGATTTGCTGGTTGTTTTCTACAGACAATAGAAAGATACAGTGAAAGCTTTTTCAAGTTTGTGCATGGGAAAAAAAATCTTTGTTCTTTCAAATGTTGTTGAAAATCTTGGAATCAGGCTGGGTCAACAGGTTTAGGATTTTTTTGGAAGTGTAAGTCTCCTGGAAGAGCTCATCTCTGGAGTTCAATGTCCATGACTGGTCTGGAGATAACCAAGAACTTCACATATTGCAACAATATGGATGTGGACCTTCAAATAAAACAATCAGAACACTGATATTATATTCAGATCTGGAAGGTTTCCTGATATTTGATATATGTGTTTTCTTCAAAAGATAAAAGTACTGTATCAGCTTCAGCAAAGATGGCTACCTCCACTTCTTACAAAAACTTAAGTTTAAGCAACTACTTCTCGTACCACTGTTCTTCTACAAACCAAAAATACAGTATATAGGTCTTTTGCACATGCATCCCTCAGTCTTCTGACTAACCATATTTCACAGGACATCGATATCCATCCATTTCTAACCACTTTATCCAATATGTGGTACTGGGGCGGCCAAAGACTATCCTTGCAAGCAATGGGCACAAAGCAAGATACAACTTGACGAGATGCCTGTCCTTTGCAGGGCACACAGAAACAGAAAAACTCACACTCACACCAGGGCCAATCTTCCCAGATCCCAATTAACCTACCAGTATGTCTTTGGGCTGTGGGAGGAAACTGGAAAACCTGGGGGAAACCTACGTAAACATCGGGAGCACATACTTTATGTAAAGAAAAAGATGTTCAAATAACATTGATACTGTATACCACTATTCCTATATATAATTTTTGTCAGAAAATACAGCAATACCATCAAGAATTATCTACATTTTGTGGAAGTCCTAAGCCTAACCATAGCTACGGATTTGCGTTAGGGTTACAGTTAAGACTTGCTTCAGAGATTCCACAATCTTTCACACATTTAAATGCAAAATATCTTTAACTCAATCAAAATATAAAACTTGGTATCAGGTTTAAGTATGGTAAGAGTCAGGAATACCTAATTAATTTGTGCTGTATTCAATATAATCACTGTAGTTTCAATGAAAAATGCAAGAGTTTGATAAGTGTTATCAATTTCTTCCAAACTTTTTCTTTTAGGGGAATTAAGACAACATTCTCGTTCAGGGTAATGCAGTGTATATGGCCGTATAAAATGTTCAGATAACATTGATATATCACTATTCCTAGATATAATTTTTGTCCTAAAACACAGCAATTCCATCAAAACTTATCTACATTTTGTGGAAGTTCTAACCCTAACCCTAGGTAAGCATTTCCATTAGGGTTAGAGTTCAGAATTGCTTCAGAGTTTCCACAATCTTTCCTTCATTTAAATTTAAAATATTCCTCAATCAATCAAAATATAAGTCTGTAGTAATCATGCATCGAAGCCATGCTGAAGAAAACATACTGTATCAACAGTGGTAAAATTCTGATTTGGTTAAGTATGCTGTTATTGGTAATTTTGTGTTGAGTGGTGTTTTCAATGACCTTGGTATTAGGTTTAATTATGATAACAATCAAGAATACCTAATAAATTTGGGCTGTATCAATATGATCACTGTACTTTCAATAAAAAATGCAAGAGTTTGATAACTGTTATCAATTTCTTTAAAAAGTTTGGTTTTAGAGCAATTTAGATAACATTCTCCATCAGGACAAAACAGTGTATGACCATATATGAGTGGAATAAAATGTTCAGATGACATTGATATATCACTATTTCTAGATATAATTTTTATCCTAAAACACAACAATGCCATCAAAACTTGTTTACGTTTTGTGGAAGTTCTAAGCCTAACCCTAGGTAAGCATTTGTATTAGGGTTAGGGTTCAGAATGGCTTCAGAGTTTCCACAGTCTTTCCCTCATTTAAATACAAAATATTCCTCAATCAATCAAAACATAAGTCTGTAGTGACACTGCATCGAAGCCAAACTGAATAGAACATACTGTATAAACAGTGGTAAAATTCTGATTAGGTTAAGTATGCCGTTATTGGGAATTTTGTGTTGAGTGGTTTTCTCAATGACCGTGGTATTAGGTTTAACTATGGTAAGAGTCCAGAATACCTAATAAAATTTGGCTTCATTAAAAAAATATCTGCACATTCATAGCAATATGCAAGAGTTTGATAAGTGTTATCAATTTCTTCCAAATGTTTGCTTTTAGGGAAATTTAGACCTCATTCTCCCTTAGGGAAATGCAGTGTATTGGGCCATATACAGTACAAAATCCATGAAGGCTTGCAAGGCAGCGATACTAACCACTGCACCACTATACTGGTCCACATCCCGTTGCCTTATATACATAAAAATCCATGTGAAAATTCTACCCCAATAATATATTTAGTGCTGTATTTAGACCCTGGTTATCTATTTCCAAAAACCATTCTTTTGAGGCTGTTTTGGTGGCCCTCTTGTGGTATACTATGTCACTGCTGGCACTGTCCCTTAATAATAAAATCAGTCTCAATTTTACAAAAGATCCAAAGCAAATAGTCCAAAATGAATGTTAAGAAATCTTTATTAAATAAAATGGAGGTTGGATCTTGTGAGTTTTAACTGACAGATGACTTGATAGCTCAATAGCGAACAGTGGGAGTAAGTGCAATATGCAGATTGACAAACGCTGGGGATACTGTATGTTTTAGATACCTAATATTTGTGCTGATTTAAGTGTAAAATGTTGGGGTTATTGTTATTCTTCTCCTATACTATCACTGAAACCTCCATCAATACACAAGAGGAGGTTAGAAAGTTAAAATAGGATTCTTCTGCTGCTAAGAAAATCACACATGGTATTTGTGTCCTTCTGAGATGGGCAACTGAATCTCAGAGCATTTGATTCAATCCATCAATTAGCTGGACATCTTGTTGTTTAGCAGTTAGCCTGAAAACTATGTGTCCAAAAAATAAGGACCTAACAATTAATTAATACAGTATGTAAAACTAAAAACAGCAAATATGTTTTTTTTTCTGTTTGCACACATAAAAACAGATTTTTGTGCTATGGAACTTAGTTTATCATGTATTTTTACTGCACTGGCAATTCAACAAAACATATTCTAAGGTATGGCTCATTGAGTTCTGAATATTATCTTTTCTGAGTTTTGGACACATTAAGAAATTTGAACTGCTTGAATATTTCTGGGATTATGAGGCTATTTTGGCAGCCTTGACATATTAATTCTAGACCTCTGGAAATGGAAATCAGATCTTTTTTCTTTCAGTACTTTGTGAATGTTCACCAGCTCTGATTAGTAAGTCAAATTTGTTTATAGTAATCTGAAAAATTATAGTTAGCATACTCATACATCTAGTTTAGACTGCACATAAAACTTGCAGTTTAAACACATTGTTTATTTTGCTTTGGCTTTTTCATTTTTCAACAGAGAATGTTAATGTTTCCAGTGAGCCAAACTAGAGCAACATTACTGAGTCTGAAAGCAGCACTGCTGGCTTGTTTCCAAGTGACTGCTGTGCACTGCGGTCTAATGCGGAATCATGGGATATGTTTATTTAATCACACAGATACAATGCACAAGATGAACTATTCCCTTCTGAACTTGGTGCATTGTGGCTAGTTCCTGCCAATCTCTTTTCTTTGACTGACTTGTAAATTCAGACTGTCTCCAAGAAGACACTGAGGCTGACACAAATTTTTTCAGTCCTCAGGCAAGAAGCAGGGAGCACTCAAGTCAGGATATATAAACATATAGCAGAGTATCAACCTGAGCCCACAAGAAAGCTTTTCCAAATGTTAACATTTTATCTCTATGAACAAAACAGAGCATTTTCTCAGACTGCCTTACAATATTTGTTTTCCTATCATGTCTAAACAATTACTGCTTTGAACATTTTGAAAACAAAGAAGAATAAAGTAGTAACCCTTTAAATGATGGGTTTCAAATGTTCTTTCTAAACATTTTGATTATTGAAATACTGTATCAATAGAATGATAAACATTGGAGAATAACTTGATAACTAATAACTATAATAATAACCAATAATAACTTTTGTTGTACTGTATATTAATTGCATGTTAATAGGTACAGAAGCTTGTTCTATTTGTAATATATTCCATATTTATTCCTTGCTGGTTTACTATTCATTTATATATTATGCATATAATGCAAACTAAACTAAAAAGGACTGATGGTAAAAAAAACTGATTTCATAATAACCAACAAATCTGTAATATTTGTACTAGAGTTTATCACTATTCTAAATGTATTTAAATGTATTTAGTGTATTTAATCTGCTGGTCTAAAGTAACCATGGGCTGGGAAGCCATTTTGAATGCTACATTAAATTCTACATTAAAGTTTAATTGGTTTGATGGCTTAGCCCACCTGGCCAAGATAATGGCAATCTGATACTAGTAAGGATAAGACTGTCAGAATCTTCCAAATGAAGGCTGTGGAACCCCAGTACACCAGGCCAACATCCAAAGAATTTGACTGCAGGGACAGTGATTCATCATTGAGAAGCAGAGGATACTGTTCTGATCTGAAATCAATACTCAGAAAAATGTTCGACACAGATTCAGTTAGAGAATCCCTGAGGTGGCACAGGAATCAGTGGTGAGTAACCATTTGTTGGTTCTCATCAATAAATAGGTTGTGGAATGGGAAGGCCGACTGAAATAAATGCAATTGGTAGTAGGAGTAGAGAGGTCTGTAAGTGCATACAGAATACATAAATTAAAATAAAGAATGAATGCACCTCACCCTGATTGCTAGATTTTGTTTCTTTTAAGATGATAGATATCTGTATCATATTTGTATTAGTATAGCTGGTTGGCAGGTTAGATGTGGGTCTTTTTGTTTAATGCAGCTAGAGCTCCTTGACCCCTGCAACAGCAAGAAAATATGGTTCTATCAGGCAGTGCATAATAAGAAGGAAAAGATATCACAAATATCACGGCTGAACTCAATGTAAATGAAAAAAACACTTCTAAAGAGCGTATACAGTATACTGTGTGATATGAAAAGTTAAAGATAAAGAGAACAGGTGCGCTAGAACTATGATACTCATACTTACAGTAGATGAGTGGAAGTTTATAAGGTTAGCTTTTGATCTGTTTCATAACATTTATTTAAGACTCCATTTGTTACACCGTGGCTTGATGAGGCTGATAGCTGCAGTGAAAAAGTGAGGACAGCTGGAGAGAGCTGATCAGAAGAGGAGTTTAGACTGGGTTTTGACAGAAGAGAAAAGATATGACTAGACTAGATATGACTAGAAAGCTGAAACGATTTACCACAAGATGGGTGCGGGATTTCAGGCTGAATACATGTAGGTTTCAGACTCCCAGGTTATAAGATTCAGGATTCAGGTTTCAGATTTCAGGTGTCAGGTGTCAGGTTTCAGGTGTCAGAATTCTCTTCAAGTTTTTAGGCTTTCACGCTGATGCATTCCTAAGAGTAGATACGAAGTGCAGCACTTCCTGAATGTCTCACAAAGTCAGAGCACCGATCAAGTGGCAAAAATTGTATTATATATATAAATAGCAGGGATTTAATTAGATGATTGAATAGACTAATTGGAAGATTGAAAGAGAATGGGGTGTACAGACAAGTGACTTTAGCATGACCTGGGGCAACAGATGCCTGCAAGCTGCTCACTGTCGAGGCATGACACCATTGAATGTGCTTAGAATGAGATAAACATCTGAGAGAAGTGAGGAGCAAATGTGTGCATTTAGTGGAAGTAAAATACACACACTGGCAGGTTTTACATATAGTAAAATGCAATTAAAAAAAATAAAATAAAACATGCCTTCCTTCCAGAAAAAAAAAACTGGTATACTCCTTTTTAATCGGGGGTGTCCTGGGGGAGAATGGGGTTTATAAAGGTGTCATCTTGAGATCATTTTTTCTTTTCTCTTAAATTTTGTCCAGTACAAGACTATCATAATTTTTATACTAAATTTTCTCTACATGGAGATTACAGCATACAGTACCACGCTCTTAGTCTGCCCCACTTTCTACATCAATACTGGATGAATAATTTCTAAATTGTAGTATCCTTTAAAATCAGGCTTACAGATTTGCCTGGTTTATTTGCCTACAATGCCTTCTGATTTGCAAAATGATACACTCTCACAGTCTACTACTGTTTTCTTCTGTTCTATGTCCAGCACAGGCTAGTTTCAGTAGTTCTGAAAAATAGCTAAGGCCTTGGCCTGCGTAGGTTTTGTTTTTAGAATAAAAAAGACTTCAAACTTTAATAGGGTGTTTGTCATGTACTGTATAGCTAGGAAAGGTCAATAACTAATAACTGCATACTGTATGTTACAAATGCTGAGTAATGTAAATATCAAAAGTGAAACATGTCAGATAGACTAACATTGTGGTCCTATTGTTAATTACATTGATATGTTGATCTTATAATCTCCCAATGAAGATATAATTTACTTATTTAACATTAATAGCCCACATAATGGAGAAATTGTAAAAGGGTTAAATGAAACAGGAAACAATACAGGTTCTGTCCATCTGTGTCTTGGTCAATAATCAAACAACGTCAGTTTACTGTACTCATCATGAAGACAGTCAGGATTCTTAGTATCCCTTTGGTATCTCAATTAATTTAAGGCATTGAGACCGAGTAGCCTTTCAAAAACAAAGGCAGTTAGTTGCAAAAAGATATGTGTATAAAGTATCATCCCACTAGTCTGCAAGATACAGTACAAAAATTCTTAGCACAAAAAAGATCACTTTAACTATCATTGAATAATGAAGTGGTAATGAGTGCCACACAATGTCATGACTCCTGGAGCCAGTCAGATGAAAATTGGCATTGACACAGAATAGAATTGGAGACTTGTAGACGCCTCTGGAATAAACCACTCAGCTTATTCTCAATGTTAGGCTCAGGTAGGTAACTGCAGCTTGCAAACGGAAGTTTGTAAGATATGTAAGGATATCCTCATACATTTTATTGCTTTAAAATTGTTTGAAATTATTTAATTTTAAGAAAACAAATGTCTTCTGTCCTCCTGTTTTAGTATTAAGATATCAGTGTACTTAAGCTTACGTTCATTAAGATTGACACAGTAGAGGTGTGTAGGCAGTTTAGGAGGATCCATTTAAAGAAAGAGTGCATAACCAGATAATATCTGTGGCAGGGTTCTTAAAAACTGTCTGAATCAACTATGTAATATTTATATACTGCTTTTACAGAGGTCTTTAAATTAAAAAAAAAAATAACTACTCTCTGTGGAAGAAATCATACTAAAAGTGCTAGTCCAAGTAAGGGTAACAACAAAGGGCAAGCGGCACATCTTCCCCTATTAAATGTCAGGAGACTTTTGAAAGTGAAGTGAAATATTATAACAATAGCACAGGACTCTATGGATCACCTGCAGTTTGTAGCTAGGGAAAGGAATGGAGTAGATTTTACAATACACACTTTGTTAAAGATGGTTTATAAACGTGTTAAAATCTGCTTTTAACCCGATTTAGCCACTCTTCTTGTGTGAAAATAATTTCAAGTTAAATGGTAATTTATTTAACAGATTTCAGCCGGTTGAAGTAGGCAAATGGTTGTCTGACTGTATGTTACTCTGCTTTTGCATCACCATAGGGCAATACCACATAGTCATGGTGACTGGAAGAGCAAACAAACTGGTAGACATCTTACTAGGAAAACCAATCTTGGTTCTAACCCATTCTAAAGTATTAAAAAGAACTTTTAACACCTTTAATACATTTTTAATTGGAAAAGTCTTAACATACTGTTTTTATTTGTTATTGGTAACAAATGTTTTTTTTTCTGACTCTGCTGGTGATAGTCTGGTGATTGGTGATAGCTGGTGATTGCTTGCCTTGTTGTGTTGGACTCAAAACACGTATCTGCAAAAAACATGGCCTAAGGAACAGTAAAAATGTATGTTTTTAAAATTAAGGAGTTCATTTTAAAGAAAATGAATGGGGTGTCATCCCATATAACCGTCAAATCTATATTTTGGGCGGTGGAGAGGGCTTGCACTTATCAACGAACCGTGGAATGAAGAAGATGGCAATAAAAATTCAAATAATGGTGGCATTAATTTCAAGAACCTCTAACAACAAGCATTTTGCAAATATCTATGACTAAACATGGCATTTTATAACCTACAGAATTGTGATCTTCTTAGGTTTATTATGTTATTATAATATCCATACAAGCATTTTGGCAGCATGAAGTCAAAAGTTTCAGATTCAGGCTGAAAAATGATTTTTCCAAAAATGAATACTTACTGTACATAATTGTTTTCATGATTATAAATTATAGCTAACTGAATATACATATACTATAGCTGTATATGCTTATTAAAACATTCTTACTGTTTGTAAAATAAACAAAACTACCTAATTTGAAATGCTACTATTAAAAAGCCATATAAAGGTTACTCTCTGAGTCTGAGTCTGAAGTCTTACTGCAATTTTGTTCAATCCTAGTGTCATAAATGGACAACTTTTTGCCTTGTGCTAATATTTCACATAGAAGTGAAACTATACAGTACATACTCTGCATCACTGGAGAAAATACACAGCTAATATCTGGTAGGTAACATTTATCAGAAATGTACACTACAGTATATGCAACCATTCCTTGTTACATGAGCTGTTCTAAAGAAATTACTCAACTGGCTCAAAATTGACTTAGGACAAAACATAATGTGAGATCCTGTTTTAAGTAATAAGTTCTCTAAATAAAATTAAAAATGACTTTTATGAAACACATATTCCTTCTGGTACTTTGTGTCACAAAGACCCAAACAGAACAGGCAGTTCTTTTACTGTGGAAGTTCAGGCATAATGTTTTTCTTCTTTGTTGATAAAGATATACTGTGTAAAGAGTAGATAAGGTTCAATTTGATTCATGGTAAACTATTATTAATTCATGTTTTCTAATGAAACTTTAGTTTAAAATGATTTATTAGTTTGTTTTCCCAATGTTATCGTTGAAAACTAATTTTCTTCTGGTATCTTAATGGTGTTATTGAATAGGAGTTCAGGAGGAGGTCAAATTATAATCTCACACTTCTGCTTCCCTGTGCTCCCTGGCTGAACATGGCACTGCACGCATCTTTGCAAGAGCTCTGCGTTGCTCTTCGTTGTGGATGGACGTGTTTTGCATCCAGCATTGCTGTGATAATACCTTCATCACATTCATCCAGGACCAAAGCTGCTTTCTCGCCGCTTCAACCCTCCATTGAAAACAAGTCGCTCTGTGCCCCACCACGCCGTCTGCATTTCTCTTTCAGGTCTCCTAATGTCAGCAAGCCTTCCAGACACTCTGAGCAACTGCAGCAGTTTTGTCCCACTTCTCCATCCCGCTCTCTTTTCCTAATTTCACCCGCACTGTTCTCCTTTCTTCCCCCCCTTCTCTCTTTGTTTCTGGTCTGGTTGCTGTATCATATACGTATGGTGTAACCATGGGAAAACAAAATGCTGCAGAACTTTTGGCAAGGTGAACTTTAATAAGGATCTGCAGAAATTAAAGAACAGCGATGGGATTTGTACAGAGTTAGTCTTCTTGACAAGCTGACATTGTGAAAAGCTCTTTGGGTCTCCAGGGACACCTGGACGGCCAAGTAGATTCTGTGCAGATTAAAACGAAAGGCCTCCAGGGTAAGAAGAAAGTTAATGTTCTTGGGGAGAGAAGAGCTGATATGTAGCGCAGAAATGTATTTTTGAAACCAGAAATTTTCTGACTTCCACCCTCTGCCATGAGGAGGGGATGTAACATGTGCAAACTATGCACACTCTGCCTGCCATGGGAAATTAACACATAAAACCTGAACTAGAGGATCACAGCCCTTCACACATCAGCTGTAAAGACTGGGTTAACAGTTTTATTATTTTTTTTTATCATCCACCCATTTTCTGACTGCTTCATACAATTCTGGGTCATGGGGGAGCCCGAAAAATGGGTACAAGATGCCAGTCCATCTCAGGGCAGAAAGACACAAACACACACTCATCAGGGACAATTTTTCCAGAAGCTAATTAATCTACCACAGTATTTGGACTGTGGGAGAAAAGCCACACAAATGGGGAGAACATACAAATGCAGATAGCACTCCAGGTCCAGAATGGATGCCAGGATGGATGCACCACCGTGCTGCCCTATTATTAGTGGTTGTGGTAGTATTTCATAAAAGCACATTTTTATCAATTTGGACAGAGAAGCCAGTATGCCAGGGTGAATCCGCTGTGAGAGTCTACAAAGAGTCTATTCAGATTCTGAATAGGAAGTAAATAGATGTAAATTCTGTTAATTAAACAGTAGATTACCACTCCCAGAGAGTCATCCAAACCAGCTAATCTCCTTGCATTAACTGTTGTCTAGGTTGGTCAGCTAGTTTACAAGAAAGTAAAGTTTTATGGAGTTATATTTTATATAGATACCTCTGATGCCTGATCTTTTTTTCCCATTTCTGTTGCAAATAAAGATACTGCCTTATACAATTTTCTTCACATACTGTAATTGCAGTGTTTCTCTTTCAGCAAGAAAAAGCCTTCATTGGCTTTTTTTTTTCAACTCAAACTATATTTCGATAAAAACATTACATTTATTGGTTCCAACATAAAATGCCTTTCCCTTAATTGAACATCAATGTTTTTTTATTTATTGACTTTAACTTCCCATTCTATATATACCCTGGTCAGTTATGGTAAATTCTGAATTTACAGTACATTTTTATATTGTTCAAATCATTTCCTTTTGACCTCTTAGACTCATCCTACTGCCTCCTCTAAATAATATATAAATGAATGAGGTATCCAACCAACACTAAGGCTAAACATAGGATGATTTTGTCCCTGCAGGAGGTAAAACAAGTTTTGGAAGAAGGACTGAAAGTTAATACTCTGAAGCATCAGATGTTCATCAGCATTTACACAAAGACCCTGGTGTGTGTTGACTGAGCATATAAAACATACCAAGCTGATGAACTACATCTGGAAAAAAGAACATGAAGTGATTCCAAGAACTTTAAAAAAACATACCTTTTTCCTGCTAAAATACTTTAATGGAAATCTTTGCACAATGCCGTTGTGTATATGTGTAGACTAATATTTCACCATGTTTATGCTTCAGAAAAATAAGCTACACCTAGACTTTAAACAGAACTGTGTCTAAATAAAGAAAGAGGCCTTCTGTCAGAAAAAAGGGGGAACATGAAGACCGGAAATGCTTAAAAAAACTAGCCTTTTAAAATAATTATATTTCACCTGCCCAATAAATACATTTTTTTTTTAAGTTTGGAATTTTAATCTGTGCTATATATTGTTTTATAGAAACCATTAAATACCTTTGGTGTTCCATTTCATGTAAGAAATGGAGAGTTATAATGCAGTACTGCTGCAGAAGATCAAAAGAACTGTGACAATAGAAATACCATAGTTTTAAAGTACTGTTTTCACATCCTATCATGATTACTATTCATCTTACAATTAAACTGAATACTAAACCGGGATCAAAGATAATCTTCTTTGGGAATGACTAAGTTTGTGATCTTTCATAACCTTTTTATAAGACATGCAGTTGTATTAACCAAAACTTAACTGCTACTGTACATCAGTGGAAATCAATACTTAAAAAATAACCACTGCATCACTCATGTGAAAGCAATAACAATAACAATAACAGTAAAAATCATCATCATCATATAGCACTCCACTCAAAGTGCTTTACAGGTAATGGGGACTCCCCTCCACCACCACCAGTGTGTACTATAGCACCCACCTTGATGATGCATGATGTGAGAGCAGCCAGTGTGCCAGAAAGCTGAAAGCTAAAGAGTGGTGAAGCTAATTCATAAAAGGGGATTATTAGGAGCCAATGAGTGGTAAAGGCCAGGGAGAAAGTTGGCCAAGACACTAGGATTATATCCCTACTCTTTTTGAGAAATGCCCTGGGATTTTTATTGTGCACAAGGAGTACGGTGTCCCCATCATGTGGCATTAGAACCCACACAGACCACAGACTGAGCGCTCCCTACTGGTTCCACTAACACCTCATCCAGCAGCCAGGCTTCTCATGTGAGTTCACCATTTTCCTAAATGGTAGAACGAGTCCAATAGTTCTGACTCAATTGTACACTGATAATTATATTTTTTATGTCTTTAATTTCAGAATAAAATTGGCATTAAACAGGTCCTTCCAATTCTGTTAGTTGAACCTAACTCAAAAATAGTTATTGTGTCATTTTGTATTCATTATAAAAATGGAGTAATTCTTCATCAGATCTGACAATTACGATCTGAGTCTGGAAAGTTTATGTTCTTTCATCCTGTAACCATAACTCTTAGCTTTAGGTTATTAAGTGGGTCTGTCTGTTCCTATATGGATTTCTCTAAGGCTCTTACAACCATATTACAATGTAGAGACCAGAACTGAATGCAACATTCCTAATACTGTATATTCTAGTTTCTAGACCAAGTATAACTCATATGGTGTATATTTTGGTAAAGTTTCTGTTATAATCCATTTAGTCAGCCATTTGATTCTCATTTACATGAATTGATGAAAATACAGTTTTTTAAAATTATTTACTTACATTTAGTTTAACATAATGTATACTTTATTTTTTATTGACACATTAAAAAAATCACATGGGCCTAGCTATGAGTTCACATCCACTTAAGGATACAAATTTTGCACTTTTAAAAAAACCCAAACAGTAAAATTCTTTTACAGTGTGAAGGCAAAAATACTCCTCTGTGTAACAGATATGCTTTCCGAGCTTGTCTGTATCCAGGGAGACGTGTGTTACCCAGTGAGGCCTTTGCAGTGATCGCAGGCCTGAGAGCTACTTACTGGAAACAGTTCCCTATGGAGTTCTCAACTTTCTGCTGAATAAAAGCTGCTTTTATTCCTAGTAATTAGAAAAACTAACCCAGAACTCTATGCACGCACGCAAGCCTTTAACTACAAACACAGCACCAAAAAAAATCACAGGGTTCACCTTCTGACTCTGAAGTGAGACATTTTTTCTCAGACAGTTTTTAAAGACACCATAACCTGATATTTTAATTACCATGTCACTGGTCAGTTATGTTTGGATAGGTTGTAACCAGTTCAGTTTTCAATGAAAGCATTTTCAATGGCCCACCACTACTGCAAACCCACCGTAAAAATGTCCTGCAACATAAAAAGGTATTTTAATGAACATCACATTATATTTAAGTGCAACCAACTACAAACACTTTCATTCATAAAAATGCTTTTGGTTTACTGCCTTTTTAATCTGAGAAGTGTTAAAAACACAATTTAGCTCCATGTATAAATAAAACAATATGTGAAGTAAAAAAATACAATTTATTTTTGTATTGTTTTTTAAATCTATGTGTGCAATTATTTTTATTTTATTTTTTACTGTTAGCTTGACATTTAAACATATTTGGTAAAATATTATTTTACAGTTTGACTATGACTGGCATGGTGGTGATGCAGTTAGCATTGCTGTTTCTTGTGTTTTGAACTCAATTCTAGCTTGTGGTATATAAAGGTACAAGGACTTTTTCTTCAATTTTTGTTAAGTCTGAATCAAAAGGGTGAAATGTTTTATTGAGTTGAAAATATGCTCAATTTTACATTAAATATTTGTGAATCATTCGCTATGGTGTGCGAGAGAAGTGGCAAAGCTCTGCACTCTGTTGGATGGGATGCTGCTGTTATACCCTTCAGCAAGGTGCTTAAGTTCCTCCAGTAAATACTCTAATGTGTAAATGAGCCGCCAGGTTCTCATTGGAGAATTCTTCCTCCAAGAACTAATCTGGTTAAATAAAGGGTTTTTTAAAAAGAGAATATCCATTAGAATGGATTCTGGAACTGAGAAGTATAAAATGTACAAATTTTGGAAAGGATTTTAAACAAACAGGTATTCTGCACTGCTAAGAGATGTTCAGAAATAAGATACAGTATATACAGTATATATTTCTACACATTCATTACGTACACACTTACTGTACATGGGCATTTGGACATTAAAAAAAAAGATGATTTATTAACACCAAGGTCTCTGTATACTTGTATATACTGTAACTTAGAGGTCACAGTGTTTGAAGATCTCTATCATCCTTTAATATACTGTATAAACCTAAATTTCAGTCAGTTACCTGACTGTTACTTCAAGATAATAAATATGTCAAAAACATCTATTTTAGGTATTTCATTTTTATTGTTTAAGAACAAAGTGGTTTACAATGTTCTATCACAAGGCATTTACAGTACATCTACAATGTACTGTACATTTTAATACACTTATTAATGGCACTGATAAATCTTCTCATGAATGAATGAGATGAAGAAACATTTTCTCAGAAACACGCTGAAAATGATACAGCATGTCAAGGTATGGTCATTATCTTGAAAAGCTAAAGCAAAGATGCACCACAATTACCTCTCAATTTTACTGAAGCAGCAAGTTGAAGAAAATTAAAGCCAATGTTCTCTGCCAAACAATGTTACAGAGATGACAAGGCAGTCCACCACTTCTCAGAAAGAATATATAAACCATGCATCAAAGTATCCTTAACATTATAATGGTATAATGTAAATTAAGTAAAATACATATTTACTATTTGTCATTTAGTGTTATGGTGGGATCTTATTGTTTTAAAATCTGGAACTTTGTCCACTAGAAAGTCAAAAGCAAAGAGGAACCACGCATAAGAGGCTCTATTTACTGTACTGAAAACCTGTTTGAATTATTATGAATTGAACACAAATATTACTGAGGCCTGCTACTTAAAAATGCAAGCAATTGTTCCGTCAAAATATTCTGCTTCACTTTTTATCACACATTATTAGATTTGTATGTAAATCCTGGATTCAGCATTTACTGTATAGTATGTAACCTGAGAGGTAACCTAAAAACCTGAGAGGCTGCATACTGTTCCTTCTATTATAATAGCAGTTCTGATGACTGAGAAGACTATAGCTCATTGGAGCTCCAAGTTCTTTTTTTAATTCAGAGTTAAGCAAACCCAGGCATCTTCTCCATTATGAACCCAAATCCTCTTATTCAACTATTCATCCTTTTTCCAATCACTTCTTCCAATTCAGGGTTGAGGGGGAGCAGGAGCCTATCCAAGCAAGCAACGGGCACAAGGCAGAGTACACCCAGTCCATCTCAGGGCAGACAGACGCGGACACACATACACGTAGAGCAAATTTTCCCAGAAGCCATTTAACCTACCAGTACTGTATGTTTGGGACTGTTGGAGGAAACTAGAGCACCTGGAGGAAACCCACACAAACACGGGGAGAACATACAGATTCCATGCAGATAGTGCCCTAGATCCAGAATTGAACCCAAGACCCTGGTATGGTGCTTAAATTGTGCTTTTATTTATTTCTCAGGAAGAATTATGAAAATAATCTCAAACATCAGTGATGCACGTTCACCGATGAATTCCTGTTGTATCTGACCAACTTTTAAGAGCACATTTAACAAAGTTAAACTGACTTACAGATTCCTATTAAAAAAAATATACATCTGTAGGGAGGTCACAACAAATTAATACATTCAAAGAAAAAACAATTTCAGAATGGTTTATAGGATTGGATGATTGGGGATCCAGTTTATAACCATGCTTATTGGTTGGCATGTTCACTTTTTGTAAACTTAAGTTATTAGCTAACATTATACACTCTGCTTATATTGATTTTATAATAATAATAATAATAATAATAATAATAATAATAATAATAATAATAATAATAATTCCTTACACTTATATAGCGCTTTTCTGGACCCTCCACTCAAAGCGCTTTACAGGTAATGGGGACTCCCCTCCACCACCACCAATATGCAGCATCCACCTGGATGATGCAAAGGCAGCCATAGTGCGCCAGAATGCTCACCACCCATCAGCTATTAGTGGGGAGGAGAACAGAGTAATGAAGCCAATTCATAGATGGGGATTATTAGGAGGCCATGATTGATAAGGGCCAATGGGAAATTTGGCCAGGACACTGGGGTTACACTCCTACTCTTTTCGAGAAATGCACTGGGATTTTTAATGACCACAGAGAGTTAGGACCTCGGAAAAAAAAACTTAGCCTTAGTAAATGTCATCCCCTTTTGACAACAACAACCCCAGCAATAACTTTTACTGCATATAATACATTAGACATAATCTCAAGGTACAATAGTATAATCAAACAATGCAAACCTATATCCGCAAATTCAAACAGCTAGAGTACGAAAGTGAATTTTAAAATGGAATTTGAAAGTGCTTCCTAACTTGTATGGGCTTCCAGAGTCTAGAACAAGACAAAAGCATGAATTTGCTTTTCTGTATCAGATTGAATGTGGTGTGTAGGAATACATACATTGCTGTAAAGATTGGTGATTTGTAAAAGATTATTAAATGTGTGAATATTATAATGCATAAATAGTATAGATGAATAACTAACACATTGGAAGCAAATTTACATAACACATTATACACTGTGATTATTTTGGGGGCTCTGAGATACTGTATACCAAAATGTGATAGGGTCACACATTAGAAAACAAATATGCAGATTAAACCATTTGAATACTGAAATGTTTAACCATCCATATATAAATACTGTAACCATGGTCCATAATTTATAAAATTTACTTCAGCTCACATTTATGTGCCAGAAGATTTTCAGGTGCTGTAGGCATTGTAAGATTTAAGGTTATTAAATAAAATTTAATAAGAGATTATTTATTATTAAAAATAAATAAATTAGACTCGAGACTCAGTCCATAGTACTCTACCTACTACTGCAGCTGCATCACAACACACAGGCACTCTGGGACACAGTTACCCTGGAAAGTCTATTAATATTACAGCATTATGGGTAATCTGTTATTAAAGCTGATGATTCTTGCTGTTTATGTCCCTGTGCATTGCTGCTTGTCTAATCTTTCGCACTGCATCAGAACACATGAGTACAAGTGAGTGTCTCTTCTTGCGATACAAGAAGAAGGCATCTTTCTGGCTTAGGATGTTTCACAGAAAAGACTGATTTCTGAGCTTGGCAGTGTGGCATGGAGATGATTTGGAGAACACAGCTATGATTGTTCAATTGTTATAGTACAATTTAACACATTATGATCTGCGGTTTGGGATAGTTTCATTTTTGTTTCACACCACAATCCCCTTGAACATGAAAAACTGCTGGAAGCTAACAAAAAGTGATGATCCCCATGACAAATTCAGTACACCCAGCAATAACATTGAAAAAGTAACCTTTTTCTGTGATATTAAATGTGATTTTATTAGATTCATTCAGTAAATTAATAATATGTTTTCCATTTCAGTTCTCTATTTTTTTTTGCAAGTGCAAAAGATCAAAGAGGAAATTGAGGGTTGGGTCACAAGATATGCATTTTCCATTATGCAGAGACCTGAAGAAAATGGGATAGTGGAGTCTAAGATAACAGATAATTGATTACACTTTCTGAAATTGATATATTGGAAAACAATTCTGAAAAGCATTCATACAGTATGTGTCTGATACCTTGTCTGCGGAACATTGACAGATTCCCAAGTTATTGGGGCCCCATTACAAATAGTCCTTATCTGGTAGAATGTGTTCTGTGGAGCACTTTGTATTGAATTAATTGGATTTTAATGTCGGCACATGTCTAAAAGGTGTTTTGCTAATTATTTCTATGACTTAAATTCAAAGCTGAATCCATGATCCCTATTCCATTTATCCTTAGGCAAAAATTATCTCTTTTTTTGAGTGAGAAATAATTTATATGTTTAAGACATTTTCATCTCACAGCTTTCTATAATACAGTACCTGTTGTGAACTGAAGAAGTTTTAAAATATGCTTTTAAAACTGTAATTCAATAAATCTCACCGTGTATACCTGTTGAATTAATCATTGTTATTTATGTTTCCTAGGAGAACATTTTAATATATGGTTCTAAGCCAAATACCTACAGTGGAAAGAAGAAAAATGATGGGTCTGTGTGTTCAGTTTAAGTGATATAGAGTTTTGAATTTTGTGCTGTTAAAATGTTTTGCTAAAAAGTATAGTTTAGAAAATGTGTTGCCTAGTGCAGTTTGAGGAAATGTTAATACAATTCTTTATAAAATGTATGTTTCTGTAACAAGAAATGGCAGTAAAATGGATACCAGAGAAAATTAAATTAATATTTTTATTAATTAACTGTTTAACAATATAGACTGACAGTAACAAAGTGGTCTTGACTTTATGTATAGCCATGCTCAGTATAAACCTTAAGCAAATTAAACATTCAAATAAAACAAATAACTATTTCTATCTAAAGTATCACATCTGAAATTTTATTTTATCTTCAAGACCCTTAAGTAATACCAAATAAATTGAATTTTAAATTGACCTTACTGGATTTGTTGTTAGAAACTTCAATAAATGTAGAGGTGCTTTGTGCAGTACAAACAGAATGGCATGGAGAAATCACCAGACATAATTCATACTCTAACAAATATGAACATCCCTTTATATCATTATGTAATGTAAAGAAAGCTACTCTGAAACATGTCTTTTCAATTCATAGTTTCCAATAATGCAAACTTTCAAGCTTGTCAAAAAGTTGATTCAACCTTTCATTACAAATCTTAAACCATATTCCCAAACTGATTTTGTATTTGTTTGACTTGGAAGGCACAACCACCACTGAAATATGTCATTGGAGATAAAATCTATGCAGTGCAACACTAACAGGTGGGATGTCCATTGTAAGTGTATATTACATACAGAAAAGGAATCCAATAGTAAAAAATACTCTTGTGGTAAGATACAGTATTATGTAGAACAAATATAAAATATGATAGCCAGACTGTACATGACTGTCAGCTCCTTTAGAGGTTTAAATGAAAGCAGTCCTATTCAATACTTTACATCTGTCTGTAGTATGAACTGTTTAAACACAGAGTCATGTACTCATGTACTTTTGCCAGGAGAAGAAATTTGCTGCTTCTAGTGTAATCAGGGACAAAACTGGTAACAATGCTGGAGCTGGGGGAAGCACAACAAGCTATTTCATGGTATGCATATGCTACAGTATGCAGCATAATATAATCATTTTACACGCCACCATAAAACAATACTACATGCTGCATTGCAGTACAACCTTCCATTCTCGCCATGGAAGCTGGGCAAAGAATAGCAGAGGGTCAGAATCGACAAGGTAAAGTACCGAAGCACTCCTTCAGTCCTTTGTAGACTGTGCAGACAAAAACAATTAATCAATTTTCTAGCTGTTTTATAAAATAGAGGGTCACAGGGTGCCAGAACCTATCCCAGCAAGCAATGGGCACAAGGCAAGATATATCCTGGTTGGGATGCCAGTCCAATGCAGGGCACACACAGACAAACACAAACACTCACACCAGGTCCAGTTTTCCCAGAAGCCAACTAACCTACCAGCATGTCTTTGCACTATAGGAGGAAACTGGAGAACCTGGACCAAACCTACAGTATAAGAACACAGGAGAACATACAAACTCTGTGAAGATAGCACCTCAGGAACTGAACCCAGGCCACTAGTGCTGCAAGTCAGCAATGCTAACCACTGCACCACTGTGCTGCACACAATCCATTGAGAATTTCATATTGCTGTTGTGACCAAAGAAAAATGATATTGGACAACTCTGGCTATACGTACTTCTGACAAGGAAAATCAGAAGAAAAACATTTGATTCATGAAGTTTACCTTCCAGAAAAAAATAATCAACCACTTAAGTGACTTCCCTGCTGGATTCAGTACAACATTCACATTTGAATACTGTAAGCTAAAGCATAGCAAGAAATTATTGTACTGTATCATAATCAGAAGTGAATGACTAATTCAGATTTTATACAGTCAGAGATTCTCCTGGGTGGAAATTATATTTGAAAAAAGCAACCAGCTATCAAATAAAGAACATCTCTTCACTCTTTTTTTATTTTTTGCATACACAGCAAGGGTAAGTACAATCTATCAAGTTTATGAGCACTGTGAGCCAGTTGCCATGGAGACGGTAGTATTTTCTGGATGCTCTTTATGACAGTGGATGATGTGAGTGGATCCACACTTCAGACTCTAAATCATGCTGAATTTATATACTGTAATATATATTTTATCACCATCTGCATTTCCGTCAACCAACTGCAATATTTTAATATTAAAAATGTGTTAATCAGTAGCTGGAACAACAATGGTACAAAATGTATATTTGGCACTTAGAAGAAACAGAGTTAAAAATAATAACTGGATACTGTTTGAATTAATATAATGTAGCTTAATACAGTATGGTATATGTTCATAATTGATACATCTATAGACACAAGTACTTATTACTACAGGTTTGGAATGAAAATATTTGAAGGAATGAATATTCGAGAGTTGTGGGGCTTTTATTGTTTGTTTCTCACATCATTATTTTAGTGGCCAGAAGGTGCAATAATTGTGCTAAGATGACACTTCTTCACAGTTGTACAACTTTCTCTAATATCACAAGACAATATTGAATTTTAATCACTTAATGTCCTTCTTAACTTTATGTCCCAAATAACTCCCAAATAATAATCCACTGCCATAAATGCTTTCCAAAGATGAGGACCAATTTCCAAGTATCCTCAAGAACCTGAAGTATTGACCTGAAATATTATAAAAAAGACAATACGTGAATCATCAGATGTACTTAAACACAGAATGCCAAAGTGGTCAGTATTACAGCCAATGGCTAAAGTGATAATTGTGATTCAGTTCAATATTCTTCTCTTTCAATCCAGGGGTCAATCTTCTGCTTGCAATGCCATTTTACGTCTTCACCAGCCACTGTGGCCGTAGCTGCACTGACTAATCTCCTTTGTAGATCCTAAACTAAGAACATTTCAGTAACATAAAATAAACTGATGGTAAAGTATATAGTGATAACATAAACGTGAATTTCTTTAAAGCTTCTGTTTCTGTTCAAATTCAGTCCTCTAACAAGTTCTGCAACTGTTTTCCACACATTGCAACCAGAGATACTTTTATGAACAGTCTAGCCATTAACAATTTTTATTTCAGTGTCAATTTGGTCTGACCTGCTGCAACAGCTGGGCTCCAGATCTAAGTCTGACTTCACTGCTTCATACAGTAAATGAGGAGTGAAGCAAAAAGGAGTATCATGTAAATCCAGAAGTTATCTGCTGTACTGCATTTATCAGTGATCAAAAGGGTAGATTAATTGAATGTCACAATTCTAGGTTATAACAATGATTCTTTTACTTTTAATATTCTCTATTGCACCATTGTTTCAGGTTATTTGAACAGTTTCATATTCTTCCACTAGGAACAGAATTCACACTAACCAATTACCCAACATAATAATAGATGATACTGTATTTTAGGAACTAACATCTTTTAACTGAGATGTTAAACCAAAACCATGACTACAAGACCTGGTCATTAAAGATCCCATGGCACGCATTGTAAGAGATGGTGTGTTAACCCAGGTGTTCTAACTGAATTCTACATACAGTACAATAGGCCTACACACTCTACTATTCCTAAACTTCTCCATTAATTGAATTGATGGAGTGATTCTCCACTCTACCTGATTTGCTGTTTAGTACGGCTGCTTGCACGATGGTATGTACCACTCATGTGACATTTGTGAGGAGCTACAAGCCACATGGAAGAAAAGTTTTGGATACAAGTTTTTCGGACATATAGCTGTAGTCAAAGATTTATACTTTATTTTGATAGCCAGGCCACATCTCTTTAAAAAATATAATGGACTTTAAATCTATAGGATTTAAGTTACCAGTAATTCTGTGAAAGAGGCTTATGTAATGTTCTTCTATAACTTTCTCAAAAACAGAGTATACTAGTGTCAAGGAACAGGTAACATGTTTATTCCATGCTGAAGAGAAAAGAAAGGAAACGTTTCGGCTGTGGAGTCTTCTTCAGGTGTGAGGACACTATACTGGTGTCATGTGTTTTGGTTCATTTCCAAGATCACAGTTTCTATTCTTAGGTTAACAGCTCACTATTGAATTAGTTCTTTATGGGATTCAGGTTAAAAAGTTAATTTTGAATGTTGGACTTTGCAGTTCAGGGAAGATAAGGAGTGAATACTATTAAAAATAATAAGACGATGAGTCAGAGAAAAATTATACTGCAATTTTTCTCAATCTAAATTAATAAGACCAAGAACTAAAACAACCCTCTCATATTAAGTCAAGAGGACTAGTTTTTATTTGTATAATAATAGTCATCATTATTTTTTTTACAAAGCGTGTTGGTTATCAGCAAATGATTGCCACGATCATCTTCCCTTTGCTAGGGGGCATTCCTACCCTTTATCTCATTAGTTTACAGTAAGTTCCTACACCTGTGTCTTGTTACCATTTTTATTATTTAAGATTGGCGTCTCCGCTTTTCGTGGCTCAGTATTGGAAGACGAACATCTAAAGGCCTGCCTATCCACAGGGCTCAGGAGAACCCTGAGCACAAGGCCTTTTCCCCAGGCATCCTGACCATCTGAATCCAGGACTCGGATCACCTTGCTCCGTTATGGTTTTATTTTCCATGTTCCTGGATCCCTTTTCCCTTTTTTCATCTGGATGGATCTCCCGGTACCGGGACCTTGGACTGCACCCTTTCATTCCCCTTTTGGACTTCCCTTTGGACCATATCACTACGCGCCCCCTGCAACGGATCACTGCTGTCACCGTTCCTCTGTCTGTCATCCTGTCCTGATTCTCGCCATGTGTTCCCTTTTGTCCTTCTCCAGCCATTTCCGGATTATACCGTCCACATAGGGTCTTCATTACACATTTCACGGTAGTCAGGACCGGCTCCCATGACAATGATGTGCTTTGATTGCTTCCCAAAATCCCAACTACCCCTAGTACCATGCAAGATCTTTTAATAACATCACCACTAGTTAAGCTCATATGAGAATGTACTGTAGATGCTAACTCTTCACAAATAATGTTATTATTAACTGTTACCCAGTGAGTCTATTTACAAGTGGCAGAGGCACTTTGTTGGCCACTACTACAGGCCTTTCAAAGTTGGGCCTGGCACATTCCTCCTGGAAACTTGTAAACCTATTGGAAACTGTCCTATCATTACAAACCAACTAGATTAATTTAACTTTTCAGTAGATACCCTTAGGCTTCAACTCCCCCGCAACTCAGAATTGGATGAAGAAGTTAGAAAATGGATGGATTGATGGATCGATACCCACGAAATACAATTTCTCTCGTGCACTTTTGGACAGCTGATCTTTGACAGAATGTTTCAGGATTCAGTTATTGGTACCTACTCTCAATGTGTGGTGATTAGGTAATTAATCAGATTATGTATGATGTGTTTAGAATTTACATGAGAAAATTCTCACTTGTGGGTTAAACTTAATGTTTGGTACTGTACATAAAGTATACATAGAGTGGTGATTGCAATTGGATTGTTTTAGAAGCTGGATGAGTTTATTTGTGTTGAGTGGCTCATGAATAAAGAGTTTCCAGTTGCTGTTCTTGAATCATTGTGAGGTTCTAATGCGCTCAGGCCCCTTATTTTGGAGTCTGTTACATACAGTATGGGTGTTCGTTCATGGTTGTACTGTGGAGTAAAATCCATACTACAAAACTGTTAAAAAAAACTGCATGATGGACTGAAACAGATACTGGAATCAGCTGATTTGATCAAGATGACTGGAAGACCTGAAATCAATCCAAGACCTAGAGGTGCTTTGGAGAAGAAAAGGGAACAGGATCCATCCATCCAGAATCAGCAGGGACTGGTGGTGAGCAACACCATTGATTAGACCTCAGCCCCTGACCCTTCCGAATGCCACACGTATGGTGTGGGTACCACATGTGCCACTCGGAGGAATGTACTGAGGAGGACCATTATTGGTGCAGCAGCTATAAAGACTCTGTACTTTGTTACTGCCCCAGTCCTATGGACCCCGACATGCATACCTTTCATGCAAGCATCTGTGTCGCACTGCCTTCTCACTGATCTCCTTGCAGAATCTTACCAAGGAAGAGGTCGCAGGGGCAATGACCTGGGGGACAGTTGTTTGAAATCTCTCCCTCTGGCCTGTGCCATAGATGGTGGCAGGCAATTGCTTTTCCTGTTGGCTTGAACCGAGAGCCGGTCAATCTAGGTCGCTAATGTTGTCTTTAAAAAGAGGCACAAGCATATATAGCAACACAGCGGCAACAAGACTGGGGAGAGATTTACAACCCATCTTTACCTTTGGATTAATTTAAACTTTTCTGGTATTGGGCATTAAAGGAACTTGTAAGTAGCTGCCATTTCTACAGTATATCTGTAAATATTTAAAAGTTTCCTTCAAAAATCCAGCAGACAGGGTATTATTGGAAGCTACAGGCTATCTGCTCTTTAACATCTGCTTAGAGGGTAGGCTCACCTGTGGACATTATTTTATGAAAGCTGACTTGCTTACCCCTATAAAGATTTAAATGCACTTCTGTTTGTATTTTGTTAGTGATGGCGGGCCACTGGCACAGGTGGTAAGGGATCAGAAGATTGTAGGTTCAACTCCTACCTGACTCTTTTGGTTGAGAAGATTAGATTAGATTCTGCTACAGATAATTAATGTCTCTTTCCATCAAAACTGACATTCTTGCATCATTCTCCTTTGCTTTTTTAACTCAACTCGTTTGTTAACACTATTGTTAGATTTTATTGTTTATAGAACCAGGGTATACAAGTGGAAACTATTAGGGTGTGTATTTACATATTTTACTTTATATAGTTTTACCTTATTAAAAAATGTACTTTTTCACGACGCTGTGGGAGTAAGAACAATTTAATGAATGTTGTTGGAGCAGACACCCTGAGTTCTTTCAAAAATGGCCGGATAAGATCCTTGGACCAGTTAGCTTCTAACAACAAATACAGAATGAGATCGTGCCTAATGTTCCCTAATCAGTGGGGGCAGGAATCTATTTTAGGTTGCAAAAATTGTTTGTACTGAAGGAATAACTGATATTTGATGCAATATTATATAACCTCTTCTTTCTGCATGTTTTGCTATGAACACACTTCCTATACAATATATACTGTAACTAAAATTTACTGTGTTAATGGAAGGTGATAGACGATTTTGTTAGTGTTCATTCTTATATGGGAGTGGTGATTTTAGTGCCAAAATAGATTTTTTTTAATTGACTGCCTCTCACAGAAACAATTTATTGTAATTTAGAAGACATGATTATACTGTACAACAATTCCATTCCTTAATTGCAGTGTCATGTGCTAAAGTTATGGTGCAAGTAAAGATACAGTACTTGGCCACGAAATTTAAACAATAATTAATACCCCAAAATGGCAATGTGAATAAAGAAGGCAATACATTACTCTCTCCTTATATAATTTATATTTGTTTCAGCTTTTATCCCCTTAAAGCCTAGTTGTAAGCCTACTGAGCATGTTTGGTTTTCTTTTCCAAAAGAAATGTAGAAACTGCAAAGCAACAACCGTTGCTCTTTATTTTAAATATATAATTTCATAGTAATCCATTTCAGATTGCTGGCTGTTTGCCATCATTTCATTTGAAACAAAACTGGGTGATCTGCCAACATCTGTTCTATGTCAGTGTCGGAATTCCTTGCCATTTCTTGTCAGCTGGACACAGTTGTCAGCTTGGGGATATAAAGCAGATTCTCTGTGATTAATTAAAGGTGCTTTGCTAATAATGAGCTCTTTTTCCCAAAATGTCCTGAAGCTAGCTGCTCCCACAATTCTTTTTTAAAGGCCTTACCACAGAATTTCTCATTTTAAGTAAATGCACTAAAACAGAAAAGGTCTAGGTAGCCACACCCTATTTTCATCAATAAGTTTAAGAACTTCAGTTGCAAACCTAAAATCTCCTTATTTCTGAAGTTTTGGATGGTAAGTTTGTTGTGATCTACTTCTTTGACACAATTTGAGAATTATATATTGTCCTGTGCTTTATATGGACATTAAACATTGTTTTACAGACCATCCTAGTCTATTGGCAGACAGATCCAGGCAGGACAGCATTACTCCATTGTAATGCTGGGAATGCTTGTGATCTCATTTTTTTTTCAAAAAGCACAGTTGCTATACATCCACAGTTAGATATTAATAAAGACAAAGTGACAGATTGTACTGTATAACTATAAAGACATCCCCTCCACCATGTCTGAACACATTGAGTATCCCTATTCCCAACTGTGTCCTCTCTGCTCATCTTCTGCTGGCTGCCTTTTAATGTTGTGACCTTGTTCTCTTGCCTCAATTCTATCACGGTAATTTCAGGACTTCAATATCGCAGACTAATTTTCCTGTCCATCCCCAGAACATTTTTGTCAAAGCACACCCGCTGTTCCTACGATTGGTCTCCTTACTGTACTGTTTTTTTTAAGAACACTAATCTGTTCTCTCACAAAAATACATTGTAGTCAAAATATACAGTATAATGCAGTATATTTTATAAAAGGAATGTCAGAGCTGCTTCAAATAATAATTTTCTCATTAATGAATAATTATTGTTTTAAAAAGCATAGACATTTGAACATTTTACACATTTCATTTCCATCTTGTATTGTTATTACCAGTATCATTATTACTTTAATTATATTAATTCATAACATATTAGAACATCACTGCTACTGTACATACGGTAGTGGTGTAATCAAGAAAAAGTCAAATATCTTCTTGCTATCCTGTGTCAGCATGTAATATTCTTGACTAAAATATTCCTAAACATTCATTAATAACCTTTAATTTAAATATTTATTCTACTTACAGGGTAGAGAATGTTCCTATAAAACTATTCTACAAAATTCCCACTGACTCCAGAATTCAGTATTCTGAATGCATTTCTGTATCTACAGAGTACTGTTGGGAAAGGTGTTATAGAAGTGATTGTAATTATGTTTAAGTATAGCTATGGTTCCTTCAATGCATAATAGCTTTTTTATTTCACAGCATACTTCCTCTTAAATGCGTTACTGCCGCCTGCATTCCTCTGTGAACAGGCTTTTCTGGTTCGAATAAATGTGGTCTGATTTATTTCAGTATAACCACAATGGAATGTTGAATTATCTTTTTTCATTAGGAGAATATATGCAATTTAAACAGTGTAGAGACTAGTCTTATCTGGATCTTATTTTGTCAGATGTTCGTTGAAAGCATTTAGAATCAGTCTTCGGTCAAAAATAAAGGACATCCTCAGACGTCCTCACTTAAGTGAGAACATAAGTGAGATATTCAAGAGTGATAATTTTATCCTGCTTTATCCCTAGGTTTCAGAGTTTGCATGATAGTCCAAGTTTTTATGGTCATCTTGAAACTAAAGCCAAAATGCCAAAACTTACATAATTTGTAAGTCTCATTTTTTATTTTAACATACTTTGCAATATTTATTTTAGAATTAAACACTAGTGTATTGAACTTATTGTGTAATTATGCAGACACATGGTATTAACTGCTACGCTACAAACCTGGACTGAATCACTGATCACTAATCTGCTAACATCACCAGTTGAGTCATTTAATTCATACAATGCCCACCTTTCATTATAAGTAGTAATAGCAGCATTAATAAATATTTTAAGTTAAATTCTACATTTTTAGACCATATTCATACTTATAGATATGCCATAAGACATGAGTTCAATGGAACATTAAACACAACAAATTTATATTGTAATATGTACAGTAGGTTATTCTGACGCTGCTGGTTGCTTTCATCATTGCGAATGAATTGACTGTGAGTCAGTGCTGAAGGTGAACCATGGATCTCAAATGACACATAGCTTTAACCTTTGTAAAGATTCATAATGGTAATGATCCCTTTTTACCTCTGCCCTCCAGTAACTCATAGGCAGGTGTTGAAACATGAAGGTTGAGACTACAGTACAACATTGAAGGATGCTCATTGATTTGGTACCATCACAGCAAGACTAAACCATTTATACCTGGGGCGTTTGACTATGCAGTGTAATACATTATGTGTACTTCCTTCCACAGTGTCTACTGGAGTCTTTTGAAGTGCAAAGCATTCTCTGTAGTAGTCAATCCTTTGTATTCTTGTGAACAGTCTCTTCAGCCTCCTGGTGCAACTTGAACAGATATCACTGTGCTGTATTTAAGAAAGATGGTCAATCTGATGTAACATTCTGATGTAACATTCCCTTAAGCTCTATATATGAAACTTTATCCTGCTCCCCCATATCTTAAACAAGAACTATAAGCATGTTCTGTAGATACTCTGTAGTTTTACCTTTGAATTGCTTGTTTTCTCCATCTCCATTTTGTAACACCTGTTTGTCTCATCATCTCAAAAGGAGTTTGGTACATTTTGGTCAGATTTCACATTTTGGTGCTGTGCTAAATAGTAATATTTAGTCTATGTAAAAAGATTAAATTAAATTAATATCAATTAAATCACTAGTGATTCCTTAATATCTACTACACCCTTCACTAGTAGAAGCACTACTAGAATCACAACCAAATATCTTTAGACTTGATCGTTAACTTGTATTTCTGTTACAAACTCTGATGTGACTTTTAGTTGGCCTTGAATTAATTTTCTATCCAGAAATACAACCATGTCAAATTCAGTGAATTGAATTCAGTTCTTAACTATTTCAGGCAACAGTTACAATATTCCATCTCATCAAAAGTTTAGTAGTTGCTGGGGCTCCCAAGTGTTTTATCTTCAGGTAGTGAATTCAAATAGTGCGGAAGCCAATTTGTTGACAAGTGGGAGCACCTACAGGAGTAGGATTTGCATTAGCAAGGCTCTTATTGATGCTAGTGAACTACTTACTCCTATGATTTCTTGAGTGACTACAGCCTTGCAGTTACATCTTTTCCAAATCTTCTGTAAATCTGTACAAAATCTGTAGCATGTCCAGAGGTGAACGGCTTGATGAGTGGGTAGTGAAAAGAACCAGCCTCTCTGTCCTCATCTTACTTGCATGACTACGGGACGTGATGACATCAACAGAGATGTTACCATGAAACATCATAGTAAAGAATCGACTGGCAATTCCAAATCAGTGGGGTGTATTGAATAAAAAACAACTGGTAATTCAAAATTTTCATGTAGATAAAATTATACTGTTGCTATATTATTTGCTTAGTTTTTGTATTTTAGTTTCAGGGAACTGTTTGAGAAGCACAACCACATATTCATCTTGAAATTGGAAACAATTCATATTTCATATTTTTCATAGCCTTTCATACGGGCTTCCACCTATCCACTTTCCAACCTTGTTAATCCAATACAGGTTCACAGGGGAGCTAGAGACTATCCTGGCAAGCAGTCCATCACAGGGTAGACACAGACACAAACATGTACACACTAACATCAGCTCCAAGCTTCCTAGAAGCCAATTAACTTACCAGTATGGTTTTGGACTGTGTGGAGCAAACCCCCAAACACATGGGGAGAACATTTAAGCTCCAGACGGCACCAGAGGAGCAGAACTAAACCCAGAGCCCCAGCACTGCAAGGGGGCAATGCTAATCACTGACCACCTTGCCATCTCTTAATCCTTTAAATACTAGTTATATTCTGGTATACTGAAAAGTTCCACAATAATTCAAAATTATTTACAGTCAATTTGTTTAAGATACATATTGAGCAGAGTAACAACATAACATTTTCACAGACAATTACTTGCATTATGAACTCATCTTTTCGCATTCCCCAGCTTGCTCTCCATGAGACACAGACAGGGAGAGAAGCTTGGGGTCAGAGTGCAGGGTAAGCCATTGTTCAGCACCCCTGGAGCAGTTGGGGTTAAGGGCCTTGCTCAGGGGTCCAACAGAGTAGGATTCCTCTGTCGGCTGCAGGACTTGAACTGGCAATCTCCCAGCCACAAGCACAGATCCTTAGCCACAGAGCCAACATCTTACTTAATATGAGAAAAATAAAGATTTGACAAGGTTCTTTGTACTGGTTTCTTATGGATATATAAATATAGAGTACAAAGCTTGCCTTTTCTTTACGTGTTTCCTGGAATAATGACAAAGATGTAACGGGTAAGTAATAAATCTAAGAGATTATGAGAGACACGATCACAAGTTATTTGGTGAGGGTGTAGTATTCCCTTATTGCAAAAGGGCCTTGCATGTTAACCACTGGTAACTATAGAAGCACATTAAGGACACCATCCCAAACACACTGGACCCGTACCAATTTGCCTACCAGCCCAAAAGATGCACAGATGATGCAATCTCCATTGCGATACACACTGCCCTATCTCATCTGGATAAAAAGAACACATACACAAGACTACTATTCATCAACTTCAGCTCAGCTTTTAACACTATCATTCCAGAAAACTAGTCAAGAAACTCAGTGCACTGGGTCTCAACACCACCCTCTGCAACTGGATTCAGGACTTTCTGACAGGCAGACCTCAGGCTGTCAGGCTTGGAAACCACACCTCCAACACACTAACTCTGAACACTGGGGTCCCCCAGGGGTGTGTGCTTAGTCCATTACTCTACTCCCTCTACACCCACGACTGTAAGGCCAAACACAACACCAACCCTATCATCAAGTCTGCAGATAACACCACAGTTGTAGGTCTGATCACAGACAATGATGAGAGGGCCTACAGGGAGGAGATCAATCTCCTTACAACGTGGTGTGAAGACAACAACCTCACCCTTAACATCAGCAAAACCAAGGAGCTGATCGTTGATTTCAGGAAACTGCAAAATGGACATGCCCATATCCACATCAACGGGACTGACGTGGAAAGGGTCAGTAACTTCAAATTCCTTGGCATCCATATCACCAAGGACCTCATATGGTTTCTCAATGCCACCTGTCTGATCAAGAAAGCGCAACAGCACCTGTACTTCCTAAGACGGTTGAAGAAGACTAAGATATGTCCCCAGATCCTCACTAACTTTTACAGATGCACTACAAAAAGCACACTGACAGGTTGCATCACAGTGTGGTATGGCAACTGCAGTATTGCTGACCGCAAACCCCTACAGCAGGTGGTGAAAACTGCCCAGTCCATCACTGGGGTTGCCCTCCCATCTATACAGGCCATTTATGACAGACGGTGCTCGAGGAAAGCTCTAAGCATCATCAAAGACCCAACACATCCCAGCTACAGACTGTATAACCCTCTACCATCTGGAGAACGGTACTGGAGCATTCAGGCCAGGACTACCAGACTCAGAGACAGTTTTTACCCCTGCACTATCAAACTATTAAACTCCCAGCGCCTCTCACTCTCACTCTCACCTCTCACCTATGATCTGAACCTCATACTGCCTTCTTTCTTTCTTACCAAAAACTCACACATTGAAATCTATCTCTACCTTACATGTCAAAAAGCTCAATCCCCATAATTTCTATCCTTTTATTTCATTCTGTTGATGCATGTTTTTGCACATTACTTGTTACCTTTTTGTTGTTTTGCACACTGCCTGTTGTCTCTGTCTTTCTTTTATCATACAATTGTATTGTTGTTGTTTTTTCTTGTACTACGTATCATCTGAGAGCTAGCTAAATAGCATTTCGTGATACCATATACCTGTATATGAGTATAATGACAATAAACTTGAACTTGAACCTGATGTTCCTTCTGATAACCAATGGTTTATTCTGGGTGTACAAAGAAATACACTAGCATTATGGATAAGAAAAACATGTTTACTATGGTATCTAATACAACAACTGCACTACTTTATTTTGCAATAAACCTGTAGTAAACAGTTAGTATCCTAAAAAAAGAAAGCCATTAATTCTGCAACTGGAGTTCATAACAAAAGGTCAGGAGAAAGACAAACCAGTCTTCTCCAGTTCCAGTCACTTGGCTCTCTTGTATAAACACAGCCTTTTAGACCATTATTCCCCAGCATTCATCACACTAAAACCCTTCATCCAACACCAACATGACAGCCAATGTTACAACTCTTTGGTATATCATTGGGTGGTTCTGTCTTCCTTATCCATATGGCTAAGTACACATCTCTCAAATCAAGCACATTAAAGACTGTGACAGAGCAGCTGATCTGGAGTATTTAAATCGGGTTGAGCCACCAAGGGAGGTGTAGAAGCACTCCAGAAACTATAAATACCTCATATCCATGTGGTTATTAAAGGATAAAGTGCCATTGTTTGGAAGTTAGTTGCCCTACTTAAAGATTGAAATCCTACTCAGGTTTTTGTGATAGACCTGAAATGTCTTCTAGAAATAAAAAGGACATTGACTCTTAAGAAAAGGTTTGTGAGAGCAAAGGAAGGATTTACAACAGTTAGCAAACCCGTTGTCGTATCGACCTCCTAATAAACTAAAGAAAATGGTAAAAGTGGAATCAGTCAAATGGGACTAACCTGGTTGAGTTTTCATTCCAATGCTACTTTAAAAAGCTTCAAGCAAGGCCTAATTCAGAGACAGATCAAATTTGGGTAAGGAAGGCCAATCATAATCATTATTAAAAATATGCTATATATATCCAACGCAATCACCCACTTTTGAATTTGTCTCACGCATCCTTCCGCCATACCATCTCCACCTTGCAGATGGAGTTAATTTATTTCTTTGAACCTTAACCAACCAGGTCAATTTAAAATTCTTCAATCTAATATCTGAAACATTCACAATGAACATGATTCTTAGATCTTGAATTCCCAAGTAAAACATTCTTATTATCAGATTCCTGGGATTTGCTTGTATCTTCAGAACTGTATAACCTTCTAACTTATAAACTGGCAACACACTGAAGCTAAGCAGGTGTGAGCCTGGTCAGTACCTGGATAGAGACCTCCTAGGAAAAACTAAGGTTGTTGCTGGAACCATAGGGGTTCCTAAGCAGGGGGCACTCCATGTGGGTCCTTATACCCCAGTATAGTGAAGGAAACACTATACTATAAAAAGGCACCGTCCTTCGGATGAGACGTAAAACCGAGGTCCTGACTCTCTGTGGCCATTAAAAATCCCAGGGTGCTTCTCAAAAAGTAGGGGTGTAACCCCAGCATCCTGGCCAAATTTTCCATTGGCCCTTAACAATCATGGCCTCCTTATAATACCCATCTATAAATTGGCTTCATCACTCTGTTCTCCTCCCCACTAATAGCTGGTGTGTGGTGAGTGTTCTGGTGCACTGTGGCTGCTGTTCCAGGTGGAGGCTCTGTGGCTGGAAAGTTGCTGGTTCAAATCCTATAGCTGGCAGAGGAATCCTACTCCATTGAGCCCCTGAGCAAGCCCCTTAACCCCAGCTACTCCTGGGGTGCTGTATAAATAGCTGTCCCTGTGCTCTTACCCCAAGCTTCACTCTCCCTGTCCGTGTACCTGTGTGTCTCATGGAGAGCAAGCTGGGGTATGCGAAAAGACAACTTCCTAATGCAAGAAATTGTATATGGCTAAAAAAGATATCTTCTTCTTCACTGGTGGTGGTGGTGGTGGAGGGGAGTCCCCATTACCTGTAAAGCACTTTGAGTGGAGTGTCCAGAAAAGCGCTATATAAGTGAAAGGAATTATTATTATTATAAATCTGTCATTATGAGATCTGTATCTTTAAATCATCTGTATTTATGTATTTTTTAGACATCAAACATGGCTCATAAACAAGAAGATTTTCTGTGAATAGAACAAGGAAATAAAAGTTCACCTGAATGCATAGCTAAAATAATTTATTCAGTGAACACATTTTTTACTAACAAATTATTTTTTTCCTTTTAGATTAATGTGATTCAGTAGGGTTATTAAATTCCTGTTTTGTGTATTTTCCTGTTACTGATTGTGTTGAACCTCATTTCCCTAATTATAGTGCATATACAACATTATGGTATTTAGATCTAAAATTAATAATTAAATCATGCATATTAAGCATATTTTTCTAATTGCTACTGGAATGGTGCAGTATAATGAAAAATGAGCAGGAACGTTTGGCAATATTAGAAATAAAGTACAAGTGCATATATTCAACAGTTTTATTCTGGAGTACCAGTTTCAGATTCATACTGATGTGCGCACATCTTTACTGAAAAACCTGTATACAACACTATACATTTCAGAAATATCTTTATCCAAGTCACAAAAGCTTCACCATTTTTAATATTTTATTAGATTGTCTTTGGTTTTCAAGAAAAAGTCTTAATATATTACTAAATGCATCTCAAGACAGCTCCAGTTTCACTGCAAAGTACTGTATCTTGTGGTAATTTGCTGTTTTTTGTTTAACAACATATAACTGCATAACTGTTTCGGCAAGTTTTGGGAGAAAAAGGGATATACATGTATATTCAGTATGTGTGTACTATTTCTACCACTTTGCAATATACTGTAATTCAATTCTCTTTTCTATCCTTCTTGAACACAGTACTGTACATACATTTACAGTAAGCCTATGCAGCTGTGCTAGAAACAAGATTTATATGTGGTTTTAGATCACAGTATTACCAGTCTTACTGCACAGGATCTGAAAGTCCCTAAGGACGAAACTTCTTCCCAGCCATACGAGAGATTTATATTCACACCCCGTTTTGATTCCATCCTTTTTATGTACTTCATCTTCTTGTTTCTGAGTGATGAATATTCAATCAGCCTGATGTCTTAACATTTCATTTGTACTCAGCTTCAAAACTCTGTAGCTGGGAGGAGAGTCAGTTGTCTCTGGGGGCAACATGAAAAAAAAACATACCTACAGTAGGAATGATCGAGAATTCTGAAGTAACAAACTACAGTACATTCTATGTAAGTGATCGGTAGACAGAACACACGGTATGGGTATAACCTTCACTACATGAGTCTTAGTCCACACAACAGGGGGTCACTGTGGTACAAAGGGAATCTTCTTTTAGTTGAGACAGAGGTTTTTATAGGAAAACAATGTTAAAGAACTACTTCATGCTTCCTCAAGATGGACAGCTCATAGTGTTATTTCTTTTATTATTGCTCAGTATAAGATAAAAAATATTAGAGAAAGAAAAGTAAATAATAAAACTGCATCTGCAAATTTAATGGGTGAATATAAACATAAAAAGAAAACATGAACAGAGAATAAGTAATAGGTTTATTCCATGCTGAAACGTTGTGTCTTCTCAGCATGGAATAAACCTATTACTTGTTCCTTTGCAGCCTACGCATGCTGACGCAGCTACCCACTTGAACTACTACAACATGAACAGAGAATGTTGTATAAAAAATCCCAAAGACAAATAGCTCTACACACTTTATTTTAAAGTATTACCACTAGCGGCTGTTGACAACATTTGATTCAAACTTTCAAATCTTGCTCAGAGCTGAGACTCTGGGATTTTCCTCGGGGAAAGTATTTTTCTCATTTCCCCACTTCTCCAAAGTTAGAATGCCAGCTTTATGTTATTGTTACATATCATGTAATATTCTGCTTTATTTAATTCATAATTTAATATGCATATATCTGAAGAGAACTGTTTGTTGATTACAGCTCAGCATTCAATACTATAGTGTCATCAAAGCTTGTCATCAAGCTCCAGGACCTGGGACTGACCACCTCCCTCTGTAATTGGATCCTGGACTTCTTGACGGAACGTCCGCAGGTGTTGAAGGTGGGCACCAACATATCCTCTACCCTGACTCTAAACACTGGAGCCCCCCAAGGCTGTGTGCTTAGCCCTGTCCTCTACTCCTTATTTACCCATGATTGCGTTGCCAGGCATAACTCAAACATAAATCATTAAGTTTGCGGACAATATAACAGTCATTGGCCTGATCACAGATGGTGAAGAGTCTGCGTACAAGGAGGAGGTTGAAACCCTGGCAGCATGGTGCCAGCAGAACAACCTCTCTCTGAACATCAGTAAGACTAAGAAGAAGATTGTGGGCTATAGGAAACACCAGGGAGGACAACATCCTGGTCAAAACAGCACGGCAGCGCATATTTTTTCTCTGCAGGCTAAAGACGTTTGGCATGCCATCACATATCCAGGCCAACTTCTACAGGTGCACTACTGAGAGCATCCTGACTTGTTGCATCACTGCCTGGTATGGGAACTGCTCCGCCCAGGATTGCAAAGTACTGCAGAGGGTGGTGAAGTCAGCGCAGCTCTTTACTGACTGTGAGCTACCAAACATCTAGGATATCTAATCAGCTAGATGTCTTAGGAAGTCCAGGTCCATTCTCAAGGACCCCAGTCATCCCAGTCTCAAACTGTTTTCTCTCCTACCGTCTGGTAAATGGTAGCGAAGCATTCAGTCAAAGCCTAACAGATTACAGAACAGCTTCTACCTCCAGGCAATAAGACTGCTAAATAGCCAACCTGCAGCTCCTTTGGCAAATCACCCGTAATGGCTACATGGACATACAGTTTTCGTTGTATTCATCATACTGTACTACTTGGACATAATATATTGCATACACCACGGACACATACTGTAACAGCTCTATTCATATTGAGTATTGTCTGAGTTTATTTTATTCAATTTCTATTGTACTATTATGTATTATTATGTAACCTTCGTTTGTAACTTTAATTTTGTGATTTTTACCCCACCCCCACCCCCCGGTGAGCTTGTAGAAAAGACATTCTATTGCCAGCAACTACTGCTGCATGCTGTATTGTTGTGCATTTGATAAATAAACTTTGATATGATTTGATTTTGAATTTGAACTGAAGAAATTAATTTATATTAGGAGAACCACCTGTTTTGGGAAATATCAGATTTGTCCTAACGCACCAATGCTAACGCAATTAGTATGTATCGTATGTACAAAATATTCCAAAACTGTTTGTGGCGATAAAGATAAGTCATCTAACACAAGTATTAATTTATCAAATGTAGAATTTGCATTTCTTATCATCCTCCTGTATAATAAAAACGGAACATGATAAAAAAGTATCAACACAATCTTATTGGAAACATGTTAAAACTAACATGAAGTAAACCAACTCTTCTATCAGAAGATGCTATAAACTTGGAGTATAAGCCACAGACTCTGCAGGGTTTGCTTAGAGAGTTTCCTTTGAACTTAGAGATAGGCCTCTGTTGGCATTCACAGTTAACAAGAGCTGATCTGTCTTACATTGCCCATTTAACAATAGTATCTGACTGTTCAATTTGTAGATAAGCCCTGTTTTGAATCCAGGATAAAATTAGGGGGATTAAAAAACACTTATCAACCATCATTCCTCCTAGTTCCCTGCAAGTGCCTGCTAAAATGCACTATCCATATCTTTACATAAGAGGCAGTGAGTGGGATCATCTGATTCTAATCTTAGGATTAGAATCACATCATTTTAAGGGAGGCATTACCTGCCTTGCCTAAGGTGCCAAGAGTAAATGAATGCAGCAAAAGTTTATAAATCAAATGGTAGGACTGTCTATTAAAATAATGTGAAATGATTAGATTGTATTTGAAATAAACTCTGCGGAATGTTAGTTGGAGAAGCTGTCAGTTCAATCGGTTTAATTACAACCTGTCACCACTTCAACAAACTTTTTTCTGACGTTGAGCTTTTGTCATCTAGCTGTAAAGAACATGAAAAGCAGTGTATGACAGTTTTCTGCTGAATGAATAAAAACTGAACCAACTATAATAAATCAGAGAAAAGGAAATGTTTGCCTAAGATGATTTAGTTTAAAATCCCTGAGCAAACGATAGTTACTTTGCATTTTTTCCATGCATAATATATTTTCCACATAAAAATGTGGTAACCTGATTGTAATTGTGATGCTGTTAAATAGAATTCCTGATGAGCTGATTATACAATGGAAACAGTGTGTTTCTTCTTCCTGACTTAGCTGAAAATGAAACTTTATCTTGGTGAGATAAATCATATGTAAACAGACAGTTTTTCTTTTGTACAGCTTGCAAGCACTACCTGCTTTTCTTTATCCTTAGACAAACAAAGTGGATGAACCTATTACTTTCTGAAATCAAGGAAAGCCTTTAACAGCGTGGTTCTTGAAGCCGATCTGAATCACAGTTTATGAAAGAACTCTTCTCTCCTGCTGCTTGGAAAGCCTCCACTTTGAGAGATGTATGTTTTCGCCATTTATTATGAGTGCGTCGCAGCAGCAGCCTTTAGCTGACCTCTTAATCAAATTCACTGCCAGAACAAAGAAATGAGATGCAGTGAACTGAGCTGAAGGGACTTGTGTGCTGGCGCAGTCTTTTTTTTAAACATCTGTGTTTCAATCCCTCCAAGGGCCAGACTGCCTTCTAGTAACCTCTTCTTTTTCTATTACTTCTTCCTTTCTTAAAGAGGAAAACAACACCGATAATATTTGGATTGTTTTTTTAAGATTTATCTACAATATTCCCTTATGGATTTACACAGACTTTTTCTTCAGTCTAAGGATAATGCATTTCACAAAAGGCTAAAGTGCAATTAACCTCTAGCTTGAGCTACCAATTTTTGTAAGATCTCACATGTAAGCATGCCTTCCATAACTAAACAGCTTTGGTAGTGGGGGCCTTTTCAAATCAAGTTCACCTTGTGAACATGACATAATAATGAAAAACTAATGAGCAATGGAAGCAGTAGGGGATTGAAAACATTCTTCCATGTTCTTTTTGTGACTAGGGATTTAGGAATTTACAGCTGATCATGTAGATACTTACCTAATTAAGTGTTTCTGGCTAGTCATTCAGTGCTTATATCCTTTTCACCATCAGATATTTCCCTCAGTAATATGTGTCTTTTAGTAACATCTGTTAGAAGTGCTCAGGGGTATAGCAGCTGCAGTAATTTTATTCCTCTCCTCTAGGCTTAAAAAACTGTACAAGAATAATTAGAATATTACTGTGTTGTAAATATTACCTTGAGATTATTGTACATCGTTTCACATATTCTCACCTCTAGGGGGACCTGAAGCCTATCCCAGAAAGCAACGGGCACAAGGCAAGATACACCCTAGACAGGACCTGTTTATTCCAGACATATACTCAATGCACACTCACAGCAGGACCAATTTTACCTGAATCCAATTAACCTACCAGTAGGTCTTTGGACTGTGTGATGAAACTGGAGCACCCACACAAACATGGGGAGAACATACAAACTCCATGCAGACAGCACCCCAGGTCTGGAATTGAACTCAGTGCCCGAGCACTGTGAGGAGCAAAATTAGACTGATGGCACTTTGGATGGTGTTATTAAACAAGAAATAGAGAAAGGAAGACACCCTTGCCCTCTCACATTAATCTTTCTGAAACAGTAATTGATATTATTTTTGGTGAATACAGTATGATTAAATTGGTATTTCTTGTACATACAGTATACTGTAGGATCACATTGTGCTAGTCTCACTCCCCCCTTTAATTATTTTGTTTTTCTTCTGAAAACATGGAAATCCCTTGTAAGTAAATGGGAGCTATTTTATTTAACAGTCTGAATAATTTAACATGTGATTAATTGGATTAATCAAACTCTCTTAGCCCCCAAAACTTTAATACTTAGTGCAAAATATGGATCAGCTTAATGCCAAAGTCACAACTACTTTTAGAACACTGATTTAAAAACAATAAGAATATCAAAAGAAATAGATTCACTGTGAATGAGTATATTGATCACTTCCAAATATGTTGAGCAAAGGAAAAATAGTTTCAAAGATTTCTGTTTCAATAATATTCCCACAAGAGGGCAGCAAAGATTCATAGAAATAATCGCGTTTTAGTAATCAATATCACACCAGGTAATTAATGTACAGTAAGTGTTAATCGGGGAGGATGAAAAGCATAGAAACACAAGCATACATACTTAAATATTTTAATTGCTTTGTCCACGATTATAACTCTCAATTTTGGATTTAGTTGTCTAAACTCTTTTGAGCCCCAGGATTCTGAAGAAATCAACATTATGATCCATTTTAATGCAATCATTTATTACAAAGGAATTAGGAATGCAGGAACATAGGTTTAAAAAATTATACTGTGCATAGATGACACATGAAAAAAATGGATTTTACCACCTTTCTTAAAGGCATTCTGAACGTTCAGAATTGTGCAGCGTCCAAGAAACCCTATTGCTTGATAAGTGAATATTTTAATTGCATTTCACCATGCATCTCAGTTAACAAGTGCATGGTTAATTGGCTAAACAGATTTTGAACGGAAGCCGTTTAAAGGTGAGATTGTGGTCCAATATTTCAAGGCTGCCATTTTGATATATAAACTATTCAGAGCACCTTATGTTGTCCCATGTTGTAGCAAGTATAATAATATTAATTCAGGTGGGTAGCTGCGTCAGCATGCGTAGGCTGCAAAGGAACAAGTAATAGGTTTATTCCATGCTGAAAAAAAGAAGAAAGAGAACACAACGTTTCGGCCGTGGAGCCTTCTTCAGGTGTGAGAGAGACAGGGCAGTAGGCAAAGGTAAAGTAGCGGGAGAACAAAGGTTGGGAGGGAGGAGGAGTGAGAGGCGGGAGCAGGGGACAGAAAGAGAAGCCAATCAAGAGGTGTGAAGTCAGAATGGGTGCAGAGAGGTGTGAAATGAAACTTCCAATGAATGGAGAAAATTTAAAAGAACAGTAATCTGTCGTTAAGGGAAGGGAGAATGTGTGATCCTAACTGCAGAATAATTTTAGTTTCGGTGGTCTTTCTGATGTATGAGTTCGGAAAACCGTCTTTGAGAACACAGACGGAGAGATTAGTGTGGTCGTGGCCGTCAGAGGTGAAATGAGAAACAATGGGCTTGGAGAGATCTTTAATCTTCACAGCCCTGACGTGTTCTCTGAAGCGGTCTCCGAGTCTCCTTCCTGTTTCTCCAATGTAGATGGCTGGGCATTTACTGCAAGAGAAACAGTAAATAAGGTTGCTGGAGGTACAAGATGCTGTCTGGGTGATCCGGAATTGTCCTGAGGGGCCTTGAATGAGTGTGGTGGTGGCTGTGTACTTGCAGGTGATACAGCGAGCTCTGTTGCAAGGGAAAGTGCCTGGTGTGGATGGTTGTTGAGGGCGGTCAAGGGAGCTGTGAACAAGGAGGTTACGCAGATTAGGTGGTCGGCGATATGAGATGATAGGGCGATCAGAAAAGAGGGCCCCAATGGAGGGATCATCCTGTAGGATGGAAAAATTCTGGTTAATGGTCCTGGGGATAGGAAGTGTGTTAGGGTGGTAAGGAAGCACCAAGGGAATGCGGTTGTTACGGCGGGAGTTCCTGATCGGGTTGATGGTCCGGGGGGTGTTTTTGGCTCGGGCAAGGGCCCTGTTTTCCATCCTACAGGATGATCCCTCCATTGGGGCCCTCTTTTCTGATCGCCCTATCATCTCATATCGCCGACCACCTAATCTGCGTAACCTCCTTGTTCACAGCTCCCTTGACCGCCCTCAACAACCATCCACACCAGGCACTTTCCCTTGCAACAGAGCTCGCTGTATCACCTGCAAGTACACAGCCACCACCACACTCATTCAAGGCCCCTCAGGACAATTCCGGATCACCCAGACAGGATCTTGTACCTCCAGCAAACTTATTTACTGTATCTCTTGCAGTAAATGCCCAGCCATCTACATTGGAGAAACAGGAAGGAGACTCGGAAACCGCTTCAGAGAACACGTCAGGGCTGTGAAGATTAAAGATCTCTCCAAGCCCATTGTTTCTCATTTCACCTCTGACGGCCACGACCACACTAATCTCTCCGTCTGTGTTCTCAAAGACGGTTTTCCGAACTCATACATCAGAAAGACCACCGAAACTAAAATTATTCTGCAGTTAGGATCACACATTCTCCCTTCCCTTAACGACAGATTACTGTTCTTTTAAATTTTCTCCATTCATTGGAAGTTTCATTTCACACCTCTCTGCACCCATTCTGACTTCACACCTCTTGATTGGCCTCTCTTTCTGTCCCCTGCTCCCGCCTCTCACTCCTCCTCCCTCCCAACCTTTGTTCTCCCGCTACTTTACCTTTGCCTACTGCCCTGTCTCTCTCACACCTGAAGAAGGCTCCACGGCCGAAACGTTGTGTTCTCTTTCTTCTTTTTTTCAGCATTGAATAAACCTATTACTTGTTCCTAATAATATTAATGTGTGTTAGAGTTCATTTAACAAGCAACCACAATAGAGCATATAAATATGCATATAATATAGTATATTGAGATTTTCAGAAGGCCTGTGATAAAATTCCTCATAAAAGATGAATTATCAAATTGCAGGTAGTAGGCATTGAAGGTGTTGAATGTAATAGGTTTACAAATGTGTTAATGCACATGAAACAGAAGGCTCTTAAAAGGGACAAAGATTCAAATTGTCATCGTGAGTGGAGTACCTCAGGGTTTTGTATTAGGTCCACAGCTCCTATATTGCTAATAAACAGGTTGGTATTGGTAGAAAAAAAATTATTGTGGCAGATAAGGAAACACTATAGAACCTACATTCAGAAATAGAGCAAATTCAGGACTGGGCAGATACTTGAAAGATGACTATAGCAATGTTATAGAGGCTTGTAGCTCTGACTTCAGCCACACAAGGTGGCCATTGGCCCCTCTTTAGCTAGGCTCTGCATTTGTTCTTATGAGAAGAAGAAATCCTAATTATGTGAACGTCCATTAGGATTACAAAGGAGCATCTGAGAGATTGTGCAACAGTCTGCACTTAGTCTCAGCAAAGGAACGAACCTATTATCAACTGCTCCGGTGTAAGTGTCACCAGAGTTTGGCCAGCTTGTTTACAGCTGCATATCCCTGGCCAAACACAACCAGCTGTTTAAGAATAGGGGTTCTGTCAGGCTAAGACAAAGATACTTGGTGGCAAAACACACTGAAAGCTTCAAATTTGAGATCGGGAGAAAAAAGACTGATTCATAGCAGATGTTGAAGATGTTGAAAAGGGAATGCTTTCTTTTACCAAATGCTCCCATTAGAAGTAACACAGAAAGAAGCAACAGAACAGAGGAAGACAGAGGAGTCTACCAGCAGAATGGTAGAGAGCTTGGCTGGCCTGTAAAGCAGTGGTTATAAAAGTCTAACAGCCCCTGGGTGTTTAAAACTAGGGAGAGATCTACAGTATGGCAAGATTACAACTCAGAGAAAGGCATGAATGAGCAATTTCAATAGTTCAATAGTTTTGCTGTTCTTCATAAGAGGAGATAAATTCTATTGTATATATAATCTCAGAGGATAAATACAGAGACAAAGTAAACCGTTCTGTCATGTCCTAAAGAAACTGGGGGAAGGTTAAGTGTCCTTCTCTGGGGAAAGTGAATTTGTGGCGCACTCCAGAGCCATTGATTAAAAGCCCAAATTCAGATAAATTAGAATTCTACCCAATTTGGGAAGACAGGTCTTCTTCAGTCTTGAAGTTATGTGATGTTGTTTGTCTAATGATCTTTTTACATTATATTTAAAGTGCATGTAAGCTGAACCAAATGACACACAGAAATTGGGATACAATGAGCTTCAAATGGCTATTTATGAGAAAGGGTTATTCAGATTGCTACTCTGGGATCAGTCCAGAGAAGCAATCATAGAAACAATCATGGGCTCAAAGACTTTTCAAAGGTTCTTCTCAGTCTTGAACAGAAAAGAATGCCAAGAGACCTGAATCAAATACTTTAAAAAGGTATTGCCAAAGTAAATACTTATTCAAAATCAGCAGTCAAACATGCACCAAATGACACAGGCAAGAAACTACAGAAAAAAATGTATTTAAAACTGAGAACAGAAAGAACTTTATTACATAAACTGTTGTAGGATCATGGAGTTATAGTGACAAAGCCTATGATTTCACTTAGAATTAAGTGTTATTAAAGATTTCTAACAATCTTTGTGTGCCTTGACCACGCAGCCTGGTGCTATCTGTGGATGGCCCAGGAATGTGGCTAAAGAGGCCCATGTGATAAGAGACATCGTAAAACTGTATCAAGCTGAACAATGTAATGATATATAGTGCAGATGGACTCCAGCAAGACACCAAGCTGTTTTCTTTTCCCAAAACCACAGGTCAAAGGTCAATATCCAGCCACCATAAGGAAGATTCACCAATTGGGGATATGTAGGGTGGGCATCAGAACCAAACCTGCTAGCATCACATCCAATCACAGTCTTGTGATGTCATACTATAAAATTGTAACCCAAGTCATTTTTTGTTCGTAAACTCACTGACATGAAATCTCTCTCCAGCCGAAACCGGCAAACTGACTTTTACAACCACGTGACTGTAAGCAGTTCGAGTCAGAACCTAATCCTTTCCCTAAGAGCCAGGAGAGAGTGCGTCAGTAAAGTAAAGAATTCTGTCCAACATATTCTTCCTGAAACTAAAGAAATCTTGTGTTTGCAAGCTCTCTGTTATTTTCACCTAACCAACAAAATTAGACAGTTGATCTCTTTCTTTTTGTTGTTATAGAATATCTGAGCAAATTCTAAACACAATACAGTATATATACAGTAGCTGTAATGAACTAAGTTTCCCTGTATAACTTGTGACCATATCTCATGAAGACAAACTGTGCACAGACAGTTTTTAAAAACCAAGGTCAGCAAGATGCTACTTCAGCAAAGCTGCCTGAGCCCCAGTGCAAGGCGATAGCTCTCTCTCCTCTCTCTTCTTGGTCTGCACAGGGACCCTCCCAGCACAGAGAAGCTGCCATGGTCAGTGCAAAGCAAAAACTCATCAAGGATGTTTGGACATGGATACTTCAGTGTAATCACCCCCATCTATGAATTGGCTTCATTACTCCGCTCTCCTCCCCACTAATAGTTGATGTGTGGTGAGCGTTCTGGTGCACTATGGCTGCGTCGCATCATCCAGGTGGATGCTGCACATTGGTGGTGGTAGAGTGGAGTGTCCAGAAAAGGGCTATATAAGTGTAAGAAATTATTATTATTATTTAGTTTAAAATGAATAAACTTCATTATTCACATCATAATTCTCAGCCGTTGAACTATTTTACCAAACACCTTAGCTCATGATAGTAAATACATATTTATTTTTGTCTGAGAATATAAATATGATTTAGTTACGTATATGAGACTGATAGAATCTATAAGCTTGACTATAATACATTATAGTCAATGTATATTTTAACTGAAGTTATTAACTCTGATGTCTGTAATCCCTGAGTGAACCAATTGAGTTCACACTAGATCATTTCACAGATGCATTCTATTATGTTTGTTGCTTAATTTGCATGTTTTGGTTATATCAATAAATTGTATGTTGTGTATTTAAAATCCATGTGTGAAACTGTAAATTATGATGTTTGATTGGTTTCTGAAAGTCATCAATTACTCTCAAGATTTACTGTTACAATTTTTGATTTTTACAGCAAATTAAAACCCCCATCTGCTACAGAGTAAACTGTACAACTACTGTATGTGGTTGAAACTGATAATTTAAGAAACAGCTGGATTGAATTCTTGGATCAATTAGCTACTGGAGAACCAAATGAGACAGATGGGCTGAATGGCCTCCTCTAATTTGTAACCATTCATATGTTCTTAATTATATTGTCACTATAATGGTATTTTCTTAGTTTGGAGTTAACTGGACAAATGGTTTTTGAACATAAGGAGTTTGGGGCTACATATTGTAAATTATCTAAAAACAAAAATGGTGGTCAGGAGGCTGCCTTGGTTTCTGCAAGACACCAATTTGTCATACTGTATTTTCACTCTGCTGGAATAGAATAGATTTGGTTAGAATCATGTTTATCAATCTTGGAGTATTTGAGGCTAACAGATTGAGTACAAGAGCAGGCTTTACGAAACACAGGCCATGTTTCATAAGGTTGTTGATCACTCGGTCTGAGTATAAAAATTAATCAGCATGATGGCTGATTCCTATTTGAGATCATTTGGATTTTTTTGACCAAGCCAAATTTTAGTTAAATCAGTGCGGTCGTTCCTTAAAACATCAAATATTTTGTCCATACTGCCAGCTTGGTTGATACAGAACACCGTTGGGACAGCTGTCCAAATACATCTTCATAGTGAGAGGCTGCTTAGCTCTTTGGCTGTCAACCACTGCCAGTTTAAAAGGGTTTAAATCCTGTAAATAAACAGTGAATACTCCCAAGTGGCTCAACCATCTATGGTACTAACCTAAGTAGTATAATCATGGATTTTTGCCACTAGCCTGGGTCATTTGTTGGCTGTGACTGAGGATTCTCCAAGCAGCAGTGCACAGTTATCTGAACACCACTGAAGGTAGGGTGGGGTTGGTCAGGGCTGTCTCAGCTCTCAATGACATATCAAAACCTTCAGCCTCTTGGGAGATTTCAGGTATGAGATGTTGTTACTTAGTGACACTGCCTCAAATCAGCTTTGAACTTGGAAAATGGGGCTGTGGTGCTTAAAAGTTGAGTGATTTGAAGGTGGACTGGATGGACACACGTGTTTGCACTTATTCATGGTGGTGAATAAGTGCAATGGTGGTGGTGGAGGGGAGTAAAGCGCTTTGAGTGGAATGTCCAGAAAAGCGCTATATAAGTGTAAGCTATTATTATTATTATTATTATTATTATTATTATTATTATTACAACATTAAAGCTACAACTTATATTACAAGATTTGCTCCTCTTTTAGCTACCTATTGTGAACAATTTCTTACAGAATTCTTTTACCAATTGCATAACTACTACTATTATTTTCATTAACATTGCATCCATAAAAACTCCATCATGGTGAAAAATAGCAGATTTCTGCAGGGAAATAGATGAGAAGGATCCTTTGGATTTTTAGCAAAATTGAGTTCTATGACTTGCTGAATGCCTGCAGACTTACTGTGACATCAGTGAATGATTTTCTGTTCTGTTGATCTCCACCGTCTCCACTCCCACACTATGGATTTTGCTGTGTGTCAAAATTTAACAATCAATCAAAGTTTTAAACTTTGTTTTGGTTCAAAGTTAACACACTAGACTACAGTTAATAGGTTTATTCCATGCTGAAAAAAAGAAGAAAGAGAACACAACGTTTCTGCCGTGGAGCCTTCTTCAGGTGACACCTGAAGAAGGCTCCACGGCCGAAACGTTGTGTTCTCTTTCTTCTTTTTTTCAGCATGGAATAAACCTATTACTTGTTCCTTTGCAGCCTACGCATGCTGACGCAGCTACCCACCTGAACTACACTAGACTACATCCTTTTAATTTCTGTCAGACCTTGTAATAGTTTATATACAGAAGAATTCATCTGCATAATATTGTAAATTTTGCAATAATTTTGTAACTTGCAATACTACCTTGCATTACATTTGCAGAAATAAATAAGTGTAAACATTGATTCCAAAAACCAATAACATTAATCACTGTAAACAAGTAGAAGAGAATGAAAGATTATTAATGAAAGATTGTTTTTGTCATTACAGATCCAGCCATTCAGAATGGACAATTAATAATGCACCTTACCATACATGCCACATTCCAACATTTTAAATAAAGGCATCTTTAAATTCCCTTGCTCTTTCTGAGAATCCTGGTTGATTCATATTACACACACAAAGTTACACACAATGAAAATATACATCTCATTCACGAACAATGTCATGGGCTTTGTTTTCCCGAGTTAATCTTCTTTGGTTTGATCACTGTATTTTAGAAAGTTGCAAAGAAAGAAATGTCTGCAGATATACCATCAGTTATGCCTTAGAGAATAATAAAAATAATATCTATTGCTCAATCATAACATATTGACTGGAAAAGGCATTATTTATTTATATAAATATAACAGTGCTACCACAGGAAATGTAGACAAAAAGAAGAAAAAAGCTTTTTTAATTGTTGTTCTGGATGATTTCCATGTCTGTAATTTCAATTTTGTCTTGTTCCTACTTACTGTACAATTTGTTTGCACGCCAGACAGTCTGCTATCTTGCCTGCGTTTTTAATGAACTATGAATATTACTACTGTATGAGCTTGCCTACAGAATAGATCTGTAGATATCCTTACCCACTTTGTTTCATACAATATAAATCAGTTTCCCAAATAGTAAAGTCTTAGTTTACATGTTGAACAATTTCATATTACAAATGGATAATAAGACAGCTTTTAATACAAAGTATTACAGTGTACATGGAACATTCTGTAAAACAATAAGGTTATGATTAATGTTAGGGCTCAGTTAATGGTCAGGATTAGGCTTTTTTATTAACATGCAGTTAATCTACATGAATCTAAGATATTGGTTATGTCATTACAGATGTCATCTGAGTGATCCGGAATTGTTCTGAGGGTCCTTGAATGAGTTAGACATGTACCTCTCAACTTCGCACCTCCCGAGTGCCCATTCTGCCTCCCCCCTACTCCCACCTCCTCCACACTCCTGGCTTTTGTTCTCCTATGCTATTTAATCTCTGTTGACTCCCCTGTCTTTCTCACACGCGAAGAAGGCTCCACAGCTGAAACGTTGTTTTTCCTTTCTTCTAATTACAGCATGGACTAAACCTATTACTTGTTCCTTTGCAGCCAATGCATGCTGACGCAGCGACGTACTTGAACTACTTCAGCCTATCTTTTTAGGAAGTTACACTGAGATGTTATTAAATAGACATGTGTTTTAATTTCATTATGATGAATAACATTGGTCATTAATAGTGTTGATCAACAGGAGGCCAGAAGATAGAAACATGTGCCCATGACTGGAAGTAATGCAATCTGTGCATCTGTGAGAAAAACTTTGTATCAGGTTGCAGATGCTGTCTCCTGGGATTCTTTCCCATTCCTCTCATAGAAGCTGGACAAGCATGTGCCTGTTCACTGGTCTCTGGGCCCTAGAAGCCACAATACATACCAGCATAACCATGAATATTTAAGGTGGCTCAATCTGACATTTAGAGCATCCGCACCATACCTGTTACATTCTCATCTCTCAACAAAGCCACCGTTGGCTGTGCTTTGTACTACTGGATCAGTGTCATCTCAGACTGAGCCTGAAGGGAGCACAGCAATAAGGTCCCAGGACTTGATTAATGTACTACTGTATTGTAAGGTTGCCATCAAACATAACAAGTGGAGTTACAGTATGCAGAGACTAGATACTTGTGCCAAGAACCCCACACGTGGATCTCACCATTGACAGGTTTGTCATAGAGTTGAGACTTAATTTGTTTTCCTTCATATTTAAGAAATTAGGCAGGCCACCTGTGCTAACTCGAAGTTTGTAATTACAGTAACTGACTGAGGCCCTTGAACAATGCTCGACGTTTGTGAGCTGTGCTAGTGTTTAGATATATTCTTTACAAATATAGTCTGTCTTCTTGACACATATTCCAGTCTTTATATGGTGTTGCAAGCAGTTGTTCATTGCTACAGCTACTGTAGGGTACAAAAGCACGCAGAAATGGCTGAGCTTAAGAACTGAATTAATGAAAGTGCATTGATGTCTTTCTGCTCAGCTTTCCGAAGTGTGTTTATCATAAACATTCTAAACTACACTGAAATATGCTGTGACGTCTTGTCACCCTTAACTATTGTATATTTTAGAACACAGAATAAAATGAGTGTATCATTCTACTTATCTCCACCGCACAAGCTGACATCCAGTAGAGTCATCTACTTTAAATCTCACTGAGGTGGGCTTTACTCCACTGAGAATGAACCCAACTCAGTCCAAGGTAATTTAGTCCATCCTCCAGTATATTGTCTGAAGGTATAATTCTCTCATAAATGCATATTAGGCCCTTTGTGTGATTTGCTTTTTATATTTTTTACCAGACTTGATATTTAATAGGTTAAATTACCTAATCTCTCATCATCTCCCACTGATTTAGAGTTTACACTTGGATGACTTTCAATGTTGTAGATCACAGATGTTCATGAATGATCAATTGATCAAAATCTTGCCAAAAAAGTGTAATCAATATCCAAAATCAGTATGTAATATCTTTATGAAAACAAAGTAATCGATTTCTTTTTATTAGTTATATATACATACCTGAGATTAAGAATATTGCTGTAGCAGAAGATATAAGTGCTTGTAGATAGGTGTCTGCCTTAACAGTGTAAGATATCAAACAGGCATTGATCTATATATAATATTCACAATATAGTACTCTCATATCAGATGGGATTTCATTTATACTGTCTTTTTCCTTTTTTTAGTTGCTTTTCTCCTTCCCACTTCCAAACACGCTGTTTATAGTGCATGTCATCGTATTGCAACCTAAAGCATGGTATTTTCCTGTGCAATCAGCCACAGCTGTTTGGCATCCAGTTCAAGTTAATCCAATTAATCCAAATCAATGCAGTTCTAGTGGATTGCCCTCTAGAACTGGACTATGAGGACACAGCGACAAAGGAGCCAACGCTGGAGGCTAAAGCAGTGATTCAAAGACTCATTTGCTTGTATAAAATACTCCTATTACTGTAAATGTGCAAAACTGGATATAGTCTTTTGTTGTGCAAAACTTGGGATTGAAACATCAGGATTGTGTACATAAGGGTGTGTCAGTCTCACAGACAGAAGTTTGGTATGAGTTTGAGACAGTTCAATTTGGAGTCTCTAATATTGATTAGACAAGCAGTGACAAACAGGCTAGCGGTTTTGGAGTTCTTTTCTCATTTTAAGCCGTATTTCTTATAATAAAGCTAGAAACCCTGCAGGGGATTCAAGTTTCCATTCTATGTTGTGTGTCAGTCTCCAGACTGAAAATAACTGATATTGGGATTTTGCACCTACTGTAAAAGCAGAGTTGGATTCTAGAGGCCCTCAGAGGAAGGAGAAAGGGAAGCCCAGGCAAAAGTTTGATGTGTCAGGTCTGTATGTGCTTTTGAACTGCTTGAGAGACAGAACACAGCCCCTGGAAGTTAGACCCTAACATAGAAGCAGCCATAATGATGGAAAGACAGAGTCAAGCAGCAATGCTCCATACCATAGAGTTCAAGACTTCCTCCTAAATATTATTTGTGATTGTAAACGGTATGAGAGAAAGATCTGGTGTGTGTATCATGGAGAAAGAGGCCACAGGCTTTCCTGACATGTCCTCCTAGTGTATAAGTGAAGGAGATGGATGTATGCATAATGTTTCTGGCTGTATATTTTAGGGACCTCAGAGAGGGATCAGCCTTCCTCCCAAAATTACCCTTAACGTGACATGACAGTATTCAAGGGCATTTGTGTATATAAGAATGAAGGGCGTCACTCACAAACTAAAGAGTTCTGTTAAATATGAGTTTTTAAGAATTCAGTTTGAAGTAATTAGTGGTGCTTAGAGAGGTTGTGGCTGGCACCCTGTTTGAATTTAGATGTTGTTTTGACGACTTTTACTTTGGCAATAATAATTCAATGTGAGGACACCTCGAAAATAGCAACGGCAATATTAAGACATCTGAAAAAGCTTCATAATAATTAGGAAAAAAGATTAAATGGAAATAACTATGTCCACTGTTCTTTCTGGTACTTACAGGATGCAGAACACTATGCATAATATGTTTGTTAAAAAGAGCAGGGAAAAGTGTTCTCTCAGTCAATTAAACCTGAACATTAAATCACTTCCTGACCTTTTCAGCATGCTGCTTCGAGAGCCTTCAGACAATCGATCGTCAGTGGCTGCTGGCACTGTACTGACACCCTGAGAGAGTGCAGCAGGGATTCTGGGAGCACTGCCAGCTTCAGCCGAATCACTAGGCATGCCATAAAATGGAAGAGCAAGGCTGTGGAAAAGGTCTTTGCAAACTGAAACAGCAAACTAAACTTTCATTCCTGTAAGTAAAACTCAACACAAAGAGAGAGAGAAAAAGATGATAGAATATGTTCTGTTTCTGTTGTATCATAGAAGTTGGGTGCAGTTACATTTATCTTGGAAAATGACCAGAACTTATTGTCAGTTAAAAGAGCATGGGAAACAGTTTTCACCTGACCTAAATACTTGTAGAATAAAGATTGGATTGTTAAAAACAATTGCAGTTTATATTGGTGCAGAAGAGGCAAAGCCATAAGGTTGAATTTTCTTTGGGACCTCGACATCTTTTTAGTCACTAAGTATAATGTAATGTGTAATGGAAACAAAGTCAGGATTAACTCAGTCAGAGGTATGTCATTATTAATTTATACAGTAAAAATCCACATTGTAAAATGATGCATTTTACATTTTTTAAAGATATACAAGAATATTTTCCCCTTTATTGGACCACTCCTATTGAATAACATTTATTTTGAGATGCAGTACCCCCAAACCTCAGATGACAATGTTGTGTTTTAAGGCAGTAAATAACTCACAGAACTCAGCAAATAACTTATTCACCATATTCTACTAAACACACACTACAATACTGTACGTCTGTTAGTTAACTGCTTTTCAGTACACTAGCAACAGTCATATCAGCACCCAATTGCACGGAATAACAACACATTTGTAATTGTTTGGCAATGAGCTGAGAAATACATCATTAAAACATAAGAACAAGAAAGATTAAAATGGAGAGGTGCCTATTTGGTCCATCCAGCTCATTTCTTAGTAACAAATAGACCCAAGGATCTATCTCAAAAGAAGCAAGAAGCAAGTTGATGTATTCGCACAACAACATGGCTGCCTGTAGTAGATTGTTCCATACTCTCACAGCACAAAACTTCACAAAGAAGTGATTCCAATATCAGTTTTAAATGTTTTTCCATATAGTTGGAATTTGTTGGCTTTGGCTATTTTGAATATTTGAATCAAATCCCCTCCTAATCTTCCTTCTATGCTAGAATGAGGCATCAGAGAGGTTGTGTGGGATTTCAATTGTGTGAGTCTCAGCACGAGAGTGAGGTGTAAGTAGTCTGAGTGTGAGAGTGAAGCACTGGAGCCTGTAGACTGTGTGAGCATTGGCAGATAATGTCAGCAGCTAGAGGCAGGCCTAAAAGTCTGTGGCCTGACTGTTGATGAGGGAACCAGTAGCATTCATTGAGTGGGACAACATCATCAAGAAGCTAAGAAATTTTTATGGCTAACAGCTCCACATCATCTTCCCTTTAAAACTAACATCATCAGATCCCTCAACTCCAAACTTTACCAGTTCCTCACTGCAGAGAAGGACGAAAACCTCAATCATCTTTCACAGAAAAAATATGTCAACACCCCCACTACCTCCACTAATCCTGATCTTGTTGTCACTATTCCCTCAGACCTTTCCCTGTCCCTCCCAGGGTGAGAGATCTCTTCTCAGCAAAGGCCTCAGTTTTTTACCAGTCCCCAAGATGTTTTTTACTAGACATCCCCTGAACCCAAGTTGAGCTCAACTGCTTTTACTGCAGGATTCGGCTCAGAGCACATTTTGCTGAAGACTGCTCTTCACCTGCAGCTGACAACCTGGTTATCGATGCATTTAACAATATCAGTCCTAAACAGGGCTATTGGACTCCCCCTTCTGGCTTTTTCCATCACTAGATTCTTCATTAATCAATGCAACAATCAAGCTCCTAAGACCTTTTCCATACCCAGGAAACACAGGTCTAACCTCACCAAAGGAGAAATAAAGGCACTCCAATCTCCCCCACCTGAAGAAGATTCCACAGCCAAACATTGTCTGTTTTCTTCTCTTTTCAGCATGAAGTAGACCTTTACCAGTTCCTTTAGTTTTTTTTTAAAACTATATTAGAATCTAGACTAATGTCAAGTAAGAGCAACATTGTACTAGTACAGATTCCTTTGGTACTCCACTTATTACATCACTCCAATTTTAATGTCAGCACTCTGCTATTTAATAATTCACAATCCAAATACTTAAGTTTCCCTAAGTGACTACTTCCTGCAATATAAAGAATTAATGTTTTATAGGGAGCTTTATTAAAAGTCTTCTGAAAATGTAAATACACCATATCATATGTTCAGTGTGTATGCTTCAGCTGGCTATTTCTCCAGTACAAGGCGAGTGCTGGAAGATTTGTATCATTGTCTTCTGAATAACGTTTCTTCTTGCCTTGAGCACAATTGGCAAGATACAATCAGGCCCTGTAGACCAAATCTGAAGTGCCTTCTACCTCTTCTATGCTTGTACTGTTCAATGCAGAACTGGGTATGCTTTTGCTGCCGGAGGTATATTGTTGACATCTTCCTTCGTGAACACCTGAGTGAAAAACTAGTTTACTACATCAGCCACTTATTTTATATTGCATAGAAGTTTCAAATGATCTTCCTGCATCTATTTTAAAGGATGAAGAAAAATATGTTTACTGTTGTAGTACTGAAAGAACTTAGTCGCCATTTCAATATTCCTTTCAATTTCTCTCTTGCCCTTCTCTTTTTATCCCTGTTTGATTTTTAATAATTTTCTAAAGCATTTTCTTTTGCCTGATATTTTTCACTACAAATTTGTTGAACCATCCGGGCTACAGTTTTTTGTCTTTGATTTACTCACTTTTATTGCTGACATTCCCATAGGCCTTTCTCAGTCTATGTGGGGAAAGTTGACATCTCTCACATAAACTGCTTAATTTAATTAAATCACTTTGAATTACAATCAAACTCTGCATTTTGGTGGGTCACGATGCTCTCCTTTTCTCACTGTGAGAGAGAGGGAGCTCAAAAAAGTTCCCAAATCCCACCTGTCTACAATCAAAAAGGACACACACAGAAGTGTCCTAATTTATAAGGCAGCAGGCATAGGTACAAAAGGGAAACCAAGCAACAAGAGAGCTCAGCCTCTGCCTTTAATTTTGGAGGCTCCACCACAGTAACAATAAACATAAAGCTAGCCTCTCCTTTACAGACATTTTCACATGATAATAATCACTTTATACCAAAAACACAATACATAAAACAAACATTAGTCCCCCACAAAAATATTTTTAACATTATATATGTTCCTTAAAAATAATAATATTGTAAGTTTTGGGTAAATTCTTTAAAATATCTGTGTTTCTAAAAGGATGGGGAGACCAACTACTGTACAAACCAACATACTGTACCCACCCAACTACATACTGAACCAAATGACATTCTATTTTTTTTTCTCTGGATCTCTGCCTTGATCTACTACTAAAAGGCATGCACTGAATTGATTCTTTTTTGGTTTAATAAAGAGATAAGGGATGGACCCCAACACGTGGTGGTCCACAACAATCCTGGCATTCTACCTTTGGAATGTTTTTTAATGACTGGCCCATCCAGAGACTCTCAAATCCTCTAGCTTTAATTCCTGAGCCTAAAAACTCTTTTTGACACAGTATATAATAGTATAACACCTCCTCTTCTACCTTTCCTATCTCTGGGAACTGTACACATCCATTAATATTACATTCATCACTGTCATTTTTAGTTAACCTTGACTCTGCGTTTCCAGTAACATCATAATTGCCTGCTAATGTGATAGCCTCTATCTCATCTAATTTATTTCTCATACTTCCAGCATTTAGGTGAAGCACTTTATTACCTGATCATTTGCCTTGTTATTCCCTTTGGTTCTCACTTAATCTTTCCACATACAGTAACTTCCTTTTTGATTTGCTTTCTTTTGTAACAAAAGGAAATGTGTTTGGATTTCTTTGTGGATTTGTGCACCGAGATGGTTGATGCCCATCTCAGTAATTTCCTGTGTTTGTCACAGTTTTGCGTTGGCCAAGGTTTCTAGTGGGCAGGAAAGCTGAAGCCTTCTCTGCAAACCACATTTTCATCTGTGTGTTGTGTTAATAAATTAATTTAATCACCCAAAGAAGGCTCCACAACTGAAACATTTTGTTTTCTTTCTTCTCTTTTCAGCATGGAATAAACCTTTACTTGTTCCTTTGCAGGCTACACATGCTGACACAGCAACCCACCCATACTAGTTAATTTAATCACTACACAAAACACAAACATACAAGAGCTGGTATAATAACTATTGATCTATATGCTGGATTTAATTTTTTTCATTCATATTGATTATGATACAAGTTTTATGCATAGATTTAGAAACACAAGGGATCCACTGTGCACTTCTTTAGTGATTATCCTTTTAATCTAAACCTGAAAAGACTCAGCCATATCTCTGTTTATTATGCAAAAATATTTCCAATATCCACCTTCTGAAATCTTCTGTCATAGTCCTGTGACAGACCTCTCTTCAACTAGGGTCGTCCCAAGAGTCTGCATTGACAAAAACAGATGTAAAGTCCAGGAGTATGTCTTTTTCATGATAAGCAGACAGCACTCAAATGAGCCTCTAGTGACAGGTTGGACGTACTGTACCAACTATTTCAATGTAATTGGAGTTCATTAAAGTAAAGGAGAGCTCAGATGTTTAAAAAACAAAAACAGCTAGGACAATAAGAACTGAAAGTGTGAAATCTGAAGTGGTGGGAGAGTTTGCCTTTATCCAATAAAAATCAAGCAATGGGACTTGATTACTAACTCTCAAATGCTTGTAATTTTAAAGCCAATGGACATCCATCCATTTTCTAACCTTTTAATCCAGTTCAGGGTCATGGAGGAGCCAGACTCTATTGCGGCTAGCAACTGGAGCAAAGCAGGGTACACTCTGGATGAGACATCAGTCCATTACAGGGCACACGCAAACACATATGCACACACTCTCAGCAGGGCCCTGAAGTCAATTATGCTACCAGTATGTTTTTGGACTGTGTGAATAAATTGAAGCACCTGGAGGAAACCCACAAGAACTTGGGGAGAATATAAAGCACAAAGTCCTCACAAATACCATCCCACATCCAGAATTGAACCAAGAGCACAAGCACTACAAGCAAGAAATGCTAACCACTGCACTATTGTGCCACCCCAACAGACATTAATAAATACAAACTTTAACTTTAAATTGCAGCAAACATCTTGCAGATAGTATTTTTTTTCCAAAGTATAGATTAAGATCATAAGAAAATTTGAAGTTCTCATTACTGGCCCCAAAGCAGTTGCTTCCTGTGTGTTGTTGACTGATGTTTCCTACTACACAGAGTGACAGAATGTATTTGATTCCTTAAATAGTCAATTAAATATTAAAGGCTGTTTCTTCTCACTGAAGAAGGCTGATAGATAACCTTCTGATGGACAAGTCCCTGGAGGATGAAGTAAATGAAAAGGAAAAGAAAGTTCAGTCACTTTACTCTCATTCATCTAGTATTCACAGCAAACAGCTTGGTGGAATAGTCATGACAGTTTCTGTCCTGCCAGTAGCCATATTACCCTGCAGCTCTCAACTGGCTACCCACTGAAGCCAAGCAAGATTGAGCCTGGTCAGTACATGTATGGGAGACCTCCTGAGAAGCTATGGTTGCTGCTGGAAGGGGTGTTAGTGGGACCAGTGGGGGGCACCCACCCTGCAGTCTGTGTGGGTCCTAATGCCCCAGTATATTGGCAGAGACACTATATTGTAATGGGCGCCGTCTTTTGGATGAAACATTGAACAGAGGTCATGACTCTCAGTGTCATTAAATATCCCCGGGCATTTCTCGATTAACCTAAGATTAAATCTCTCTTGATCTAACCTGGATGCCACAAAATAAATGGGCAACCTCCCTACTCTAAAATGCACCCACCAAGCAGGAGCAGCCGTTTTAAACCGAGGGATTCTACACTCAGGAACTCCAAATTACAGAATAGCAAGCTGTCTTAGCAAGATTCAAATGCTTAGCTCCAGTCAGGTTTTTTTTCCAGGTGATCATGATTAAGAGACTCTCGCTTGACACTGCCTGTTTCTGTCTCCCCTCTCTCGTGTGATCTGACTTTCTTTTCCCCTTTCTCTCTTTTCTGTCTTGATTTGATCTTATTTGGTCACTTTCTGGACTTTTGATTGACACTTAATCATTGAGCTAGGATTTAATTAACTAAAGTAAACCAGAAGATTCTTTTGAAGAGTGTTTCTCACACTCAGCACAACTCAGTTTGATGTTCTAGGAAATGGAAATATTGACACTAGTTACTGTACGTATTACCCATTGTGTCTAGATTCTAAAGAGAGACCTCCATTGTCACCTATCTCAGGCTGTAACATTAATTATATTCTATAATATGAAATTATAATATAGATTCTATAAACATATAATTTATAATACTATATATTCTATATCTTAGAATAACATTTTTATACAGTAATAGGGAGATTGATTCCCATTCACTTTTGGGCATCCATTTTGTAGGAAGGGAGATTTAGTTATCTTTTGGATCTGTTTATTAGGACACAAGTTTTTGTTTTCGGTTTTTGACATGTTAAGGCTATTAATAGTGTTTTCAGATTACATGGATTTCCTAGGTCTGTAAATTGTAGGCTTCTGGAATACATAGATTTATACATACTGTATACTGTATGTGAGTAAGTGGTGTATGTCATGTAACATTGTGGAGTTGTCTTAATTATTAAGAAATATTTGTGTGTCCAAGTTAGATCACCAGTGCTGTGATGGAGAATAGAATGAACTCTTGGCACTCTGTGCCTCACATTTTACCTAGTACTCTGGTTATTTCCTGACCCTGCATTTTTCTAACAATATCCAATTTAGGAAGGCATGCTTAATAAAGGATGTTATCACCAAGGTTCTTGGTTTTCTTGTGTCAAAACAACCAAATTAGAATTATTTAATTCCAAATGTCAAATTCTGCATTTTTTCCAATTTCCTTTCTAATTTAAAATTGAATACTGAGATTCAATTAATTTTTATAGCCTTTTCTATGAGTTGCACCTTTGTTACAAAATTAAAAAAAATCTATATTTATTGCATCACAATACATACTGTTGTGATAGTGGGGTCTGGAACTTTTTGATCTGACTGCAGAGTTGGCAAAAGCACAACATATTAAACAGGGCTGTGACCAAAGGCATATAAAATAAAAGCACACAGCTCTCCTGGCATTACTACCTTTACAGTAAAGTTTTTTCGACAGCAAAAAACAAGGCAGTGCCCGACCTATTGGAGCTTTGTTTTGTACAGCAAAATAAGGATTTACAATCACAGGATGTAAATGTACTTTTTGTATGCATGACCTGTTGCTTGAGATGACACATCTAATGAATACTGCAGGCTATACTTTATAATAGCATTTTTTTATCTCACTGTACATTTACAGTATTAACCTGTTGCATACCTGTTGGATACTGTATGTTGTTGTACAATTTAATAAAAAAACCTCCTTCAGTAAGAATAATTGCAGATTTATAATGTAATCTGAAATCAAAGAGGAAGTGCAGTCCCAATTGCAGATATTACATTTCAGTAACAAAATAAATTAATTGACAGTATCACAAAATTAAGTAGAAAATTGTGAACTTTATGAAAGTATTGTATGGTCCCCATGTTGTTGCTGGCTGACAAGAAACCACTGTTCTCACCACGGGAGATAGCAAATTGTGATGTAAAGGCAGCCTTTCCTGCTCACTAGTTTCTGTGGTCTTCTTTATGTCTTTTTTAACTCAGGTATATACAGTATCTTAAATGATGGCTTACTGTTGAGCATTTGCCTGTTAAGAACATAGTGGTAGCACACAGAACAGAGGACCAGATGAGCAGAAAGTCAAACTGTTTCCTTTTCCAAGTAATATTCAACGAGTCAAGAGATGGTTTATAAACGCGGGCACAGATGGTGGTCCCATCAACAAGTTTCTCAATGAAATTTACTGTGATGTACAATCGAATAAGTACAGTTTGTGCAGCAGACATTTCACCCCAGAAATGTTTGAATGTGATCTGCATGCTGAGTTCACAAGTAAGAAGTATTTGTCGGCAAAATTCACCTCAAAGTTGATATATTATGGTGATTCAATTCAATTGCACTCATTCAAATCAGTTGTTCAGGCAACAACACAGGCTATGACACAGCAAGTCCGCCCAAAATATACTGTAAGTCCTCCTAGAATTTTCTTTTAGATGTGATTTACCATAAAATAACCATCAATGTAAATGACTTTTTCAATACCTGAAAAATTAATATGAGTGTGTCTTAGTTGGCAGATACTTAAAGTATCTAAAACATGTTGTCTTGTATGTGGTGGTTTCATGACAATATTTAAAATGAATATAGCAAAATTTGCTTGGTCTTAAGTATATTTACAATGTAATTGAGCTGGTTTTGCATCACCAGAAGTTTTGTCGCCTCGTTCTGAATCGCAAACAATGGGGGCTATATCCAGCAGCGTGATGCATACATTGAAACTTTTTTTCTTTTGTGATGTAAATTGGAGGTACTACATGTTACCAGGTATAGTACGTGGTAGTTTCATTTTGGTTTGAAATGCACTCATCATTGCTGATTCATTATAACCTCGGAATGTAACAATAGTTTTATTGCAGTTTTGCAGTTCTCCTTTAACTGAAATTATTTACTAGCACATCAAAACTGCCCATCCCAGATGTGTTCATCAGCTCTGGACCAAACGTTTGTGGGTTCATAGTCATTAGAGAGCCAAGATTCAAATCAGATGTCTCTGGAATATAAAGCCTGGACTATAGGACTAACCTTCACTGTGAGCAGAGGTCTGAGTGAACGGTTAATAATTGGGGAGGTACCTGAATGGTTCTTGTGAATTTTATGTACCTTAACCATGTAAGAAAGCTCTTAATCCACTCTTGTCAGAGCAGTGTAATGAATGTGTAACCAGCTCCCTTCATCATGGGAATGAAATGAAACAAACTGCAATAAAACCTAAACTGCAGTTTTGAGAGTCATGAGAATACCACAACAATCCACATTAATTATGAGAGAACATGCAAATTCCACAGAGACAGATACCTAATAAAAGCAGGACCTTGGAGCTGTGAAAAAGCAACATCACCTTACTATAAAATGTCATGCATATAACATTTATATGAATTATTGCTGTTTACTGTAATTTACATTAATATACTTCAGCAGTATTATTTCCAAAATGTCATGTTCGTTAACGAGGTAGTGCGTATCCTATTCATTAGTTCAAAAATAATACGGTACATGCACAAATTAAGAAAGTTTTTAACAATTGTGGATGTTTACTTCAATGTCTGCTGAAGGTCATTCAAAGTTAACAGATATCCATGAATTCAGATCCTGTACAGCAATTAGAAATGAGAAATTCTCAGGAGCAGACATTTTACAAAGCAAAATAGATTCATTAAGCCACTAATGTACATGTTTATCAAAAATTGTTTATTGTGCATTTAGAGTAGACATCGAATTTGGTGGATAAAGCAGAGAAGAGCAAATTACACAAAACTGCATGCTTTGAATGAAAATGAATCACAGCAACAAAGATCCATGTGGCTGTGTGAAATGTTAATTGTTGTTTTAACTGCTTTTTATTTCAAATATTTGTTTTTATTTTGTAATTAATATGCACCACAGCTTTGTCTGAGAAAAGGCCACAATCCAAATGGCCACATGAAATATTGAGGTGGGATGAAAGAAATAGCCTTAAATTAAAAACTGTAAGTTGTAAGATGATTTTATGTAGGTTTATAATTCGTCCAGTTAAAACAGAATTTAACAATAATTATTAGAAAGTGGAGAACAGTCAGAACCTTATACAAGTGAATCAAAGTAGATTCTTCAACTTTGATTTAAATGAATTATTTTAATGTATTGTTATGGTCTTTAATTTAAATAGTACCCTTTTCATGTGATTTAATGAATGTTAAAAGCTGCTTTTAATAGCATTTATCATTTTTAATAAGAGTTGGTGGCTGTAATAATTGTCAATTAAATATTACGTAGCCCTGGCATTCATTGGTATACAACAAGCAAAATGCCACCGGGCTAAATTATGCCCAACTAATATTTATGAGTATTCGGGTGAGCAGGAAATACTTGGCATTCAGCTACAGTCTATTTAATTTTATTTTTGGTAGTAATAAACAAATAAAATTGAGATTTGTTAAAGATATGAATCACTTCTTTATTATTCCATCAAAAGCTATATCTATAACTTAGTTTTTTTCATATACTTGAGATTTTGTTATAGAGCTTCTGTTCATGAATACAATAGAGTTTAGTATGTGTATCATTTACAGTATGCGGAGCACAAAACTTACATCTTGCTACAAATATTGACCATAAAAAGTACGCACAGAGGGTCATTCCAGTCTGTGCTCCACGTCAGTTTTAAAACAAATACTGTGTACATTGTTTGTACTGTGTACAATCTGTTGGAATCTTCTCAGGGAGTGAAGACACAATGATTGTTTGACAGTACTACTGTTTCTACAGTAGTAGCATGGACAAGTTGGTCAATGTAGCAAAGCTACCTGTTAACACATAAGATACAAGGATACGGATATAGAAGCTGAAAATTCTACCTCCTCATCTTCCAAATATATGTATTTTCTCACAGATCAAATCCATTACAATCTCTTTATAGCCCAAATATACCATACTTTTAGCAGGATGTTGTCAGGATCTGACACCACTCTTGAATTTATAAAGTCATAACATTGCTTCAGGTAGCATGGTGGTGCAGTGGATAGCATTGCTTCCTCACAGTAGTGGGGCAGTAAGTTCAATTCTGGACCTGGGATGCACAAAGTTTGTATGTTCTCTTTATATTTGCATGAGTTTCCTCTGGGTGCTCTAGTTTCCTCCCAAAGACATACTGGTAAGTTAATTGGAAAAATGGCCTTAAGAGTAAGTACAGTATGTGCTTGTTTGTGTCTGTTTTTGCTGTGCAATGGATTGGCTTCCAACCAGGGTTTGCCCTGATTTGTGACTGTTGCTTGCTGGGAAAGGCTCTGGCTCCACTGCATCAAAATGTACGGCAACATATTTTATTCTAAATACTGTAAGATCTTTTTCATTTTAATGTTCTATAAAAGAGAAAATACATAAATTTCATGTCTTTTGTGACAATTTTTTGACAAATTTCATTAATAATGTTTTTTGTACAGAAACCTGGATGACGGGAAAAGTACACCAGATTCTTTTGGCAATAAAAGATAAGTCAGTGAAATTTCTTTTCTTTACGCATCACAGAATCAAAATGCAGATGATGTATATTTAGTTGGTTCATCTTTCAGTAAGGGATAATCCAGTATTTTTTATTCAGTTTTAGTCCTCAGAATGTGCCAAACATAACACTGACAACATCAATAAGGGCATGTTTAGGACCTTAATATAGAGGTCTGGTCTTAGAAAATACTTTTTTTTTCCAACATACCAGAGTAGTCATTCTTAGGTGGCATCCCAAGTAGCCTAACAAATGTATCCACTTACAGTATGAGCATCAACAACATACTGTATGCGAGTATAACATTTGTTGCTGCCTGAAGTGTGCACACTGTTTTAGAAACAGCTTACAGTATCTACAGTACTGTATCATATACTGTATTTAAGTACTTTGTTGCACATTTTACACCTTAGAAAAACACCAGTTTGCCATTCCGTGGATAATTTAATGTATTACTAAACCTGTTCTATATGCATGTGTGTGATTTAATTTCAAATGAAATGAAAGCTTGATCTTATCTTGCAAATTCAAGACAAGTCACATAATCACTGTTGGCCTTTAGACAAAAATAACCTCTGGCTATATACTTCTGAGTATAAATTTTATTTGAATCTAAGCCAGAATTAAACATACAGTAGGTGCACCTCTACACATGAAAAGAAAGAAAAAAACATCTCCAAATCTAATTAATAGATATTATCACTTATGGGAGGTTATGAAAAAAGATTTTTTTCTGAAAATAAGCCAAGCAGGTTAGTCAATAATTAAAATAATCATAACCCAAACTTGTAAAACATATGCCAAGAATATGCTCAAGTGTTTGGTGCAGATGCAGCCATTTAGAATGCACAAGGTGTCAGTTGGCATATCACCATATCACAGCCAGTATTATGTCATGGCTTTTTTATGTCATTAGATAATCTAATGCTGTCCGCATTGTGCGTGGAGGTCACACAATCAGTATGTGTTTATTTTACCCATTTGTGCTTTCCTGTGATAATCATACTGTATGCATACTAGAGACAATTTAATTAAATACAATGATTAGGTCCTAAGACATGATATTTACACCACATTGCTACAACAAATCCAAATAAGATACTGTATATCACAATTGTGTATAATTGTAATAGAATGATCATGTTTTATTTACATTTAGTATACAAAATTATTAGTAATTGTGTATGGTGATTAGAAAAAAAATATTTTAGATTTTAATTACAAAAATACATACAGTAGTAGCTTAAAAAAATAATTTCCCCCAAAAATTGTCTTCATGCTTCATCAGTTATTATGAATGGTCCCCAAGTCTGGCTAAGATTTATAAAGATATGTTACATTTCTGTACCTGCAGCTGCACAATGATTGATCTTTCAATGCTTGCAGGAAACTGAAAACTAATAATTACTGCCAAATTAATTTTAAAACATTTTATTCCTTCCATATGAAACATGATAAGCATTATTTTCTCTAACTTTATTCTTCTAATTGTTAAAATAATCATCTTGTTGTTTTTACAATTTTGATTCAAACACAGATAGTTAGAATTTCAATAATAATTCCTTTATCTGGACACTAAACTCAAAGCTCTTTACAGGTAATGCGGACTTCCCTCCACCACCAATGTGCAGCATCCACCTGCATGATGCAACGGCAGCCATAGTGCGCCAGTACTCTCACCACACATCAGCTATTAGTAGGGAGGAGAGCAAAATTCATAGATGGGGATTATTAAGAGGCTATGATTAGTAAAGGCTAATGGGAAATTAGGCCAGGATGCCAGGGTACACCCCTATGCTTTTCAAGAAACACCCTGAGATTTTTAATGACCACAGTCAGGACCTTGGCTTTACGGGCTGAAGGACAGCACATTTTACAGTGTATTGTCCCTCACTATATTGGGGCATTAGGACTCACATAGACCACAGGGTGAGCACCTCCCACTGGCCCCACTGACACCTCTTTCAACAGCAACCATAGCTTTTCCAGGTCTCCCATCCAGGTACTGACCAGGCTCACACTTGCTTAGCTTCAGTGGGTTGCCAGTTACGAGTTGCAGTGGAACCACTGGAAGTTTAAAGAGTTAATCTATTGTTTTATTATCTAAAAACATCTTCCAGCCTATTATCCCTCTTAGAGTGCAAGAATCCAAGTAATTGGATTATTTCCCCTTAATTTTTGAAGTAATGAATACTTTTGTAATGTAGAAAATACAAAAATAAGAAAATGACAAGGGATTACTTGCAATGCAAAACTCCAACAATTCTGAATACATCAAGCATACCCTAAGTGACTGTTCTGCAACAGCAATCCCGCTGCATTTAAGTAGATTTCCTTTGAGATTTTGTGTGTTCATTTTTGGGAAAACCTCACAAATTAGCCAGATTCTTTTCTCCTTTGGGATTTACAGCTTTGTTTAAAATTTTAATTGTTATTTAATTTCCCAAGAAAGTTTAACAAAATGCTTTAGGAAGGAGCTATGTTAAGAGTAAACATTTAACTGTAGTCAAACCTTACTTACCATATTTATTACTAGGGAACAAGTAAAAGGTTTATTCCATGCTGAAAAGAGAAGAAAGAAAATATGTTTCGGCTGTGGAGTCTTCTTCAGTAAGTATTCTTTGGGTATAGTATTTATTACTATATAATTAAACACATCTGAGTATGAAATGTAGCTCTTTAGAGGTAATGTTCTTTGTTAAAATACATTTAAAATATATCACGTAATACAGCTTTCTGGAAACCTGATTTTTTTCTTTTTTAAGGGAATATATTTTAAAGGGCATAATAGATGTAATTTAATGCTAAAGCATTTTTTTAAGTAACTAATTTAATCTTGCTATTTTTATCTCTGTCCCTGACAAGAGGAATTTTGTGAATGACCTTTTAGCAACAGAACTAATAATCTACAGGAAAATATGTTTCTTGCAAAAAGAAAGGAGTAAGTACAAAATTGCAAAAATTAGAATGATTTACATAAACCAATTGTTTCATTGTGAAAACACAAATCTTTTAATTTTGAATTTTGAATGTCACATTTAAAGCAATACCATCTATAAATTCTTTCAGATTTTGTCACCATAAAATGGTATGGGACACACAGATTTAAGATGTCTGGCATGTCATTTGATAATGTTTGAGTAATAAGAAGAAAAACAGCTTTATATTCTTAGTTACTTTCTATTTTATCTTCTCACATTCTTTTGATACCTTTCATGATTCGCTCACAATGCAATATAATTGTCCCAACAGTTCCCTTGCCTGCTATGCCTGGGTCGTTATCTACGCACTTTAACACGAAACGCATTCTTCGGAGATCCAAACAAATGTTTGGAAGAAGGACAAACCCTAATTTCTCTCCATTATCAGCTCTTTATTGCATAAAACACAGTAGGTTTTCAGCTCAGAAGCTTAGCAAGATCAGCCTGGTCAGAACTAGGTTGTGAGACATTCAATTAAATCCAGGTTGCACATATACTGAAAAGAGGTGCTTTTGAACCAGTAGATGACCAGTTCCGTTCATGAAGCAATTTTACATCTACAGTGTATACCTAAATTGGTCTATTGGAGACTTTTTGTCCATAATGGCTGCTATGTGTCCCTCAATTGGGTGTTCCCCTCCGATTTGTAAATTGCTTTGGGAATTAAAGTGCTATATAAATGCAAAGAATTATTATTACCAATAATGCAAGCTTTTAGGTTATTATTTCCCACTTTTCATCATAATAAAGTCTCAAGGCCATTCCTGGTGACAATCCAATGCAGCCACCCTTTCGTTTATTGTAAAAGGATTCTATCTTCTTTGTCCATGTAGTCAGGCAATCATCCCTCAAGTGTACTGGGTTTAAAGTAAACAATACATATTTATATTTTTTTCTTTGTTACAATTTCATGTTACAATTTCATGTCAAGGTATGTAACTGACAAAATGTCCTTAAAACATGGAAGTATATTTTACCAATTAATTTTATCAAGGACACAAAATTGCATAAAGGTGAGATGTGATACGACTTAAAGGGTTCATTGGATCAATGTGGTAAGCTGGTTTCTTTAAAAAAGAATTGTTTATTTAAAAAAACGTATCTACAATCCCGATTGATGGAATAGTAGAAAGACTGCCTTTTGAATATATGGATTTGAAACCCTCATTTTCTCTTGTTTTGTTTCAGATCAAAAAGACAAAGCTGGCCATCACTGTATTAGATATTGCACACATACTGTAGCATTCATGTTATTTTTAGATGGGATTATTGTGCCTTTGTCAGATCGTTATTCTACAGTCATGGGGTAGTTGTCTCTGGCTGGCTCTCATGGGCCTGAGGCTTTTCAGCATGTTGAAATTTTTCAGCGTACAACATCAGTCTATGTCAGAGAATACTTTCCTTGAGGACTTTGTTCATCACCAAATTCTCCCTTCCTAATAGTACAAGGATAAAGATTTTTTTTGACAAAGCCAAGACAGGAATAGGCTGTATTAAATAGTGTATGTATCAAATGCATTTAACTTCTGAATCACATTACAAAGAATTTACCTTGACAGACATTAATTGAAAATTTAATTGTTAAATAATTATTTGATTGTATTAATTAAATATGGTACCAACTTTACTGCTCACTGAAATATGTACAGTACTTTGGTTTGTCAATTACTTTATAACAATTAGTAGTTTGGTCAAGCCCTTATTAAGGTGGAAGAGACAAAATCAATAGACAGCATTACTGGGGTTACTCACATGGTTGAGGAAAATGACAGTCCACCTTTGAAGACGGGACTGTTATAACCCCTGTTACACCATACAATAAAGAATTCTTCATTTATCAGAACTAAAGACAGCATATGAACATGATAGCAGATACAAAAAGTACGGTTCCAATTAACCTTTCATTTGCTATAGTAGTATGGTCACATAGACTAGAGAAAAAATTGTTCAAAACATGTTTCTCCTGGAGAATAACATTTGAGCGAGGGAGAAAAAAGGAATTAATTGAGAACACAGAAGTAGAGTTCTTAATTGCAAAACAAGGACAGCATGTTTGATGTGGATTGGGCTTGAAGTTGAACCAAGCATCAGAGGACCAGTGGTATCACCATTTGGTATGGCAATTTCTCTTCTCGCGAAAGAAAGACACTGCAGAGAATGGTCAATATGGCCCAGAAGATCATCGGCTGTGGTCTCACCGAGATTAAACAGCTCTAAGAGGACCGCTGCCGTGGTAGAATTCTGGGCATCACAGAGGACAGTCACCACCCTGGGCATGAGCTCTTCACCCCACTGCCCTCAGGCAAGAGATACAAGAGTATATGGACACTTACCACTAGATTCTTCAATAGCTTCTATCCATAAGCAGTGTGATTGGAGAATACATTTAGCCATGCCCCTCGGACCACACCTATACCATTTACCTCATTATGATTTCTTATTTATTGCACATTTCCAGTCATTGTTTAAACGTCTGCATCGTTTACATTCAAACTGTTTACTTGTAAATTGTCTACTGTTTGCTTGTATATTGTCTTGATCCACTGTCTGCACTTTGTGTTTTTACAATTGTTTTAACAATTCAAAGACTTTCTGTAAGTAAGAATTCCATTGTACCAGTACATGTACCGGTTACATACAGTATGGCAATAAAGTCCAAGTTCCTGCTCAAGGGATTAAAACTAAATGACTGGGATTTAATCTAAAGAATAGCCAAATTGGGTTCAATGCTGTAACGACTTACACAATGCTACTAACTGCTGATTTGATGAAGAAAAGTGGATTGGTTAGGGCAGTGGTTCTCAAACTGTGGTATGCATACCAGGAATGGTAAGCGGAGTGCCGCTAAGTGGTACACCATATGACCCTGGAACTGTGTTGTGTGCACAACACACAACATGTTGAATACGCAGCCTATGTACTACAGTACAGCGCACGCTAATATTTGAGTGGACAGAGAGTTACGATGTAATTCTATACCACTCTATAGGAATGCATGCTATGAAGTAAGTGACCAATTCTATTTAAAAAAAGCTATCTCCAGCAATAGGGAGGTAGGAGAATGTGCGTGATCTTGGAACACCGCCAATCTTGTAAGCGTGGGAAAGTATAGAAATGCATGCTAAAACTTAAGTGACCAATTGTATTAAAAAAAAGCAATCTCCAGCAAATAGGAAGGTGGGAGAATGTGCGTGATCTTGGAACACGCCAATCTTGTAAGTATGGGAAAGCGTGATAGATAACAGAAAAATATTTAAGGACTGTTCTGGGTTAGTTTGAGAAAAATACATCAAGTATCTCTGTTTCGCATCCATGTGCATAAAAGAAAAACTTTTGAGACAGACTTCTGACTGCCTTTAAAGGGGAAACGGGAAATATTTATCCAACAGAGCCACATTCATCAACAATTGATTGAAAAGTAATACCTCGAAAAAATCAAGTATTACTGTATGTCCTGGCTGAAAGGAATAGACACCAAGAGCAATGATGCCAGCTCCGACAGATCACGCACACCTGTTGAGATTGAGGAGGATTATACATCGGCCACCGACAAACTCTGCTGCTGAACCTGCTAGTGTTAGCAAGCATCGGAAGATGGCAAGGTGGTACGATCCAAATTATCTAAATTTGGGATTTACTTACACCGGGACACAGGAAGAGCCAAGACCACAGTGTGTCGTGTGCTGTGAGATTCTCAGCAATGAAAGCATGAAGCCAGCACATTTAAGGCGGCACTTTACCACGACGCATGCACTCTTGAAAGATAAGCCTGCTGATTTTTTTCAAAGGAAACTTAAAGATCTGAAGCAGCGCAAGTCCACCATAAGGAACAGTGCCACTCCAATTTCCAAAGCCCAAGAAGCATCTTACTACGCAAGCTTACAGATTGCTAAAGCAGGTAAGCCCCACACTATCGGTGAAGAACTTTGTTTACTGTTGGTAAAAGAGCTGATACTTATTATGTGTGGAGAAAAACCTGCTAAACAGCTCAACCTGGTGGCCCTTTCGAATGACACAGTCACTCGTAGAATTATTGATATGGCGGATGATGTCAAAAGTAGGCAGATTTTCTTGTTTACGTTAGATATGAGTTTGAGGGTGTAGCGGCGAGGCTTATTAATAAGGCAGAATTAAGTGTTTCTGAGCTTTCCCAAATTAGGCCTCATCTCTCTGTTCATCTCTGTGGTGCAGCCACAGAGAAACTATTCATTCAGGCTGATTTAAGATGTTTTCTTTTGATAAGGACAGCTCCTAAAGGGGGATGCACTTAGCTAAGCCTGGCTATCATGATCAATGGTCATCCATTGGTGCCTATCTGTCAAGGGAGTGCCAGATGGACATCTGGACTGCATTCTTAAGTGTCAGGAGTAAGTGACTCATATCTCACCTTGATCAACCAATCAGGGACTGGTAGGGCCGAGTAACCCACGTGGGACTCTGATGCCCATGGAACTTTCAGCCAATCAATGAGCTGAAGTTCCTCCAGGTAAAAACAGGCAACACAGAGATTCAGTAAGATTCAGTAAGATTCAGAAAGGATTCAGGAGGATTCTGTGGACTTTTCTAAAGGGAATTCAAAGGAGAATTCCAGGGCAGGACGGCCCAGGAGCAGAAGGCTCCCAAGGGCAGGACATTCTCGCAGCGCGCCTCCTGACCATCCTGAGACTCAGCCCGGACAACCACGGAACGGCCAGTGTGTCCGAGTGCCAGAACTTTCCTTTGTTCTAAGAGTCTAGAGCGGAGGTTGCCAGAGAATAACCAGAGGATCCACCCGAGGTTAGCACCAGCAGCAAGCCTCATGAACAGGTCGGAACTGTGGACAGCTGAATCACTATTCAGAACTAGCTCTTCATCAGGAATGAACTGGTCCTCTTCCTGACTTGCTGGGACCCACAGTCATCTTTTCTCCTGTGCACAAACTTTGCTAGTTAAAGCCAACACTAACTAGCAGGCCAGTGAGCATCAGCAGCGCACCACCGCAAGCCGCACAGCACAGCCTGGCACGGAGCCAGAGAGCGCGGATTGGACAGCAACAGCCTGCAACTGTTTCTTTGTGCCCGCAGGAGATCTGAATCCCCAAAGATTGGATGAGTATTTAACTTCAATGCATTACAGCTCGAGAATTCAATTGTTATCCCAACCAGTTGATATCAATTTAATTCCTAAGAGTTACAGTATGTACTTGTTTTGAGTATCTAATGTAGAAGTTATAACCAGTATCATTTATGAAACGGTCAAAATGAATGATATACTGAACGTATGTCCTCTTGATATATGTAACTCTTTGTAACTGACTGAATATATACCTTTTGTATTCTGATAACCCTCTCGATAAGATCTGTTAGTTTTACATGCATATTCTATGTATTAATAAATGTATCCTCATGTATTAGTACCTGTGTGTGTGCATGGTTTGAGTTATGTCGCATGGTTGGATTCTAAAGCCATCAAAAGAATCAATTTTGTGATTTACTGCTACAATTAATAATTGTTCCGGTAAATGCCCAAACCCTACAGAACTGGTGCCTTCAGAGAGCCACTATGATTACATATTTGGCGTCCCTGAGCCGGTTTTCTTACAAGGGCATGTTGCATGAGGACTTTCTGTTCTGCAAGCCGCTACCAACAAGAACTACAGGAGAGCACATATTTCAGCTTCTGAATTAATTTATTGAAGAGAATGGCATTGACTGGAAAAAATGCGTCGGAGTTTGTACAGACGGTGCTAGAGCGATGACAGGCAGACACAGTGATATAGTTGCACGAATTACAGAGGTTGCTCTAGATATGAAGTGGACGCACTGCAACATCCACCGCGAGGCCTTGGCAGCCAAGAAAATGCCTGATGATTTGAAATCCGTGTTAGACTCTGCTGTCAAAGTTGTGAATTTTATCAAGGCTCGACCAATGAATTCACGTCTGTTCAGTGTGCTTTGTAATGAAATGGGCAGCGAACATGTGCAGGTTTTGCTACATACTGAAGTGAGATGGTTATCAAGGGGCAGAGTGCTCACAAGGCTCTTTGAGCTGCACTCTATGGTACAGATGTTTTTTCATGACCACCAATCTCCCTTGGCAAGTCTATTTGATGATCCAGTGTGGCTGGCAAAATTGGCCTACCTGGCTCATATATTCTCACGTTTGAATGAGCTGAATATGGAACTGCAGGGGCTCTCTTTAACAATTTTTGATGTGTCTGACAAGATCACTTCTATGAAGAAAAAGCTGCAACTTTTTGTTAATAAAATCAACGCAGGTGTCTGCTTTCTCAACTCTGGAGAAACATCTGCACACATATGGTGTGGAACTTGATGCTGCTGTTCGAGATGAGATTGCAGTGTACCTCTTGTCATTGAAAGAACAGTTCTCAGAGTATTTTCCAGTTGAGGCCACACCAGTGTGGATCAGGAACCCCTTTACTGTTGATGCCGAAGGAATACCCAAGAATCTCTCCTGTGCTGAGCAAGAGAAGTTGAGTTATCATCTGATGCGACTCTGATGTCAGAATTGAAACGACAGTCACTGTTGCACTTCTGGATCCAAAGACAGAGTGAATACCCAGCCCTCTCATTAAAGGCTGTGCAATTTTTTATGCCTTTTGCTAGGACCTACCTTTGTCAGAAAGGCTTCTCTGCTCTCACTGCAATCAAGACAAAGTACCGCAGCAAAATGTATGCTGAGCCAGATCTGCATTTGAAGCTCACTGCCCTTGTCCCTGACATTGCAAGGCTTTGCTCAACTAAACAAGTGCTCAGTGTTGTTTTTATAAGTGTTTCTATTTTTATTATATGTGTATGTGAGAGTGTGCATGCGCACTCATGTTGGTCATTGAGATTTTCTGTGGTTCCTAAGGGAAGATGACTTGTAGGTGGTACTTGGATGCTTTGGTTTGATCAGTGGTGGAACTTGGTCCAAAAAGTTTGAGAACCACTGGGTTAGGGTGTTTGGCAAAAGCTAGGCATTTTCTCTACTTTGGTCAGGTATAAAATGGTCCCTGGGTTGCATAGTTTAGAGTCAAGTCTGAACTAGGAGGTAGACTGCTATTACCAGGAGCAGGAATGATATGACAGAGATATTGATGAGACACATTTTTACGAGGCATTAATGGCTAGGTGGGCTTCTGAGTAACAAAGGAAAGAGGTGTGTGATGACTCCAATGATGTGGGAGGTCAGTGACCCAAGATGAATTAGGGAGGGGGTGCAGGGCAGGAACCTAACTGAGGATCCACTGAAAGGAAGCAGGTATCCATAGTTTTAGAAACATTTCTAAGATACAGCTATAAAGTAGGGGATGAGGATTGCTAGGGGTGTGTTTCCACTGGAGCTCTGAGAAGTTACGACATCACCAAGAGGAGACAGATAGGAAGGAGTAAAGGAATTAGGGCCCAATATCGCAACCTCTGGGGATGGAGGAAAGGGCGGGCAATTGCTTGGTGGAGCACTGGAGTTGGATTTCCTTTGAAAACATGAAATGCATGGCATCATCATCATCACTATTCAAGAAGAAAGGAAGGCAGCATGGCAGGTTATTTCCAAGTCAAAGGTACAGCAGGTGAGACTGGAGATGCTTGCTTAGGAAACATGATGTGCAACAAACTAAAGAGTTGTAAACAGACTGCGGTGGCTGGATTGGGATCGATGAAAGTTGGCATTGTGAGACCGACCACTGGGAAACTTGCTACTAGACAGAGCCCGTGTTTAGTTTTGCATATAAAGGAGTTCTGTGTGTTGCTGAACCTGTGGGAGCATGAAAGGTTGGTCTCCTTCCAGCAGGCTGAAGAAGAAAGGGGAGCTACAGACAGTTGCATGGCAAGGACTATCTCTGGTGACAGTAAATGTCTAATGCCAAAACAAAATTTTCAAGTGTGTAAGCGAGAAGTTTTAGATTTATTCAAAGCTATGTAAAAGAGGACGAGACAAGGGTTTGACCTAACTTTTGCTTATACTACATACATCACTAAAATACAAAAACAATCAAATTTGAAAAGAAAATACAGTGCATTTTGTAGGTTAAAACTTAAGTATTTTGACTTTACAAAAATCTTAATCAATTTATACATTTACAGGGAAAAATAATACAAATTAGTTTGTCATTTTCAATGGTTTCTTTTTCATAGCCGTTTGACATCAAACTGATTTTGTCTCCGTGTACACCAAGACACTAGATTTCTTGTAATGTAAACTATCATGGTCTTCCATTTTTACATTTACCCTTTTTCTTCCTACTCATTCCACGTGTGTTAAAGGATCCTGGGACTATTGATGCTACTCATTTGTGTCATTGAAGCCAATATGTCAACTTCTTTCAATAAGCTGAAATGTAGCTATGCAACAGCAATGTTATTTACTGTATGAAACATAAATGCCCAATATGACATGTAGCTTGGAAACCCCATATTAAAATATTATCACCTTCAAAACTAGCAATGAAATTGTAGTATACAGCATAAAGTCATGCTAAACGGATACAATAATAACATTTGAGCATAGCACACTTGATGTCTAAATTTTATCAGTTCAGATTCATGCTGTATTTATATTGAGCTTTGTTTTTTAAAGCACATTCATTGCTGACTAAATTACTTTGAAAATGTTCATTTATAAAATGAAACATTTTTGTATAACAGTCTAACCCATTCAGTTCACCACTTTCTGTCATTTAGTTAATTGATTGACAGTTATTCATCTTTTGTCAAAACATACTTTTGTGTGTGTATTTTCTTGCAAACTCAGTAATGCAGAGTGTCTTTTGTGAGTTAAGGGTTGGAGAAAACGGTTAGCTCTGGTAATAGTAAATTTACTTTTGCATGTAACCTTTGTAAATTATTTTTACTTTGCTACAAGCAATGGTGCAATAATAATTGTCAAAATATTTTAAATTATTGTTAATTTGTTTTGTCTCCTTCACCCAATGGCAATCGTGCTTATCTGAATAAAAGAACCAATCGGACATCAAAAGTGTGAGCCTACAGGTAGGTAATGTCACAAGCCAATCCCACAACTGACTGGAATTCTCTTAAATCTGTAGGAGTAGGGCTAGAAAAAGCCACCCAGTGCTTTCTAAACTTTCCAGCAAAGTGTGGCTCCTCTGACCTCCTGTACTGATATTAGAGAAGGTGATGCATCATTCCTCATCTGCTGGTGGGCATGTTTGGGGAGCCTGTTGGCATGCTTCATTTGCACCACTGTCAGAATCTTACAAACATCCAACTGGATGAAAAAATAACAATAAAATCAATGTTGTGAAAATTACTTCTGTAAAATCTCTCAGTGGCAAGATGTTTGAGAACTGATTACTTTTATTAGTTGATCCCCCCAGTACTGGGTATTTTTATTTATAAGTTATAAATAAGTTAGTTATTAACCCACGCAATGCTCACTCCATGCTTTTTCATTGGTGGTGAAGGCAAACGGCATAATTTCTCAAGATGTATCTAGTACCCATGTGAGTCAGTGTAATAACAGAAATGTGAAGTCTACATCAAAGTTGTAATCCTATTAACTCAGACATGTATCATTAATCACTGCCATATGACAAAAAAAAGACAACTTTTTTTATTAAAATAATTGCTCCACTGAAAGTTTCACATAGTTAACCTGTGAAAAAAGTACTTGTCTGTAAAGGAAGTAAATACAGAATCTCAAAGATTAATAATATATATTTTTTCTAAACAGACTAAACGTATTCAATATAGAGCAGATTAGAAATGAAGTGTATTACAGCATTAAAATATTTTGTTCTTTTGATCAGAATGATTACACTATTATAAAATGCATAACAAAAACAAATTGTACACAAATCACAAGGATTAATTTATTCCAGCTGTGCTTAATCATTTGATCACCTAGTTTCAAAGCACAAGAGTTATGTTATAAGGTTTATGAAGAAAGTAAGAAAAAAAGAAGGAAGAGAACTATGAGCTCATGAAGGCTGAAACATTTTTTAGCCTTCAAATTGATTTGTAATCCCAAGGACAAAGTTGAATATCATGCATTTACTACTACTAAAAGCCTGTCAGTAATCCTACATACTTGAAATGATCTCTTTTATGAGCTATGCTGCATGCCTGCCCTTACGAATTTAATTGATAAGATGCTTATCTCTTCTTTTAATTGTTGTGAACTGGTCTAGTACAGTATAATATGTCAATAGAGCAAATGAGAATAGGGACATGAAGGGCCCCTAAATTCAAACCATTTAGTTCCTTTAATCTCATGGGTCATTTCAGAACCTAATTTATATGGAATGAACATAGAAGCTTGTAATGCCACTCACTTGTAAAAATCTACAGAACACTGAGAGGTGGATCAATATTTATTTATTAAATTCTATTTAATCAAAGACCCCAGACTATGTGAAGCAAAGTTATGAAAACAGTCTGCCTTTTAATTAGAGGTTAATTAGATGTTAAGCAGAAGCGGCTTTCATTTCTAAATGAGATAAACAAATGTCAAAGGGATTGTGTGTGAGCCATCCATTTCTAAATGCAATCAATTTTACTGTCTTTTACAATATTTACTTTTTGGGAAGTTAACAGTTTTAAGCATAGTCAATGCTAGATAAGCTTGCAAAATTATTCCCAAAGCCTTGTGATTCATTTTGTTTGTGTACAGTAGCATAGCAGCTACCCCCAACCCTAATGAACTACCATGGTCTGTAATCTTTGAATATCTGCATTTTGACACTGACAAGCCAAACATTCAGGTGATAGGAACTATATTATAGTTCAGCAAGTCTTTCGGTAACTATTTTAAGGATAACCTATAAGCCAAGCATTAGTACTAACCGTCGTGAGACAGGTTAGTTTTACCCTACTGATGATGTGTTGTTGCAATAGTAATTACTGTACTGTAATGTACAGTAATACATGTATTTGTATCCAAACATAAGGTATGGATTAAAACTTCCTAGCTACGATTAATACAGGGCTTGTCCATGATTTTGTTATGTGCTATTATGTCAATCATAAAGAAGCAAAACCAAAATCACAGGGTACCATTAAAACAGTGTTGTATGATTTTCTGAAATTCGTAGATAAAACATTACAACCACACATACTACTCCCGCCACCATACAAACACTGCAATGCTACCACTAGAGGTGGATATTTTCTGTTCTCCAGATTACGTTTGAAATGCTAAAAATGTAATGGGCACACAAAAGTAAGGAAAACAGTTTGAATGTATCCTGTTCTGAGTTAAGAAAAAATAAAACTAAAAAATCTTAGTGATAGCTTACATGTACAGTATGCACACCTTCAGTAAAGGAACAAGTAATAGGTTTATTCAATGCTGAAAAAAAGAAAAGAGAAAACTCAACGTTTCGGCCGTGAAGCCTTCTTCAGGACCACCTGAAGAAGGCTCCACGGCCAAAACATTGTGTTTTCTCTTTTCTTTTTTTCAGCATGGAATAAACCTATTACTTGTTCCTTTGCAGCCTACACATGCTGACACAGCTACCCACCTGAACTACTACACCTTCAGTAACTTACCTTACACAGTAGTGGCTGGAAAGGGAGTTAGTTGAAATCATAATACTTCTGCCTTACCCTCTATACTCCACATAATACATAATTGTGTCTGCCATTCTGAGAATTCAAAAAGAGCACTAAGAGAGAGTATTTATTAAACCAAAGGGGCAGCCAGTGTTTCAGTTGGATAAATATTATCTCCAAGCGAGCAGCTTTAAAGGTTACCGTCTTCAAATTCTCCCAGCAGTGTTTTCATGAAGGATATGTGCGTAGTATCTGGCCATCAAGCTACAATATTTCTAATTCATGTGTCATTCCTAATCTTTTGAATGCTAAGCAGAGAGTAATTTGGACTGATTACATACCATTCTTCATGTTAAAATAGCTTAATTTCTATTTGTTGTTCTCTTTATGCCTATGAATGTTTCAACAACCATTTTCTCACTTTAGCACAGGACACTTGTGATTGTTCTGGGAATGGATGGATGACAGATTTGTCCTTCACCATTTTTTAATATCTTTAACAAAAAAAACTAAAACCATGCCCCATTTTCTGTTAAAAACTGACATACTGTAGATGCACATTAAGTTATGTTCCTTTATATTTAATACTGTCAAATGGATATCTTTAGTATATTTCAGCGATGTCATCAGTCCACAGGTTTTATGTAACACAGCTGCACTAATCTGATGAATGCAGTGGTCTTGAGACATGAGGCTGAATCCAAAATGCGGGCGCAGGTACAGTAGGTGTTTAGGTAGACAAAAGTGAAACTAGTAATCCGAAGCCGTATTCAAGCAAGCAGAGTTCCATGAATAGGGTGTTATCTGTAAATGTTGTTCAAAGCTTTAGCAAAATTAGTAGGGGTCCAAAACAAGAAATCACTCTGGGATGACAAAGGGTGATCCGTGAGAGTAGTAATGTAAACTGTATGTTGCATTCGATACATCTTCCTGGGTGCTCTCGTATTAAGTTGAGAATTAAGAACTTCACCAAGATTAAGACATTATATCATCTCCATATCACTTAACTTTCCCACTTAAGTAGTTCAGATCCTTACTTAGAATTTTATTTTCAGAATATGGAGACAGTGTTAGACAAGTCTAAGCATCATGGAGAATATATCTTCTAATCTTACAACAGATAACCCTGTATATACTGTATAGACCTGGGTTTGAAAGGCAATATGGAATTGTCATACTATTAGGGTATTGTTTCAAGTAACATCATACAGTATACTGCTCAAATAAATTATTTGTTTACATTTACTCCGAAAGTACAGCCAATTGAGCAATTAATGTTTGTCTTGAGTGAAGGAAGTGTAAATGTTTGGTTCAGCCCCAAAAAGCAGAATCATTTTCATTAAGGATTTAGGTTAAATATATAATCTTTCAAGAACCAGCATATACTGTACTTTTCTTTTAATGGTGTTGGAAATTCAGTAAGTTGGATCCTCGCATCATCTACATTTAGTTTTGATAGATGACATCCCTGGACCACATTAGTCAAGCAGGTTTATTTATCCAAATTAATATAAACTGAATACAACAAAACATGTACTGTAGCTGAAAAAAAAAGATAATGAGTGTAACATTAAAAACCACTCTAATCACATATCCAGTTATATAATTTACAGTGTCAAAACTCACAGAGAAATACCACCTAGGGAGCCATGAGCTATTATAGTGGTAATATGAACCACCTTATGCAAAGTGAAACAGTATGGGAAACTCCTTGTCTTGTTCCTGCTAGCTCACTAAATGTTGTTACTTAATAATGATCACAGTAATTATAAGATTAATACTTTTAATGTAGGCTATTCCCTATTAATGCAAATTCCAACTCCACAGGGGTGCTTCCTAGAGTAAATTCTGAACCTTTCATTTAATAGAACTAATTGATCCTTTTTGGTGACATTAAACTAATGAAGAACATTTACAAGGTTACAGCATGTTTGTTTAATATGTTTTTCATTGATTAAAGTATGCAATTAAACCAAAGCAATCTTTCTGATTGTGAGTTTTCATTCATAAAAAAACATTAAAGCTGGGTATGCAATAGGCCTGCAATGCTTTGCTTGTTTACTTACAGTCATAAAAGCAAACCTCTCCCCCCCGCCAAGATTGAAATATAACATATAGGTTTCTAGAAAATGGCACACCTGCACAGCTAATTGAAGGGAAAGATACAGCACAAATATGTTTTGCTTAATTCTTCAACCTGTAGGACTCATTTATTGAGGCAGAGTTGGAAGTCTTCCATTTTCTGCTTGATCTTACAGGATCTTATTTTACGAAGATTTAAAGACTAAATTTAATATAAAGGTATAAAAAAAATACATTCTTACGGTTCTTGCAAAATTATTCACCTCTTCTAATGAGGCCTTATCTTGCCATTTACCAATGATATACAGGTGTATATTTTAATCAAAATTTGAATGCTCAAAAAGGAACAATTTAATTATGGGTTAAACATTAAATGGCTGCAAAAACTGTAAAGAAAAATGGAAAATTAATATGCCTATTACATTTGAATTCCTTACACATGATGAGTCTCCCAAAATGTCAAGTGACTATAAAATAATTTTCAAACATCTTTGACAAAGAAGCTCATTTGGTTATATTATCTTCTGTAGACTGTTGAGGTTGTTTAACATTATTGAACTCCTCATCTACATTCTCTTCCTCAACATATTACAATTATGTAAGTATGCTTAGAGAACTCTTTCAGGACCTTAAAACAAAATCAATTCCGTATGAAGATATATTCTTCAAATTCTCTGTTCTCATTGCACTATTTAACAAATTGGTGATTGGATGGAATTATTACAATCCTATCCTTTTGATGGCTAATGTAATGTTGTACAATGTTTGAGTGCAGAGATCTGTAGAATGTTTGCAGTTCCCTGCAAAATTACCTTATTCTGTTAGCATGATATAAAATGTTTACTAATTCTCTGTTGAATATTTATGTTTTCAAACAAGTTTAATAGTGCGTGGTCCATTCTCAGTGACATCATAAAACTAGTCTCCCTAGGGATAGGGCATAGGATAAAGCAGGCCTGAAGACTAGATTAATGGTGACACACACTAAAAAGAGCGTGACCGGTGTAGTGGAGCTAGTTCGGACATCATCACCCACCCTGCATGTAGCAGGGACCTCAGCTGCCTAGGCTGAGAGCAGTCTCCTTTAGCGCGTGTGGCTGGTTCCCTGTTGTGTTACGTAGGAGACCCGGGTTCGCAACCCAGGTGTTGTGGGACGAAACGGGGGTGGAGCGGTGGAGGGCACGAGCCCGTGCAGAACCACGACGTTCACACAAGCAGAGATGGAAGGAAAGGAAAAGAAAAGATTTGATTGAAACATGAGTAAGACACCTTCTTAGCTGTTATGATGCAGGTTCCCATTTTGCCCTTTTAAGGTATTTGGGTCATGTACTTAGGATTAAATTTTAGGTCCATTAATGATAAAGTTTTGGTACTAACAATGTTTAATATCCGTGTAATATTGATTACTTTTTGTAATGTTGTTATAACTCTATTATCAATCTGTACTGGAGAATAAAGAAATCACACACTGTGCCCTTATTTTCAATATCAATACACTGTAGTTGCCTTCATAGTTCCTGAAACAAAAACAAATTTAAGTATACCTGTATTAACATTTAAGTAAACACCCTTGTTTAACCCCTTCATAACAAAAATTGAATATTGGGCCCATGGGAGGAAGGTTATTTTCCTTTTGTGCTTAATAATGTACTTTAATAATGGTATAAATGTACTAATGGAAAAATGGGAAATCTGTTGCATTTTCCCCAGAAAATAAATCACTTTGAGTACTGTAGATGTAGCCTTACATTTGGAAAGTTACAGACAGCAGCACAAACACTCTAGAGACAAAGAGTCAAATACCAGGTATGGTATTACTTTTGACCATCTGAACCCAAGTACTTCACTCAGCTCTCTCCACTAAAATGTCCAAATGGATGCACATGTTTCACTTTGGATAAAAGTCTCAGCATAATTAAAAATAAAATGAATGGGCATCTAATTTATTATTGGGTGAACAGAGGGCAGGTAAAAAGATATACAGCACAATTTATGAAACTATTTTAACTTGGAGGGAAAAAACTAATCTTAAACTGTTTATAACAGTGGCAAATATTGTTGATAGAAAGTGGAAAAAAAATGTTTTCAACAAGGAAAGGGCAGAGAGAATGAGAAAATTAGTAATTTTTCCCCAGTGTGTGGTATTCTCTGAAGCACAACAGTTTCCATTCAGTACATATAAACCTATTATCTTATCAGGGGTCAATGTGTAGTGAAGACCAGACACTAGAATCTACAGTAGCTGTGGTTACAATTCCCTTCATCTTGATTATAAAGTCTTGAATGTGCCTCTTCCACAACTTGCACTGGATGACCTCCTTGAGGTGTTGTGTTCCTTTAACAGCAGCTTGACAAGGTTCAAACAACTGCTGAAAGTAGAATTCCCCCCCAATTGCAGTTTTTAGGATGTTGTACACATTCAATGCATACTAATCAAGTAATTTGAAAAAAACAAGTTTTACCACTTTAGACTTTTTAGCACAGCTAAAACTAACCTGAAGGTAGATTTTCCAAAAGAGTGTGTATTATTTAACACACACTCTGGTTTCACTTTGTTTTTCCCAGTTGTGTGATCAAGTCTTTCCATGGTTTTCATCACAGAATGGTGCACAGAGCTCAGCACGTGCATGTCGCCTTTATCATGCCACTTCACAGGAGATAAAATGTCACTGCAGAAAAAAACGTGCACCCCCTTGTGGGTTTTGAACTGTGACATTCCCTTCTTCTCGGGGATTACTATAACGATACGACTTGATAACTACTGCCTAAATCGGCCTACAGCTAATAAGGATTTTGGGGTAAATAGGTTTATAAAAAAAAGCATCTCTAAGTTTACAAACTTCAGCAGGATGAATTCAGAAGGCGGAACAGATTTTTATAGCAAAGATGCATAGTGTTATCCAATATTTAAAACAACCGCAAAACGAGTAAGGCAATAGGAGTCTTTCCAAAACAAAAAGAACAGTTCCTATTTTGCAGCAAACTAAACACGATTATACTTAGACTGTCCTGGAAGAGGCTGTAAATCCTAAGTCCTTATTGGCAGTACCTCAGTCCTATTAGAAGCCTCCATGATTCTTTCCTCCTTTGTGAAATGTCCTTTTTGCACTTGCCATGGTTATTAAAAAAAAAGTTTCTTCACAAAGGTCTTCCTGTTCTGACACAGACTGGAACATTGCTTTATGGTCAGTGGACAGGTGTAACTGTGGCTCAGTCTGCCTGGTTACTCTAACAAATTGACCTCTTCCAATTACTCCCCTTAAGAAGAACTTCCTTTAAAAACCCAAAGCTCCTCCCCTAGGCTGACACAGGTGTTACAAATAACAGGACCACTTACCCAATTAAATTTTAAATTAAATCAATCGACTTAATCTTTGGCAGACTTCAATCATTGATAAATAATTAAATTCTCCAATAAGACACTTTTTGTGCCTTTTATTCATTTGTTGCTACTGCTACAATACAGTACAGCTCCATATGCTCTATATGTTGGCTGTGAAGTTTCTAAAAATGAGCTATACAGTTCTACTAATTGTCCATAAACAGCCTGTGACCTTTTCCCTGGAATTTCTACATGAGAGTGAGTACCAGAGAGTCAAACAGAACGATATCTTTAAAAAGGACAATCTGTCAAAACAACATCAGTTGTTATGGCAGTATAAACAATTAATCTCAATATCTCACTTACTGTAATGTCACAGATAATGTTTCACACCTACTGTATATTTTGGGATTTTAAGGGGATGTTTTAATTGAAGACCAGTCTCCATTTCCTCAACAAAACAAATTCATATACAGTATGCATAGGTCTTGAAGTGGGAAAAAGATATGGGTTAACTTTCTTTGAAAGTCAGAGATAATCTTTTGGATTATTTCAGGGTGTCTGTGCTTTGTGAGATACATTACGAAAAGCGAAGTATCCACAGAAAGAGATGTACAGTAAGTATATTTGATAAATATGTAGTAATGGTAACTATTAGACCACATCCTCTGAATGTCTAACAGCTCAGGAGAGAACATGTTCTTCTCACTAGAGTGTAGTATTCCTGTATCATTGTTATGTGCATGTATTGCACTTTTACCAACTACTTTTCCTTTCCATTTTTATTGAAAACTTTACTCCCTGCAAGGTTCATTTTTATTTTATTTTTCAGGGTGTTCTCGTTCTGTGGTCTCTGAACGCGGTTTGTTTTTGTCATGGTTCTCTTCTGTGCCCCAGGAGTTCATCTCCCTCCTATTGCAATGATTTGACAACACAAAAGTGAAAGCCTTTGTGCTAATCCAAGGAATGTCTGGAAGGTGTTTTGGTGTTGAAGCTGGCTAAGAACTTTGAGGAAATGTGTAGGAACCAGTGTCAAGTCATTCACTTTGTCAAAGAGTATTGGGTAGGAAGGATGGCTGTCTGGGAGTGTAATTGGTGGCATAAATAGGGAGGTCTGAAGGGACTGTTTGCAGAGTCTTATTTGAAGTAGTGAATGGATAGAGAGTTTGACATGCAATGCTCTGTGGGAGTGATCAGAGAAGGTGATGTAGTGTATAGCTGAAGAGATACTGGAATATGACTTCTTGAAAGTTGTAGAGTTGGTGTCAGAAATGTAGAATTTCAGAAAAGGGGGGTGGGGGTGGAAACAGGTTTGAATAACAAACAAAGTTAAAATGTGTATAAATACTGTAATTAGTTACAGACAGAAACCCAAGTAAGACATCTACAGTAGGAAGGTTCATGATACGCAGAGATTTAAAGCACCTTTATTTATAAAGAGTTCTATGAATATATAACTTAGAGGATGATTTTAGAACAGATTTTGCCTGTAAGTGAAAGTTGAAAGAAGAGTGGTGATGAAGATAGAGCATGGTTTACAAAGAAGGATTTGGCTGGTGGAAACGTTGTTGGAAAACTACTGCAGCTACTGTATGTAGATATATATGGGTAAGCATGGTGAGACCAATAAATGGTAGACTTATCAAAGAGTATTGATGGGGTTTTCACTTTTGGTTTGGCTTCACTTTCAGTTTGGTTTCGCTTTCAAATCAGCTTCTGTTCTGTGACTTACTAAGTTGGTGGAAGCACTAGAATTTTGGATTCTTCTGTGCAGGTGGAATAGAAAGATGCCAATAGAGAGCAGCATGCTCTCTGATGAGAGCAAACACCAAAGGTGAAGACAAGACATTTGAGCAGGGAAGCAAGAAGTGTGATATTTATACTTGGGTAGGCAAAAGTGGACCACAAAAATAGTTTGATCTTTTCTCTGCCTTTTGTTCGAAGATCCATTTAAAATAATAAAAAAAACTCACAAAGTACAGTTTCAGTGAGATCAAGGATAGTTCATGTGCTAAAGTGACTCCAAGATTTGAAGGAGTTTAGAGGAAATATGTGTATAGCTCCTGTTGTGTGACTGCAACTGTCTCACAGGCTGATCAAATGACTTGGAGGACAAGACCCATCCTAAGGACCTCTGCTTTAGTACCTAAACTACAGTAGAATGCATTGTTGTTACTTCTTAGATGCGAAAGAGGCATTAATATAACACTAAAAGTGCCAGAGTACATAATCTGAAATGTTATGTTTTAAAAATGTATGGCTTAAAAAGTCCAGAAGGCCCATTTTAATGTAAGCCTGTATTATTTTAATCCATTTCATATTTAATTTCTTCCTCTTTACTCTTGAATTGAGTGCAGGAGTAATATTGGGAAAAACTATTTTATTTTTTGGAATTAATTATCACTAAATTATGTATTTGTGAAGTTTAAGAAATGCTTTTACAATGAATATGAATATATGATATTGTAGTAGCTGTGTGCCCCCATACACAGGGTCTGGGGCCAGGTGGGTAATATTCACCCTAGTGCATACAGTATTGCACTAGGTGGCATTTTTATGGAAAACATTGCTCTATGTCTTGTATTGGAATTTGACATCTGGTACCCAGCAGAAGACACCCCACACATCATAAGTAGCTTTTGATCCAAATAGGTCTTTAAAAAAAGGGTCCTCATTTTTGGGGGGTTTTGGGAAGAGTTTTGTAAGGGCTATATCACACTGCACTGCTATTCAAACATTCAAGTTCAAGTTCAAGTTCAAGTTTATTGTCATTATACTCATATACAGGTATATGGTATAACAAAATGCTATTTAGCTAGCTCTCGGACATAAGTAGTACAAGAAAAAAACAACAACAATACAATTGTATAACAAAAGAAAGACAGAGACAACAGGCAGTGTGCAAAAAACAAGAACAGACGATGTGCAAAAACAGCAACAGGCAATGTGCAAAAACAACAACAGGCAATGTGCAAAAAAACAACAACAGGCAATGTGCAAAACAACAAAAAGGTAACAGGTTTTCGTGCAAAAATATGCATCAGCAGAATGAAATAAAGGGATAGAAATTATGGGGAGTGAGCTTTTGACATGTATGGTAGAGGTAGATTTTCAATGTGTGTTTGGGTTTTTGGTAAGAAAGAAGGCACTATGAGGTTCAGATCATAGGTGAGAGGTGAGGTGAGAGTGAGAGAGGCTGGGGGTTTAACAGTTTGATAGTGCAGGGGTAAAAACTGAGTCTGGTAGTCTGGGCCCGAATGCTCCGGTACCGTTTTCCAGATGGTAGCAGATCATAAAGTCTGTAGCTGGGGTGTGTGGGGTCTTTGATGATGCTTAGAGCATTCTTCAAGCACCGTCTGTCATAAATGTCCTGGATAGATGGGAGGGCAACCCCAGTGATGGACTGGGCAGTTTTCATCACTCATTTATAAGATTAGATTCTTATCATTTATATTGTGTGTAGAGCCTGTTGTTATGTGTAGTTGCCTTAAACATCTTGAGAATCTACTGTGACAACCTACATACAATATTAGTGTTTTTGACATCTTGCAAAATATTGTTACTTTCATGCCGAATCTCATGTTTTTAAGATATAAATAGTAAAGACTGAAAGACTGTAAATCTGATTAAATCAACTTCTCAAAGTTGTCATAAGTGAATTAGAATTTCTGCTCAGATGATTTTCTAGAGTCCTCATTAGACTCTAGATTTCAGCATATTATGACAACACTGTCAAAAATAATCAGGTAACTGACATTAAATTTATGACAGTGCCTATATATCTGTTTAGGATTATTTGCTGTCCTCATGATTCATTGAGTCAGAAAATGCATGATGTTTGTGTCATCTTTTGGGTGCAAAAAAGATTATAACATTTCGTACTGTCAAAATTAGGAGCAAGCACTCTTAATACAAGCAGCTGCTGATGCAACATAGCTGACTTTAAGATGAAAACAGCTATTTATAATTACCCTCTAATTCGTATTTGTAGAATACATATATTTATTGTGTTTTTATTGCTAATAACTGTCACATATACAGTATGTGTACAAATGTGTATATTGTCCCCAAAAATAATTTTCTAAAAGGACCTAAGGTACTTACTGTATATGGGTAAACCTGGATTAAAGATACACATTAAATCACACTCCCTAATTTAAGACCTTAAAATGATGTCATGTATAGTAAAAACACTACTCAAAATTACCAAGATTTACATTTTCTTCAGTCAAATTATTGTTGTTTTCTTTTTTGTGCCATGATGTGCAATTCCTTTGTTTCTCAAATACAGTATTTGGTAGAACCTTTTTCCGAGAAATTTTAGATGAATTAGTGATTCAGGTGCTTTTCTGGAACATACCTCTATGCCCTAAAACACAAAAAAATACGATCCTGTGAAATGGAAGATTATAACTTTATAACTGATTAGTTGAACTGCCAATTGCATACAGTCATTGAACAGGCAATGAAAAAAATAGATATGAATGCAGTAGTTAAACCATAAAGTAGACACTTAGTTTAATTACATCTAAATAATAAAATTTAAGAAATTTCTTATTATTGTTATAAGATATATTACAAGCAAAAACACTATATATTTAAGTGTTCATAAAGCAGTTTTTGAAAGTTATTAGACTATTATTAGATCTTATAATATTATTGTATCAGACAATTACAAAAGGTATTAAACTGGGATGGTTTTGTTACTCAAATAAGACATATTTGTGTATTATATCTCTGTCTGTGAAGACAGTTTCACATTGGATTGTGGAATAATGGGGAATCCGAAGCAGACAAAACCAATACCAACCAAACCAAAGCTCCTACAATAATTGGCTGGTACAGTAATATCTTGATGTTCTTTCATGTTATTAATATAAGAGATTTGTCAAATATTTCAACAAATATTTTTTTTCTTTTCATTGTCTTTTTAGTATTCATGAGAACACAAAAGAATAATCAGTCCTGTTAGTTGAAATAGCTTCATGTGTACTTTATATTAGGGATGCACATTGTGGCTTTTTTATTTATCTGATTATTGTAAGCATTTAAAACTGTATTAATCAAGTCATGGGTATAAATCTTAATGTGAAGCAACAAATGGGGTGAAAAATCATATCTTCAAATACAGTTGGTTTTCAAGACTGTGTCATTAGGTGTCAATAAAAGGTGTTATTAGTGAAAAAATTGTGTCTGGGGTTGTAATAAAATACAACAATTAATTTATTAAATATAAAGAAAGTTTAATTGGGGTTGGGGCTAGCAAAGCCATAAAAGACTGCTACCTTTACCTGTTTAATAATAAAAAGTGTAAAAGACTGCTACCTTTACCTGTTTAATAATAAAAAAGTGTATAATAAATAAGATAACTATGCAATAAAAATTATTATACAAAAGAAACAATAATTTTATTGGCTTTAGACTAACAATTAACAATGAACACTAATGTACTGTAAGTGTTATACTGTCATTTACAGTAAATGCCTTTGATAGTGGAAGAAATCAGTGATCGAGCTTAAGGCTTAGCCAACATTTGGATTATGGGGTAGTAAAGTAACTGGCTAGAGAAGAGGCAACATTTTTTTATATACAGTAGAATTATGTTTGAGTAGTAGTTAAAGTTCTGTGCCAGTAACTGGAAAGTTGTGGGTTCTAATCTCAGGTAGGGCACTGCTGCTGTACTGTTCTGCCAGATATTTCATTGGAAATGCTCTAGAATGTTTTTCCTTACCAAAAATAACCAATGATCTTTCAAAAGTCCTTAACTTATTTTGTTTTGTTTTGTTTTTTTCAGCTAAAATGTACAACGCATTCTATCAACTCAAAACTCAAGATCATTGTCTATAATTTGCCCAGAGAATGTACCGTACACTATTCAAAGAAAAAGGCATGGCTGAAAAATACAGAGTAGATCTGTTGTATGATTTTCATTTTTTTTCATTTTGTGTTTTTATTACACTTCATTGTTTTCTGTAAATATACTTTTCACACTGAGTAAGACTACAGATTTTATGTTTTTCTCTAGCTAATATGCAAGGGACTGCAGCCACTGATAGTAGCAGCCGCTGATAGTAACCTGCTGAGGATCCCGACTGTTCAGATAACCAGTAAGGAGGTGGTGTAAGTTAGTCATTAGAAGAGTGTGACAAACCCTTTCAGCAATGTTTATAACATCTCAGTGGAATATCCATTGTGAACAGATTATACAAATTCAAACGAGACAGTATGTGTTTGGGTGTGTGTACAGTACAGTATGGATGAGTGGGCATTTATTATAGACCTGTGGTTGTGAGGTTTGATACATCATTCTAACACTGCCAGGTTTGGAACTGCAGGAAACATATGCTTGTTTATCACCGGGTATAGAGAAAGAAATAAAAACAAATGTAAAATATACAGTGTAAATGTACCACACATGAAAAGATTACTATAAATGTCTGACACAGTTTTCACATGCTTTACACAACCTTTTCTTCTGTTAAAAAAAACCTGTAGCCTCTAGGACTACGGATACTCATAGGGATGAAACACAACACAGGAAGCATTCATCAGGAATGTGAGAGTCTGAGGTCAATTCTGCTGCTCATCTTCTGTCATGTGTGATCTTTATCAACAACACGGAGCATAGAAACAGTGTTGTCTGTAGGGATGACAGTGTCTCCATATGTCAGACTGCAGTATCTTCAGGCATGAAGTCAAAGTTAATCAGCAGGAAAGAAAAACATATTGATTTTGGCCCATAGGTATATATGTTACCTATTGAACTCCTTCCTTCCCCCTTCCAGCTGTAAGAATATATCCTGTATTTCAGTACCAATGACAAACATATGAAATATATGAAGTCAACATAAATTTGGGACAAGGACACTGGATAAAGCCTTCTCTATATATAGATTCTTCTTTTATTATTGGCAAGACACAAAAGAAGATATGTTACATTACAAGATTAATATCCATATACTCCATATATAGCATACAAACCTAAGGTTGGAAAGCAAATACCCAGCTGACATTAGTACTATGCAATGTAATACCAAAAAAATGATAACATGAAAATCACATATACAGTATTTACTCCTGTATGAAAGCTGGTGCACATACAAATCTATCACTTTACTACCATTCCTGTGCATGGATTTGTAGATTTGTGCCTTTACTCCTGAAATGGTGATATTGTGTTGGCGTGGGTTTACAGACTCTGACTCACTTCTGATTTTAATTAGATCTGTACCTTTCGATCAAGAGGAGCGGGGGGGTAGAACTTAAGATTTTTAACCTAGCCTAGTCTTGTCTTTGCAGTGAGTGTATCTCTGTGTTTTGTTACACACCCTGGTTAATTACAGTACATTATTGACACATTTAAAACTGATAGTAGGAAAGTCTGGGGAGAAACAGCTGTTTATTGCTGTATCTTTGTTGAATGTTTTCTTTTGTAAATATTTTCCTTGCTCAAGGGCATCTCAGTAAAAAAGCTATTTTTTCACTTAATTTTTCAATCCTCCCTATTTGTTATGACTTCTGTAATCACCACTGGACTTAAAGTTAGGTGGTTTACATATACAGTAGGTAGCATGGTAATATGATAGCAATTCTCCACTTTCACTCCACACTGTAAAACATGTCTCTGCAGTACTACTCTGGAACTCCTTCTCTGTGTATAGTACCACAACAGCTTCTCTCTGTATTTCTCCTGACTTTCATCAAGAGCTATCACAAGACAGACACAGATTTAAACACAATGTGTGTCTCTGTATTTAAAATTACATTAAATAAAACACTTCCCTCCCCAATTGTTCACGCCAAAACAATTACAGATTTCCTTGTTTCTATTTGCACCTGAGCAAAATGATCTGTGACACTGACAACACCAGGATGTCTGGAGGACCAATAAGACAAAACGTCACATTTGATGGGGATATGTTTATGTGAGAATATATATCATAATTGTTATTAATTGTGTGCCTTACTTCTTTACACACATCAATTGTATAATGATGAAATGAGATTTAAGATTCAGGAATGTACTGTATTTACTGTAATTTGATCCTTGATTCTGTCTTCTCACAAGGCAAACCAAAACCTGGAAGCAATAATGTCTGTGTTTTCATGAAAACAGCTGATTCGTGATTTTAAAAGTACTGCCATTGAGTGTTTTCTAGAACTGAGGTTTGTCACATCAGATAATACGGACCTGTTGGGGGACAATTTATCAACATTTCATGTACTGTACTTGCTTTTAGAAGCATTACAGGAGGTACAGTATTTCAGTCATGATCAGGAGACAAGTGAAAACTATGTGGAAGTGTACATAAAACATGCCTTTACACAAGTGTTTATGAGAGTATGGAACAAGCTACATGGTTATGTCATTGAAGCCAATACCCTGCCTTTTTTCAAGAAGTAGCTTAATGATATTCCTTGGGTTCTTTAGCTACTAACTACCCAATGGACTCAATGGACCAAAGAGCCTCCTTTCATTTGTATCAATTCTTACGTTCATAAGATGTTAATGAACATTAAGCAATTTCAAATGTGGCTATTTAAAATTTACTAATAAAAAAAACAAATTTCTCGGCATTAAGAAACTGAAGAACCTTTTCATTTTTGTCAAATGCAAATGTTTTATCTGTGTCTTATATCTATTTTATCTAGAAACAAATCATTCATTGCTGGAAAATGAAATAGTAAAGCTATATCAGATGGCAGTTTGAAAACAGAATTTCAATTTTCAAATATCTCTTTTTACTTTAGTTGCATAAGGAATGCTTGTTTTTCTTGACGAATCATTTATCTGAGTGCCAGTGAAAAGGCTCACACTTTAGATTATACTGAAGAAAAAAAATTATATAAGAGGTATTATATTAATGATCCCTTTTAACACAATTCGGGTTTGACAAGTCAATTAAATAAAACATTTGTAACTGCAAAAAAGTGTTGTACCTAAACAAGGTAACACTTTAGACTTTTTCTTGACATTGATAAAGAAACATTAATTGCACATGCATTAATAGTGGACATAGAATTATAATAACCAGTAGATTCATTAGATGATAATAACTAAACTCTTAATACTGATCATAAGCTGTTATAACTTTTTAAAACATATGAATCAATTATTAATAGACAATTACAATAGAGACCTAAACTAAGGTGAGGCCCAGCCCTAATGTTTCCATGTTGTTTGAATATCTTTCAATACTGTATTATCTTTATTTAGAACCTTGAGGAAATTGAGGAATAATAGAATATCTATTAAACCTTCATTATACACCTTGATCTAAAGTATGAGTCTTTTTATAAGTGCACACTATGTTATTTGTGAGTCTCTTCCAGTCTACATTGTGTGTAACAAACAGAAAAATAACCTAAATGGTTTAAGGGGGAACATAACCTCCAGGACTGTTATTTTCAACTGCTAGTACTTGTGAAGGTCTCCATTTTCTGATGATATACTAAGATAAATTAAAACCTCAACAAGTGAGTGCTGGAACCCATAGCATTTGTTCCACTTTTAATGCATCACAGTAAAGGTTGCAAGGAAACAATACTGACATTTGGATTTGAGGCATCAGGTTTTTCTGAATTCCCATACAGTGCTTAGAATTGAGGTAGGATACCAGGTTGTGCTTTCCAGAGCTTGCTCCTTTTAAAACTTAAAAAAGAGACTCATGAAATTAATTGATGCAAAATGGTAGATCAACATAATTAAAATATTAATATTGATACTATGCATTGTTAGAAGTACTGTACATAATCATGTAGATATTATTCTGCTTCAGAACTCTAACAATCTAAATAATTATTTGTTTTTCATATAAATCATACTGGGTGAGAAGTTTATTCCTGCTGGTTGATGGTTTTGTAAAGACTGGCATCAAGAAGTCATAAAGCTGAACAACAATGATCAAGAGATGCCTGAGGCAGAGCCTATTGTGGTGTGGAAGAGAGATGTGCTCCTACTAGATTCTGCAAGAAAAGGATTAATGGTATGGGAAACTCAAGGCATTTATGTTTTTCATGTTTTTCAAGTAGCATTTCTGTCACATTTAACAGCCAGGCTATGGAATGCAAAGGAAAATTATTCTGTTTGTTGTGTGTGCATGTCTGTAATATTATGGCAAGAAAGGAAAATATCAGCTCAATACAACAATAAAAAACAGCTACTGTACACCTGCCAGTAATTGATGTGATTTTGTTTTCTTTATTAAAACTGAACTGTTTCACTACAGAGTTTGTTCACAAACCAGTTTGTTCTTTTATTTTCTCTCAAGGTGAAGGTTTTCTGTGCATTCATTACAAAAATAATCATTTTTTACAAGATTACCAAAAAAGTCCAAAGCGAAATGTTTTTATGACATTTCTGTTTCAGAGGAAAAAAAACAGTTTAACTGTGTTTTGTTCTAAAACAAAAAAAAAGTTTTAATATTGGATTAGGATCTGTCAATTTAATTTAAATTTTGCTTAAAATAGTAAGTGTAATATTTTGCAATAAATACAGAATGGCACAATGAAAGAACTGCTTAAGGTTTACCATAATCACAACTTTGAATACCAAGATGATGGTAAATGTAATGGCTACAGTAATATTCTACAACTACTATAAATACTACAACATTACCTGTGGCTTTCTTTAATAAAGCTGTTGTAAAGCTCTCTGAGTTGTTTTGGAAAATCTTATGTTACAAAAAATCAAAACAGTAAATATTTCAGATGACAGGTTTGCTTTAGGTACACTCAGAGTTTCCTACTGTATCTGGAAATGGGAGAACGGAAACCAAAACATACAGTATGTTAATCTCTACAATGTTTGAAGAGAGGAGTCAGACTGCTTCCTTAACATACGTTTTCATACTACTGCAGATAATCCAAGAAACATTAAGTATGTTGTGTTATGGTGTTTATAAGACTGATTTCTAAGCCTGTCAAGGACTTTGACTTTATGAATATCATTAACCAAGTTTCATTAAATGATATAAATCACTACTATCATTGCTTCTTGGTGTTTTGGCTAAGATCAAGTGTGTGGCTTGTCCGCAGCTTGGTCTTGGCTGGGGGGAGAGACAGGGATCGCGCTTCAAGGACTTTCCTGGAAGTATTTATTCAGAGGCGGAGATTTCCGGCCTTTTTTTTCTGCGATGGAAGGAGCATCAAGAACACGAGAAGGACGAGTGAGGCATGCTGTGCGTTTTGTGCTACGGGCTGGAGGCGAGAAGACGGAGCTGGACTCAAGGGATACCTTTGAAGAAGAGGTGCTGTTCAAAGCCTTGAACTTGGAGCCCGAGGACATCTTTTGCTTGCAGGACTTTCCTGGTAAGAGGATCTTTGATCTTTCTTTGTACACCGAAGACCTAGCAATGAAGATATGGAACACTGTTAATTTGAGGAAGGATGTTAAGCCATTTGTGGATTATATAATAGAACCCCTCTTTGCCTGGGAATTGAGAACCTTAACGGTTACGATGTTCAACCCGTATGTCCCAGAGGAAGATGTAGTCTTTTTCCTGAAGAGGTTTGTTGATATACAGGGGTTTGGGGTTAAAGTGATTGATAGGAAAAAAGTTTGGACAGGGAAGAATCGGTATAGAGTGAGACTCCGCTTCGATGCAAATTCCCCGGATGGTCTTTTGCACCCCCCAGCAACCTTTTCGATTGGCTCTAATAATGGCTACCTATATTATTATGGGCAGCCTTCAGTGTGTAGACGCTGCAGGAAACCCGAGCACCATGCTGCTGATTGTAGGGAAAAGGTATGCAGGAAATGTGGAGGAATGGGACATTGGATGGCTTATTGCACAGAGGAAGTTAGGTGCAACCTGTGTGGAGGGGAGGGGCACACATTTAAAGACTGTGATAAAAGAAAGAGAAACTATGCAGAGGTTGTACGTGGTGCCGTGGGGGCGCATTCAGCCTCAAGCGCTCCGGAGAACAGGCAGGAGAATGCAATGGAAGGGGATTTGGACAGTATGGACATATCTGTGAGTGTTGAAGCGGATAAAGAGCAGACCCAGGCAGAAGGTGACCAGGGGAATATACTGGTTGTAAGTCCTTCTATGGACAATCAGGAGGCCGGGACTTCAAGAGACACGCCGGGATTAGAGGTAATGAAGAAGGCAGTGGAGGGTCTAAACTGGGCGGACAGAATGGAGGAAGGTGAGGGGGACAGAATGGAGGAAGGTGAGGGGAAAGAGGTTCATCAGAAGTGTAACGTTAAAAGGAAACATGTGGGAACGGAGGAAGACCCGAGTAAGAAGGTAGGAAGAAGTGCGGAAGATCCAGAGGCGAGGCGGGATTCGTCTGGGCGAAGCGAAGGCAGTGCAATCCTGATGCCTACCTTGGGAGAGAGGTGGGAAGAGTCAGCCTGCGTGTCAGAATCATCTCTGTCATCGTCGAATACATCCCTGCAAACGCTAACGCAAGACATTAACTTACCTGGTGGAGTGGCTGAGAAAGAGAAGGAAGTTTGGTTTGAAGCGTGTTTACCTTCAAGTTTCAGGAGATATTGCAGATGGGACGACGAAACAGCGACTGTTGCTTGGCCTGAGTCCTTTGACGGGTCTGTTTTGGGGGAAAAGGGTATTAATTTAAGACCGGTAGTGATTTCGGGCGAAATAAATACATTTCAGATTTATGCAGAAGATACTAATGAGCTGTGAGTAAAGAGGTATCAATTAGAAGATTTAGTGAGGAAATGGGTGAAAGAGTTAGGGACAGTTGAGGCTAGTTTTGAACAGGAAAAAAATAGATGTCGGCAGAGTGCAAAGGTTAAGTTGACTGCTCCCAAGGAGTTCCTAAGTTCATGTAAGTTGTCAAATGGGAATGTAGTATACCCTGCTGAAGTGGGGGGTATTAGGAGAATGTTAAAGGAGTACAAGAATGTAAAAATAGAAGCGGAAAAATCTAGAGGAAAGCTGACAGCTTTGGTAATAAATGGGACGAGTGAAGAAGAAAGTAAGGAGGTGTTTATACGGCTCGTATTTCTGGCAAGAAAATGGGTAAAGGAAGGATATTGTTAAACCAATTTATCTATGATGAAGATCTTAACGCTTAACGTAAGGGGTTTGAGGGATAGGATTAAAAGAGCAGCAGTTTTCAATTATTTGAAGTCCTTGGAATTTACTGTTTGTTTTTTGCAAGAAGTGCACTTAAAAGATAGCAGGGATGTGGAGTCTTTCACAGGCGAATGGGACAAAGGAACTTCCAGATGGAGTGTGGGAGGAGTCCCTTCAATGGGCATCGGGATTTTGTTTGGGACCCACGACTTTGTAGTGGAAAGAAGTGAAGTGGGCGTGGCCGGTAGGCTAATGAGTGTTGATGTTGTGGTAAGTGGAGTGAATTTCCGGTTTGTGTGTGTGTATGCTCTGGCAGTGGCGCCACAGCGCTCTGCCTTTTATGCGAATTTGGCCCCCTTTTGTTTAACGAATAGGAAAATGGTTATGGGAGGAGATTTCAATATTGATTTGAAAGATAAGGACAGCCCGGATGTAAGGTGTATGCACAAACTGTTAGGGCAATATGGTTTGATAGATTGTGTTGTAAGAGTTCCTAAGGGGAAACCTGCCCCCATGTGGAGGAATGCAATGGGTTTGGCCAAGAGACTTATCTGTATCCAGAGACTTGGGGACTTGGGGTACTGGTATTAAGTTTGCTGGTACTGGGTTCTGGAAACTTAACACTGAGATCCTAGAGGATGCTGAGTATGGGGAACTAATAAGGAGGAAGGTGACAATGTGGAAAAGAACAAGGTGTAGGCAATCTTCCATGTTAAAGTGGTGGGAATCAGTTAAAAGGTGGATTCAGAAAGAAACAAGGGAATACTGCATGAGAAGACAGATAGTGGAAAGGAAAGAAGGAAGAGTATTGCAAGAGAGTTTGAACCGTTTATATGAGAAAAGCAACGAAGGTTTACCCGTGGACTTAGAGGAGATTTATACACAAAAAAGGAAATTGAGGGACTACTACGAGAAAAGAGCGCGCAAATATCTATTTAAGTTACATATAGATAAATTGCAGTACTCGGAAACTTGTTCAACATTTCAGTTCAATAGTTTGTGGAAAAGACAGAGAAGGAGGGTGATGGAGGGGGTACAGAATCAGTCAGGGCAGGTGGTGACATACAGAGATGGAATGCTAGAAGTGGCACTTGAGTTTTACCAAGAACTTTTTACAGATCAGGAAATAAAAGAGGAAGCAGTGCAAAGAGTGTTGGGAAAGGTGTCACAAGCAGTGACAGAGAAAGAGAGGTTAAGCATAGAAGAACCCTTTACTTTAAAGGAATTAAATGAGGTCAAGAGTGACATGAAAAAGGGTAAGGTGCCCGGTGTTGACGGCATACCTGCTGAGTTTTATGTTACGTTTTGGGATGAGTTGAGTGAAGTGCTGCTTCAGGTTATGAATGAGATTTTTAAAAAGGGGTATATGGGGACTTCGATGAGGACAGGGATTTTAACATTGCTGTTTAAAAAGGGAAGGGCTACCGACTTAAAGAATTGGAGACCGTTGACACTTTTGTGCACGGACTACAAGCTTTTTGCCAAAGTACTCGTGAATAGACTAAAAAGGGTACTACCATCAGTTATTGGCATAGAGCAAACGTGTGGGGTTCAGGGTTGAAAAATAAGTTGGACCTTACAATTGATAAGAGATTTACTAGTTTGGACAGGACAAAGGGAGCTGTCTCTTATGTTAGTAAATCTGGATCTGGAAAAGGCCTTTGATAGGGTCTCCCACTCTTTCCTGTGGAAGGTGATGGAGCAGATGGGGTTTGGCTCAACCTTCATTAGGTGGATTCAGACCTTGTACACAGAAGTGGGAAGTAAGATCTTAATAAACGGGTATATTGGAAATATGGTTTGGCAGAACTCAGGGGTAAGGCAGGGATGCCCTCTTTCTCCTTTGCTTTTTGTCATTTACATTGAAGCCCATGCCCGTTTAGTGTGTCTAGACCCGAAAGTAGAGTGGATATTGATACCTGGGGGTGGTGGACAAAGGGCTAAGATAGCCCTATATGCGGACGATTTAACTTTGTTCATGTCTTCTGACGCCGACCTGCAGAGGGCGCTGCAACTTTTCGAGCTTTTTGCTGCGGCTTCTGGTGCTAGGTTGAATAAAGAAAAGAGTAAAATCAAATTTTTTGGGAAATGGAGAGACAGGCAAGATAGAGTGAGTGGACTTCAAGTCTGTAGGGATCCAATGCGGATACTGGGAGTTCACTTCAAGGAAGGGGATGCGGCCAACTATAATTGGCTAGAGAAATTGGAAAAGGTGAGAGTAAGACTTGGCCAGTGGTCAAATAAAAGTTTAACTCATATAGGTAAAGTGCTTGTAATCAAGATTGAAGTTTTGTCTGTTTTGAGTTATTTGGCAGCAGTGTACCAGATACCATTGAGATTAAACAGATATTTGATAAGAGAGACTTTTTGGTTCATATGGGGGAAAAGATATGAATATATAAAGAGAACTGACATGTTTAGACCTATTCGGAAAGGGGAAAGGGGAGTTCCAAACTTGCCTATGAAGATTAACTGTGTATTTGTGGTTTCTTTGTGTGTTGCTCTTAAAGCGCTGTTTGTTCATGCATCTCAATACTTTGTGAGGTTTTGGTTAGCAGGGAAATTAAGAGGACTGTTTAAATGGAACAATAAGACCCCCACGGCGAAGACTTACCATGGCACTACCGGCACGCCACGGTGTGGATCCAGCGTCATGGAGTAGAGGCCGCATTGCTGCCCAACCACAGAGTACTGTATGAGGAAGCTGCAACAAAGGACAGAGTGGAGTTGGTTGGTGGATTGCCAGATGAAGTATGGGGTCAATTACAACCCAAAGAATTGAGCCACGAATTGATGGACCTGAACTGGCTCATAGCCTGGCAGCGGCTCCCGGTGCGCGACGTTTTATATAGGCACAAGTTGACCTTGCAGAAAACATGTCCTAGAGCATTATGTTAGCAACAGGAGACCATAAACCATGTATTTTGGGAATGTGGGTATGCAAGAAGGACGTGGGAAATGTGTAATGGAGTGTTTGAGAAATTGGTACCAAGATTTGTAGTTACTCTGCAAATGATATTGTACGGAATAAAGAAGGGTACTTATCCACGTGGGGTTGGTTTAATGTTATGGATATTAATAAGCATGGTTAAACTGGAATTATGGAGAGCACGGAATAAGTTGGCCAAAAATGGGGTACATACAAGTGAGGTGGGTTTATATAACAGTTTCCTGTACAGAATTAGAAATGAGTTAATATTGGATGTAAGGAAATGTATTTTGGTTGTCTGTGATTTGTGACTTGTTTATGTTTTAAATTTGAAGGTTTGCTTTTCGTAATAAAAAAAAAAATCTGTTCTTATCAGTAGCCATATCACCCTGCAACTCACAACTAGCTACCCACTGAAGCTAAGCACGTGTGAGCCTGGTCAGTACCTGGATGGGATGGGGGACACTATACTGTAAACAGGCACCGTCTTTCAGATGAGACTTAAAACTGAAGTCCTGACCCTCTGTGGTCATTAAAAATCCAAGGACGTTTCTCAAAAAGAGTAGGGGTGTAACCCCAGCATCCTGACCAAATTTCCCATTGGCACTTACCAATCATGGCCTCCTAATAATCCCCATCTATGAATTGGCTTCATTACTCTGCTCTCCTCCCCACTGTGCAAGCTGATGTGTGGTGAGTGTTCTGGCACACTATGGCTGCTGTTGTATCATCCAGATGGATGCTGCACATTGGTGGTGGTAGAGGGGAGTCCTGTATAGTGTCCCTTTCACTATACTGGGGCATTAGGACCCATGGACTGCAGGGTGAGCACCCCCTGCTGGCCCCACTAACACCTCTTCCAGCATTCCAGCAGCAACATTATTTTTTTTTCCCAGGAGGTCTCCCATCCAGGTACTGACTAGGCTAACACCTGCTTAGCTTCAGTGGGTTGCCAATTGTGAGTTGCAGAGTGATATGGCTACTGGCAACTATCTCAGCTATCTTGCAAGCTCAACTTGACCCCTATGAACGTTAATACCAGTTGAAGAAACATTTCACACCTGTTGCTGATGGCCAATCTGTCCCAAGAGTTGCCAATGTGTGGGAACACATGGACTATTGTTTTGTGACAAGCAGCCACCTGCGTGACTTACAGCAGATGTTAACATCCCCACTAGCCAACAGATCTTCACAGATATGTAATAAATTGTTGATTTAAAAGGAAAAAAACAACTGTGGAAGCCCAGATTGAAATTTATCCAAGACATCAGGGTTACCACTCCTAGTCCTTCAAAAAGACCCAGTTTGAAGAATTAATTTTATCTTATGGCTACATATTTTAATAAAGCAGTGACAGACAGAGGCTTTATCCCTTGTAGCCTGAGCCTGTGGAGACCCCCAGTGAGAATCAAGTTACTGTAAGAGATGTTTGTGAACTCGTTCTCTCTGGATAAGAATTTTAATCCAGTGTCCCAGTATTGTGGGAAATGGGAGCACTGCTCTAGGTGATGCCATTCTTCAGATGAGATGTTAAACCAAGTTCCTGATAACTAGTGGTTCCTTAAAATCCAATATCACTGTTCGTACAAGCGGACATAGTATATTGACAAAATTACATTTCTTGCTCGCTCTTTTTGGCCTTTTTATGTTTAACTGCTTAGGAGGGGACAAGTAGACATAAATAAGTGGGGATTACCTGAGGAACTCACCGCATGAAATAGACCAGGTGTTGCAGCGTACTTTGTCTTTCCTCTCTGTCCCTCTTTTCCACATTTGATTCCAACCAGCTCAGTAGCCCCATACAATCTAATATGTCACCTGGATAATGGTTGTTTGGACAAACAGTGTGTCAGTCTGTGAAGATTGTTGCCTAACATACTGTATGTGCTACAGAGTTAAAGAACCTCAAAGAGAGGCCCCAAGGTAAGGGAAAAAAAACATACCTGACAAAAGCAATAACCATCATACTGTATATTATCATACATAGTTTTTAGAAAATCTTAAAAGACTAACGCAAACTTTTTTCATAGAAAGATAGACTAGTGCTTTTTAAAATATTGCATATATGACATATTACATTAATAATATACTGTATATATTGATTCTTTCTCCCACTGTAGGAGCTTATTGATCTTTTTAGTTGAAAGATACTTTATTTCTCTACTAGCCATGAATTGACACTTCTGCCATGAAGCCACATATGATTATACATTTTTAAGATGCTTGCAAGGACCTTTGAGGCTTCCAGCAAAAGACATTTCAACGAAAGGCTGATATTTTATCTTGGTACGACTTATTCACAACTGAAGACCATTGTGTCATGATGTCTTTGTATTGTGCACCCTGTGGTGCTCCGTGTGGTGCCGAGAGTGGAAAACATTAAAGATGTAAAGGTTTCCTATCAACAGTGTTAGAGGGAAACAGAGGTTTTGTAATCAATTCTGGAGAGCAACTCAAGAGATATTTGGATTTGCACTTGCTATCAACCATATATAAAGTAACCTTGTCATTGTGTGCCTTCCGGATATAAATTTCCTAAAGCTTTAAAGTATCACCAACATTGCAATTATATATGCAACATCTTCACCTGTCTTGTAGAGAAAACTGCCTTCTTGATGTTTGTAGCTGTACAGAATAATAGAAGATACTAATTATGTGTCAGTTCTTGAAACACATGCCCTATATTAAATTCACATTAAATACTAAGAATACTTTTTAACATGTCCTAGGTTTTATCAACATCCCTTACCTTAATAACATCAATTTGACTGTATAAGGTACTGTAGTTGGAAAACAGGTCATTTTCCAAGAAAACATGACATTGATCAAATACCTTAATTACTGTAAATCATTTTTTTTTCTAAATTTGAAGTCACACTAGACTAGATTAAATCAAAACTTTAATCCTGCTCGGTGTTCACTAAGAAATTTGAAGTAACATTTTCAAGTTTGATTGAAGCAAGTAACCTTTGACAAACGGAAGGTCATCATGAAGTACTGGCAGAAACTTTAAGATAAAATGGGTTACAGAAATAAAAAGAGTTACCAGCCCTCATTGAATCAAGGCATTTCCCAGAGAAATGTTTGGCATTTTAAACATTCATTATATAATAATTATTTAATGATTTTGAAAAATCTCCCTGGAAAGTTAGTGAAATTCTTAACCATATGGTGTAAGTTGGTTGTGTTGTATTTCTCCAAGACATGTAAGAAATAATAAAAAAAGAAAATTAAACCAAATCTGAAGCAAAAATTATCATTCATTTCTTTTCTGTTACAGACAGTATGGGACCTTAATAGCACTGGTGTAATCTTGTGTTCAGAAATACAATACATACACACAAATACTGTATAAGAGTGAAAGATAGTGTGAAAATGTGAAATCAAAATTTGAGAAATAAGATTTACAAATAGATAGATACTTTATTGATCCCGTGAGGGAAATTGCAGTGCAACAGCAGCTTAACACACACAACACAGCCACAGTGTAACGAATTATATAATAATAGTACAATACATAAAATACAATACAAGAGTTACTCACAGTCCGGACACGCAAGAGCAAACTAGAACAGAACAGTACACAGAAAATCGTATCACACGTATGAATATAAATATAGATGTAACCATAGATATAAATATAAATAAAAATGTATTGCACAGGTCCCTGGCATATATTGCACAAAAGTGGTTGTAAATGGGAAAAGGAAAAAGAAAAAGAAAGAGAACAGATGTACCAGTAGATGTGTATATGCGTTTAGTCCAGAAACAGGTCACTGTCGATGTTGCCTTTGCCAAGACGCAAGGTGGGTGCGTTGTACAGTCTTATGGCAGACGGCAAGAATGACCTCCTGTAGCGCTCCCTGTCGCACCGTGGATGAATCAGTCTATTGCTGAACGTGCTCTTCATTCCTGCAAGCCTGTCATAGAGGGGATGGGAGAAGTTGTCCATGATGGCCTCTAGTTTGGACATCATTCTCCTCTCAGCCACTACCTCCAAGGGGTCCAGGTCAGACCCAATGACAGAGCTTGCTCTCCTGATGAGCTTGTTCAGCCTTTTGGAATCTACTGCTCTAATCCCAGAGCCCCAGCACACCACTGCGTAGAAAATGGCACTCGCTACCACCGACTGATAAAACATGTGTAGCATCTTACTACACACATTGAAGGACCTGAGCCTCCTCAAGAAGTAAAGTTGTCTCTGTCCGTTCTTATAGATGGCCTCGATGTTCTTAGACCATTCCAATCTATCATCGATGTGCACTCCCAGGTACTTGTACGAGTCCACCATCTCCACGCCACTCCCATGGATGTAGACAGGAGTAGGTTTGACCTTTTTCCTCCTGAAATCTACCACCAGTTCCTTTGTTTTTGTAACATTCAGTTCCAAGTGGTTCACCCCACACCACTCCACAAAGCTGCTGACCAGTCCTCTTTACTCCTCTTCCTGCTCACCCTTGATACATCCCACAATTGCAGAGTCATCTGAGAACTTTTGCAGGTGGCATGACTTTGAGTTGTACTTAAAGTCCGAAGTATAGAGGGTGAAGAGGAATGGAGAAAGAACTGTCCCTTGAGGTGCCCCTGTGTTACTCACTACCTGTTCAGACACACAGTTCTGAAGTCTCACAGACTGTGGTCTGCCCGTCAGTTTGTCAGTGATCCACGAGGTCGTGGAGGCATCGACTTGCATCTCCTCCAGCTTCCTCCTTAGAAGTAAGGGCTGGATGGTATTGAAGGCACTGGAGAAGTCGAAAAGCATGATCCTTACAGTGTTGCCAGCCCTGTCCAGGTGTGAGTAGGCCCTTTGCAGCATGTAGATGATCGCATCCTCCACACCAACACTGGGCTGGTAGGCAAATTGTAGGGTGTCCAGTGATGAGCTGACCAGGGGTCTCAGGTGGGATAAGACCAGCCTCTCCAGTGTCTTCATGATGTGAGAAGTCAGTGCAACTGGTCTGTAGTCGTTGAGGACAGAGGGGCACCCTTTCTTTGGTACCGGGACCAGGCATGATGTCTTCCAGAGCACCGGGACTCTCTCCAAGCACAGGCTCAGGTTGAACAGTCGCTGGAGCACTCCGCTCAGCTGATCAGAACAGGCCCTCAGAACTCTGGGACAGATGTTATCTGGTCCTGTGGCCTTACCCTCGTGCAGCCTCTTCAGCTCCTTCTTCACCTGGTCAGCTGTGATGGTCAGCCTGGCCCGGGGGATGATGCTCATATTGCTTTCAGTGCTGGAGGTGTTAATGGCGGAGGTGTTGGAGAGTGGCAGCTGTGGGGGATGGGTGGGTGAGTAGCCGTCGGGGGTTGTAGCTGTTGTTGTAGCTGTAGGCGGCCATGTTTGTGGGGGGATGGAGGAAGTCATCTTTTAAATCTGAGTAGTAAACAAGGTTTGCTTTGTAATTTGTAAATTTGTATGTGATTGCAAATTACAAAAAGAAAAATACATTAATGTTGAATAGAAGATTAACAAAAACACACAAGGGAACAGAACACACATCATCTCTGTATTACTGTTTATTGGAAAAGGCCATATGAGAAAAATAAAGAACAAAATGAATGTACAGTATTACCATAAAGTATAAGCGTCAACACCTAGTAACTGTTTAGCATATTATTACAATTTACAACTGCAAAGGTAGCATCATCAAATGTGTTCTCCTCTTCTTAAGAGAAGAGAGCAAATTTTTATATCTTTACAACATTTCTTTAAAAATCAACTGTAGTTTTTTGAAAATGTATAATGTGAACACTACATTAATTCAGTCAAATTCAATTTAATTCTTAATTGCCATATCAACAAACTTGATTGGAATGTGCCCCAGTGCAGCCCTATAAAAACAATAAAACAACAAAATGCATATTACACTTACAGTACACATACACAGTACATATAATTCAATCAATGAAAGGTCTATTCCACTTATATTTATATTCATTCCCTTATAATACTTGCAAAATCCAATATCAACATGCAGTATTGAGATGCATAATAGCCATTAGATAGTGCTATTTCCAAACCAAGCACTACTACATTTGATGCTTTGAAACCTTCTACCCAAAGGGAGAAGTTTAAAAATGAGCTGGATGGAAGGAGTCTGTGGACGCTTTCTTAGCTTTCAATTAGATGTGGCTGTTGTAAATAGAGGTGACCAAGGTAAAATTGCATCCAATGATCTTAGAGGCTGTGTGTACTACTCTTTCCAACTGTTTCCTCTCTCGGACAGTTGTATTGCTGTACCACACTGTTATCAAGTAGGTAACCATGTGCTCAATTACAGTTCTAAAGAAATGTGTCATTGTGGTTTTCTGATTAAATCCAAACTTCCTCTATTGTAATAGGGAGTACAGCCTCTGATGTTTTTTCTTCATGATGTGAAAGGCATTAACTTCCAGCTTTGGTGGGAGATGGTCATGTCAAGAAACTTAAAGTTGTCCACTCTCTCCACAGCCTGGCCATTGATGACTAGTGGCAGATCACCTCTGTCCCTGTCAAAGTCCACCACCAGCTCTTTAGTCTTATCAATGTTCAGCTCCAAATTATTCTAATTACACCTCCTGGCCAGTGCATCAACTTCACATGTATATGCTGTTTCATCATTGTTAGTGATTAAAACTTACTAATGTTATTTCATCTGAGAATCTTATTACTGTATATTCATAAACGATTAAAGGTATGGTGACAGTATTCAATATTCAGAGTCATAGTCTTAAAAAGCGTGTTATCCACCTTTATTACTTGCTTTCTACCAGACAGAAAATCTAAGATCCGGTGGTACAGGGACTAGCTAATGCTCTGCCCTTGATGTTTATCAAACAACTGCAGTTTTATTTAATTGTATTAAAGGCTGAGTTGTAGTAGATAAACAGGATGATAAATTGCAGTAGAAGTTCTGTAGCACACATTATATTTATTTGTGTGAAGGTTTTAGCTTTATGCATTTTTGCTTTGTTCAGGATTTCAAACTGCAAAATGTTTACATGCCAAACAGGAATTTCTAAACATCAAGGTAGACCGATTTAAACCTTCACCCTACTTAATGTAACCTAGCATTTTAAACAAATACACAAGGTTTAAACACCACCTTACAAACAACACTCCAGTCATGAGTGCCTTAGAGTCCCAGACGTTTCTTTAAAAATTAGTTATTAAATTAAATTATTTTAAAAAGCTGATGCAATTTCTTAGACATATACAGTATGTACCTCCTGTGTCTGGTATAACACAGTACAACATTTTAAACAGCAGGACAACATGTTCGATTGCCTCATATTGTTGTCAGTCTCCCAGAAAGGAATCACTGTCCAGTGATCATCTCTCTAGACCTAAATTTAATAATAAAGCACCCAATTATTGCAATCACAAAGTCCATTTTTCCTTTCTGGGCAGCAATGTACAGTATGTTATTATTATTGTAAACTGTTCTTTGTGAGTTATAGCACATAATATTTACTCCCTTTGAGAATTTGCTGGCTGAGATCCATGGCAGCTGGAAGCCATCATGAAGTCCAATTACTGTCTGTCTGTGTCAACATCTGGAAACCACTTCTGCTGTTCGAGCTGTCTGCATCCCAGTGTGAATAAGGCTCCTGGCCATATAAAGCCAACATGTTGCACATGGAATGCAGGGACTGTGGTGCACACAGGGCAGGGAGAAGTCTTTTGACTTTAACAAATGGCTTGAACAATGTATTTAAATAAAAATATAAATGAGAAGCATCTGAATTTTATTACGGTAAGAGCTTTTGAAAGTGAAGCCTCCATCAGCTCAGATCCTGGGGCCCACAGTTTGAATTGCATCTTCTGCTTCTATAAGCTTTTCATTAAATTTTTTTCAAAGGGGTCATCCTACAGAAACAGGAATGATACATTGACTTCCTAATAAAACCTCAGTATGACTGACAAATGCTCAAGAAGCATTTATGCAAAAATATATATATACAGTACAGTACACATACTGTATATTGTATAAAGCACTATGAGTCAGAATTTTGTGATTCCCCTGAATAATCTTATTAAATCACAAGCGAACTAACTCTTCAGCTAAATAAGAAAAATTTAGCCACCCACCAACTTGTAACATCCAACACATGGCAGAAGTTTCTTTCACCCATTTGGAAGCCACTACAAAATACCAAATGTGAATTTGCCACCTGAAAGGCAGAGGTCAACATTGTGATTATTCCAGGCTTATCAATGTACTATAAAACTCTTACATTTGGATTTCCATTAATTTTAAGATTTTGACAGGTTATTTAATTTTGCCATTCAGGAAATATTGATCTTGGTGTGAGTGTGTGCAAGTGTGTGTCTGTATGTGCTCTGGGATGGACTGGCATCCTTGTATATGTTGCTTACTGGGATAGGCACCAGCTCCCCCCATGACCATTAATTGGATAAAGCAATTAGAAAAAGGTTGGATGGAAGATATTAATAGAGAAAACAAAACCTGTTAAAGCATAAGACTGATGGAAGGGATTGCTGAAATCTATATTTTTTAAATTAAATTTAAGCACAATTTTGTCAAATTATGCAGTGTATAATACAGCCCGTACCACTCAAAAGCATAATTAGAATTTAACTACTGAAAATTATTTAATATGCTTGGATGTGACAGGCCTACCTCTCCACAGGTGGCACAAAGGCCTGATTACATGGAAATCACATTGTATAGCCAAGATACATGTGCTAGGAGAATTTGTCATACTTCTTCATAACAAACACCTACTCCAAATCAAATTAAACAATTATGAATTAACCTCATGTGAGAATGAGGCTCTCAGCCCTTTACCAATTAAGTACATGTAAACCTACTGTATACACAAACAGTAGAAGCTTAAAGACCTAGTGGCAAGTCATCTGATTCTGCTTCTCTACTGCTGGCCTGCCACACTGGAGTACATCTGATGAGTAAAAGCTCTACCTAAAGTTTGTCATCTGGACCCTAAAATTAATAATGTTGCCAGCATTTATATTTATAGAACCTGTAGGTAGCTGCTACCTACTATGAGTATAAATGCTTTTTACAGTACTGTTTATTATTTTCTTATGACCATGAAATAAACCTTTACCTGTTCATTTGTATTTATAGTTGTCTTGCCTATGTTTTGCACTTTGTAGATTATACTCAAGTTTTGGGTTTAAATTTTTTTAAAACAAATATTAGCACTTTGCTATTATCATTAGTCATTCTCATTCATATAAATCATTTTATCAATAACAAAAAGGTTTGTAAAAGAAAGAACAGAAAGAAACTGAAAAGAAAAACTGAGAAATGTTACAGTGTGTAGAGCAGTACGAGTGCAGAGCAAGCTACTGTACACAGTCGTGTTGTTGAAGCCAATACCCTAGCTTACTTCAAGAAATTTTATGAGATCCTTGGTTCAATTACTGTAGCTACATAGTATGAAACAGGCTAGATGGGTAGAATGAATCCTCTTTTTCATTTGTTATGTTCTTATTGGTTTTAGACACCAGCAGAAGATGATTAAATGATTTTTGTTTAAAACAAAAAATATTTTTTCTACTTAAATATTTAAATTTAGTTGCATTGTATGAAAGCCGTCAACAAGTTTAGCACCATTATATGTTATCAGGTTTTACCTTGTTTTAAAAAAAAATACCAAAATATGAAGGGCTTCATATCATACATGAGAAATTATGCTGAAGCCTAATGTCAATACACGTTAGTAAAGAATCTGTGAGGTATTGTCAAGTAAAGTTATAAAATCAGATAACAGAAGCCTGTTCGCTACCTACTGTACAACTTATTTTTGTGTGGGTTGTTACGGAGAGAGCAGCCACTTTTCTATCTAGAAATCTACAGTGCTACTGTACATCCAAGATGTAATTATGTCTTAAGCCACTACTGTGCTTTATATCATTTTTAATCAATTCACTCAGCAACCCCATATCTAGCAAATAATGTACATTTTGAGTGTGTATGTTTTGTTATGCAACATTCCTTTAACAGTGTCTTTTGTTGAGTCTTTTTCTCAGTTTAAAACACTAAAACATTGCGAATTACAAAACAAGGCCAGCTACTTTGTGTGTATTATTGTGGGCAATAAGTGTTAGTTTTATTAATCCCTTAACCAGAATTTACAGGTGGTTTAACTAGTTAATCCATAACCCAATTTAACTCGCATTTCAATCCTGCATTTTATCTTTCAATTCTTTCAGGAGTTGTGGGAAAACCGAAATCTTTCCTACCAAGTAACTGGTGCAAGGCAGGAAGACTGGATGGGACACCAGTTCATCAAAGGACACACGGACACAGACATGCAGACACTCACAATAGGGGCAATTTTCCCAGAAGCCAAATAACCTACCAGTATGTCTTTGGATTGTGGGGAGAAACCAGAGCACCTGGAGAAAACACATAAGCCAGCAGCCATATCACTCTGCAACTCACAACTAGCAACCCACTGAAGCTAAGCAGGTGTGAGCCTGGTCAGTACCTGAATGGGAGACCTCCTGGGAAAAACTAAGGTTGCTGCTGGAAGAGGTGTTAGTGGGGCCAGCAGGGGGCGCTCACCCTGTGGGCCATGTGGGTCCTAATGCCCCAGTACAGTGACATTAGGACCCACATGGCCCTATAAGTGACAGGGACACTATACTGTAAACAGGTGCCATCCTTTGGATGAGATGTAAAACTGAGGTCCTGAGACTCTGTGGTCATTAAAAATCCCAGCGCGTGTAACCCTGGTGTCCTGGCCAAATTTCCCATTGGCATGGGAATCATGGCCTCCTAATAATCCCCATATGAATTGGCTTCATTACTCTGCTCTCCTCCCCACTGATGCGTGGTGAGCGTTCTGGCACACTATGGCTGCCATTGCATCATCCAGGTGGATGCTGCAGATTGGTGGTGGTGGAGGGGAGTTCCCATTACCTGTAAAGTGCTTTGAGTGAAGTGCTTTGAGTGGAGTGTCCAGAAAAGCGCTATATAAGTATAAGCAATTATTATTATTATAAACTCGGATGTTACCATCATATAAATGAAAAATGATTTTATTCCTGCAAAGAAGCTGCATATAAAAGTTATTATGTGTTGGATTTTGTAAACATCCAGACTCCAGTTAGAGAATGAGCTGAGGCCAGGATACTGTTTCCTCAGTGAAACGGTACATACAGTACAGTGCATCAACATTTGCTAGCATAAGAAGGCACTGCAGTAACAGGCAACCTACCACTAGAGGAAGGCCTCTATTAACTATAAATAGGTTCAATGGGTGTCAATTTGTAGATGTGATTGTTGGTGATCAGCTGAAATATAACACAGGTATGAAAATACATATTCTCACGTGGTTGTAAATAGTTTATTTGGGGCTGTAGAACTGGCAGATTGCAAAGCTAGTGGAGAGTCTTTTTGATTTGTTGGATAACCCAGACTCCACACTAAACCTCCTGTACTTTGACAAACACATTGCAGTTTTTCTGTGTACACCCTATCTAATGATGGGGTTGTCATAATAAAATTGCACACTGTTGTCATAAAAACAACTCCTTGGAGGTGGTAGCTATGGCATTTTACATTTTGGGGTATCAGGAGTGGTGTCATCGAGATCCAATAACCCTGATCCATTATATGTCCAAATAACCAAAAGTCTTTAAGGGTGTTAAGGTTTTAGGGCAGAGTTTGGAGGCCATGTCTGATATTGTCTGGATAACTGTGTTCAGTAGCAGATATAACATTTTGTGCGTTTACATACCTATGAAAGGTAAAATGCTTCATTTCAAGGTTGGATGTCTGCATATGTATGAAAGGTTAATGCAAAGCTCCAGTTAATGACATTATATTATATGGGTTCTATTTTAACATTATTTGCAACTTTACAGACAGGGCTCCAAGCTGATGACTGTTGTCTGAGAAATTTAATAAAGCGCATAAATAAATTTAATAAAGAGTTGTTATGCTTTAAACTTACTTTACTTGTTTACATCACTACAATGTTTGCAACATTTTAAATAAAGCAGTTCAATCTTGCTTATATATAAAATGAAAGTGAAGAAACAGATGGAAAAGCTGTTAGTGTCCTTAAGGATTCCTGCAACAAAGGAATCCCTTTCGTAATCCCCTTACAAAATGATTGCTAAAGCCTGCTTATTTTTAAAATTGTATCACATATTATGTCAGATATCATAGCTAACAAAATGATACAGTACCAATATTCATGTATTCATTACTTCAAATAAAATGACATCATCCCAACATGACATGACATCACAAGTGGCATTAAGAAAAGTGTAGAGAGAAACTGAAGAATCATAAGAAAAATTATAAAAGTTTGATGTAGACAGCTTTTTCTGTTAGGTTTTTTATAACTGATAGTGGTAATATGCATGAACCTAATGTGCAAGCAAGTCTCAAAAGGTTTCACAACCAATTCTGTTTTAAATGCAGCATGTAGTTCCATGATTCCTTTAACTCACCCTCTCAGGAAAAAATACTTGCATAAACAACACTTCTATAAGCATTATATTTTCACCACAGACTCCAATAAAAGTATTTCTGTGCTGTGGCTCCTTGAAAAGACATTTTATTTTGGTCCATAAATTTTAAGAAATTACCTCAGCTCAGTTTGTAACTCTGTTTTCAAAGTTTTTTTTTGTAAAAGAAAATAAACTGAATGGAAACAGTTCTACTTGAGGCTTTTATTCAGATGTTTTTCATAAACATTTTAGTCACAACAAATACCGCATGACATGGAAGTCTGATCTAAACAAAACTGGCTGTCTGGATGTTAGCCATATAATGCAGTTCTTAACCAGATAAGTTCCAGTCTTGAAAACAGATATATTCCAAAGAATAACACACATGCAATGGACTTTACTATATAAAGTAATGGATTATGTCAGAGGTTTTAACTTATCAGAAGACACATTTTACTATCATGTAACTTTGAGGAAGAAGAAGTGATATTAACAAGCCCAACTGTGCAGAAAAGTTGCAAATGAACCACACCTTACAAATCATCACCCCAAAAGATAGATTTTTAACAATATCTCCTCATTTATTTTCTCTTCCAAAATTATATCCCAGTTTATGCTGCTTTACTGCCTTTTTTCCCCATAGGCAGAGAAAACCTAAAATACCATCCTATTCAACCATATGAACAATGTCAGTTACCTTTCCTTGCCCTGAATAAAATGTGTTTTTATATCACCACCATTTCTGCAATCCCCAATGACTAATCTGTTAGATGGACTACTTAACTACTGTATATGGTTCTTTATCCAGTATATTTCCAGACTGATTCTGTCTTACCACCCTCTCAAGCACAATCTCTTGAGGGTGAGGATGTTACTGTTACTGTAAGTGTCTGATCTTTCTTCAAAAAGCTACAAAATATGCTGCTTGAAGTGAAGGGACTCTTAAGACAAAACATTTTTCAACTGACATTAAAACTTTAATGTGGTTTTCCGCTTGGATTAATTAAATTCAGTGTGCCATGGGAAAAGCACATTGGAATAAGTTCTTTGCGAAGCAAGTGGGTGGAGGCCTGCAGACCATCTCAGTTTAAGGAGGAAATGTTTGCTAAGATGGAATATTAGAACTAATCATTTGACAAACTTATATTAGGTCTATTCATACAATTTAATAATCATTGACCTTAGAACAGCATCTAAAGCAATATATTTGGTTCCCAAATGATCTCAGTGTAGAAGATTTAACTGCAGGACATTCCAAACGACTCCACATGTGTCTTTATATCATAGTTCTATCAGTTTTGTCAATTAATCAATTTGTATGGTAAAGAATACTATGGCTGGGCAGCTAAAGAAAGAGCTGTACCTGACCTGCCACAAGAGGCCACCACACAGCCCCATCTATGCAGAAATAGTCAGACAAATGATAATTAGCTAATTAGGCAGGTAGGTCCCTTTTCAGGCCATATGGGCCCATGGGGGGAATGGGGGGCAAGGGCCACCATTTTTCTTGACCATCCAACACTGGAGGTGGAGGTGATGTGGTCAGCATCACACTCCGGCTGGCCTATTACTCCCAGAAGGGTTAACCTCCAGTACTCACTTGGAAAGCAGGCTGAGTGGCTCTGGGAGCAGGCTGGAAGGAATTAGAGGAAGCTACATCACTTGGCCCTACCTGGGATTGACCCCAGGACCTTCCAGTCAGGAGCTAGATGTCCTTGCCATCTTAGCTACCATGGCTCCAATTAGCTGATTAGCCTGACAAACATTTCTTTATTAGCAAATACTGTCTCACAACTCAATCAAATGGCACAAAGAGCTGTGTACCAGTGGTATAAAACATTACTGTATAACTGAGAATCAAATTTTTAAAATATTAATCTCTCTCTCATCCTAGTCTTAATCCCGCATCAGCAGGGTCCGGTTGTCGGCGCGCCCATCTCCATTTGGTGGTTTGAACCAAATCTTTGAGCTGACGTTGCCATTAAATGCAACCGAGAATACTCCAACCGGCACGTTGCTCTGACTTCTATCAGAGGAGGGGTGAGAACGAAGTAATGTAGCCAATTCATAGAGGGGGATTATTAGGAGGCATGGGAAATTTAGCCAGGACTAAAGAGTCCTGGCTAAAAGAGTAGGGGTTACACCCCTACTCTTTTCAAGAAACACCCTGGGATTTTTAATGACCACAGAGAGTCAGGACCTCGGTTTTATGTCTTATCCGACGGACAGCTCCTGTTTACAGTATAGTGTCCCCGTCACTATACTGGGGCATTAGGACCCACATGGACCACAGGATGAGTGCCCCCTGCTGGCCTCACTAACACCTCTTCCAGCAGCAACCTTAGTTTTTCCCAGGAGGTCTCCCATCCAGGTACTGACCAGGCTTACACCTGCTTAGCTTCAGTGGATTGCCAATTGTAAGTTGCAGGGTGACATGGCTGCTGGCAAATTTTTAAAATATAAATACAAAATTAATTTATATTTTTACATTTAGATTTAAAAGTTAAAAAAAAATGTTGGCCCTTAAGCATAGGATTCAATTCAATACAATGTCACACTTTAAAAAAGAAAACAGAAGGAGATAAAACATTACATTTTATATGGGATTATGCTTGGCCTAGTACCTAAGGATGGATAAAGAAGAAAGTAATTAAACAAATCCAGTCTATGTCAATTTCAGAATGTAAAGTGTAAAGTAAATCCTATTTCTCAGTCCAATTTAATAATTATATTTCCTTATATTTATATACTGTAGTGCTTTTCTGGACACTCCACTCAAAGCGCTTTACAGGTAATGTGGACGTCCCTCCACCACCACAAATGTGCAACACTCACCTGAATGATGCGATGACGAGGGAGGAATTATTATGAGGCTATGATTGGTAAAGGCCAGGGGGAAATTTGGCCAGGTTGCCAGGGTAACACCCCTACTCATTTCAAGAAACACCCTGGGATTTTTAATGACCACAGAGAGTCAGGACCTTGGTTTTTATCTCATCCAAAGGACTGGTGCCTTTCTACTGAAAAGTGTCCCCATCACTATACTGGGGCATTAGGACCCACATAGACTACAGGGTGAGTGCCCCCTACTGGCACCTCCAGTACCTCTTCCAGCAGCAACCTTAGTTTTTCCCAAGAGGTCTCCCTTCCAGGTACTGACCAGGCTCACACCTGCTGAGTTTCAGGGAGTTGCCAGTTGTGAGCTGGGTTTCTTTATTACCCTCATGGGACAATTTATTTCACCTCAGCAGACAGTATAAAGGAAAACACTTAAACATACAAGCACACATGAACATGAGGAAGAATTGTTGAGCATGGTTGTGTCCATAGGAACAAACCTGAACTTGTTTGTTTTTACATAGGAAAAATCTGCATCTGCACTCTGAGGTTAGTAGTTGGAATTCATAAAACAAGGGGTGTGAAGTGTCCTCTAGAATGAAATACGCGTCACGCAAGACTTGGGGGAGGGTTGAAAGATTAGCAACAATGACTTTTTGACATAGTTCGATAATGCTCTCCAGATTCAGATTCCCAAAGCAGACAAGGGTGACATTGAAGCAGATTCAATAAAATACTGGTAAAACATGTTTAACAACAAATTATCAACTTTAAAATGCCTGAGCTTTCTTAAGCAGAATAGACACTGTTGTCCTTTTTTGAAAATACATTTGATGATTGCCTCAAAATTTAACTTGCAGTCCAGAACAGTGGACTGCATGCTTACTGTACATTTACCAACCATCTCCACCGATTGTCTCCTGATGCAGGTACAGTATAGGGTTCTGAGTGTTCTTCCAATTACATGATTTTATTTGTAGAGACGTTCAACTTCAAATAGTTTTGCTCACACCAAGTGGCAAACTCCTTAACAACTAGCCCATGACAAACAAATGAGATGGCCCCCTCATCTGATTGCAGGACAAGCAGAGTTGTCTGCAAATGTAATTATGTGTCTTGAGTGGTGCTCTTATAATAATTTGTATACAGGACAAAGAGTAAGGGATACAATACAATGGGGGTGGAGGGCAGTAGAAGAATACCAACTTGTTGGACAAGGCTTTGTTGACTCTTACCCTCTCAATTCTGTCTGTAAGGAAATAAACAACCCGGTTGACAGGATTAAGATTAAAACAATAGTTTGGTTGCCAGCAAATGTGGTTGAATACAGTTAAATACTTGAGAGAAATCTACAAATAGCAACCTAGCATAAGTTCCTCAAGATACTGGAGGACAAGGTTAAGAAGGCGTATTGTAGTATCCTCCACACGCTACCTGCCTTATTAGAAAACTGTGGGTCTAAATGATCCTATACTGTGTGCCACAATCTCACATATGTTTAAAAGTTTTCATAACCAGTGAGGGGAGAGCTACTGGTCTATAATCATTGAGTAAACTAGGAGATTTGACTTCTGCCACTGGAACCACAACTGATTATTTCCAGATCCTAGGAACATTTTGCTGGTTCATTGACATTTAGAATATAAAGAAGAAAAACACCACACAGCTGTCCTTCACACCTTTTCGGTACTCTACCCCCGACAGAATCAGGAACTTGACTCTTTCATTCCTTTTACACACAATTTACACACCTTAATATAAATATCACAATCATAGATCATGCCTTTTAAAAAATTGACTTCACTAGTAAAATCATGTACATCAAATCACAAATAAATCTGATCTGATTTTCCATCTGTGCTGGTGCTCTTGGTCCTCTTCTAATGCATTCCCACCATTGACTTGATACGCTGACTTGCAGAGAGTGGGTTAGCTCATTTCACCTTCCACTTTATCCTTATACTGTACCTTAATTAAGACATAATCCCATTAAGTCTCTCTTTTAACATTCTTTTAAACCTCTCTACTCAAAGCAACACCCCCTTAGTGAAAAAAAACTTTTTTCTTGTTTAGAACAGACTTGAGAGATTTCATCACCCAAGGCTTCTTATAAGGAAATACGATGCAAGATTGCAGAGCCATACCATATTTTCACAAAGGTTACTGTACGTAACCAGTAACTGTATCTGTCAGTTCGTTAAAATCAGCACTTGGGTGGTTAAAAAGTCCTAATACTGTAGGTGCACTTATATCAATTCTGCAGCTGTAGTAGAGAATCCTCAATCCAGACTGGAACCACCCTGCATTCAACTTCACCTCTCCAGCGGTACTTCCAGTGGCCAAAAATGTATGATGATCACGCCTCCTTTGTAGCTGCCTGCAACAAAGGAGTCAAACATTCTTCTCACTCCCTGCTGGCCAGATGCAACCTCTCCAAACGTTCAACACCGAGTGCTGTTTCCAGTTCCAGTGTTGCCGTGGTTGTAAGACAATCACCTATGACAATCATTTGTGGGGTATTGTGACAGGCTGCCTGTTTGTTTTTCCAAATGAAAGTTAAATACTCCAATACCTTTCCTGTACCCTTCCTGTATGTTTCTTGGTGTGTTTCATGTGTGACACATACCATATGAAGTGTGACTGATACTTACCCTTTGTTTCCCCCAAATCACTGCAGTGTTCCCCGTTGGAGTATGGGATTGTGTTGGACAAGATGGCCACCAGTCACCTTTCTGTTTGTAGTTTCCCACACTGCCACATCAGCACTAAAAAAACTGCTGATCTTAAAGGGAAACGTTACTAGTAGGCCATCAATAAATAACTGATGTATAGTACTGTGTGTCTATTTTTGTTTAAATGTCTAAAAAGCCTCACATGACTTTGTTAAAGTTTATAAGTTTGTAGAGTATTCTGAATCTGTATTAAGTTACTTTATTTGTGTAAAACTTGTCGAAGTCTATCAAAGATATGAACAAGCCTCTTTAAGGGGGGGGTCCTGGGAAAGGAGGAGCTGTAAAAGGGACTGGGAGAGCTCAGTAAAGACATGGTGCCTTGAAGGGAAGGTGGGCTGTGAGTTTTATTTGGTTATCACTGTTTGAAGGCAATAAATCCATTTTTGTTTGCATTTGAAGACTGCAGTTTGGGAGTGTTTTTCTTATGAAGCCAAATCTAGTCGCTTGGCCGGTGACGGGTGTTTTCCAACCCACTCCACAACCCATTGAAGCTCAGCCCCCATTCACTCTTCCTGTCTGGGAACCCCAGGTCCTTTGTCTACAGTGATACTCAGGTGAACTTGAAGTCACAGTCCAAATTTGTGACTGAACAGATGTCTTTACTTTCCAATCCATTCAGTGACCCCTTACTTTATTCTTAACCTGGAACCAGGTCTTCTGTTTCTGCCAAAATTAGAATGAATTAATGAATAATAAGTCACAAAGCCATATTTCACAATATTCCTTTAATCCAGCCAAAACATTCATGCATTTGGCTTTGTGTTTACATATAAATGCTTTATATTTATTTATAGATATTATTTTAACCTCTTTTGGCTAATGTGGCTATAGATGATTTAATAATGGACTCTTTATTTCAAAGGAGTTCCCAAAGCTTACTGTAGTCTTTGTCAGTGCTGACATTTTCTTTTGCCTCTAGATTCATGGTGATATAGTTTAATGCCAAACTGAGATCAGAAAAGATCTTCATTCGCATTTTGCTCCATGACACTATTGGGCTCTTCCCCCCTTGATATTTTTACAATATAAACACTTGAAGTACGTAATGAAGATCAAGTGATATGGCCAACAAGTGGGTCATTGTGTACCTACCTGCAGTTAAAAACACAAGGCCTGGATCTCATTAGTAGTACTGGAAAGTCTAATTTATTTAAGCGTTAAGAAAAGAAACAGTATATCATACTTGGCACAGTTTGCATTAGATTCCACAGCCAGAAATGAAGACTATTATTATTCATAAAAATCTGTAAAACCACAAAAACAAGCTGTGGTGATGGAAAGTATTTCTTAGCTTCACAAACCTCTTTGAGTTCACTGGAACTACAGAATCCTATTTATTTGTGTTATTTCACAGAGAACTAAGTTCTCTTCTTTTGGAAGTGTCACTAGAGTAATTTGTACCCCTTTTCCTTTATTCCTAAACACTTTGGTTTTATTTTATTTGAGATCAACTCTTGTTCAACCTAGTGGAAACAAATTCACACCAACATGCAATGTGTTTGTGTACCGATCTTTAAAAGTGGTAGGAATGGATGGTTAATGAAAATGGCAATTTATACAGTATGACTAATTACTGAATGTTTTTCTGGTGTGCATAACATATATCTTTATCACTATAAGTGGTAGATTTGTATCCACAAAACTGATAAGGTGGTTCATTTTAAAGAAATGCACTGGTACCAAGAAAAGCTATGACATGCAGTGACCATTGATAAGGTATGCATTTAGGATATTAAAACTTATTAAATCTTGAACACTTTTTTTAAACTGACATATATCATTTAAAGAAATTTTATGTAATTATATAAGATTCTAGTTACTTTGGAATCTTTTACTACATCTATACATTTTTAAAGTGTTTCCCTACTGCTCCAGTGCCTGGTGAATTGTCACATTGTTATTAATTTAACTGCTGCTTACAAATTGTACAGTATGTACTAAGATTATATGAATTAAATGATATGATAAGATATGATATGAACTGTGTATTTTATTGGAACTTTGGAGTTGGCATGGTAGTGTGACTGTTAGCTCTGCTGCCCGACAGCTTTTGGGTCCTGGGTTTGTTCTGTTTGTTCATTCTGTTCTTGGATACAGTCTGAACAGAGTTGTCCTCAGGGCAGCATGGGTTTTCTCTAGTTTGTTTCAGTCTCTTCTCACCTTCCGAATATATGCTAGGTTAATTACTGTCTCTAAATTCTGTTTGTGTATGTGCACTGGGAAAAACTGGCATCCAGTCCAGGGTAGTCCATTCTTGAGCTCCAGGGAATATTGTACATGGGAATATTGTACAGAGGAGCTTTAAGTCAACTGAGCAGCATTTGTATTAAAACTCCACTTAACAGTACATTAGAACCAGATGACAATATTTTTCTTATTTTTCTTAGTATAACAAGGCTTTATTTCAACCAACAGTTTTTGGGGCACTTTACAGGAAAAAAACAAAAACAAAAAATGAAGTGGAAAAATACAATATCATTAAACAGAGATGAAGAAATACATTAAAAAATGATTAAAAACAATGGTTAGAGCAATGCTGTATTTTTAAATCCTCTGTATTATAAACAATTTTCACAACCCATATCACCTCCTACAGTATATTTGGAAAATAAACCCCAGAAAATAAACTCCAGGGGTGGAGAGGTGCCACTGTGGCTAAAGATCTGTGCCTGTGGCTGGAAGGTTGCTGGTTCAAAAACTGCAGATGGTAGAGGAATCCTACTCTATTGGGCCCCTGAACAAGGCCATTAACCCCAACTGCTCCAGGGGTGCTGTATAAATGGCTGACCCTGTGCTCTGATCCCAAGCTTTTCTCTCCCCATCTGTGTGCCTGTGTATCTCATGGAGTGTAAGCTGGGGTATATGAAAAGACAAATTCCTAATGCAAAAAATTGTATATGGCTAATAAAGTGATATTTTCTCTTATTTTGAAACATTTTAACCTGCTGTATTTAAAATTCATGGAATAAACCTATATTTTAGATATTCAGAAAAGGCATTTAACAATATCAGTGATTTGCCTATTACTGGAATCATCTTATGTGTTATAACAAAGGGGTTTGCAATTAATGTGTTACTGACAAGCCTTATCTCCTTTTACGTGTTATCTAGCTGTGGTTAAGTGCTGGCATGTGGCCTGTAACACATGAACACTTTGTTAATGGTCACTGCACACCAGTGATAGAATTGTCATGAAGCACCAATAGACAGCTGCTTTTCACATGTGGTTCCCTTATGCTACCATGAAGTACAGCAACAAAATCAAATTACATTTAAAAACTCTAGGAGAGAAAATTACATTCAACAGCATTTAAATGAGTTACAGTAGATGACCCAAATGGCATAATGTGTGAACTTTTTAAACCTATTCTTACTATAGTAAATAATGACTATGGATGCTGTAAGTATTGTACCTTACTTGTAAGACCACCAAAATTAGGATTTAAAATATTAATTCTTTCTTAGACTTCGTCAATCTGAAGATTCTAGATAAGCTGATTTAAGATATCAGATTGCTTATATATTGCCATAATTTCAAGATACAGACTATAGGCCACAGGTATAAGCAAAAGCAAGAATTTGTGGTTGCTGGAAAAATGATTCATACCTCCCAATAATATCCCATTTTGTGGGCACATTTCTTAAATTGCATAGTTCTAATCAAAATGTAAATGCTCAAACTGAACATTATAGGTGAAAGAAGTTAAATGAAAGCAAGTTAAATGAAGTTATTTCCATTAAATGATTATTCATGACTAACTGTAGTAAACAGTGAGTGTTGAATAAGCAGTAAATTATCTCATTAGTGAGAGAATTAATTGGGCACAATGGATGCAATGAGTTAACCCAGGTGTTCCCAATCCTGGTCCTGGGGCTCAACATACTGTACAGTAACTGCTGTTTTTTTCCACCTGAGCAAATAATAAGTAATTAAATAATTTAATAATTAAAAAACATAACAATGAGTTTAATCTGAACTTTGTATTTTGTTTCTTAAGTAACTTGTGATCTCCAACCTTTGACTAGAGGAAAACTTTCAGAAGTTCTAACTAAGCAAAGTGTTCATTTAAGCCAAGAGCTCAGCTGCAATGAATCCTAGGAGCTTTGTACGTCTCCAGAACTAGGATTGGGAACCCCTGTTAAAAGTTAAGCCTGGTTAAAATCAAAGACAAACACAGAAAGGAATCAATATGCCTATTTTTTTTAGAGAACACCTTTATGCTATGTACGTTGACACAACCTATTGCTTGGACTCACAAGAGTGGAGCTAAGTCGTCTTTAGCAGTAAATCAAGGTTTTGTGTAGGCCACCATGATGAACATATGTGCGTGTGGTGCAGATATACAGAAGGCTCCCCTAATTCTGGTGTAAAACAGACCAATGTTAATGAGAAAATGAGTGATTCTCACAGTGTTCAAATGACAATACTCGCTGTGATCTTTGTAAGACTTAAGCAAGTTGTGGGATGACAATACAAAGGCTTTTCAGCTTTGTATAATGACTGTGTCTTGTTTGTTTGTGTGTGGGGTATCTGTGTAATTATACTGTACATTTGATGAATGGTTCCATTCTTTGACAGTTACAATTTATAAAATAAAGTTCTTTCTCTAAAATAAGGCATTCAGAACACAGCACTATTGTTGTTGTTTTTTTTATTTAGCCTGGAGAAATACAGAAACTAAACACATTAGCAATTGTTACTGTTGATGTTTTTCTCATTGTTTTTATTGAAAGAAGAGGGATTCTTCTTATGGGGCAACTGGTCACTTCTTACGTTCATAGCTGATATAATGTGGAAGAATTGGTGGATATTCTATGCAAGTTTAATGTGCTATAATAAAAATAATAAACTTTATTTTATATAGCGCCTTTAAAGGTGGCTTCTCAAAGCGCTTAAATGTGCTGATGTGTATTTTGATATTTACAGTATATAACATAACAACTGAACTTCAGAATGTGAAAAATACAAAGGTCTTAAATCAAGATGATGCCTTAGAAAGTCTATAAATTCTTTAAGGAACTGTGTCTCCAACGGAAAGGCTCAAAACATATTTTATCAATATAGGTGGCTCCTGTAGCTAAAAGAGATGTACAGAGCCAGCACTCCCATTGTGTGAACTACCCACGGCGAAGGGACATTATAGCTATTGTTGTTATTAACAATATTACTTACACTGTAATTTGCAGTTCTGATTATGTACAGTATACTGTATACAACAAGCTAACAAAATTTAATTAAACATAAAACCAGCACAAACTGGAACCGCAATGCAAGTAGTGACTCTCACAAAATTGAACAAAAACATGTGAAATAATATATGGATGGTTTGGACACTAAGGAGCAACGAAAGCAATAACGTTACTGAAACAACAAACAAACAATATTCAAGAAGTATGTGTACCTGGCCCATATGGGCCCACAGAAAAATATAGAACCAGAAAACCAAACTCAGCCTTGGAAATGAGGCACATCTACTGCAGAGGAAAAAGAGAACCGGTTGCTTCTAAAATAAAAGATTCCGCACAGGACTAAATCAATCCCTCATTGAATGAAAAAGAAATAGGAACCTTTATCCATATTCCAAATATCACATCACAATCCAAGTGAAGAAAATCCTTCTCCTGGTTGATGCCACAAAAGGGAAACAAATATTTCCACAACTGTTTTTGTAGTTTGGCCTGTAAACGAGGAATCCACTCACAGTGCACTTTCTTCTCTTTTTCCTGTATCTTCTTACTCTTTGTCTAGCCTGTTTTATTTTTATACTGCACGATTTCATTAAATATCTTGAGGAAACTAAACCACTTTGTTGATAAACCCCTGAATGTCATAAGCTTTCCGCTATTAATAATCATTTCCTTTTTCTGATAGGTTTATTTACCCACACTGATTTGCAACAATATTCATATTGTTAATAATATGTTTTATGACACTAACTTGCACACATTTTAGGACTTGAGGCAATATACTCACTCTATGGATTTTTCTATTTTATGTATTTTACACTCCACTCAGCCTTTCATGCTTGAGAGTCCTCATGGGACACTGTTTTACTGTTTCAGTCAGTGACAGATCAAATTGTTCCAACAGTCCCTTTTTTACATGACTTTGTTTTTTGCATACAATTCTCAGTTACTTCTATATAGGACTGGAAACTAGGCAAGTTGTGTGGTAGTTTTGATTGTGATGCATTCTGCAGCAATACTTGTTCTTTTGTTTTGAGAAAAATCTACAATGAAAAATGGAAATCTGTTAATTGCCTTTTTCTTCTGTCTGTGGGAGAGTGGATTCAACGTAAAGTTACAGCTGCCTCAAGTCACTTAATTTAGTCACAGCGGGAGAGATGTTTCTTTAATATTTGAAAGAAGTAGCATTTATCAAACTTCACATATTCTGAAACACATTAAATTTACTATTTTATAGCTTGAGACAACACAAATCTTTCATTGGACCTACTGTATTTGCAGAAATTGTGCTTACAGTGTATATCTTGGTAAATACCATGTTTTTATGTCTCCAAGCAGGTAACAAGTACTGTATGATATTTAAGAACAGTTGTTAAAATTACCAGTCTCTTCTTTTTTGTGTGCTTTGAGTAGACTTTGTAAAAAGTGCATATAATGCTCCATTTGTACATCAAAGCCACACAGTACTACTGGAGTTGCCTGGTTGTGACTGTCAGCGTGTGTACAGATTAAGGGATAAAGGGGTGGATTTCAGGACCCTGACGCAGGTGTTGTCATATTTTTGGTGCTCTGTCGATGACAATACTCAGGTTTGCGACTCTACTTTTAAAATCAAGGAAAGTGACATCCTTATAGTACCATGACAGTAAAGGACAAAGCTCCAAATGTCAGGATTAGCGAAGATCCAGACATCTGTTCATAATATACCTGGTACATATTTACACATTTTGTCGTGAGAATCTTGTGATAGAGAGCTTTCAGCAGTGTGTGACTAAATCTTCCAGATGTGACTCGGGTGACTAGGCCACTAGTTCCTTGACTGCTCCTCTCAATGAAGGATTTGTTTTTACTATCAGTACAGACCCAAAATGTATTATGAACTTTTCCCTTGTTTAGTTTTTAAAATACATCGAAATTTGTTAAAAATGCAGACTGGCTTCAGCAAAGAATTTGTATGCCTGACACATGTTTCCAATTCATCTCCCTTTGATGTCTCTTCGTTTGCATTTGTTTCTTACAGCCCAACTGCGCAGTCGTGTTAGTTAACTCTTGTTAGTGCTAAGTTTTAAGAAGGGGGGTACAAATGAGGTGAGCAGGGAGAATTGAGTAAACTAAACTGAAAAAAAAAAGTCTTAAACAACTAGGAGACAAAACAAAAAGCCTCATTGTTCATGGGGAGTCTTTGGTCTTCATGCAAGACTGAATATGACTGTAATAGCTATTATAGGAAATCCTGGATAATACCCCCAGGGCTTCCATATGGAAATCTAATTGAATTTCTAGCCAAACTTTTTTTTAACTAAATGCACATTCCTATGATTTGGAGTCATGCAGTATCAAATTCAATAGAATTTGGCACGACCTTAAAAAATACAGATGTAGGCTTCTCTGCCCCCCCACTGCTCAAGCTCCAGCTGTGCTCGTCTGGTTAGGCTACTTTGTAATAACCTATTAAGTCCTTGAAATGTGATCTACAGTATTCCAGGGTTCATTTCCCCCTTAACCATCCACAGAGGTATAATTTCACCCCACCACCTTTAGCAAAGGTTTTTGAAAACAGATCTTTCCCTTTATTGTCCGAGAACCAAACAATACATTTCCCATAGTAGAATTTTGACTATTTTCAGTGTCATAAAAAATGAAAGATACAGACATTTCCATTGGAATTGATGTAGTGGAATGGTTGTTTTGTTGATGAACAAACTTAATGATTACATTTATACTCTGCTTTCTTGATGACAATTCTTAAATGGATATAGTATATACAATAGTAGCTTTAAACATCTCATCCAGGTTATTTCTGTTATTGTGTATACAGTTGTATTGCCTTTAAATTTGGTCACATCATTGTCAATGACAATAGTAAACCTGTTGTTTATTTAATGGCAATTATTGGTCTTTCAGGGTAAAAAACAACAGTCTTTTCACACATTCTCTAAATTATAAAGTCTCTGCAGAATGTACAATATATACATATATAGACAGTGAACACACAGTTTAACAGACTTTGGATTCAACACACAAAATAGGCTAAAAAGGGAGTTATGTCTGTTAAATCAGAAATACTGGAATTCCCCCCACAATAATGGGGAAATACACATAGAATAAAACAAGTTAAATTAAATGCTACATAGTTTAAAATTCAAGAATATCAATGGCGCTATAGGGATTTGAATATGTACTATTAAAGGATAACCAACATTGTGGTATTTAGCAAAAAGAAACATTGGAGACCAAGTTTCTTAAGTCACATTCTTCTGAAGTGTTCTTCTGTTAGGAAGTTATTTGCTTTATATTACACCATATTTAATCTAAAATAGTTCTAAATTTAACATGGATTCTTATTCGTATCTAAACATTTGTCTTTTGCATTAAATGGTGTTTAATGAGGAAAAAATAAAATCATGTAGAACATGATATTCTTGCTGTAATAGCTGTCAGTAGGTAGACTGGTTCTGCCTACTGACCATACTGACCAGAACACCATGGACAATTCATTCATAAATTAGGTATAGAAAACCAGCACTGACTTTACATAGCAGGAAATGCATCACCATAGACAGCATGTGGAATATGCAGGGTTTTCAAATAATTTATTATCCCTACTCTGAAAGCAGAAAGATCCCTGTCAGACACTGTAAGTCCTTGTTTTAGGAAATATGCTACATGTCTATCTGGCCACCAAATCTTGTACTGTATCTCACTCCTCAAAATAAAAACGTGTAGTGCACAGAAACTACAATGTCTGGGCATTCAAACGGTCTTTGTCATAAGAATCACTTATGTGTTGCACAATTGAAACTTTGGTATTAACTAAGTACGGTATCTTCAGGAATGTTGTGCATACTTGTGCAAATTTGGATATTAGATACATAGACTTTCTGCAGTGTGGGAAATATTGGTTTTGGGAAGAACTAATTTTGATATTGCAGGACATAACACAGGCATGATCCATTCAAACACAAAGCAAGGTAGAGCTTGACAGTCCATCACAGGGCAGGTACACAGATACAAACACAGACACACACTCACTCACACCAATTTTCTAAGAAGTCTGTTAACCTCCCAGTATGATTGTGGACTGTGGGAAGAAGCTGGAACACCCAGAGGAAACCCATGCAGATGTGGGCAGAGGAACACCTCAAATACATCGGACAATTTATATATATATTTAAAAATTGAGGATTATGAATCTAGTGATTGGTATTGAACCTTTACGTGCTCTCTGTTTGCCTGATGTTTGCCTGATGCGTCCAGAGAAGCCTTCTTAATGCAAGTAATCTCACCACCCAAAGAAGTCAATCTGTGAGTACAGATAGCATAGATGACTCTTCCTATGGATTAAAAAATAAAGACATAAAAAATCCTAAATTGGTTTTCAACTTGCAGGCTCTTAAAGATTAGTAACCTTGGAACCATCTCTAATTCTGTTATCTTCCATTGCCACAGGTCCAGGTGGACATTTCATATGCCAATAACTGAAGTCATCTAATTGCTAAATCCTCTGCACTTAAAAGGATTTCAAAAATGGGATTTCACATTTTTCTCTTCTTATGGAAAAGTTTCATATTTCATATGTTCTCTTTGATGATCTTATGTTACCTATAAAAAGCAAACCATTTCGCATTTCACTGAGCACATTCGCAAATAAGTGAGTACAAAAAACAGCATGTAAAAATAGCAAACTGTGCACTCAACATACATATTGTGCAAAATTGTGAGAAAATGGTCTGAAATGAAAAACAAAATGGGCAGGTTACTCAGTAATAAGCAATCAGAAAATAAGTTAATAATAATCACTATGATGGCTTGTAGAGTAACACTGCTCATCTATGCCATGTTAAAAACAGTTTGACCTTGAGTACTGAGACCTTTCCCATTGTGCCCCAAATTGATCAAATGCATTCACACATCTTACATTTTAATTAATTAATAGGTTTTTCAAAACCTGAATGCTCAAACTGAAGTTATATACTGTAAAAGTAAGATAAGTTCCAGTAAATGTCAGAAAAACTAATGAGAAAAAAACTGAAATATCTGGATTTGGATAAGCATAACCACAAACTCAATATTTGGTGGAAGCACTTTTGGCACAATTTACAAGCCTTTTTGGGTGAACCTACCAACTTTGCTCACTTGGTATAATTTGTGCCATTCTTCTTGGCAGATTTGCTTGAGCTTTCTCAGGTTGTTTGGGGATTGCTTATGGACAGCAGACATCATGTCTTTATACATATTGAATTCTCAGTAGGGTTTATAGGATTTGAATGATGGGGTCACTCAAGGACATTCATATTCTTATTCTTAAGGCACTCTACTATAATTTTGGCCTTGTAATTTGGATTACTGCTTGAAGTTCACTACCTGACTGAGGGACCTTACGGACATAGTTGAATTTATTCTGAATTCATGAGAATCACTATTATTTTATATAGACAGAGGCCACTCAACTAATTGTGTGGCTTGATAAGGTAATATTACATACCTACATTAATTGACCACAGCAAAGAGTTTAAATACTTACGCAATCATGATTTTTTCATTTGTTCATATTGATAATTTACTTCTTTCTTTTTGCCTTTAATATATGGATAAGGTTCTGTGTGCAAAAAAATATCAATTTATACTTCAAAGTGTCATGACTGAAAGTTTTTAAGCAACAAAATGTGAAAATTGTACAACGGTCTGAATTTTGCGAGGTCTTGTACGTGTAAAATGATAATGTGATTGGGTGAAGGCTTGTATCCCTAGATATCCCTCAGTCACTAGGGGCCAAAATGCATGAGCTAATATTGGTGTCCAGACTGTTTTATATAGAGCAACTTGAACTATATCCACCAATCCATTTTCTAATGGCTTTATCCAATACACTGTCCTGGGGGAGCTGGAACTTATCCCAGGCAACCGTGTACAAGGCAGGATACTTCCTGGATGGGACACCAGTCCACCACAGGACACAAACACATACACACATCCACACAAGGGACAATTTCCCAGAAGTCAATTAACCTATATCTCTGGCCTGTGGAAGGAATCCAGAGCACCCAGAGGAAACCCATTCAATCCTGGAGAAAACATACAAATTCCTTGCAGATTGAACACCTGGAACTGAACCCAGCACCATAGTGCTGTAAGGCAGCAAGGCTATAAACTGCACTACTGTGCCACCCAAGTTGAACTATAAATCAATATAATTCATTTTGAGTCTTAACCAATGCGGCTGTTAGCCCACCCTCTTTGGAGAAAAATGGGTCAAGATTACTAGCTTCTCTCAAGCCCTGTAATAAATCAATGACTTTAGGTGGAGACTCAGGAGAAGGCATGAATAACTCCTGACATACCATTTCTTTTTTTGAGGGAGTGATTAAACTGCATTAAAATGAGCTTTTGTTTCTTTTTATAAGTCCTTCTGCTTTAAATAAAATAGGAGGGGTGTGCCTTACTTTACAGTTCAGAAATCATTCTGTCTGGAGATACATTCTTTAAAATTGTGTTCTTGTTTTTTTTATTGGAGAAATGTAGTTTAATCCCCCAAAACAAGACTAAAACTCTCTTTTTGCATTTATTTTTGTAAATAAAAAGAACTATTGGTTTCAAGTTGTGTAAATGTTAATTCTACCACTGTAAATAGCAAATGGAGCAGTGAACAAACTGTCTTTAATGCACCATTACTGTATATTATATTAATTTCATAAGTAAAAATATGTAAATCTCAATTATGTTTTAAGTGGTTGAAAAGCATTGTAAAAGCTGTACCAAAAGACAGGTAACACAGCAATACAGGTCATTTTTTATGCTTAGCATTCAGTTAACAATATCAGGCAAATGCAGTGAATTTGATGGTGTAGAAATGTATTGTTTACCATACCAACATCATGTTCCTCCTCATGTCTTCTAAATAGCATATACAGTATAGAAATGGGCAAGCATGTATCACTGAAATGTTAAAGAAAATCACTGTATATGGCCTCCAACCAAGTAATGTGCATGTCCTTGTTGTTGTTAAAGTGCTTTTACAGTGCAGGTAGTGCCAAAACATCTAAGCACTTTACTGGCTAGTCTGTCACTCACAATGACACCAGGTCAACCCCTTCTCGGTTGACCTGGTGTTTTTGGATATTAACTGCACTGTCGCATGGCACTGTGGTTAAGGATCTGATGTTGGAAGGTTGCCGGATCAAATCCTGTGGCCAGGAGAGAAATCCTACTCTGTTGGGCCCCTGAGCAAGGCTCTTAATCCCAACTGCCCTGACTCGAAGCTCTCTCCCTATCTGTGTGTCTCATGGAGAGAAAGCTGGGGTATGCGAAAAGACAATTTCCTAATGCAAGAAATTGTATATGGCTACTAAAGTGATCTTATCTTACATGCCACCATAGAACCTTTAACAATGATCAGTTAGATGATATTGTGAGGTCAGTGTTATGCCAAGAGGTATTATCACAATGACCACCTACTGTATATTTCTGAGACAGTCCAGTAATGATGTGCCACCATTGATCAAAAACATTTATTTTCCAAGTGGAGTTCTGTTAATTATAAGCAATTGCAATTATATTTGATCTATAGGTTCACCACCCTGGAAAATATGTTTTTTTTTTATTAAATCTGGACAGTATAGTTTTACAATAGTTTTATTTGAATTGTTAGAATTATTTCAGATTCACAAAATTTGCTGATAACTAAATCTTTAAATCCATTTGTAACATTATTTTTATAAATAATAATATTATTACCCCTTAAACACATTTTTAGATTTACAAATTGCATGGTATGTATCTTGTTACTAGCAGAAGGTGAAGGTGTTCATCCATGAATGAGCTATTCTCAGGTCAGATTTGTCATAATTACACGTGTTTCCATGTTTTACACTGAAATACAGATATCTGAGGTGATGCAAACGGAACTATGGTATAGAGAGTATCTGTGAATGGGAATTCCAGTCCCTTGTCATTAGTTGTAAGTTGTTGTGGAAAAAACATTTTGGGACAAGAGCTGCGGAGATAGGCAATTAACAGTGAGGAGGGGTAAGCCCTTATGATACTGTCTTAGTTTCAAATTTACAACTCAGCTGAGACTTTGGAGTTGTTCCACAGTGAGATCATCATGTTGCATTTGTAGTGGTAACATAACCAGGTCACAGGGTTCAGACCAGGCTGGTAAAGGCAACAAACATACTTCTGTCAGAAATAAGAAAAAAAAAACTATTTGCCTTATAATTAACAATATATACTTCTAAGTCTTGACCAGGGGATTTAGGGCTTCATAAAGCCTTTGGCCTGCTATACTGTATATCTACTGACCCCAAAGGGAGCTTCAGCCTGATTTGAGATTAGAGTCCAGTTTGTCATGACTTTAATTCCTAATATTAACCTACTGCAGGATAATCTGTGACATTGTAGTACAGTACCTCAGACCAAGTAAAATACTCTCTTGTGTATTGCTGTTACCTAACAAATGTGTTACACAGACCTTAGCCTTTAAATTGGCTACAGAAGGCTTAGTGGAGGGACCTCTAGTAATATTGGCATAACAGCTGGGCCTAATCAACTGGTCTTGTTCCTCAGGACTGAACCCATGTGGACATACGTTGATGACATAACCACAAATGTGGAACTCATTTCATAGAAAGGTGACTTTTTGCAGCTTAGAGTACATCTTTTAGAAAACACATCAAATATGAAAAATTGAACTTTTCAATATCAAAAACAGGTCCAAAGAACAGATTGCTCGGTTGGCAACAAAAATGCAAAAAAATGAAACCACCTGCAATAAAACCAAAATGACATCTCCCTTCAAGTGACCCATTAGCCATTCCATGCTTCTATTTGAGCTACCATCTTCAAAAAACAGATCATGTAACATATATGACTACTGAGAAACTCCACACTGAGTGCTAATTTAAAACCTATAGATTCTATTTCTAAACAGTGATTTAAGAACATAAGAACTTAACATCTAGAAAATTTGTTAGTAGCTAATTGATCCAAGGACTTCATCCAGTTGTTTCCTGAAAAAAGTAAGGGCGTTGATTTCACCAACATGGCTGGGTAGCTTGCTCTATACTCCCACAACCCTTTGGGTAAATTAATACCTATTGCTTTGGTTTAAAATGTCATTCTAGTTCTGCTGTTTGTTTGGGATTTCACTTTTAATTCTGAAGAAGTTCTATGGTCTGACTAGGTTATCGGCTCTTAAGATTCAAATATTTGAATTAGGTCCCCTTATAGTCTTCTCTATTCAAGACATAAAAAGTATTTTCTTTTACCCTGTCAGTATAAGATTCTTATATTTAAGCCCCAGAAGATTACTTTTTGTAGTGAACACAATTGTACACAATATTCTAAATACACTATACTGCATTCTTTATGGTCCTTGGTCCTTTTGCTCCCTTGGATGTGTTTTTGACCGTTTCTTCAGGAACAAACCTGATTGAAATAATTAATTTAGTATATCGTCCATTTGCCTTTCATTGTCTGAAAGTGTTCCATTGTTTTTTTAAGATATTTAATCTTTAACTGTTTATTTTCTGTTGTAATACTCTTTATCATTTATTTTAACCTTTATTGCAATATTATTTGCCTTTCCATTTCTGTCTTTTTAACATGTCTTTGCTTTAAATTGTCCTCTTTTTCTTTAACCAAGGCTGTATTAATGGAGTTAAGCCACCAGAGGGTGGCATTGAGACAGTAGGTGCATATAAACTGAGTAAGAAAGTGGTCCGTCCGTGGCTACCACTTTGATTTCTGCTACTGGCATTTTTATAGGTTTTTCTCAGTTTATGTGGGGAAGGTTGAAGTCTCCCCAAAAAATAATATCAGTTTTTGCACATAAATTCTTAATTTGTGTTTGAATTCTAATTACAATCTGAATTCTAGATAATATTATAATTAGTTTAATTCTAATTAATATTTGCATTTGGTAGTACTGCGTATGCCATATTTTTAACATTATACCTTCTATATTCCAAAATGCATTATTTCCCTTTCTACCTTTCTTTTGTTTTTTCTGATATTTTTAGTAAAATGCCAGGACAGAGGATGGAATGTGACAAAAACAAAAGCCTAATGTCATCCTTGCCAATTATTCTGTAGCTTGCATTTCAGTGGATCATACCAGTCAGCAGCATTATCTCCAAGCAACCTCCAATATCTTCTAATGCTTAATTAAAATAATTATTACTTTGTCTGTGTATGTTGTTTACAGATGGCCATCTTTCTGCAGATAAATTGAAAATGATTGAAAATTGAAATTTGTTTGTATTAAATTATGGTATCATTGATTGAAGAAGAGAGGCTTAATTGACTTGATTTTTTGTCTTGTGTGGGTAAGTGTTATCTTGTGGGAAAGAGTAGGGATTGTTTTGAGGCTGGTGTTGATGGATGATGGGTGCATCTCAAAATGGCATCACCATAATGTTGTGTAAGGAGACAACCACTGGTATCAATGAAGAATAATAAAATCACATTTCTGTAAGTACCTTGCTACCTGCCATGATGACAATGTCAGATTCATCAGTTAAAATTGCATAATTGATACTTTAAAAATAAGTGTTATCTTACCACAGACATTATTAAATAGATCATATACAGTAGGTAAATAGATCATATAGATAAATAGATCATATCTTACCTCAGACCTTATTAAATAGATCATATAGGATATATGATCAGAATACATTAAATGGACTGCTGTCTCTAAAAATGCAAGGTTCATTTGTTTATTTCACACTTTAAAATACATGATGTTCAAATCTCAAAATAAAAATACAAATGATCAGAGGACACCATATTTTAAGAAACAGTAGGAGTCCTAGAGGGGAAAAAACAACACATTACAATAGGTGCAATAAGAGGACCTATTGAAAATGTCTCAAAAATGAAAATATTTTTAGATCAAATCAATTATCATTTTGAAACAGATGTGTTAATCAAAGAGATATCCTGGTGGGTTAATATTTTTTTTTTGCAGAAATCTGTGCAATTACTTAATGCTCAATATTGCAAATAGCGAAACCTGCAGCAGAACCCAAAGTAAATCCTTGGTAATCCTAACAAAATCCCATTCTCAGAAGTCACATTGCTTTTTTTATCCTTTCATAAAAAAGAGGGTGTGATGCTGGAACTACATCGATCTGCACTCTTTATGTAAAGCCTATAGTCAGTCTAATGAGAGAGCTGAATTGGTCTGCTTCTTAGGCTCCTCACAAGATTGCAGCCTTTGCCAAAGCCTCATTAGTAGCTTTTTAGAAACGAGGAAGGGAAAGGAAATGAAATAAAATGCAGGATTATAAAAGAGAAAAGAACCTTGCCAGTACAAGAAAAGAAAAGCTGTTAATGGTTGTTTCCGCTTTATAAGGAAAGTAATTTCTTATAGGGGGGGCCTCTGATGGGTTCTCTTTATACTCTATATTAGCAATTTGAACTAATTCTTAATCAGGATCCAACCAGCACATGTTTTCGGCTACAGTTTTCCTACAGGGAAATTTATAAATCATATACATAAAACAAAAGATAAATATATTTACTCTCTATAATAAGGAGCATTACCTGTGTTTTTAATTTAAAGAAATAGGGGAAATTGTGACTTGTCTTATTAAAGACATTGTTTCTTTGCATTTTTACAGACATAATGGTAATATCACAGCTGAGCAGTTCTTAGTGGTGAAAGGAGAAATCTCTTTGTGATGATTTATATGATTAATAAGGCAAAGATTAAGGGGCACTTGTTTGTAGATCATTTTGCTTCATTGATGGAGTCAATGAAGGAATGATGCAGAGAATAATGCACCTCGATGTCAATTTACTTTATGAATGAGGCCTGTGTGATATTTTAAATGGTTGAGTAAAACCTATTGCTAAAAGTACAAAAAACATCAAATCTGCTAGTTCCATTTTTCTTCTTCCTCGCATTCTGCACAACCTTTTAAGAAACAAATACTTCAGGATAGAAATAGAAAACTGATTTTCATTTGAATTGCAGCTCAGTTTGAGTTAAACACCACAATTGTTTTTCATAAAACTGCTAAACAGATTTAATTGGGGAGTGCAGCAAATGAAAGGAAAATAACTGATATACCAAATCACTCAGGCCTTCACTTACAAAGAAGTCAACAACATGCTTCAGGCAGCAGGAGGTCAAAGTTCTGTATTAAATAGTATTAGCACAGAAGAGACTGAAGGGTTTTGTGTACTACAAAGTACTTGAGATCAATAATTCCACAGGGCTTGATGGTATCTTAGCAAATGTACTCAAGGAAACAAGAGATGGTTTTCAGAAGCCATTGACACAACTCTTCCAACAGTAGCCTAAGACAGGGATAGTACCCATGGACTGAGGAATTGCAAATGTCATACTAATAAAAGGGTGACAAAACTGCCAAGTAATTATAGACCGATAAGTCAGATTTTTTATTACATGTATGCTAATGGAAACAATTATTAAAACTCGAGTATCAGCTATATAAAAATAACAGCCAATTAAGAAAAGGTAGGTCATGCCTAACCAACTTGTTACAGTTCCTTGAACAAGCAACAACATTTATAAATTCACATAGGATACTGTACATGATATGGTGTATTTAGTTTTTTAGAAAGCTTTTGATAAAGTTCCTCATAAACGATTGACTTAAATTGCTGGCAGCAGGCATTTAGGAAAATGTGAGTGTTTGGTTTGAGAGTTGGTTATGACAGTAAATAGAAAACTGAGGGTACAGACAAGGGGTGAATGCTCATATTGTAGTAATAAGTTATCTGTTTTAGTATCACTGCTGCTCTAAATTATTGTCAATTATCTAGATTTTGATATGGTTAGAAAACTAGGCAAATTAAAATTAAAGTGATTTAGATAAAATTCAAGACTGTGTGAACACCTGACAAATAATGTTTGTCATGCAACATGTTGTATGCAGGTCGATAAAATATAAACTGCAAATACAAATGGGAACTGCTGACTCAATCATTTACACTGCGTATCTTTTAGAAAATGTTGGGAAGCAATTAAAAAATACAAATGAAATGCTAGGATGTAATTAAAAGCGTAGACCATCGAGAGATCAAGCGATGTTATGGTTAAACTGTAAAAATGTCATATCTAGGGAAACACAAAGTCTATTCCAGCAGATGTAAGGATAAGGCAAAAGCTTGCCCTTGAATACTGTATGTGGTACTGTTAACAATGTCTGCATGAGTTACATAATATAAGTCTTAGTGAAAAACGTACCCTTTGCATATAATTCGTTTGTGTACACAAAGTGTTCTCACAGCCGAGCTTCTGCAAAGTGTAGAAGACAATGTACTGTATACTCTATATAATACATTAATTGTATCCGTTTCTAAATCACATTTACGTTAGAGATATGAGAACTATTTCTTATCTGCTACGCCTAGAGTTTTATTCTAGATAATTTCAGGAAATACAAAAATGAAACCCCGATTTAATGGTTGTTTAAATGCCATATGTATAAGCATGGGGAAACGATTTATATACTGTACATCATCTGATTTTAACTGGCATGTCTAAGAGATGACAAACCGTCCATAAAGGCAAGGTAGTTTCGATGCCCCCTATAATGCAAATAAAGGGGTAGCCTCAAAGAGCAGAGAGTAGCTTGGGTACTATACGATAATCAATGAAACCTTGAAAGAAGGGTGAATGATACTTGTATTTATACCCAGGAAGAATTGTGTGATCGTGGCTTGTGCCTGGGGTTGTGCTGTCTGTTGAACCTTTGTTTCTAAATCCATTTAGTCTTTTATAGATTACATTTTTTATTTCAATGAGGAAAACATTTCTTTCATGAGGAACGTAGTCATTTTTAAACAGCATTCAACTCCGGTGAGGCTCTGATGTCGTGCTCTCGGGTGTTTTTGATAGCATTTTCCATTCACAGAATTTATTAAAGAGTATTTGAAATAAACGCATCTTTTACAATGGTGTAAAGATATTTCTGGCACATTATTACTTTCTTGATTACATATTATAGAATCAATCAAATCGGGCATGTTTACGCCACACAAATTTCTCCAATGATGGAGTTGTACTGCCCTCTGGTGGATAAATATAAACATGTTCACCTCATTTTGTTTAGCCTCTAATTTACAAAAATATTACTTCCCGAAAAGTGATAGACATATTGTAGTTATTCACTAGCACCATTATTCACTAGAACAATGTACAACTACTGTATATATTACTGTATATTTTGCTAAGGGACATGAATATTTAGCAATCTAAGAGAATATTGAAAGAAAAATAAATTTAAAATTGAATACGCCATTAAGTGACAGAGACCCATTTTGCCAATGTCTGCCTGGAATGTCCACCCCTTAAACATTTTGTTATATCTCTGCAGCAGAACATAGGAGCCTGGTTCAGGTCTTAAATTTAAGCTAACCCCCTTGGCTTTGAGTGTGAAAAAATTTCTTATATTTCTTAATGTGTCCACTTAGCAGACAAACATATGGAAAACAAAAACCCAAAACAGCAGACAGAAATGTTGTTTTGGTCTTCAGAGGTAAGAATTTTCAATTCTAGGCCTGTGAATGTCCTGGGAATTATTTGAAAACCTTGTTTTAAGTGACTGACGACTAGCTTGGATAAAAATCTGGGACAAATTAATCAATTAGAAACAATTCTACGTAATGTTTTGTGAAGACTGGACCTGGAATGAAATGTCATGCATATAATAAAAAATCGTAAAAATATTGAAAATAATAACAATAAAACCATTGCAATTGCTATAAAAAACTTTAGACACTGCTAGAGAGCCTTTATCTGCTGTTATGCAATGAAAAAAAACCTCAGAGTTGCTTTCTGGTGTGGAAAAAAGGAGTACTGATAAGAAACTGATAAAAAAATGATAGATTGCCCCAACAGATCCACAGATGACACAATATCCATTGCCATACACATTGCCCTATCCCATCTGGATAAAAAGAACACATACGCAAGATTACTATTCATCGACTTCAGCTCAGCTTTTAACACTATCATTCCAGAGAAACTAGTCAAGAAACTCAGTGCACTGGGTCTCAACAACACCTTCTGCAACTGGATTCAAGACTTTCTGACAGGCAGACCCCAGCCTGTCAGGCTTGGAAACCATACCTCCGGCACACTAACTGAACACTGGGGTCCCTCAGGGGTGTGTGCTTAGTCCATTACTCTACTCCCTCTACACCCACAGCTGTAAGGTCAAACAGAACACCAACTCCATCATCAAGTTTGCCGATGACACCACAGTTGTAGGTCTGATCACAGACGATGATGAGAGGGCCTACAGGGAGGAGATCAATCTCCTTACAACGTGGTGTGAAGACAACAACCTCACCCTCAACATCATCAAAACCAAGGAGCTGATCGTTGATTTCAGGAAACTGCAAAATGGACATGCCCATATCCACATCAACAGGACTGAAGTGGAAAGGGTCAGTAACTTCAAATTCCTTGACGTCCATATCACCGAGGACCTCACATGGTTTCTCAATGCCACCTGTCTGATCAAGAAAGGGCAACAGCACCTGTACTTCCTAAGACGGTTGAAGAAGGCTAAGATATATCCCCAGATCCTCACTAACTTTAACAGATGCACTACAGAAAGCACACTGACAGGTTGGATCACAGTGCGGTATGGCAACTGCAGTATTGCTGACCGCAAAGCCCTACAGCGGGTGGTAAAAACTGCCCAGTCCATCACTGGGGTTGCCCTCCCATCTATACAGGACATCTATACAGGACATCCTGTTATATTTTCTCTGTTTGCGGAATTTTGCAGTTTTGATTACTTGATTACATGTTATTTATGTTATGTTATTACATGTTACTGTTATTGCTATTTTGTTACTGTCTATTGTCTTATCTTCTGTCCTATTTATATACTGCACCTGAGTGACTAATGAGAAACACTTTTCATTATACTATGCACCTGTGTAAGTTTAATGACAATAAAGTTGAATTGAATTTATGACAGACAGTGCTTGAGGAAAGCTCTAAACATAATCAAAGACCCCACACACCCCAGCGACAGACTGTATGACCCTCTACCATCTGGAAAACGGTACCGGAGCATTCGGGCCCGGACTACCCAGACTCAGAGACAATGTTTACCCCCGCACTATCAAACCGTTAAACTTCCAGCCTCACTCACCTACTCACCTCAAAGTGCCTTCTTTCTTACCAAAAACTCAAACACACATTGAGATCTACCTCTACCTTACATGTCAAAAAGCTCACTCCCCATAATTTTCTATCCTTTATTTCATTCTGCTGATGCATGTTTTGGCACATCTGAAGTTGTTTTGCACATTACCTGTTACCTTTTGTTGTTTTGCACATTGCCTGTTGCTGTTTTGCACACTGCCTGTTATCTCTGTTTTTCTTTTATTATACAATTGTATTGTTGTTGTTTTATTGTACTACTTATCATCTGAGAGCTAGCTACATAGCATTTAGTTATACCATATACCTGTATATGAGTATAATGACAATAAACTTGAACTTGAACTTCTGAGTCAATGGTTGACGCTAAAAGGCAGGTGGAATGCAGCTTGAGGCTTCTAGAGGAAGCTATTCACAGGGAAGGGCGGTGACATCACCGCTCTGGTAAGTCGGCTCGAACAACCTGCCATGGCGGCCGTTCGCATTACACTCTCCCCCACTTAATTCGCCATCCTTGGTGAAGGGCTATCCCACCCAGCTTCTGATACCAATGTAGCGCTCTTGGGTTCATGTGGCTATGAGCCCTTGCCTCTGCCGCCTCAAGTCGGCCCCCTCACCGCTGGGGACTTGAACCGGGACCTATGGCATCACTCAACAGGGACCCAGCCAGTTGAGCTAAAGGGAAATCTCCCATCAGCCCGATGGCTGCTGTTGTGGAATTTTATCGAAGGTGAGATATTCTCATTAACTCATTAAGGTCTTTATTCATATTGCAATATGGGAAAAAGCCATCACCCGTCTGTGCAGAGAAGTGAAAGCTGATTCAAAAGCAAGCAGGGAGAGCCCTTGTTTTATATCTTTTTTAAGCTGATGCAACACTTCAAGGACAGGCAAAGCAGTAATTTTCCATTATTTATAGGTTTTTGCTTTTAGCAAAGAAGAGCAGTTATTCAAATAGTTTCTCATACTCCCTTCTTCAAGCAACAGAGATAAACATTATTAAAACATCCCGTGCCCTTGACGAGTTGGGTGCTATCACACTTTGTTCAAAGTATCCAGCTGCTTCTGCAGCACAGCTCTGTCCATAAACTACATTTTTAGGCTAAAACACCTTTTCTCAGTAACTTTCCATTACACTGCGTTCCCTGCTATTCTCAGGGAAGGGCGGTGATGTCACTGCGCTGGTAAGCTAGCTCGAACAACCTGCAATGGCGGCCATATGCGTTACCATATGAACGTTTTTCTATAATTTTTAAAAACAGTTTTATGAAGCCCTAGTTGAACACTTTTCGATTTAAAAAAGGTTTTCTGTAAAGGTTTTGTGGTTCTGGTGATGTAAAATAATGAAGTGAGATGGTCCTATGAACCAAATTTTTCTTAAAACGTGGTGTATACGCCCACGTCCAACATTAATTAATGGATTACACTTTTTCAGGTTGTGTACATGTACAATCTGTACACTGTACATATAGGTTTTTCACTTGTCATGGAGAAGCTCAGTAATGTTGTTGACCTGTACTGAAAACAATGAAAGGTAATAAATCTGACATTTATTTCATCAAAAGAACATACAGTAAGTATAGTTACAAATGAAATGTAGCCCAGCCTGTTTGGTAGTTAGTAGCTAATTGATCAAGTATCTCTTTGTTTTTTAAAAATTCAGAGTTTCAGCTTCAACAACATGGTTGGGTAGCTTGTTCTAAACTGCCACAATGTTTTGGATAAAGAAGTGCCTCCTGTTCTCAATTTTAAAACACTTCCAAGACTTATCTGTCCACATGTGCTCTCTAGTTTGTATTCCACTGTTTATTCTAAACAGATGGTTTATTCTGAGAAAAAAACATCATTAAAAAGCTAGAGCTACAGTATGTAAAGACTTAAACTACTGTACATGATACAAGGCAGAAATACTGTACAAATATCATAGTTCAGATGCTACCACTGTGGCTGGTTAAATGGCTTGAATATTGGACCCCTGCAGAAAATTGTTAACAATTGTTAACAAAACATGTTTACAGAGTGGATCAGCCATTTGTTTATTATTTAGGTTGGCTGTCTCTTGACACCTCTATTTATCCTCTTTCTTCTCACAGCCAGGATACTCAGCAGACCTAGAGTCAGCAAACTATACCACAATTAAGGAAAATAGAACAAGACAGGGTTTCTTCAACTGTTGGTACTTTAAAAAAATTACACTAGAATAAAATGTCAACACCTGTGGCCCTAACATGATTTGCCAAAAACTTTAGAGGATTGGTTAAAGAAAAAATGGGCTATAGTTATTAGACTGCGTTAATGAATTACAGCACCATACAGACAATTATACGAATATTATTTTAATAAGTATTTGAAACAAATTGTGTGTAGTTTTGTAACAATATGCAGTTTATTGGTGATGAAAATGAAAAGGTAGCCAGTAATTGTTTCTGAAATCATTTCACTGACTATCACAAGTACATCAACAACACATCTGTGTAGATGCAAGTTTCTTGCCTATAGTCCATTTTTGTCACTTAATCTGGCTTCATGTGAATATTCCTGGTAAAGACAGCCAGACAGGAGAATGCTTCTGAAAGCAGTAGACATCTGTGTAAAATGACACCGCATTGCTTCATATCAGTTGTTCAAATCATTATTGTTTTTGGGACTAAATTGTTGTCATGGGAGAGGAAAGTCACAGGCTTTATGTCACATAGTTCCTTTTGAGATAAGCAGAAGACATATGCTGATCTTTGAGTACTACTACTGTACATTTATGGATCCTAATTTCTTTCAAGATACTCCAGCCACAGTGGTATTCGGAGCACATAACTTTGGTATTTCTGCCATGTATCATTTATGTGTCTGCCCTGTGATAGACTGCTGTCCCATCTATGGTGTACCCTGCCTTGTGCCCATTGCTTGACTCCCCTGCAACCCTGAACTGGAAGAAGATGTCAGAAAATGGATGGATGGATGGATATAACAATTTAAACCAATTCAAAAGAGAAAACATGAAAAGGCTAGATGGTAAGATTTTAACATTGCTCCCTTTGTGTACAAATCAAAGGGTGACTAGTTTACTAAACATGGTACAAAAAGGGGTTCCTCTAGTTCTACACAATTGAATGAACAGTAGCTTCTAATGCTGATAGGAAAAATCTTAAGTAACTTAGCCAAGTTCATTCCCTTCAAGCATGAAATGTATAATATACACAGAAGACAGTTAATACTAATTAACTTGTATTTTAATGTATTTGTATAGTGATTTTCATCCCCAAGGGTCCCAGAATACTTTAGATTTTAGAGGTTTATTAGCCATTAATTTGCAGCATTTATGAATGAGACACATGCTTTATGGAGGGAGAAAGTACTTCATTAGTTTTAATTAAAGAGAAAATTTAGAGCAGTCCAGATTAAACAAACTCTAATTGGAAGTTATCCAGGACCCTGGGGCTAAAATCCCAAGTCTTACAAACAACAGCTTTAAATCTTCAAAAACAGGTAATCAGCACCTGTTTAACCTCCTTACATAAAAGCCTAAAGATGAAAGAATTGGGGACATTTACTGTATATAGAGAACAAGAAGTCATCCACATAAGGGAATATCTTATCTAAAGGATAGCAGGTCCTGTCACCGTATCCCCTGTCACCAAAATGAGGTATTAGTTTGGAAACTCATCTTAATAAATTCAGCACTCCAGTCAAACAAAGTGACCAAGTTCATAGTGTATTCATTTGGCTGTGGAAATGGAAGCCTGACTGTTAAGAGAGTGAGAGTTGCAAGGTTAAAGTTGAACCCCCTCCTGATTCTGTTTCTAGCAAGTAGCCTGAGGAAATCTATCTTTAAGGTCAGTACTGACAGGACCCCCAAAGAGATTGAAGGAATCCCTTAACAGAGCCAATGCAGAGGTCTTCAATGACAGAATATGGTGTGCAAGCTTTAGGTCAGACAAGTCAGTTTGGATACATACAAGGTAGGGTTCAGAGGAATGCCAGTCTAGGGTCTGGTAGATACTGTAATTCCAAGATATCAAAAGCTATCTGCACCGAGATCAGCTTTGGGTAGCTTGACACAGAGGTGGTGTAGGAAACAGCAGTGAGTAACCAATTGCTGATACTTGTCAGTAATAGCTGACCGAGAAAAGCAACTGGAGTAATAACAATAAAGAGATGCATAAGGCTAATGGCATAGTCCAGCTTGATGGGTTAGGCCAAGCAACAAGCAAGGGGAATGAAAATAAAAGGATTAAGATCCTGAAGAGCTTCAGAACTAGAACTACGTTCTTCAGAAGAATAAGATCTGAAGGGGACCTATTTATGTGTAGTAAATGGCAAGGAAATATGTATTTGTGTGTAGGAAACATTAATGTCTGACCTCTTTACCTTTTGAATTTCTTAAACTGCATCTACCAAATTTCCTATGAGGTCTCCCATCCCAGTACTGACCAGGCCAAGTCTTTCTTAACTACTGATATCTGACAAGAACAGACTGCAAAGTAGAAACTCTGGTGTTGACCAGAGGTCACTGTTGTGGATTAAATTTTCCACCATTTATGTAGATGCACAATATGTGGTGAGGATCAGCTACAGTATAACCTTGAAATACCTTAAATGCATTTTGTGCAACACGTTGGCACAGTGGTTAGCATTGCTGCCTTGGGACAAATTCTGAACCTGGGGTGCTATGTGCATGGAGTTTGTATATCCTTATTTCTTCCAAAGTCTAAAAACATATTAGTACTGTAGGTTAACATGGCTTTTGGGAAACTTGGTCCTGGTGTGAGTGTGTACAGTATATGTCTGTGTGTGGCCTGTGAGGGCAGGTATCCAATCTAGGGGTATCCCCTCTTGTACCTGTTGCTTGCTAAGATGTCTTTTGCCACATGACCCTGAATTGGATGAAGTGGTAAAAAAATTGATGGATAGATAAATGTGTTCCTGCATGTTAAGTTAAGAAGTCTGACAACTTGCATATCCCCTGCCCTTTAAAAGATCATGAAAGGTTGTTTGGAAATATTTATATGGTTAAAAAGTTCCATTCCCCAGTGTCAGTCCATAATTTTGAGCAATCTAACTGTCATCATTTGAGAGATTTACAGTATCTCATTTTAGTATTGTTACAGACTTTATGGCACCTTCTCCGGCTAGAAAATTAAACCAATGGTTTATAAAAGGGGAAGATGAAACAAACTTTTCTACACATTCCTTAGATGAGACATTATCTATGTTCCTTCATTGCTTCCTAATATGTTGCTCTTTCATTCAGATACTTCTACCACAATGATTTCCGGAAATATAGTTACATCCTTGGAGACTTAACATAAACTGTTGTCTTCTTCTTTCCAGCCCCCGATTTATTTAAAGTTATAGGCCTGCAGTAAACTGAACTACTGTGTGTAGTAGAACATCTCATGCATCTCTTAAATTGGCTGAATTATATTTATAATTATATGGCCCAGCAACCATACTGTAGCACCATTGTTCCATTATATCCATAGCATCATTGCTCCATTATGGTTTACATGCTGAAACCTTGTATGATGCACTGAACAGTTCTGTCAACCATATACAAATGGGTTTGTTTTAGAGCGGTTGGTATCTTCCAACAGGTCTAAAACACTCCCATTCTTTAACTGATGTTCATTCAGGGACCTGTGCCAGCCTACACTGGCTGCAGTGGCACAAGAAAAGGTTAGTTCCATTCCCAAAAGCATTTCTCAGAAAATGTATTTTGTTTAGGAGAACAAAGAATAGAGCAAATGAGAATGGGCACATTGCGAATGAGAAGTAGTGTCCAAATAAAAGGAGATCTGGGGAAGACATTTGAAAAGCTTTTCTTTGTTCTTCTTTACATGGCTTCTACTTTCCTCTCTCTCCTTCACACCTGAAGAAGGCTCAAAAGCAGAAGGGTTGTTGTTCCTTTGTTCCTATTCAGGGCAGCATGGTAACACAGCAATTAGCATTGCTGTCTTGCAGTTCTGAGGACCTGGGTTCAATCTCAGACCTGTGGTGCTATCTGTGGGGAATTTGTACGTCCTCCCCTTGTTTGTGTGGGTTTCCTTCCGGTACTCCACTTTCCTTCCACAATCCAAAGACACGTTGGAATGTTAATTGGCTTCAGGTCCTGGTGTGAGTGTGTTCATATCTATGTCTGCATATCCCCTGTAATAGACGGGCATCATGTCCAGGGAGTGTCCATCCTTGTGCTTGTTGCTTGCTGGGATAGACTCTGGCTTTCCTATGATCTTGTATTAGATATTGAATTAGAAAATGGATGGTTGCATGAATGAACACTGGGCCCCTGTGTTTTAGAGAGGGAGATTTATTCCAAGGTAGAATGTGTTTTTATTGGGATAAAGGGTTTCTCTCTTTGCCTTTAAATGTGTTTGTGGTCTAGAGCCCATATGTTGGAATTTACCAGCTCTAAACTAAGTTGTTGGGCCTGATTATTACTCCACCACAGATGTGCCAGGGAATAAAAACACTCGCATAACGCTTAACGCTTAAAGCATAACGCTCAATAATCCTTGAGTTACTAACCACTCCCTTTTTTATCCAGGAAACCTTGAAGAAACAAGAAAACAGCTGAGAGGGAATAATAAACTGAACAGTACACCAGGGCTCAAAGAATACGAGCTTGTTCTAACACTGCAGTTTAGTGGATGTTGCATGAGCTGTCTGTAGTATTTGCAACACTGCATATCTTTCTGACATTTCTGGAGGTGGCAAAGTTACAAAATTTCAACTCTTAATTGTCCTTACAATTAGGACTTGCAAAAAAGGACTAAAGAATGTGATGTATATATTTTAAACGTCATGAGATTTGAGTATTCAAAATATAATAAAGCTGCAAAATTTTAAATATATATAGAGAGCACTGGCACAAGAGGTGCACAGTACAGATGTCACAATAAACAAAATGAGTTCAGTTTCTGAAAAACTGAGAACAATCTGGATCAATGCAAAAAGAAAACACATTTTAACAACCAATTCAATTTCTGAAGGCCCATATAAAATGAGCAGTATGGATCTAGAAGTCTTCCCATTAGATGTGATTCCAGGGGTTTGTACATGCAAAAGAAAATACCAGTGTGATGTCTCTGCATAACCTTTGGATTAAAGATGAAGAATTATTCCCCAATTTAACTTATCATCTATTACCTATTCCATGGATGTTAAAGGAATGTTTTTTACATTACCAGGTTTTCACAGAACAATTTGAATCTATTGAAGAAAACTGAGTTGGCCAGCTGGCATTGCTTCAATGAATTAGTGAAATATAATGCCCTGGAATTTATCTTTCTTGATGCTCTTTGTGAATAACTGTTTTCTGATTTCAGTAGTTTGTTTTATAGGAGCCTGATTCATTATCTGCCTACATCTGTGTCCAATAAAAAAATAACTGACTTCTAATTCCTAAGCAGCCTATTAGCGCCATGGAGAACAAATGATTTTTTGCATTGAATATATTGCATTTAAGCAAGATAGTGCTGCTAACACATTACCAGCAATAGGACAGTCTTCACAAATGCATCTACTATCTGTGTGCTATCCTGGAATTGTTTCTTGTCTCTTCACATGACACATTTCCTGCATTTTGCTGTGCAAATCCAAATTCAAATGAATTTTCATATAAGCATAGAGTAAAAGCTTTTGTGGGCTTAAATATTCCATGATCGATCATCAGTAACAGTAAACCAACAGTAAATATAAGTCTTACTATTAAGTCATGATAAATGTATTCTGTTCGATGTTTTGGCAAAAACCTATCTACGATACATTTCTGCAGTTTCACAAGAATATACATCTGTAAAGTTGTGTTATTTCTGCTTTTCACAGCAATGGTGAAAAAGACATGTTTAACCCAGGAATGCTCAATCACAGGGTGTTCTACTTTGTATATACAAAAGACATTACTTGTGCTCCTTTAGACTAATTCATATGCACAAAGAAGTGTATGATGATATTCTTCTGTTGGTAATGACAATGCGACTTTGCATGTAGCAATACTATTGCATATGCTGTATATTGCAAGATATTAATAAAAGAGGCAATATTCTTTATGAACTAATTATTGTGTTGTGGCACTGATAGGATTCCGTAGATTCCGGTTTGTACGTGACATGATGGCAGTCACAGATAACTGTTTTGCCTTTGTTAGGGCTCAGTGGATGACATAACTTATTTTGACCAGTGAAAATATCTTTCAGGTTTCTGGTGTTTTAAGAGCAAGCAGTGGTTATGGATTAATTATGCCCCTTATTTTATGCTGAAAATTATATCTTACATACAGCATATAAGGACAAGGCTAGTAGCCACAAACAGCTATTTCCCTTCTTAATATATATAGTTCAGGATATACATATATCCTATAAAGTATGTATATATCCTGGAAAGAAGATTAGCTGGAAAGAATACATCTCTACAAAATCATTTTAAAATTCTTTTCTTGTCAATTTATATATGTGTTCCTGGAAAAACGTTCTGCCACATTTCATTATTTTACCAAATTTATTACTAACGCATGCACATCGAAACAATTAAGGATGCATGATTACATAAACGTTAGTACTGTATCACTCTATTAATCAGTGTGATAATGCATGTTATTCATAAGAAGACCATTAATAACTGAGATCATTAAAGTAAATGCAATGGGATGATTGTTAATGATTGCTCAATTAGTGTCTTAATGAGAAGGCTATAGCAGCCCTCTGTGGCTGCAGAACTGAAATACAGGTTACAAAACCACATTGTGCAAAATGTAGGATCCCCTTTGGCAGGGGTGACTGGACCTAGTGTTCCTGGTTTAGTTCTTAAGTTTTGAGCACCCAATTATGTAATTAGTCTAATTATTAATTTTTCTGCATATTTATAACACTTCTAACCACACTCCAGTTGTTTTATGTATAACTGTACACTTATTGAAGTTAAATAATTTAATTATCAACAGTAAAAAAACCTTTTACAGCCATACTGTATAGAGCTAAGAAAATAATTAAATTAATTGTTTAATTGTCCTCTCGGGTTCTAAGAAAAACAGAAGATAAAAGGCTCTCCAAGAAATTAATTTGAGAGACACGCCCTATGATTTTACATTCAGTAGGAAAAGATTCACTTGTTGTTGTTGTTAACTTGATATAGCATGATAATTTGTCTCTGATTTGGGCAGCTCTCACAGTTGATCAGCATGCAGCTACTCAAGCTGTTTGCTTCTACGTGCACTTTTCTAGTAGAAAGAGTTTTTATTACTTTTCTGCCATGTTTTGGTTCTTCTTCCTGACTCACAAGCAGCCTTTTTTGTGATTTAATGCTGTTCTTGAGAAACAGAATATGGCAAGATGTACAGTATAACAGAACAGCCAGGCAACAACTGTCACGCCCCACACTCTACCTCGGAAACGCCATTCTGTCCCCGTCACATTCCACACTCTCCCTCGCATTCCCAGAACCTCTGCTTCACAATCTCATCCCTGATTGAACCCATCATATTCTCACATGTATCAGATTCCTCAAATTCTCACTCACTAACCAATCATCCTATCGCACCCCTTTCCTTTCAGTATTTAAACCCCCTTCGCACACCTTCCCACGCTCACTATTGAGAAGCCTTTTCACGTATTCTCCTGTGCGTGTTTCCAAGCCTTTCAACTGATCTCCCGTTATGAATCTTCTGCTTCCACCTCTTGACCTCGTCTTCTGGATTTCGACTTGTGGATTGTTTGTGATAACTTTCATGGCTGGACCCTTAGCCTCCCTTTTCGACCTTGCCTCATGGATTTTGACTTTTGGATTGTTTTTGGATATCTCTCGTTACCGGACCCTCTGTCCCCCTTATCGACCCAGCCTTTGGATTTTGTCTTTCGGATCGTCCCTTTGCTACTCTGCGTTCTGTGGGATTCCGGTCACGCATAAGGATCCTCCTCTTCCACCTATAGGTTCCCTGACAGTATCTGGACCTCTTAGAAATTCTGTCTATATAAAATGTCTTTCATTTTTTTTTTAAACTAAAATTAACAACCTGATTAGTTTGCTGCATCTCATATCATACCATTTTCCTGCATCTTGAATTGCTGCTTGACTTTCAGCTTCATAGCAATAGCCTGTAGTGTCAATTCTTTGACAGCGGGGTTGAATGTTTGTGATCTGATTGGTAAGAACACGTTCTTCCACATACGGAAAAAGAAAAGGCAATAAATTGGACCATAAAGTATGCTGGGCAAACGTTCAGAGGTCAAGTTCTTCCAGGACGGGGGTACCTTTAAAGCAGAGACTGTAATGAAAAGTTCTTTCCGGACCCTATGCAGACGACACGAAAAAGTCAAGCAGGATACGGGTATGAAGACAGGGGGGCGTGTCCATGGAGTGCTGGTAGTCAGGGGAGGTGTGGACGAGTCAAACAATCCAGGGATGAGACGAACAGGAAATCCAAAAACGGCACAAAAATCCAAAGCCAGGTGATCCATCCGAGACAGACGATTTAAAAAGAACAAGAACAAGAAACTAAAAGCATAATGGACCCAGGTACATCCAGGTCCCGGCTCGCATGATGCAAAACCAATGCAGAGCCGGGATTGACGTCAGCGTCTGGCTTTTACGGGGGAACTGAAAAGGGGCTGGAACAGGGAGCAGGTGCGGGAGATGAACAACAAACAAGGAAAGGGAGGGGTTTGCGATCGTGACAGAGACGATGGCACCGAACATTTTTATTTGTTATAATAATAATAATAATAATAAACTTTATTTTATGTAGCGCCTTTAAAGTTGGCTTCTCAAGCGCTTTACAGGATGACGATAACAATAAATAAGGAGAATACAACAATAAATAAGAAGAATCCACAAGATAAGACACAATTACAATTACAACAATACAACAATAACAATAGAGGAGACAGTGGGAGGTGACACTAAGAAGAGCAGAGGGGTGAAGAATGGAACCAGTTAAGTAAAGGCTTTTCTGAAGAAGAAGGTTTTGAGTCTGGATTTGAAGGAGTTTAGAGAAGGTGACTCTCTGATATCCTTGGGCAAAGAGTTCCAGAGCTTGGGAGCATAACAGGAGAAGGCCCCGTCACCCATACAATGTAGATGGGCTTGGAGGACAGTAAAGAGGGCAGAATTTGAAGAGCGGAGGTTGCGAGGTGGTGAGTAAGGCGATAATAGTTCAGACAGGTATTGAGGTGCCAAGCCATGTAGAGGCTTATAAGTGAGCATGAGGATTTTAAAGTCTACACGGAATTTGACCGGAAGCCAGTGCAAGGACTTCAGGATAGGAGTAATGTGAAAAATTGCACTAGGATTCTAACTGCTGAATTTTGGACATACTGCAGTTTGTTCAGAGTAGATTTAGATACCCCAGCGAGTAGAGCATTGCAGTAGTCAATTCGAGAGAATACAAATATGTTGAAACATATGTTCAAACATAGTCTCGAGACAAGAAAGTAAGATGTTATGGTCAACAGTGTCAAAGGCACCACTGAGACCAAGAAGGATGAGTATGGAAAGAGAGCCAGAATCAGAAGCTATTAGGAGATCATTGGAGACTTTGACCAGGGCAGTTTCTGTGCTGTGAAGTTGAAGGAAGCCAGATTGGAGGGGTTCGAAAAGGTTGTTTGTCATGAGGTGGTTATGTAACTGAAGCGTGACAGCACGTTCTAGAATTTTAGAGAGAAAAGTGTTAAAGCTACATAAAAAGCTGCTGTTATTGCCTTTCTGTTCTGTTGTCATGCACCTTGGCATACTTTAGTTTTTTTAAGCACAGTATTAAATCACAAAAAGGCACATGATCAAATAATGATTAATAAAGATACAAAGATGATTACTTACTGTACCTTAATATTGTTTAAAATCTCTTATATCCAAAAATTCCATAATCACAACTTTTATGTATAGTAATATCCATCATATACAGTGAACACAAATAACAGAAAGTGGGAATTTACATTGGATTTTCTCTTATGAATCTCAGATGATGCGTTGAGGTGCGTCTACCCAAGTTTTTTTAAATGAAATTCAAGGAATGTGGGAAAACTAATAATGATATTTTTTTCTTTATGAAAGTAAATTTGTGTTGTATCAAATAAAAAAAACACATAATACGGATAATTAAATATTTAAATATGTTTTAGAAGAATACTGTATGAAGATGACAGTTAAGAGAAGTGGTTCTGATACTCACTTCTTTATGAAGATCTGTGGTTTGTGGGATAGCCTAGATTACTTTGCAAAGAGCCATAAAAAAATTAAACAATGTTGTTTCTGACTACACTGTCTTTACTTGGATTGTTTTTCTTTTGCACACTGAAAATGCTGCTGTTAATGTTTTCCTCCTCCTATGTATTTGTGCTTGCTTGACTTGCTTTAATCACAGTTTATCTTAAGCACAACTAATAAGGTAATATTTGAAAGTAGTGTGCTATCTTTAATCTATTGTGTTTACTTCTGAGATTTCAAAGAATCCAAAGCACTAAAACAATTACTGTGTGAGGAATGCAGCTACTGTACCCCGATCATTGATGTAAAGATTACAACTGCCTGAAACTCTGACCTTTCTGGACTTTTTAAAAAGTTTCCTTGAGCTCCTGAATCTGAGGCTCTGGCCTCTAATAGAATGTATAGATTTTTTTCCTACAAAATAAAATAATGCCTAATTGGTTTCATGAGCAATTTTATCATTTGAGACTAAAAAATCCATGCAAAGAAAGGACTGAATAATTTAAACTAATTTTGTGAGCAGTATTTCCCCACAGCCCTTTCAATATGGCTCAAATTCCCCCTCATCCACACTGAACCAGTATGATCCTAAATTTGTTCATTTAAACTGATATTAAACTGGATATTATTAGATAGATGGATAATACTTTATTAATCCCTTTGGGAAATTAATGTGTTACAACAGTCCAGCCCAAGACAAGCAAAACAGACATCAGAATAGTTATAAAACAAAAGACAACAAAATAAATAAAAATAAATAAATACATAGGTGTGTGCAAAATGTGCTGATCGTAGTCACTGTAAAAACAATAAAATATGTGCATAGGTTTATACAGACTGATTGTCCAAAAAGTACAATGGAGTAAACATGCCGTCCATTGAGGAGCAAATGAAGGGCTAACAATTCCTAGCCTAGGGGAGTGTTATACACCCTGACAGCCTCCGGGAGGAAAGACCTGCGGAAACCTTCCCTTGAACACCGTAGCTGGAGCAGTCTATTAATAATATTAATAATATTATTAAACATTATTAGTAATATTAAACTGGATATTATTAGAATGATTCACTTTCAACAGAAAAGACCAATCATTGATACTGTGGGTAAGGAAACAGGGTCAGACTCACCAAGCAGATTCATCTCCCTTTAATGACACATCTGAGCTTGTTTGTCTTTCAAAAGTTTTGACATTTCTAGGGGCAGTGTGGCTATGGCTGCTCTCCACATTGAGTCTGTTCCCCTGCTTGGTTTTGATTTGGGACATAGCTGAGTAAGCCACTTCACACGAATAGGTAGATCTAAAGGGTAAAAGTTCATTAAGTGCATATTTCCTCAACTCAGGTTATTCCTTTTCCACATCACACCAGAACTGTGTCAGGGTCTTGTCTGCATGTTTCATCTTCAACCCACAGTCTGAGGACACATCCATCAGATGTTCCTGCAGTCTGGCAGGAAGGCTGCTGCTTTCAGTCACACTGAAAGGGTTCCTGACCCAGTCCAGTTTAGCAGACCTGGTTTCAATGTCACTGAAGTACGAGCTCAACTCACTATTGAGTTTGGACACATGTGCTTTCCCAATTTTCACTACAGAAGCTCTGTCTGTATCAGTGGTGGTAAGATGGGCATCAAGCAGTGGGAAACAGCTTACAAATCCATCCTCACATTTCCTCTCCCACAATTTGACCTTCCTTATGAATCCATTCACCTTGTCATACATATTGTTCAGGATGTGTACAGTATGTCTTTGCCTTGTAGTGATAAGTTGAGTTCTTTCAGTCTGGTGAACACATCAGCAATATATGCCAGATGCACAACCCACTCTGGCCCCTCAAACAGTGTAGCAAGGGGTTGGAGGTGCTCCTTCAGAAAAGCACATACCTTGGTGCGAAGTTCAAACAGTCTCACTAGGGTTTTGCCACGGGATAACCACCGGACATCAGTATGAAGCAGCAGCTGCTCACAGTCTGATCCAGTGTCTTGACAAAGCCTTTGAAACAATCTGTGATTCACAGGCCTGGACTGGAGGAAGTTTATCAATTTAACTGCATCGTTCAAAACAGCACTTAACTCGGGGCTCATTGCCTTACTGGCCAATGCTTCCTGGTAAATAATGCAGTGTGTCCACTCAGTCTTGGGGTTTGTCTTCTTGACAAGCCGGCGCAGCCCCTTACACTATCCCTGTCATCGCTGCTGCCCCGTCAGTACATACAGGTACATGATTGCACAATTTGATTTCCAATACAGATCCTCACCGGTTGTCTTCCCTCTAAGCTTCTTGCAAACCAAAATCTACTCATTTACAGTATGACACACTCTTCTTTGTAACGCACAAAGGCAATCGTCTGTGCCTCCCCTCTAATATCTGTTGATTCTTCCAACTGCAACGCAAACTGACCTGCTTGTTTCAGTTTATCCACCACTTGGCCAGCAATATTAAGGGACATGACATCGATCCAACTGTATTATTTGATAATGGAACTGTTTTGATTGCATCAGCTGCTTTCTTATCAACCATCGTTTCCGCCAAAATTACAGCTTAGGGGGGCTTTGACTTGCTGTACAGTAGTCGCAAGTAGAGACACAGCAAAAGAAGCCTCCAGTGCTTTGGCTGACACGACTGTGGCTTTCTTCAGTTTGCTTTGACTTGACTTGCTTGACAATTTTTGTTGGAAAAATGTATATCTTACCAATGTAGGAGGGGTGTTTGGTGCCCGGGTGTCGCTGTAGATGGGCTGGCTTCATGGAGCTGTTCATTAGTACATCACCGCAGAAAAAACACAGTGGCAGCGGTGGGTCCGCCACCGTACATGTAAAGCCATACAAAACATACTGATCTTGGAACAGGCGATGTTTGGGCTTTGTCACCTTTTTATTTTTTTCGGTAAGTTCATTTAAGTTTGAATTCATATTGGTACTGCCACTTGGAGTGGCAGCAGCCTGATTTTTCCAACCACTTATCCATTAGCTCTCAATGTTTGCTCGCTAGCTTTCATGCTTCTCTCAATCATAAGAAGTGGTGTTACAACTGACACAGGCAGGTGGGAAACTAGATAAGGCGCATGACGTGCAATGACGCAGGGATGATTATTGTGATAAATAGGCTATGCTAGACAACAACTCACTGATTTTATCTATTTTTACTTTTATTTTGTTCCCAATCACAATGTTGATCAAAAGTGAAACAGTATTTGACATAGTTTTAAAATGTCAAGTAGTACTTTCTATTTTGTAAATTAAATTTAATTCACAATCTTCCCACATACCCCCTGGTAACTGCTCACATGCTGTACCCCCTGGGGTACGAGTACCCCCGGTTGGGAATCACTGTCCTAAGTCACCTATTAACCTGTTTTTACTGGCATTCTGGGTAATGGTTACCAAAGTTGAATGAGTTTCAGAAGGGCAATAAAAAAGAAGAAATGGTTACCTATATTTTCTATTTGCACTGCTCTGAAATTCTTTGCAGTTGGGCAACAGAGCATTTTGAAGAGTCTTTCTGTCTTCATGCTTTCAGCCATCAGGAACTGGAATGAAGAATGAGGATTAGCAAGCCTATTGAGCAAGAGTGGGCTGGAGGAAAAAGCAAAGACGAAATGAATAAAAGAGTACTCGGTAGGGTATGGATACCTATAAAGCATAGAAGGGTTTAGTGATGGTTCTCTACCACAGTAGTCTGTAAAATCTAGCATCACCCTAGACATGACATGTAGACAAGCCAAGTACAAGCATGTACAAGAACCTACACACTGTATATACAGTACTGTGCTTTCCTATATACCTCTCAGTTTTACTAATTCAACGGAATGTGTCGTATTCTGAATACAAATGGCAATAATTTCAACAGAATTGAAAGCACAGACAAAGACAAAGTTACACCGATACAGCACAAAAATCAAGGGATTTGTCAGTAAGGTGAAAGAGTAAAATCCTGACTTTCAAATCTACCACTCTTTACCTGAAAACTCTTGTAGTCGGAGCACTTCCACCAGTGTATTAGAGAAGAACACATCCACCAGCAGTAGAGCAAGCTGTGAGGATGGTGAATAAAATTATGGTCTTTAAAATCCCATTTGTTCACTGTTTTTTTGTGCAGAAATAGAGGCCCAGTATCCCAGCTGTGGTGGGAATTGTGGCAGAAAATTCTCTTCCATTTCTGTTATATTTCTAAGAAAATGATCCGCAGCATAAGAGAAAGTCGAGGTCAAAGTGATATCCAAAGTCTAAAATCCGAAAGATCTACCCGCAGGAGTTGAGAAAACAAAGGCAAGGTAGGAACTCTTTGAGGAGAAACCAATACCAAGCACAGGATTAAGTAAGGTGTAGGTTTAAGTAAGCGGTGAGGTGGTGATGAGTTCATGGAGAATAGCAGGAGATGATTAGTTAACGCGTGTGGTGGTGCCTGGTGTATTTAGGTGGCTGCTGAGTCTGTTTAGCCTGATTTCAACGAGTGGAGGATGTGACAATCACTTGAGATGTTTCCATTAGCATTGTCAGTGACAGACATGCTGTATCTGTCAAGCTGCACAGCTTTAGTTTAAATCATGAAATAATGCTAATTAAAAATCACATTAAAATGCTGCAGAGAAGTCTGCGTGCTACAGTACTTCCCCGCTACAAATGTGGAGGACTGTGGCTGGATGTGATCTGTTTAGTTCACTTTCTACTACAGAACAGCTTCTACCTCCAGGCAATAAGACTGCTAAATAGCCGACCTGCAGCTCCTTTAGCAAACCACCTGTAATGGCTACATGGACACACAGTTTTCACTGTATTCAGAATAACCACACTACTTGTATATATTGCATACACCATGGACACATAGCAGCTCTACTCATATTGAGTTTTATTCCATTTCTATTACATCTATTATTATGTAACCTCATTTTCTCAGTTTTTGTGATTTCTGTGATTCTTGTGATTTTTGTGAGCTCACAGAAAAGACATTTAATTGCCAGCAACTACTGCTGCACGTTGCATTGTTGTGCGTTTGATAAATAAACTTTGATTTGATTTTGATTTGGTTTTTCCTTCACAAGAGCAGGTATTAAAAGTAAGAGAGAAATATGCAGAGCTACTGTATGGATGGATCACAAAATGAAGCTGAAGTTTGGAGAGGTATTTTGTCTGACTGTGGTACATGAATATCCATCAATCTTTGACAATGTTATTCCTATACTCTGTGGTAACATTCCTCTATGAGCTAGCATTTTCAAAGCAGGCATAAAGTATAACATATGTAACAACAGGAGAGAGCGTTTGTCTGTAGAGCACATTTTAAGGTAACCTGCTCATCAAGCTCTCCATGGATCAAAGGACTCTTTGCACACCAGCAGGACCAGTTTTTGAAACATCTCAATACTTTCCCCTGGTCCGTTGAATTTCAGTTATCTATAAGTTCAGTTAGTGAATAAAAGTAAAACTTTAAAATATTGTTACAAATATGAAATGTCCGAAATTTAGACACATGAAATGATTGCTGTGTGTGGAATAGATGTGGTGCTGTGAGCAATTGGAAATACAGTAGCTAGTTTTTAAAATTTTCTCTGAAGAAGAGGGTGGATTTGAAACATTAATGCAATTTGTCCTTATTTAGCTTGTTCTATGATCTGTGTTACACAGCTCTCTAGTAAGATTGTAACCATTATAAATCTATTAAAATATGATGCACATAAGCTATAAAGGGGTGACAATTCAATTCTGGACCTATTTGTTTGTTCTCTCCTTGTTTGTGTGGGTTTCCTCCAGGTGCTCCGGTTTTCTCCTACAGCTCAAAAACAGTTAGGTCAAGTGTATTCTAGGAAAATTGGGTGTGGTGTGAGTGTACAGTACATGTGTTTATGTGTGCACCCTGCAATGGACTGGCCTCCTGTCCAGGGTGTACCCTACTGTACCTTTCACTCATTGCTTGCCAGGATGGGCTCCAGCTCCTCTGTGATCCTTTAATTGAAACAAACAATTAGACAATGGATGGATACGCTATCAATTCAGCTGAATTGACAGGGGCTTTACTGTGGAATTGTGTCGTTGAAGTATGTCATGTTACTGTTACATGGATGTGACAGACTCAAAGCCAAATAAAATAAAGTACAAATGATTATTAAAATGACTTGATTTGCCACAGCTCTGTTATGAGATCGCTTATCCTGTCCTTCTTTTCTGTGCTTCCTTTTCCTTTTTGTCCAGTACAAAATAAGGCATAAACAATAACTGGAGGGAGATCATCACAAGTGACACTGTTGGAGAGCCAAGTGGTAGTTGTGCCAAGTGGTCAATGGAGCAACCACAAACTGCATGAGTGTAGCCAGAGACTGTTTTGTTTTCATAAGACTTGTTTCTGGCCATTGAAAAACATCCCTGACCCTGGAGAAAAAATCCCAGAGGCAGACAAACAATTTAACAGTTCAGTTTGCTCACAATACCTAACTAGTATTAGTAACGTGTTTAGAAAAAACAATTACAATATACAGCCTCTGTATATTATACCTATGTCTTGCAGAAAGTCAATAAGATGTAATTTAAATCTAAGACGTACAGTGTATGTCATCATGAACTGCTAAAATTATGAGGCAAATATGCTATGAGAAAGAAATTCTCAGACAGATGTTTATACAGGTTGAGAATCCCTTATCCGAAATTCCTGGGGCCGAAAGTGTTGCGGATTTCGGATTTTTTAATAATTTTCTAAACATAATACCATCAGAAAGGTAAGATATCAGTCTCCACCTATGATGTCATGTTAAAAGGTTACAGTAGACGTACGCCATTTGTATTTTATTTTTTACTATACAGGTATTAAGTTTTATGTAAGGTATAAAAACAAAGCATTGAATATGATTACAGGTAAATAAAATGAAAACTGAAAAAAGTCAGCATTTTATTTTAACGTAATGTACAAGTAATGACGCGAGTCAAGTAACACTCACATGGAGGTGAAATTCAGATCTCACGTAAAAATAACGTTTTGTACTTACTGTACAAAAAAACAAAACAAAACAAAACATGATTATCACTGCTTACAAACTTGAAGATAAATGCAGCCCCAGACATTACAACTACATGAGGTCCGAGAAACGTGAGGGAGAGCGTACGTCATCGATTACATCACTGTGAGCTAGAAAGTTCGGTAAATTATACGTATCCACCTACGAAGTCTTGTTTTGATTAAAAGGTTACAGTGCATAAAGATTTTTGTATAAAAACAAAACATGGAATTTGATTACAGGAAAATGTAATGAAAACTGAAAACGTCAGCATTATATTTGTGACACAACAATTACGCTAGTCATGTTACACTCATACATAGACTTTTACGTGGAGGTGAAAGCGGCGCTCAACAGCTGTACGTGGCGGTACCATCCCGCACTTTGTGGAATTTTCCATATGTTGCGTGTCATGTCAGCATTAAAAAAACTCGGATTTTGGAGGTTTTCGGATTTTGGAACTTCAGATAAGGGATTTTCAACCTGTAATGTAATAGTGTCATGTTATTCCATGTCAGGCAAATATACAGTACAGGTTGTGAAGGTACAGTATCTCTTTTGTTTATGAATTCAGTCTTACTAATTTTACAGGGTTTTACCCAATTTTGCTGTTCAGGTACTGGTAACCAGCAGCATTTGATTTAACACACTGTATCCGCTGTTTTGTTTCTCTTTTCTTTGTTTCTAATTATCCTAATTCCACCTTTCTTCATCTCTGTGTTTCTGCATCACCTGCTGCTCACTTTCTATGTACCTTTTTCTTTCTTTCCAGCCTAATGACTTCAAATTTTTGTTCAAAAGTCCTTTTTTGTATTTTGTTCTGTGAAAAGTTCTTACCTTTGATCGACATGCTGTGCCGTTAGTGGCTCAGTACCATCCAGTACTGATGCTGTGGTACTAGCAGATTGTTATGGTAATATATTTAAATTAAGGACATACTGTAGACTCATCTTTTCACAGGGATCAAAAACTGTTCTGTGAGACACATCTCCAATTCTCTGTTCATTTACAGATGTAATTTGTCTCTCAGATTTCTATCTCATTTTTTTATCTACCCAATTTCACTGCTCAAATTTTCTTCATTATCATCACCTCACATTTGACTAGGCTGCACAACCGAAAAATCTGCATTTACACTTTCTTTTTACTTTTCAGCAATTAACCTCTATTTACTACTCTCACGTTCACTTAGCTCTAAGTTATATGTGTGATATGTTCAAGCAAAAAAGCAACTGTAGGGTGTAACTATTATGTTTCTGACATGCCCGGTAACTGTTATGAAACTACAGTAGGTATTTCAAAATATTTATCAAAGGAAAAAATCACAGTATGAAAATCGAGAAAAAAGTAGAATGTTGTTTCTTTTAAGGAATGTGAGAGATTTTCACTCCTGATTGAGAATCAATGATGTAAGACTTCTAGGAATATAAATAGAAACTTCTAGCAAAGGTGAAGGAATTTGTTTAAAGTTTAAGCATGCCAAGGTAGTTGTTTGTTCAACTTTCATGCCTACTTTCCAGTTACACATAGAAAAAGACACACACTTACATAACTCTGAATTTTTTTTAACAGTTCTGATTGTGTTGCAGATTAAGACTGACAGGACATGAAAAGCTAATGTTCAAAGGAACAGTGAAAAAGATGCTCTGTCTACAAAACACGTTTGTGAGAGAAATCAATGTATGATTAGGGAGATAGAATTAGTGAAGAATTTCTGGTATATTTATAGCTTTCATAACAAAGTATCCAAAAGTGCTTTACACTGACTTACTGTACACTGTACTTACTGTACGTTCTGTCAGGAGAGTTAATGCCCTAGACCCTGTCTTTTGATGTACACTTGTCTTCTACGCCAGTGGTTCCCAACCCTGGGACAAACTGAAGCATACTGTTAGGATTTACAACAACTAAGCTGTTAATTCAGTTTTGTTGTGGCATTTTAGGGCAGCACAGTGGTGCAGTTCTTAGCATTGCATAGCACTGGGACAGTTGTGGGGATAGGCTCCAGCTCACCCCTGACTTTTTATTGAGTAAAACCATTTTACAATGGATAGATTAAAACAAAATAATTCTTCAAATCTTTTCTACAATTCATCATCTCTTAAATCCACTTCTGAAGAAACCACTGACAAATGTAAATCATTTTTTGTTGTTTTTTTAAGTTTACTTGAAATCAAAATGCCAGAAGTCAGATTGTATTTTGTTATTTCTCAATGGTTTATATATATTGACCATGAAAATAAACAAAGCTCTTGTAACTGCAACAAGTTCATAATTTTTACTATCCTGCTAGAATAATGAAAAATGATTAAGTGTAACTTAAGTGTGAGCTGGCTACGCACCTGGAACGTGAAAGGCAGAGCCAGCCTTGGGCAGCCTGACCAGAACTGAGAGCACCCAATATCTGCTTAAGCCATAATTAACTAAATCTAGAAGTACATGGTTTCTGCTTAAACAATGATTAAAAGGACCCAAAAACATTCTTACAATTCTTATAGTTTATCATGTACCAAGGCTAGCAGCCTTGGCTTTACATCATATATGGCATGGAATTGTACTGGAACTGTTCTGGGTTATTTTTTCTGTTTGTGATTTTGTATAAAAAGCATCCTTTTGTATCAATGAATTGAGTCAGTGCTTCATCGGGTTTGGCTCCCGTGTGCACATGTAATAAAGGTAATGCCTGCTTCATACACACCCGAATCGTGTCTCCTTTGTTGGACACAACAGCTTTATATGGTTATTTTCAATGATGTGAGAGGAGTAGATGGATCAAGCAGACTAGCGTATCCCTATATTCAGACAGGTAATCTTTCCAAGTCTGATAATATTCGTTTAGGCTAGAAAGTTTTCGCGAGACTGCCTTCATTGATTGCAGAGTACCAGGGGGGAAAGTGCAAAAAAGAGGTGGTTTGAGTTTTTAGAAGAGGGAAGGTATTCAAGGGTAGATAAGAGACCAGAATTAATCAGGATTTCCCACTGCTGCTATAAAACATGCAGGATAGTGTTTCTCCAGGAACAGAGTTTATTACCCCTGGGCTATGCTCCTAGGGACAGCAGTACCTGATCTGCAAGCTGTGACAATGTAAGAAAGATTTTTTTCAATCATTATTGCTATTTGTTTCTTAGCAATTGAGTGTCCTCTACAAAGATAAGGGTTGTTTCTGGACCGACCTGGGATAAAACAAAAAGCATGCCGAATTCAAGTATGGTATAGTAACAGAAAGAATAAGGTTCTGGATCCCGAGATGAAGTTAAACATCCAATGTTTGTGAGTTACAGAGGTAGTGGCCTCAGCCCACCAGGAGAACGGATTACATCTCAGCAAGCTACAATAGTTAACTCGCCAGTGCATGACAGGTCCCTCGGGGGCATGGCCTTCAGAGCCATCGCACCCGCACCTGAGCTGTGGTTGAGTTCCTTTCCCAAGCATACAATACAATATGTATTTGAAATACATATTCAGTGGCTACTGCGTTAACCCAGTGCTTTTGCCAATACTCATATGCTTTCTTACAGGCATCTTCACCCCAAACTCCTTCTGACAAACTCAGCTTCTTCCTATATTTTTCTTCCCTTTCTGTCAACTTACACTTTTCTGATATATAATCAGACACTTCCACCACTTTCTCAAACACCCAGTTAGCACACAAGATTTAACTCTGTTGTGTGTGAAGTAACAGCTCATAGGGGAATGCTTGCACTTGGAAAGCCTGTGCATTCCTGCACTTATTCAACTAAGGGCGTCTGTTACCTCCAGATCTAAATGCCTCTCAGAGTCTTTATAGAGGACTTACACAGCTCTGTTCACAGGCAAGAAACGAGACCTCGAGAACTCCCTTTCTGGATCAGTAATTCACCATCCCCAGAACACCAGAATTGCTGCTTTTGCCCCAGGGTGGACTTACGCACTGGGCTCCAGTTAGAGCTATTCTCGGATCTCAGCGTCCTTTAAATCCTGCTACTTAGTGCTGTGCTCTTTTATTATGAGGTGTGTTTATGTTAGTGTTGTGCGTGTGTATGTGTTCACAAACAAGGAAAACACCAGAAACATACATATATCATCCACGTTTCTCCCGTTCCCTTTAAAACAACCAAGGAAAACCCCAAAAACATACATATCATCTACGTCTTTCCTGTTCCCTTTAAAACAAAAAAACACACGCCACGCCAATCCGTGGACGATCAAGGCTAATCTCAGGACCCCAGGCGCAATTAAGGCCCACACCGATCCTGAGCCTCAGAACTCCTGGCGCAATGAAGGCCCAAACCAGTCCTGGATTATACGTGCATTTAAAGCACCACTCAAGCTTCAGAATCCCGGGCACAATTAAGGCCCACACCGATCGTGAGCCTCACAGTAAAGGTCCAAACCCATTCAAAAACTCCACGTGCAATTAAGGCATACACCAGTTTCGAACGCCTGTGCACAATACCGCAGATCACAGCCTGCAAGACCAAATTCTGGGCTTACATCCTACCACCCATTACATACACCAGTGTCTTCCCCGGGCCAGAGGAATCCAGTAACTCACGTTTACTACATCATCTTGGGCAATTCTCGCAGGGAGCAGAGACTTCCCAATCGGCCAGACAAGAGAGTCGGGACTTTTTTTAAAAAGTAATGTGCGCGCTGACCGTCTCTCCTGCCGATGGGAAGTTCTGCGCCTTCTGGAGCACCCGCCGACTACGCCAAAATTGCTGTAACAGAAAGAATAAGGTTCTAGATCCTGAGATGAATTTAAACAGATGAGTTTATTGCATGCAAGGAACAATAAAGCTGAAGTCTTGTTTCCCCCAAGAAAAAACAAAACCGAAGTATTATTCAAAGTGCCGGTACAAACTTTCAGTTTATATACTGTAGGGTTTTCCTGCCGTTTCTGACTTCGCTCTGCACTATGGTAATGGGGAGAAGTCATGGTGTTTGGACAGTTCACAGCCTTTTGGCCAAATGGTCAGGGTTTTAGATTACCCTCCCTGGGGTTTCCTATCTGGCATCTGGAATCCTTATCACTTATCTCCCTTTCCTGCCATAAATGTCACACCCGACATCCCTCCCTAGAGGGCGCTCCACTGCTCCCATTAATAATAATAATGTTTCTTTATTAGCCCTATACAATTTCTTGCATTAGGAATGCATCTTTTCACATACCCCAGCTTTTCTCCATGGAGACACAGACACAGAGACAGGGAGAGAAGCTTGGGGTCAGAGCGCAGGGTCTGCCATTGTACGGCACCCCTGGAGCAGTTAGGGTTAAGGGCCTTGCTCAGGGGCCCAACAAAGTAGGATTCCTCTGCCAGCCGCGGGATTTGAACCAGCAACCTTCCAGTCACAGGCGCAGATCCTTAGCCACAGAGCCACCGCTCCACCTAAATTGTCCTTGTGATTGTTAAGCTCCCCAGGTGTATCCTCTTAGCTTTATTATTTAAAGACTAGCTCCTCCAGTCCTTGGGGCTCATCATTAGGGTAAAGATGTCGCAAGGCCCGTCTGGCACCAGGAAACCCTACGTCCGTCTCCTGAAGGCATAGGCCTCATCCCCGACACCTCCCGCTTCCTGAGCCCGGGGTCTGGAGGATCTCGCCCCGTCACCCTTGGATCTCCATGTCTCTTCTCTGTGTGTTCCCTTTTACCACGCCTCCCGTTTTCTCCAGCTCTTACCGCATCGCATAGGGTCTTCTACAAGATCTGACACGGATCTCAGTCCGTGTCCATGACAGAATGATGAGCCATCGCTAAATCCCACGAGCGGTAATCAGGAAAACCCAGACCCTTATCTGGATTTTTTTTTCTTCACCAATTTCTTCAAGATGCCCTTCACATTTTCCTATCAAGATTCATTCCTGTTTCGCTGGACAAGGTATTTTTTGAGGATTTTTTTAAAGGAATTTTTGGATTTTTTTTCCTGGACTGTCTTGTTTCTCCGTTTTTTTTTTCTTTCTCGGCTGGAACTATTTTGAGAGTGGACAGCCCTATTGTTTTGTATAAAGTATTCTCCAGTTTTATCTCTTGTGTGTATAGTGATTCTGAATTTCCTTCTCTGGTTGTATATAGTATGTGCTTGTGATATTCTTGTTGATAGTATTGCCCTTATTTTTAATTGTGTAGGGCATCAGGAGCCACCCTTGAAGTGGCGGGTACTGTCACGCCCGACATCCCTCCCTAGAGGGCGCTCCACTGCTCCCATTATTGTCCTTGTGATTGTTAAGCTCCCCAGGTGTATCCTCATAGCTTTATTATTTAAAGACTAGTTGCTCCAGTCCTCGGTGCTCATCATTAGGGTAAAGATGTCGCGAGGCCCGTCTGGCACCAGGAAACCCTACGTCCGTCTCCTGAGGGCATAGGCCTCATCCCCGACACCTCCCACTTCCTGAGCCCAAGGTCTGGAGGATCTTGCCCCATAACCTTGGACCTCCATGTCTTGTCTCTCCGCGTGTTCCCCCTTCCGGGGATTTTAACCTTGTCACGTCCCAGGATGGATTTCTCATTGATAGACTCTTGGACTGTGCCCTGACCTGCCTTTGGACCCGTTTGGATTTGGATGCCGTTCTCTGTCTTCCCTGTTCACTGTCTCACGGATTGTCACTATTATTTTGTGCACTATTAAACCCCTGTGTGTTTCCTTTTACCACGCCTCCTGTTTTCTCCGGCTCTTACCGCATCGCATAGGGTCTACTACAAGATCTGACACGGATCTCAGTCCGTGTTCGTGACAATAAACTCCAGCCTGTTGCTTAGAAAGGAGTCAGTTAACCCCTTCTTCACATCTTGTATCTTTCTTCAGTATTAACACTTTATTTTTAGACAACAGCCAGCATTTTATCTGTCTAATACAGAAACTCGTGACTTAGTAGCACTTCTATTAGCATTTGTACATGGAAGAAAGTGCCAGAGAGTGGGAGGTACGTTCTTATCCTAAGATGCACTGTCACTCCTCAGTGTGACATGGAAATGATTAAGTCCAAGAGAATGTGCAGGTCTGTGCAGGTTTCTTGGCAACAGCACTTGCAGCAAAAACCCCACCTCCTTATTCCCTCACCCACCCCACCTTTTCCTTTTTTTTTTATAAAAATAGTCAATTGAGACGGAACAGCAGAATTGTTTTATCTTTTTGGACCTCTTAAATTGTTTCCCGAGCACATTTATGCCTGGTTCATATACTAAAGAGGTAACTGTTGTGGTTTTATTATTATTATTATTATTATTATTGTTGTTGTTATTATTATTATTATTATTATTATTATTATTATTGTTGTTGTTGTTGTTGTTATTGTTATTGTTATTGTTATTGTTGTTGTTATTGTTATTGTTGTTGTACAGACTTTAACTTTAAAGCATATTGCAGTATAAGATCTTCATTGTTGGTCTTGTCAGAGTGTATGTCACTGGTAGAATGATTATAAATAGTAAATATTGGTTAAAACAATAAACAGACCTTTTCTTGTAGTAGTTATATTTTAATAGTAGGTCTACAACAGGACCAATGTAAAAATATAACACCATTAAAAATAATTTATAATGTAATGTAACATCCTTTCAAGAATTTACACTCTACAGTCTTAACACTGGTTAATCTAACTTTGAAAGACATAAAGCACTTTTATTGGGATAGACAAAGCAGTTATTGTGATAACAAAGCAGGAGATTTGTTGATTGCTAAATTGATCATTATCACACAAGTGTTCCCAATCATTAAAAACAAATAAACTATTAGACTGGATTGGGGATCTCCAGGACTAGGACTGGAGAATGTTGTTGAATATTATACTATAATAATATCCTGTACAGAACATATATATGCTCATGTTGCCATTTTCTTATTTCTACACTGCTTGTCTGTCCACTCTAGGATATTCCTAAGAATACCTCAAGTTTCTGCAGTGGTTTTCTGGGCCATAAGGTTGCATCTACAGCATACACTTCAAACTATAATTGGAAGGTAACAGAAGGTTCTCATGTTAGCTACAAAAGACAGTACTCAGTTCATTCACAGATGTCATTCAGCAGTTTGGCACCCATGGGAATCTCTACGCACACTTTTGAAAAACTTTCTTAAAGTTTATTGTTTGAACAATTATTTAATTTTTTTGGATTTGAATGTTTAGTGGTCGAGATCACCATTTCCTAACCTACAATGGCATGTTGCAATGGCTACAGAATAGTCTTGCAAAGTGTTTAAAACTACTTCAGCTTATGCTTATCAAACTATTTCTAAATAAGTTCTAAAGATCATAAGAAAAATGTGATCAGGCTACTATTATTAGTGCCACCAGGGCAACAAATGTGGATTACTATTCTTATAGCAATATTGTATTTGTTATTGCTGGCATGAAACTGTGAGATATGATCTGAGGCAGTTTGCTTGGCTCACAGATAAATAAAACTACTGTACATTTTTTATGTTCTGTGAAAAAAATAGATATCATTTAGAAAAAAGGCCTTTAAGCATTGATCGCTGCTTGTATTGACAATGATTTGAGTAAAAGTCACTACGCACTATGTAGGAGATCATTTCTGGATGCATGAGTTTTCATGGACATGTGATACTGGAAAGTATTGTCTTTCTAGCAATGGAGAAACTGGTGGCCAGAGTGAGAAAATAGTCTGCGATGTTTTTGTTTATCAATCTGTCCAGCACCAAGCACCTGTTGCTGCAACAATGTCACCAAGGTTTAATTCAAGACTTGCTAACTGTGAAGTTCCTGGCTTTTGTTTTATAATTATGTACAGTGAGGGGTGATTGCTGTCTAGTGAGAAGGTCCTGGCTCATACATAACACCCCTACAGTTAAATGAAATTTAATTTTTTAAAGAGAAAATGCCCTAAGCAGATAAGGTAACCAGATGATGCTCTTCATTACCAACAAAAAGTTCAAGACATGCCCACCAGATTTTAGGTGGCTATTTTAGTGCTATCGTATATACAAATTAGGAGTTGGCTCTTCCAATATATGGAGAATAAAGAACTTGCTTGCATTTGATATGTCAGGGCTTGTTTTTTTCATGATTTAAAGCACCTTGCTTTCATAATCATTTAAAAATGATTTAAAGCACCACTAGGAAACTGGACAACAGGCAGGTCTGCAATGTTATTTTGATATCGGTAGAGATTGATAAATGCTAAAAAAAAGCATTGTCAAATTGACATGGCATATTACATGCTTCCCCATGCATGGAGGTTTATTAATTTTATGTCAATGCTTTGAAGGAACTTCAACCCCTAATGGCAAACCCACTCCCTGAAACAACTGAGAAAAATGCAGATCAGACGAAGCAACAGCAGGAAGATAAGACACAAAAACAGGCAGCGGTAACATCCATACTTCAGAAGGCCAAAGCCCTCTTTAAACCTGTCTCCTATATCTCAGGGGACATGAAAGTCTTTGGAGAATGGATGAAAGGTAAGACTACAAGGTTTTCTTGAATTTTGCTTTCAGACAGAGTTGGAAGTGCAATATTCAGTATAGCAAAGAATATTGGAGATATTAGAATAGATGTTTTGAAATCAAATATGATGAAGCCAATTAAATCTCTGCAGCTTTTGCCAATTCTGAAATTAAACTATCAAAATGTTTTAAAGAAATTATTTCAATTTGAAATGAAAGAGTGAGATGTTAATATGTGAGAAAGATACTAGCATTTCACAGCTTTTAATTTGTTTGAATATGACATTGCATAACATGCATAACACGAGGAATAATATCACAGTGGAGAATTATAAGGATTTGAGGATGTCTATTGATATCGTACTGTAGGTATAATGAGATTTGGTTTAAGCTGCTTAGCTGAGGGCCAGTTGCCTGCCTATAAGGTGAGATGTGTGGGACCCCCATGGAGAGTGAGGAGTTAACCAAGAGGTGGAGATGGGGAGGAAGAGGGATGCATGTAAGTCAAACACAAATAGAGAGATTTACTTGCTATATGGGATACTTGAACTTGGGAGATGACATAGAAAATTATTATGATTTAGAACAACTCTGGATGAAAATGACTTGGCTATCATCGTAACACCTGAATTTTTTTGGATTATCAGTTATAGATTAAACTGTCAAAATGTTTTTATTAAATCTTGCATTCAAGCTGATTTGTTCTTACCTGCTGTCATAGTCCCTTGTACAGCACTGAGGGGACCAGTCCTTCTCTTGTGACATTAATTCTTGGCACCACATCATGAACATTATTCAGATTCCCCCTACATCGAGCAAATTATGAATTTCTCAAATTATGAATGACTCTCTTACCTCTCCACTAACCTAAATTTCAGAAGTGGTATGCAGTTCAATGGGGTCCTTTTTTAGAAAACTTCAGACGGATTCGCTGAATTCCAGTTTTAGAAATTGAAATATGCCATGAAAAGTTTCTTTTCATGCTGATTTTGCTTTCTAGGTCAGTTTTTTGCGATCCAGTTTTTTGACTGGGTTCTTCGAGGTGCCGCTCAGGTGATGTTTGTCAACAATCCTCTCAGTGGGTTGATTATTTTCGCTGGACTAATTCTGCAGAACAGATGGTGGGCACTCAATGGCTTTGTGGGGACCATGTTTGCAACCATTTCTGCACTCCTTCTCAAGCAAAACAGGTACCATCCCCCTTTCCTTCTTTTCAAAAAAGTGTAGACCTTGATAGCATGAGAACAAATACTGTCCAGCTGTTTCAGTCGAAAGTTGTTGTTTACCAAAACATCAAAATGCAATAAAAAAGACAGAGCCTTTAGTAGTGACAAGCGCATAATGTGACATCACAGAAAGTGAGTAGATGTAAAAGGATCATAAAAAGTGGGTCTATTCTGTATGAATAATACATTTAATCATATATTAAATGAAAACCTGAAAACAAATGGGGCAAATGTGTACACACACTAATCTTCCTGTAGAAGATATTTAACATTTTTCGCACACAGCTGATATACAGTATAATAAGGCTATTAAAAGGGACATAAAAGGATAGCAAGATGATCCTGCTAAATGTCTCTTTTTCTCTCACATGACGTAAACAACACAAAAAAGGCAAATAATCAATGCATCATGTACATACAGTATAAACAAATCCCCACAATTACCATTGCTGATATAATCACTTTTTTCTACATCCAGTAGTAAAAATTAATGTTTTTAAATATCCTAAAAAATCTTTAAGTATGGAAGACAAGTATTCTTCAATAAAAACAATATTTATAATATTTCACATATTGGTTAGTTGGATATCAATGACTTATAAAAACTGATATTCATCAAAAGCTCACATCTACCACTCTTGAAAAAGTCCTTCTGATAATTTTCCTTAAGGTTTAGTATGGGAAATTACGGGATATAAAGCTTCAAATATTGCTGCCACACAGGGCTGGGTTCAATTCCTGGGGTGCTACCTGCATGGATTTGTTCTCCCCAAGTTCATGTGGGTTTTCTCCAGTAGCCCCAGTTTCCTGCCCTAGTCCATAGTACATGCTGGTAGGTTAATTGGCTTCTAGTCGACCCTAGAAAATTGACCCTTGTATGAGTATGTGCATGTCTTGTGTCTCTCTGCCCTGTGATGACTGGCACCCCCTCCAGGATACTGTATATCCTGCCTTGCACCTGTTGTTTGATGGGATAGGCTCCAAGTCCCCATGACCCAGTATTGGATAAAGCAGTTACAAAATGGGTGGATGGATTACCTTTTTCCAAAACCTTGTGGTATTATGAATTGGAAAAGATACTACATAGCATCTTTATTAACTAATACAAAACTAAAACTTTAAAACATTACAAATCTTACAAGTTTATTAAAAACTTAAAACTAAGGGTTTTACAGTGTTAATAAATATTTTACAGTGATTATACATCTTATAAACTTTGGCAAAACCTGTTATGTATTTGTGATTTTAACATGATCTCTTTGGCAGGGGGGGTATTGCTGCTGGACTCTATGGTTACAATGGAATCCTTGTTGGTCTTCTGATGGCCGTGTTCTCAGATAAAGGAGACTGGTACTGGTGGCTTTTACTTCCCAATATCTTCATGTCTATGGCGTGGTAAGTGGAAATAATGTATCTTCTACTCTAGGCAGCACGCTGGGGCAGTAGTTAGAACTACTGCCTCACAGTGCTGGGGCCCTGGGTTCAATGTCTGCAGTGCTATCTGTGTGGATATGGACTGTATGTTCTCCACATGTTTATGTGGGTTTCCTGCAGTCCAAAGAACATACTGGTAGGTTAATTGGCTCCTGGGAAAATTGGACCCAGTGCGAGCGTCTGTGTCTGTGTCTGTGTGTGCCCAGGGTATACCCTGCCTTGTGCTCGCTCCTTGCAGGAAGAAGCTTTGGCTCACTCATGACCTTTTATTGGTTAAAGTGCATAAAAAAGGGATGGACGGATCTTTGTTGTTGTGTGTTTAGTCTGATTGGCACTTCTTAAAATTTGGAGTGTTACTGCCACTACAGTATTTTAGAAAAACATCTTTGCTAGCTGTAGAAATCTGTTTTTCTTTCATACCAGGTCATTTAAACTCTTGCATTCTTTTTGATGTTGTTTAATCTTATATTCTGTCAATTCTGAGGAATTTGAACTTTGTGTTTAGAGTGGCTGGACTATAATCTGATAAAAATTCTTCCAATGAAGTTTCCTCAAGATTGTACAGTTCGCTCTTCTCATTATATTTGCACAAATGGGTAAAAGTTTTTTTTTAAGGAAATTGGACTAGTTAGTATAATGGTATGTTGGCGGTGAAGTCTTACAGCTCTAGAGACCTAGTTTAATTGTGAGCTGGAGTGCTTTACATGTTACATTATTCTCCACATAAGCCTTTTTCAATATTAATGTGGTTAGTCTCAAAGATCACCATCACCAAGAGCATAATATTCTATCAATTTTCTGTTAATCTATAACTAAACATAAATAGTATACTAAATGGTATTCATCTATCCATCCATTTTCTAACTGTTTTATCTAGAACAGGGTCATGGTAGAGTCAGAGTCTATCCTGGCAAGCAGTGGGTGTAGGGCAAAATTAAATGGATTTTTTTTAGATCATTATCTAAAGTGCTACCAAAAGACAAATAAAATAAGGAACTTCATATCTCTTCCTATGAGATATCTATTTAAAAGCATTGCATTTTAACAGAAAATATCCAGTAAATGCATTGAAAGTGCTTCCTACTACTCAAAATACTAACCTTGAAAAGGTACTTCATTGAAATACTTGTTTCATTAACAAGATAAAGTATTGTTATTAATTATACAAAGATTTTACATAATATTCCAAATCACACATTTTCAACAATAAATTTAATATTCCTAGTTCCACAAACTAGGATTTTGGTAGTCATCCTATGCAACACCATCTAGGCTAAGTGCTCTCCCAATACATATTTTCCAGAGGAGTGCACTTACAGTATGTTACGTAATAGAAAAATGTAGCATGGTACAACATTCCAAGAAATAAGAACTGTAGCTTTGCTGAGTTACAATATTATATAACAGCTTTCCAACAAAAATGTTAAATTTTTATTACAGGACAGTAATATGATGGAAATTTAATTAATCTATGTATTTATTTTATCTTTTATCATGTAATTATCAAACAGATGCAGCCATTCAAAATGGGTGGGGTATTTCGCAGTATACACTGGTGGGCGTGTCGCATCAAAACGCAGTATCACGCTGTATATCGCGTCATTTGACGTCATGCCGGAAAGTATCTGGAATCACCTTGTAAAACCGCCAGGAGGAGCCAATAAAGCTTAACCTCTCATGTACAGCATTTGAGCTTTTAAATTTAAACTGTGTATTACAGCATGTTAATCATCAGTCATTAAAAAGTTGGTATATTTTATGAAAGCAAGATTGCTCAGTTGGACAAAAGTACACAACCTACCTTTATCAGAAATATTTATGCATCAAAGCCTTTACCGAAGATATTACTAATAGTATTAATAATGAATGACTTTGGACAAGCTGTAAACTCAAAGTATTACACTGGTCCACATTCTTTCTAACCGTAATTTTAAACTAAAATACTTTTAGTTTTTTCTTTGACAAACACCACAGCATTTTGTAGATCTAACTAACGAGGACAGGACATTAGCTAGCCAATACGATAAAGGAATGACTTTTTTTGCTAATTTCTTTGGCACATTTGTACAAGCACTTGGAATCTGTCCAAGCCCTACTTTGTCAGGCATTTTCTTTTACTGCAACGGACATAAACACTCCCTTGCTTTTAACAGAGCGCTTAATAATTTCTAACTACGAAAATTATTTAAACTGCGACACTTATCATTCAACCAGAGTTCAAAATATCACAAGGATCCTCAAGAGCACATCAAAGACTGTATTAAAAGATACTTGTATCAGATACATGAGAATCCAGGCTTTTTTATCAACACTTTCTTTTCCGTATACCAGATATTATGGAACCACTTCAAAAGGGTGTCAGCCAGTCAGATTCCAGGAATCGGTACTTTAAAGAAAAAATACACACCGGTATTCCATTTCTCCCTAAACATTTTAAGCATCGAAGTCTTTAACTAACATGTGAAATAGCGTGTAAAAAGTGGTAGTTTTAAGCTTTTCTGCTAATATAATATGGAATCACGTATCTAAAGAAATTAATAATGATATGATTATATTTGTGTACTGCGACAGTGCTGTGTAGGCCTGTTTCGCCTCTTCATGTGACTTCCCTAGTAGCCCACTGGTCTATGTGCCTGGTTACTAAACCTACAGGTTGTGTGTTCAAATCCAGCTGGTGCCGTGACTTTTCTTTTAACAAACATTTCTTTGAAAAAATAGAATAGCAATATTATGGACAATTAATTGACTTTTATATTTCTAAATATCACAACATGATCGAATTTAAGTCATTTTTGATAACAATGAATAGTCACCTTCTTCCCTTCTGAAAACGGTCCCTGCTTCTGCTTCCTGCTTCTATTGTGTGTTTGTGGGTGGGATCCCTTTAGATCTCCCTTCAGATTTAAAAGGTTATTAATCATATCTTCGGTGTTGCATCTTACCAGTGCAGCTGATCTTTTGCTCCTGGGTCAACTATATCAAAGCTTTAGAGAACTTAACATTTCTATTATCAACAAATTGTAAATATGACGTTTACATTGGCATTATTGATTTTTCACATGGGTGTATGGAAGATTGTCAGCTGTCACTGACAGTGGACCCCCCTCTTAGGCTGCGCACACAATCTTTTAAATTTTTATAGAGAAATGGAGGCTGTACAGTATGCGTTACAATATAAACATTTATATTGATTTAAATCGCATTTTGATTTAAATCGCAAACGCGTGTTTAATTATATGTGTTTTTTTAATCATAATCAGACAAATGCAACATACAGTATCTTTGTCTTCTAAGTATCTTAATAAACTTTCAGCATTCTCCCAGTTTAGATTTATTTTTCTTGGGATTTTGGGATCAAACGTGGAAAGATTAGATTGTAATCGTTTTTATTTTTTACAGTAAATATGTTTTAGAAAAGTGTAATCTATACTAAAAAGCTGTACACCACCTGCTATACAGATACATATTGTAATACTTTCAGGTTTGGATAGGATAGATACAAGAACTCAGACTTGTGGAGTTAAAGGAAGTGAAAGCCTTTATTTTTCTTCTCCGTCACCACCTCCTTAAGGGTGCTCCAGCCCTTTCACTTGTGACTTTATTCTGTGCACCTGCTCCCTATCCCCAGCCCACCTTAAAAGCCAGGCGCTGACGCTCATCCGGTTTAAGGTTTTAACCTCGGTTCCCGTTCCCGTTCCTGTTCCCTCTCCGCCGGTTCCGACCCGGCCTTCGTTGTTTTTTATTCTCTGTTCTGATGGATCTCCTGGTTTTGGACTTACCTTTGCGTTTTGGATTTTCCCTAAGGACTACTCTCTCGGATTGTTCGCCTCGGCCACACCTCCCCCGTGCACCAGCGCACTTTGGACACGCCCCCCTGTCTTCAGCCCCGTTTTCCTGGATGACGTTTCCCCAGTGTTTTCCCCAGTGTTTCCCCACTCCGCCGCATAGGGTCCGGAAAGAACTGTTCGTTACAATGTCCAGTGGCTTTCAAAATTAAATTATGCATGCAAACCTGTGAACTGACCTGTGATACTGGCTATGTTATACCCTGTATTGTGGAATAATAGTTTATTTTAAAGGATAGAGAAAGCACAGGAAACAGGCAGTTAGATTAATCAGATTAGTATGAAAAGCCATTTAGCAAAGAGGGAATGAGAAGAGTGACAAACTAGTATACTTTAGATATTTTTTTCTGAACCAGGGAAAATCTGATCATGTTTCTCTATAACAATAATAAAAAACTTTATTTTACATATCACCTTTAAAAGTGGCACCTCAAAGCAATACAGTAGATGTAAACCACAGATTACAAAGTAAATACCCAGACAAATGCAAACGCGTTTTTAATAAAATGCTTTTATTCATTCAGCAGAGAGAGAGACATCCAGCAGAGAGAGACACACACACTGGTTTTCATTGACAAAAAGTAATTGTTTTTTTTTTACATTCCTCTTGTCTAACAGGAATGTTTTGTTTGTGCACAGACTGTCCACAAACGTGAGACTGTCTTTCTCAGACTCACATTCCCGAATGTCCCCTGCCCCGGTCAACAATCCTAGGAATTAAAATTGTTAATAAAATTGTTATAATTTTGTTCGGTCAGTTCTTCCTCCCAGAATTTATAGATCACATCGATCAGTTCCTGCTTTGTGACGGGCTTAGCAGTTTTCCGAACATAATCTTTCAGCGAATGCCAAACTATCTCTATCTGATTTAGATCTGGGGATTCGGCTGGAGTTTTCACCCAGTTCACTCCTTCTGCTACAAGCCTCGCCCTTGCTGCTGTGTGTTTCGGATTGTTGTCTTGAAAGAGACGGTGCCTTGATCCAAAGTGCTCCCTGATATATGGGGCGGCATGCTGTTTCACCACGGCTTCCTCGAAGAATTCACGATCCATAATTCCTTCGAAAATAAGAAGTGGTCCCGGGCCTCTTCTAGATATACCCCCCCAGACGTGAACCTTCAGTGGATGTTTGGGCTTTGGCTTGTCCACATATCTCCCCTTTTTGCAAAATGACATTGTTGAAAACTGTTCCAGAGCCACTGTTGTTTCGTCGGTGAAAAGTACATCATGAAATGCCTCCCCCTGCTCAATCCATTGGAGCGCTTGTTTGAGTCTTTCCTCTTTGTTTTTTAGCCTTATCATGGGTCATGTGTTGTTTTTTCTGTATCTCCATCCAAGCCTCCTGCGCACTCTTCTTATCGATGTCAGACTAACGCTCGCACCGAGGCCAGCCCATAGCCGTCTTTGGACTTGCATCGCCAGTAGCTCATCATTTTCATCAGTCAGTCTGTCAATAGCTCGCACAATAGGACTTGAAAAAAAATAGATCAACAGTTAGTTTTAAAAATAATGTGCGTAGTTGTATTTACATGCAAGAAAAGTATTTTTAGAAAGTTATTTACCTTTGAATTGTCCTCGGTTTAGATTCTCTTTGCCACCTCTCCCCTTTATGATGTCGTCTCACTGTGCTTTCACAAACGAAGATGTCCATCGAAACCAAATGCTGTACAATGTCCCGTGTTTAATTCCCGTTTCTTTTCAGCTTCGTTATTTGGTGTGAGAGAGTCTTCGTGATTTTGGCCATAGATTTTAATCATCTAATTTTAATCGTTTAATTTTTGATTACAGATTTTAATCGTCTTTAATTTTGTTACGTTATACGTTTTAGGAACGTTTCATCTATACAAACACCACAAAACTATTCTCGATTGTACTCCTTACCAAAGCGATACAGTGGTGCAGCTTGAAGTCTGTACCTATATACTGTATAGTATGGTACAGATAAAACTTACACCATACCGATGAGCTAATACCAGGGAAAGACACTCCTATTTTATTTAAAACACAATACGCCAGGAAATGTGTCTGATGCATTAGCAAGTTAAAACAATTGCGTTGAAAACCTGGGCGTAACAGCTGTTCATTTTTCTGATAAAAAAAACAGCTTAGCTATTAACAATGATCAGACATATGCAAAGACCTTGGTCCATGTTCTTAGTAAGACTTCAAAGTTACAGGTTTGAGCTTGGCATTTGACCACTGTTCCAGCCTTTAACCAGCTGGATACACGTCTCACCTGTCCTGTTCTTTGTTTTCCTAATTTGCTGATTATGCCTGCTGCGATCCAATCCTGCCCTCACACCTAAAGAAGACTATTTTAAATTTCTTTGTGCGGTCCATTGTGCAATTAACCCTTGTATGTGCTGTCCTTAGACAAAACAAGGCTCGCCAGATAATGTGAATCGAAACCTGTTTTTCTAGCTTTTAAAGTCATGCGATGTGTAAGCAGGAACACATCATTATATCTTACATATGAAAAATACATAATATAGCTCCCAAACAAACGCAAACGTGTTTTTAATAAAATCATAATCTGACAATTTCAGGAAGACTAAGGAAGGACTAAGGGAATTGTCATCTGTTGTTGAAGCTCTGTGAGCTCGGTGACTTTGAGACCACTTGTTATCCCAAGTTGTTTGAATCGCCACAATTCAAATAGAGAAAAAAGAGCTGACTGACAAGATTTAAGATGTGGCTGTCAATGTTGGATTAAAAAAAACATGTTGCCCGACGTTAGTTGCATGGCTTGAAAAATAGTTTTATTTCGAGAGACTGGATAAGTAATTCAAGTGTTTTTTTAACTTCCTGAAAAACAAGTAATAATTTAACAATATGTGCAAACTTTTATGATATGTCGCTGTTGTGAATGTCTGTGGAGTGTATCTTATTTGCCTGTCTGTCCTGGCTGTGGTCTCTCGCTCGCCCTCCCCCCCTCCTTCTCTCAATTCAATTCAATTCAAGGTGCTTTATTAGCATGACAGATGGGTACTATCAGTGTTGGGTATTTACTTTGAGATGCCACTTTTAAAGGTGATATACAAAATCAAGGCTTTAACTTGCTTTAACTCCGCAAGTCTGAGTTCTCGTGTCTGTCCTATCCGAACCCGAAAGTTTTACAATATGTATCTTTATAGCAGGTGGTGTACAGCTTTTTAGTATAGATTACACTTTTATAAAATGTATTTAAAAAATAAAAACGATTACAATCTAATCTTTTCATGTTTGATCCCAAGATCCCAAGAAAAATAAATCTAAACGGGGAGAAAGCTATGCTGAAAGTGTATAAAGATACTTAGAAGACAAAGATATCAATTTATGTTGCATTTGTCTGATTGTGAATCAAAAAACACATATATTTAAACACGCGTTTGCGATTTAAATCAAAACGCGATTTAAATCAATATAAATGTTTATATTGTAACGCATAGGTGACTATTCATTGTTATTAAAATGACTTAAATTCAATCACGTTGTGATATTTAGAAATATAAATTTGTTTGGTGCGAGTGAAGTTTTATTTAATCTCTGACCCAAGGAAAAATTTTATTTTTTGTTAAAAAAAAAGTAATGGCTTCGGCTGGATTCAAACACCCACCATGTGATGTGGGAGTCAGGAACCTAACCCACAGCACCACTGGCAAGGTCACATGAGGAGATGTATTATTCTTGTGTTGCGGTACATGATTATAATTATATCGTTATTAATTTCTTTAGATACACGATTCCATATTATATTCCTTTTTAATCAAATTCTAAAACTATGCTTGTTGACTCCGGTATCACGTTAGTTAAAGACTTCGATGCTTAAAATGTTTAGGGAGAAATGGAATACTGGTGTGTATTTTTTCTTTAAAGTACCGAGACCAGCCATATACTGTATGTTTATGTTCCAAAATGAATATTGTTTATGGCCTCCACACTCGTTACAGTATGCTCCTATTCTTTTTATGCTCAGCTACTAAGATTTCCCTTCAGTGGTAAAATTCCATATAATAATCATAATAATAATAATAATAGCTTACACTTATATAGCGCTTTTCTGGACACTCCACTCAAAGCGCTTTACAGGTAATGGGGACTCCCCTCCACCACCACCAATGTGCAGCATCCACCTGGATGATGCGACGGCAGCCATAGTGCGCCAGAACGCTCACCACACATCAGCTATCAGTGGGGAGGAGAGCAGAGTAATGAAGCCAATTCATAGATGGGGATTATTAGGAGGCCATGATTGGTAAGGACCAATGGGAAATTTGGCCAGGACCCTGGGGTAACACCCCTACTCTTTTCAAGAAACACCCTGGGATTTTTAATGACCGCAGAGATTCAGGATCTCGGTTTTACGTCTCATCCAAAGGACGGCACCTGTTTACAGTATAGTGTCCCCATCACTATACTGGGGCATTAGGACCCACATGGACCACAGGGTGAGCGCCCCCTGCTGGCCCCACTAACACCTCTTCCAGCAGCAACCTTAGTTTAGTTTTTCCCAGGAGGTCTCCCATCCAGGTACTGACCAGGCTCACACCTACTTAACTTCACTGGGTTGCCAGTTGTGAGTTGCAGAGTGATATGGCTGCTGGATATATATATATTCAATATACATTTAAATATTCATATATTCAATATACATATAAATATTCAATACTAAAACGAGCACAGTAAAGACATTTAAATCTTTCTACGACCGACCAACGGACCCCTGTCAGTCAACCAATCACGTACCGCGCTATTTTGCGTCAACGTGCGTCACGATGCGCGAGGCCGTAGCCAATTACCTCCGGTACATGCCTGTACCGCGCACTTTGAATGGCTGCATCTGTATAATTTTCTTAAAACTCTTGAGTCTGAATACAGCAAGCTAATGCTAAAGAGATTATTATTGAAGGCGTGTGAAAACTGTGCAACAACAGAGACAACAGAGGTTCTGGATGTAAAAGAAAAATAACATTTTGAAAACAAATGCATAGAAAAATTGTCTGTGAAACTTACTATCACTACTAACTGCATACATAACAATATCCTCACATTTAGAAGCCCTTTTCCCCTCTTTGTTTCTTATCAGCAGAAATGGTTACACTTAATTTCAATAGTCACAGAAGGTCAGAGACAAATTTTGGATTGACCAACATTAACATATTAAACGATGTTTGCTTCTGGATAGTTCTGGAATCATACCACATTCCCCTTTTCACATATTTACTGTAGTTGATCTACTTTAAAGTCTCTTGTATTCATGACTCATGGTAGTAAAAGATATGTCTTTGTGACTCGTGTAGCAAAAGACCTGTCTTGAAATCTCTTGGAGTGTACTCCACAAATTACCTTAGAATGCAAGATTCAAAGAGAAAACTGACTTTTTCATGACTGTTAGCCCTGTGTTTTGAAGCACTTTTTATTCTTATTTTGCAGTCCAATAGTTTCCAGTGCCTTGGCTTCAATCAACAGCAGATGGGATCTACCTGTTTTCACCTTGCCCTTTAATATTTTAGTTTGCTTGCACATGGTAGCAACTGGACATTACAACCATCACTTCCCACAGGTTCTCATTCAGCCAAGAACATCCTTGCCAAATCTGACATGGTCAGAAATTGATGTACCTCTGGTAAGTTTCCAACGCCCTCCTCACCACCACCATCTCTTTCACTCCTGTGGAACCATTGAACCCATGAAAGAATGCTGTACTGCCAGCTTTGTAAGATTATTACCTATGGTCCTTTTGCAAACCGGCATGGTATGCTATGATGTTGGCAGCTCCCCTTTGGAATTTAATCAGGATGCATTTGAAATAATTTATGATCCAATTAATCATTTTGTCAGGTGTCAAGAGAGCAAATGTTCAGTGCCAATATTCTACCAAAGATCTTTGACAGAAGAACAGAATCATAAAACACAAAAACAAATCTTGGGACAGCAGGTATATTAAAAGTCCTTGTTAGTATTAGAAAGCTCCAGATTTCATTAGGACATTTAACTAATTTTGAAATATTAAATTATGTTATATTAAATTACTAAAGACAAGGGTGATCCCAGAAAACTAAATGTGGAATTTAGGATTGTGGGATTGAAAATGGCAGTGTTACACTAATGCATAAAAAAGAGTTCTATACTGATTTAGATTTGATATTCAGAGATAAATATGTACAGTATAACAATGACTAGTACAGGGTCAATATTCAGAGGCAGCTGAAAATGCATTTTATACATTAATGTAATTATGATTTACAGCTATCACGGAGTTCATAGCAAATTTTTAAAGTAGTTTGAGGAAGCCACAAAAGGCTTTGCTACTGTACATGTACTGTATGTGTTCTGTAACTGAATTTTAGGGCTCTCTGTGGCTTACACAGAACCTGACAAAGAAATGGAGAAAACAAATAAGAATTTGTCATAGGAATATGTGTCAGTTTCTGGGAAATGGTCTAAAATAATAAAAAAATAAAAATGCTTTAGGGATAGTCTAGAGAAGATCAGCTGGGTTCATTCTAAGACAAAAGCATGATATTTGAATACAAATTAAATTATCTATCTTTTCAACTTTAGTAAACACTTTCTCAAAGAACACATGTTTTTGCATAAAAGAACTTTTAAACAAAGGTTTAGGAGGATGTGCAACTGTAATCTCGCACACATCTGAATTTTTTTTTTCCTCCCAACTGCTCTTTCTAGCTATTCCGTGCAGTGCCAGTGGGTATTGGCCAGGTGTATGGCTGTGACAATCCCTGGACTGGAGGAATTTTTATAGTAGCCCTATTTATTTCATCGCCAATTACTTGCATACATGCAACAATTGGTTCAGCAGTTGGTATGGTTTCAGGTAAGAGCCTCCAGCCATCAATAAATGTATACCAATATCCATTGATACACAGTACATGCACTGTTAGAAATTCACATTGATAAGATAGTCTTCTTAAGTGAGTTTGGGCTGTTATGCAGCTGATTGAATGTTTACTCATTTCAGCTTTACTCAGTAACACTAGAGAAAAACTAGGCACACATGACAGACAGACATGGAAAATAAATTTAGACAATACATGTTATAATACAGCCAAGACAGGACATAGTGCAAATAGCACAGTACCTTAAAGTGCAGGTGCTAATTTGTGCAGGTGATCATTTGAGCTGTTTATGATGCAGACTGCTTTGGGGAAGAAACTGTTTTTTAATCTCTTGGTCAGTGTTCTGATACTGCAATACCTCCTACCAGAACCCAGGAGTGAAAACAGATCATGGCCAGGGTGAATTGGGTCCCGAAGCATAGCTCCAGTCAGGTTGTGGCGGCGGTCGAGATATATCAGGCTGATGGAGGGTAGCTCGGTCCCACTGATTTTCTGCATGGGCCTCACAACTCTCCTTATGGCTTTTCTGTCCTGTACTGTGGCTCCACCATACCACACCGTAATACTACCGGTCAGGATACTCTCAACTGTACCACTCATCCCCCACTTCCTAACTGTCTCAGGAAGTGAAGGTGGTGGGCTTTAGTGAGGATGGCAGCAGTGTTCTCTGACCAGCTCAGCCTCCCAGTGATCTGGAGGCCAAGGAACCTAAAGGTGCTGACAGTTCCAACTGGAACGATGATGGGTGTGTGATATCCACCATGCTTCCTGAAGTCCTCAATAATCGCTTTTGTTTTGCTGATGTTAAGTGTGAGGTTGTTGTTGTGGCACCACTCCACTATCTCTGCTACCTCACTCCTGTAGGTGGATTCATCACTGTTGCTGATAAAACAGATTACTGTGGTGTCATCAGCAAACTTCATGATGTGGTTGCTGTTAAATCTAGCCACAAAGTCATGTGTGAATAGAGAATATTGGCGTGGGCTCAGGCAGCAGCCATTGGGGGCCCCTATATTGAGGATCAGAGGGGATGAGATTTTGTTTCCAATCCTCATCACTTGGGGTCTGCCTGTCAGGACCAGGTTGCAGATGGAGTTCATGAGGCCTAGATCCGTCATCTTGACCACTAGCCTGCCTCGCACAATTGTAACATGACACCTTGGTTGCTTTAGGCAGTGGCAAGATAGTAGTCCTCTTAAAAGCACAGTGGGACAGTAGACTGGGATAGTGACATGTTAAATATTACAGTGAAGACAGGGGCCAGCTGTGCTCTGCATCCTTTAAAACACAGGAGGGGATGTCATCAGTGCCGGCAGCCTTGCGTGGCTTCACCTTTCGGAAAGTTGTCCGTACCTCCTGTTCAGACAGCTGCTGCACAAATTCCCCAGGCTCACTGGGCGTTTTGTGTGAAGGGTCCATGTTGTGAGCATCAAACCTGGCATAGAAGTTGTTAATCAACATGAAAAACATAGTTGGTAGAATTATGTTTAATGTCATTTTTCTCATTTGGACCTCTTTTGTTAATAATGCTTCCTATCTCCTTACTTCTTTGTTGTAATTCCGGTAAAGCCCATACAGTTTACTCTGGTTCATGCCTGCAGTGGCACCACACAGTATGAATCCTCCTAAGAGTACTGTTTTCTCATCACCCACTCCACCAACTTAACCTTTTCCTCCATTTTCCTCTGTTCTATTTCCACAGCACTGTTTGCCTTCTCCTATTAGATGCCACTGTGAAAATCATTCATTTTGCTGTGTAAGATCTCTGATGATGTGAATTAGCAAAATCAGATCACAAATCAGTCTTAAAAATTGTTTTTTTTTCATCTTCCACATCTTTTCCTCTTGTTTCTCAACTTATTTTTTTCCTCAAAATTCAGGTCTGGCTCTGGCATCTCCATTTCAGAACATTTATAATGGCTTGTGGGGGTATAACTGTGTGTTGGCATGCATAGCAATTGGAGGAATGTTCTATGCTCTGACATGGCAGACCCATCTTCTAGCTATTGCTTGTGGTAAGAGTTTCCCTCACAGTGAACTAGATAACTATATTTTCATTCATAATTATCATACTCTGTCTTAATTATGACTAAGAGGCTAATGTACAAAGACAGTGTGAGGCAATAGAACTTGACATTCCAAAATAGCAATACTGCAAAATAAACATTTTATAGTTTAAGAAGTTAAAATATAAATAATGCAGGCCACAGATACTGCAAATTTAAATTTAGCAGTGACAGCTGTGTAAGGGTACAGAGACAGGTCTCTGCAACTCTGGAGACAATTAGTGTCATTGAAGAAGTTTATTTTTGTTTAGAAACTCAGGCAGAAATGTTTATTGTGGAGTATAAATAGAATAGTACTAAAATCTGACAACATAAAATTCTGAAAAGAAACTCAATGCTATTTATATTTTAAATGAAAAGCAGAAAATTAAAAATGTTAGAAAATACCAAACATTAGCAAACATTACTAGTAGTAATAGGAATAAATACTGAACAAATTGTCAAATTAACAGATTAGTTTCCTGTTTTCTTTAGCATTTTTCTGTGCATACTTGGGATCAGCCATTGGAAATGTGATGTCTGTGGTAAGTGTAACAATCTAAGATTTAAAGCCTTTTCTCTTTATTATTAGGTTTTGTGGGTTTATTTACTATGTTAACTCTGTTGTCAGCATATACTTTAATTTAATAAAATATTTAAATCGCCTATCAGTCATAACCTTCAATACTTTGAATTCTGTCTTATACTAATTCTTACACTGTAGACATTATCTGAGTATAAAGTATGTTTTAATGTTAGTGAATGGAAAATCAATCAAAATCATGTTTACAGTAGATTCCATTTTGCATAACTGTACAACGTCATGTAATAGTACTACTGAATGCAAATCAGGTCTGTTAGGGCAAAAAACATGATTTTCTATGCTGACTACAATGAGCTGGGAACAGTATAGACTAAACCCCTTTTGGTCTAACAAGTGAGCAACTTAGTCTCTGTGATATGTCTACAAGGATGGCTATGCAGAACTTAGGCAAAGTGTATGTTGTCTGTATGAACAATGCATATAATTTTCTCTGTAGAAATGGCTGTTACTCTTGGTATGCAAAAAACAAGAATTTGAAAGTGATTCTGGACAAGATTATTGGATGAATAATAACTAAAGATGGGTGGGCATTTACTGTATATTAGATGTTAAACTCTTTTTGTCTCGATCTGAAATGTGATTCTGAAAACTGCTACCTTATGATTTGTTTTTAGTTTGGGTTGCCTGCCTGTACTTGGCCCTTCTGCCTCTCTGCACTCACATTCCTGCTGATCACTACTGAGATCAAAGGCATATGCAAACTACCTCTCGCCAAGGTGACCTACCCCGAAAAAAATCTTCGATATTTCAGAAAAATGAAAAAAGCTGAGAAGGCTGAGAAACTGCAGAAGGAAAAGAAAGAGGACCTTCAAAAGAAGAAAGAAAAAAATGATGTAGATCTGATTCAAAATAATAATCTCACGGAGGTGCTCACAGTAGAAAAGCCTTTTCTTTTACAGAATATGAATGCTGAAGAGGTTGATATGACACTGAAAGGCACTGAAGATGATCTGACAGAAGTGAAAATTGAAGAAGTGATGGATTCTGTTTAAAGCTGATGAAAAATGACTCTTAAGACATCTATAAGTTTTCCTTCTCTACCGACAAAATTCTCACAATAGTAGACCCTTTTCTGAATTACAATTATTTTTTTCTTAACAAAATCACTTAAAAAGACTTTTACAGATGACAAAAGGAAATGTGTCATAAAATGTATTTTTTTTAAACAAAGAATTGTTGTAAATATATTTTTCTTAATAAAATACACATAATGAGAATAGACTACATCTTACATCTTCACACCCAAAAAAAAAAGAAAAATCCAGGATAAAGTAGACGATGTTTACATAGCCAAAGCAGGAAATGTAAGTGAAAAATAAAGACCCAAACATTCTAGCATTTGTATAGTGATTTACTATATTTAGCTATATTACTATATTAAGTGATTTAGTATGTAGCAAAGACGGTGGGGTGTGCTTCATGGTTAACAATTCCTGGTGCACAGATGTGGAGATTATTTCAATATCATGCTCTACACATCTTGAACATTTGACAATAAAATGTTGCCCTTTCTATCTCCCGAGGGAGTTCACATTGGTAGTTCTCACAGTGGTGTATATTCTGCCGCAGGCAAATTTCACAAAGGCACTGGATGAACTACACTCTCACCTTAAGAGACACGAGAATACACATCCTGAGGGGGCATTCATCACAGCGAGTGATTTCAACGGTGAGAACTTGAAGAAAACAATGCCTAATCTACATCAACACATCGACTGCCCGACGTGCAGAACAAACTGTCACGGACGTCCAAAGGGACTAACCGTGGGGAGCAGGAGAGCGGAAAAAGACCCATATGTGTAGCGGCGAGACGGGAAAAAGGCCCGGGCTCATTAGTGCAAAGAGTTCAGGAATGCCGTATAAAAACCTATGCCCTCAAGGAGCGGACGTGGGGCGCCCTGGTGCTAGGCGGGTCTCAGGACATCCGAATGTCAATGCTGAGTGAGGACAGAGTGCAAGACCCGGAAATATATAGCCCAAGGGAAAGAGAGGGACAGGAAGGACAGCAGACTGGAAACTAGGGACAGGACAGAGAAGGAGCGCCCTCTGGCTGCAGAGGGCGTGACACAAACATGTTGGACAATGTTTACACTCCCTTCCGGGATGGTTACAAAGCACTCCCCCGACCTCCTTTCGGCAAATCCGATCACGCCTCCATTCAGCTACTTCCTGTTGACAAGCAGAAGCTCAAACAGGAGAGGCCAGCGTTAAGAACCATTCAATTTTGATCAGATGAATCGAATTTTATACTAAATCACTGTTTTGCTACCACTAACTGGCAGATCTATGGCCATGGACTATGTTACTGGCTACATCAGTAAATGCATTGAAGACATGGTTCCCAGGATTACTGCTCGCACATATCACAATCAGAAACCGTGGGTAAATGGTGAGATAAGCACCAAACTTAAAGTTAGGACAGCTGCTTTCAATTCTGGCGATATGGATACATACAAAAAATCCAGATACAACCTCAGAAAAAGCTACCAAAATAGAGTAGAACTACAGAGTAGAATTAGATTCATATTATCACGCCTGCAACACATGGACCATGTGGAGTTGTATACGCACCATTACAGACTACAAAACGCAACCCAGCTATATCCCACAACAGTCCGCCTCTCTTCCTGATGAGCTAAATTCATTCTATGCTCAGTTTGAGGTCAGTAACACAGATCCAGTCAGGAGGATTCCAGAAATTCAAGACGAAAACCCACTGATCATATCCAGAGCGGATGTGTGTAAAGTTTCTAAAAAGACCAATCCACGCAAGGCTCCTGGCCCTGATGCTATCCCTGGCCGTGTTCTGAAGGCATGTGCAGACCAGCTGGCAGAAGTCTTCTCGGACATATTCAATCTCTCTCTAGCTCAGTCTATAGTTCCTTCTTGCTTTAAGAAAACCACCATTGTCCCTGTTCCTAAGAAATCCAGAGTCAGCAGCCTGAATGACTACCGCCCTGTTGCACTCACATCAGTTATTCTGAAGTACTTCGAGTGGTTGGTCAAAGCATACATCACCTCCTCACTGCCTGACACCCTAGACCCACTGCAATTTGTGAATCGCCAGAACAGGTCAACAGAAGATGCTATTGCCACTGCCCTCACTACTGCCCTCTCACACCTAGATAAGAAAGGAACATATGTGAGAATGCTGTTTGTTGATTACAGCTCAGCATTCAATATCATAGTGCCCTCAAAGCTTGTCATCAAGCTCCAGGACCTGGGACTGAACACCTCCCTCTGTAATTGGATCCTGGACTTCTTGACAGAACGTCCGCAGGTGGTGAGACTGGGCACCAACATATCCTCTACCCTGACTCTAAACACTGGAGCCCCACAAGGCTATGTGCTTAGCCCTGTCCTCTACTCCTTATTTATCCATGATTGTGTCGCCAGGCATAACTCAAACTCCATCATCAAGCTTATGGACAAAACAACAGCCATTGGCCTGATCACAGATGGTGAAAATTCTGCGTACAGGAAGGAGGTTGAAACCCTGGCAGCATGGTGCCAGCAGAACAACCTCTCTCTGAACATCAGTAAGACTAAGAAGAAGATTGTGGGCTATAGGAAACACCAGGGAGGACATCACACACCTATCTATATCAATGGGACTGCAGTGGAGAGGGTCAGCAGTTTTAAGTTCCTGGGAGTTATCATCTCAGAGGACTTAACCTGGACCCACCACACCAACACTGTAGTCAAAACAGCACGGCAGCGCCTATTCTTTCTCCGTAGTCTAAAGACGTTTGGCATGCCATCACATATCCAGGCCAACTTCTATAGGTGCACTATTGAGAGCATCCTGACTGGTTGCATCACTGCCTGGTATGGGAACTGCTCCTCCCGGGATTGCAAAGTACTGCAGAGGGTGGTGAAGTCAGTGCAGCTCATTACCGGCTGTGAGCTACCAAACATCCAGGATATCTACTCAGCCAGATGTCTTAAGAAGGCCAGGTCCATTCTCAAGGACCCCAGTCATTCCAGTCACAAACTGTTTTCCCTCCTACCGTCCGGTTAACGATATCAAAGCATTCTGTCCAAGTCCAACAGATTACGGAACAGCTTCTACCTCCAGGCAATAAGACGGCTAAATAGCCAACCTGCAGCTCCTTTAGCACACCACCTGTAATGGCTACATGAACGCACAGTTTTCACTGTATTCAGCATATTTGCACTACTTGTATATATTGCATACACCATGGACACATAGCAGCTCTATTCATATTGAGTTTTATTAAATTTCTATTACATTATTATTATTATGTAACCTTAATTTTGTGATTTTTGTGATTCTTGTAATTTTTGTGAGCTCGCAGAAAAGACATTCCATTTCCAGCAACTACTGCTGCATGCTGTATTGTTGTGCATTTGATAAATAAACTTTGATTTGATTTGATTTTTAACCCAAAGTGCCCCAAATGTTTCACAGGCCAAGGAAGAAGCCTTAGTTATCCACCATAAAAATGCAGCATGGCAGTTAATTATTTGCCAGTAGCCCACTACACAACAGATCTGATAGAGAAGGGAGAAATTGCTTCACCGATTGACTAAAGGGATAAATTTAGGAAGGATTTCAACCAGGATCACTGGGATGAACATGGTTAAAACTCTGAACAGGACCATGGCATTTAAATGTTGAAGTAGTGAGGACCTTGGTTTAGCATCTCACTTGAAGTAAAGCACCTCCCAAAGCATAGTGTCCCTAGTCAGTGTCCTGGGGCAATGGTTTGGAAATACCTATAGCTCTGCTAACACTACTTAAAATAGCAGCATGTCAAGGATAGCATAAGGAGCACCTGGTTGGACCGTATGTGGTGCTGAGACTGTAGGTAGTAGCTAGTATAGGTGTCCAGATCCCAAAGACAAAAGGCAAATATCTAGTCAAGGTAGAAGAGCTAGGTCGGGTATCACAAGAGTCAGGTCAGGTAGTATCCAAATCCCAAACGAGTGAGACGAAGTCGAAGAAGGAGGAAACAAGGTTGGGTAGCAATAAATCAGGTCGAGATTAGTTAACGCACGCCAGAGAAAGCCAAGGGTAATTCTCAATTGTGAGCGGGGACTGAGTGGAGTGAGAGGGTAGAAATAATAATAATAATAGCTTACACTTATATAGCGCTTTTCTGGACACTCCACTCAAAGCGCTTTACAGGTAATGGGGTCTCCCCTCCACCACCACCAATGTGCAGCATCCATAGTGCAGCCATAGTGCACCAGAACGCTCACCACACATCAGCTATCAGTGGGGAGGAGAGCAGAGTAATGAAGCCAATTCATAGATGGGGATTATTAGGAGGCAAATGGGAAATTTGGCCAGGACGCCGGGGTTATACCCCTACTCTTTTTCGAGAAACACTCTGGGATTTTTAATGACCACAGAGAGTCAGGACCTCGGTTTTACATCTCATCCGAAGGATGGCACCTGTTTACAGTATAGTGTCTCCTTAACTATACTGGGGCATTAGGACCCACATAGACCACAAGGTGAGCACCCCCTGCTGGCCCCACTAACACCTCTTCCAGCAGCAACCTTAGTTTTTCCCAGGAGGTCTCCCATCCAGGTATTTACCAGGCTCACACCTGCTTAGCTTCAGGGGGTTACCAGTTGTGAGTTGCAGGGTGATATGGCTGCTGGCTGCAATAGGGAAGAGCGTGAGGAATGACAATTGATTCATTAGTGCGCGGGTGTTGGCAGTGAGAGGTGCTGGTAGGAATGCGGTTCATGACACAGCACAGTTTTCCTTAAAGGTCTCCCATACTTAGAACAAATAAAACAAATAAAAAATGTCTCGCTATGTACTGTAATTGTGCTTGTCTATGTCTTTTTTGTACGTTTTCTATGTACAGTATGTTAAAAATGAAAATGGCAAAAGGGGTAGTCTTATGCAGGTCAGGGGAGAAACCAGTCCTTGATGAAAAGATTGTATTGAGCTGTAATGGGTTTGAGGAAAAGGTCAGGTGGGAAGAGTCCTCAAAGAACACTACTTACTGTACATTTTAGCTAACTTCAAAGAGGTGACGGCAAACAGAAACAACAAGAAGGGGGGGGTGGGGGGGGGTGTTGATTCAAGGCCTGCAGGATTAACAGAAGGTTCCAGCATGACCTACTGAGTGACAAGGTAGAGTATGCTAACACCTTCCCTGTCATCACTACAATGGCAAACTAAAATAATAGAGATTGCACACATTTGAACACTGTGAAGATGAGGTAAGAGATGGTTCTGACTTGTAAAACATGATGCAAATGGGTAGTACTACCTATACACTACACCTGTTCAGTGTCTAGACCTGAAATCTTAAAGTGTCCAGATGCGGGTGACAGATAGCACCCCTGTTTGAATCAGGAGGTTTGGGCAGAAAACAAGGCCTGATCAAAAAGTTCCTAGATGTGTCCCGCTTATGGAAACACTATTTTGCACTATTCCGGCCACCCTTAGAAAGCTGTATTTTGCTGTTTTGGAGTGACCTTCTTGAGTATACAAGAGACATGATAGAACAGAGGTGACCACATCCCACCCTTATAATTGATATTCCAGATTTAATGTATATACTGGCGTTTTTCTTGGAATCAATACAGTATGTGCTTCCCTGGTATTATTGGCAGAAAGGGCAGCTCCCCAACATTTATGTGAGCAGCATCATCCATACTAAGACCAGACGTCTTCTCCATCTGTTCAAGTCAATATTGGGGGGAAGCATATTTTCCAAGCAGTTTGAGTACCTTTCCACCGGTACTGGATTTCCTGATTGCCCCCATCATCTCATGTCACCAACCACCTAATCTGTGCAACCCTCTTCCCTACAGCTCCCTTAACTGCCCACAGCAACCATCCACAACAGAATCCGCTGCAACACCTGCCAATATATATTCAAATTTGAATATAGACAGTACATATATATTCAATAATATATATACAAAGCACACCAGGGTCTGTCTGGAAATGTGGAGTGTATATGTGCTCCCTGTGAGACATCCTTGCCTTCTGTGATGAATTAAGGATTCTGAAAAGCATGAAGCCTCTCCAATAGAAGTAATTTTCTCCACCTTCACATCACTGTTTTTAGCGATGAAGGGATTGTACACCACTTTGGAGAAACTACTATCCTGCACTGCCAGGACATTTTCTCATTCAAGACATTTTAAACAGCTAGTGTGGTCAATGTGAGGAGGGAACAAATTGCCACACATCAGACACTTGCTGTACTCACTATCAGAGTAACAATGGGCCTCATGCGGAAGTGAAGGCAATCCAGAGAATAGCCTTTGTGGTTTTTTTCAGTACAAGAAGTTTACAATAAAGGCACACAACTCTTCTATTTTGGGGGCACAAAAGGCTCACAATACAAACAGAAGTCTCTTTTTTACAATGCAGAATTTTCTTAAAATAAACCTTTTAAAGTTGATTCAGGCTCAGAAAAAAAAACTTAAAGCAGGAAACTAGCATTTTTTTAAATATTCTCACTAACTCCTTAAATCACATCCAAAAATGATTGACATTATTTTGAAGTTCTTCACCTTTGTTTATTTCTCTTCCTCTCAAGCAGTTCCTTGGCTCATAACATCTAGTAAGACCTAAGACTCCTAAGACCAAACTCTGTCAAGTGGGTAAAACCTAAATCTGACCTTTACATTGCTCACTCATTTAATCATTTGTTACGAAAGAATATTTTTAAAAGCTTTCTTACCATAAAAAGTTGTAAGGCATTTGAGTGGTTAGTGTTATTGATAGGTACTATTTCTAAAAAATAATATAAATAAACCTAATAATACCAAAAACACATTTTAAGACATTTTTAAAGAGTTTGAGTTTTACCATTGAAACCTAATCTGTTGTCAAATGCTACCAAAACACCATGAGAAAAAGTGCTCTACATCTTTTCCTTCTTTCATGTAAACCAAACCAGTATTTGAAATCTTCTGCTCAAAGTAGAAAAAGCAAGACAGATGACACAGCCATATTGTTGTGTAATAACCATGGGTGGACAAATAACTATTCTGGCAAACAGGATCAGCAATTGCAATGGAAGTGCATGAATGATTTGTGGGTTAGTTTCTACTGAGATAAAAAGTCCATAACCTGAACTACTTGCTGGCCATCATTTGTGACCGCAATTTGTACTGCCAGTGTACAGTATGTGATACTGGTCTAATGTTGAGATAGAAATCTAATATCATTTGATATTGTTGGAAGATGTCATATTTCATGTTATTCTCATATATCAAAACCTTATATCTTTCTGGCTCAAATGTATTCTCTACTTTTCACTTTAGTTCTTACTCTGAACTCTAAATGAAAAGAAAAGCCCATCCTACCTTGGAATAAAACTCTTTCTACTCCTAAAGAATTTGATGTTTTCTTAAAATAATTACTTAAATGCTAGATCCACAGTTAACAATTGAATAAGATGCAATCGTGGATCTAATTATCCTGGAAATGAGGTCCCCTGTTGCATTCTTCTCTCAATTGATTCAACAATTGATGTTTAATGGTCATGTCTGGAATGCTGGCTGATCGATTGCAGAGATATGAGCAATTTGTAATGTTGAAATGGTGTAGTAGTTTCAGATACGCATTGCTGTTCTGTGATTTGGTTGAATGAACAAAACTACTGTAGATTTCCTTGACAGACTCCTGCAATGTCAATGTACTGCAATTCTCACCAGATTGACCAGTTTATTGATTTTTCACTGTGAAACTCACAGAAGAGCAATCTCCCTGTTTGCTAATAGGGTGTACCAAAGGGCATTTTGTGTTTGTGAAGAATTAATTAGTTTTAAAGTGTTTTAATTAGGGGTGTATTCACATGTATTTTTGTGTGAGTGAGTGGTAATGGGTATTGTGTATAAACTGACAGGACTGGATTGGGAGATTAATTACCTGATTACTTTAATTTGGTGATAATTGATTGCATCTGCATGTTTGGGGAAAGGCCACATTCTCACGTGTTTTCCTCATAAAAGTGCGTTGGTAGGTTTTTTCTATTTTTTTTAAATGTGTTTTTTTTAAGTTTGTTCTTGCTAGTTAAGCAGTTTTCATATTTTGTGTACATTGAAACATGTATGTGGTTTGTACCTCTGAAGATGACAAATGTTTATTTAGCTTTATTGAGGTGTTTGGTTAAAGTGTTTGTTTTCTTTGGTTAAAGGGAATGAGTCCACTCCTAATAAAGCCAAGAAAAACTGAAAAGTCTGTTACATTTCCTAAACCTGAAGTATAGAAATGTATAATGTATTTATATCTGCAGTTGTATTTATTCACTGGGTGACTGAATGCATTTGAGACATGTTGACATTTTGAATCTTTCATATACAGTGCTTTGCGAAAGTATTCGGCCCCCTTGAACTTTTCAACCTTTTGCCACATTTCAGGCTTCAAACATAAAGATATAAATTTTTTATTTTATGTGAAGAATCACCAACAAGTGGGACACAATTGTGAAGTGGAACGAAATCTATTGGATTTTTGAAACTTTTTTAACTAATAAAAAAATGAAAAGTGGGGCGTGCAAAATTATTCGGCCCCCTTGCGTTAATACTTTGTAGAGCCACCTTTTGCTGCGATTACAGCTGCAAGTCGCTTGGGGTATGTCTCTAGCAGTTTTGCACATCGAGAGACTGAAATTCTTGCCCATTCTTCCTTGCAAAACAGCTCGAGCTCAGTGAGGTTGGATGGAGAGCGTTTGTGAACAGCAGTTTTCAGCTCTTTCCACAGATTCTCGATTGGATTCAGGTCTGGACTTTGACTTGGCCATTCAAACACCTGGATACGTTTATTTGTGAACCATTCCTTTGTAGATTTTGCTGTATGTTTGGGATCATTGTCTTGTTGGAAGATAAATCTCCGTCCCAGTTTCAGGTCTTTTGCAGACTCCAACAGGTTTTCATCCAGAATGGTCCTGTATTTGGCTGCATCCATCTTCCCCTCAATTTTAACCATCTTCCCTGTCCCTGCTGAAGAAAAGCAGGCCCAAACCATGATGCTGCCACCACCATGTTTGACAGTGGGGATGGTGTGTTGAGGGTGATGAGCTGTGTTGCTTTTACGCCAAACATATCGTTTTGCATTGTGGCCAAAAAGTTCGATTTTGGTTTCATCTGACCAGAGCACCTTCTTCCACATGTTTGGGGTGTCTCCCAGGTGGCTTGTGGCAAACTTTAGACGACACTTTTTATGGATATCTTTGAGAAATGGCTTTCTTCTTGCCACTCTTCCATAAAGGCCAGATTTGTGCAGTGTAAGACTGATTGTTGTCCTATGGACAGACTCTCCCACCTCAGCTGTAGTTCTCTGCAGTTCATCCAGAGTGATCATGGGCCTCTTGGCTGCATCTCTGATCAGTCTTCTCCTTGTCTGAGCTGAAAGTTTAGAGGGACGGCCAGGTCTTGGTAGATTTGCAGTGGTCTGATACTCCTTCCATTTCAAGATGATCGCTTGCACAGTGCTCCTTGGGATGTTTGAAGCTTGGGAAATCTTTTTGTATCCAAATCCGGCTTTAAACTTCTCCACAACAGTATTATGGACCTGCCTGGTGTGTTCCTTGGTCTTCATGATGCTCTCTGCGCTTTCAACAGAACCTTGAGACTATCACAGAGCAGGTGCATTTATACAGAGACTTGATTACACACAGGTGGATTCTATTTATCACCATCAGTCATTTAGGACAACATTGGATCATTCAGAGATCCTCGCTGAACTTCTGGAGTGAGTTTGCTGCACTGAAAGTAAAGGGGCCGAATAATTTTGCACGCCCCACTTTTCATTTTTTTATTAGTTAAAAAAGTTTCAAAAATCCAATAGATTTCGTTCCACTTCACAATTGTGTCCCACTTGTTGGTGATTCTTCACATAAAATAAAAAAAATTATATCTTTATGTTTGAAGCCTGAAATGTGGCAAAAGGTTGAAAAGTTCAAGGGGGCCGAATACTTTCGCAAGGCACTGTAGAAGTTAATTTGCAGTGGGTCTCGACTGCTGTCTACATGTTAGGTACAGTGAAGGAAGTTGTATTCAAATGAGATGGTAGATGACTGTATTACAGTAGGTAGCAATGTGTAAGTTCTTGATGCATGATAATGTTAGGGAAAAAACAAGGATGTATAGAGCTGAACAGTGCCAGTCTCACAAGATCTTTGTTTAGATTGGTAATGCTCAGAGCACTACATTCAAATACCTTTGGTAAGTGGGAAGAATAGTGACACTATGTTCTCTGGTAAAATTGGTGAATCCATGTTTTACTTTTGGAGACTACATTGTGAACAAAACCATTTGTCTTTGCACTATAATGTTGCATTATTTACAAGTAGTAGATGACTGGGGAGATTCCAAACCTTTCCACACCTGTGGTCTGGCTTGATGTTTGCATTATCAAAGTCAGCTTCTGAGATTTTGACATAGCATAAGGCCAGTTCAGACGTCTTTAGGGGACTATTAATTAACATTTTTTAGTTCTGAGAATTTTTAAACCTTCCTTGCTGTTTTTTGTAAGGAATTTATTAATCTCTTCAAAACCACACTAAGTAAAATACCATTTTGATTTGACAAATGATTTGTAATCCTTAAACTCTAAAAACTAAATATGACTTCTATACGTTATATGCATGTACAAGTCTGTTCACTACACTTTCTGTATTATAAACATTAAAAAGCCAATTACTGTTATTAATGATTAATATAAATTCAAAAAAGTATACAGTGTATACACTTGTTTTACAATCGAGAGACTTTCTGTAAGAATTCCATTGTACCAGTACCGCTTACATATGGCAATAAAGTGCAAGTTCAAGTTCAAGTTCAGTGGTTTTGAAACGCCTATCATGGCAATGGTTATTCACCTAAAATATTCTAAAGGAAATGTTCACTGTTTACATTAGAGGAAGACACATGATGGTTTCAGCTTCATTAGATAAGAAGTCAAAATCAAGATGAGTCCTTACAATTAGTCTGCTACACATTCCTATGCTTTGGCATCTCAAACAGTTGGAAAACAGAGACAACACAGATAAGGATAATAAGGGCAAAGAGCATAACGGTATTTGATCAATGTCGTGGCTCCTTATCTTTCATTATGAAATGAGTTCAGCTGCTTACATAAAATGTAGACAAATGATAACTGGGTGAAAAGTGTTGATTAAAAAGATAAAGGACATGTGTTGTGTCATACATACTGTACTAATGGAAATAATTCAGAGGAGCTGAATGCAGAAGGGCACTGTGCAAATGTTCTTTGTTCTTCTTTTTGTCTGTTACTGTCTTTATAAATCACTATAAAAGAAAATATCATTCTATACAATCAGTATCCACAGCCTGTAATCTAAATCAGAGCAATTTTTTATCCTGTGGAGTATAAACCTTGGGATGTTCTCCCATTTGTTAGCAATTAAGAAAAAGCAGCTACTCACTGATATGAATTTGTTTTTCATAATGATCAACCAATGAACACATTTTGTTACAAGTATGTCTTTAGGAAGTCCATGAAGGTGCCTAGGTTATCCAATGAGCTGTTCTTGTGATATTCTCAGAATTCATATGAATTCAGTTATGAGTTTAGTGTTTCCCTGGATATTCTATCAATGCCTAGCAATTACACTTCGCTTCTGGGAATTTTGCAAACTTTTTAATCTGTGTTTTTTGTGGGATCTGCATTTCTTCATTTATACTGAAGTCTCAAGAGTTTGGGAAGTTTATATCTAACACCTGTTGATAATATGTTTCATTCATATGACAGGGTTACAGTCCTGTAACCCTGTCTGTAGATGGTTCTGTACTTGAGCTTCAATCAAAATTGAAAAACCTTGGGGTTATATTCGATTCTGGCTTAACATTCGACCCACATGTACAGGATACTCTCAAAACATCTTTTTTTCACCTTAGAAATATCGCAAGACTACGCCCTATGCTATCATTAACTGTGGCTGAAAAGCTGATCAACATATTTGTATTCTCTCGAATTGACTACTGCAATGCTCTACTCCCTGGGGTATCTAAATCTACTCTGAACAAGCTGCAGTATGTCCAAAATTCAGCAGCCAGAATCCTGACCAGGTCTAGTGCAAGTGTTCACATTACTCCTATCCTGGAGTCCTTGCACTGGCTTCCGGTCAAATTCCGCGTAGACTTTAAAATCCTCATGCTCACCTACAAGGCTTTACATGGCTTGGCACCTCAATACCTGTCTGAATTTTTATCACCCTACTCCCCACCTCGCAACCTCCGCTCTTCAAATTCTGCCCTCCTTACTATCCCCCAAGCCCGTCTACATTGTATGGGCGACAGGGCCTTCTCCTGCTATGCCCCCAAGCTCTGGAACTCTTTGCCCAAGGATATTAGAGAGTCACCTTCTCTAAACTCCTTCAAATCCAGACTCAAAACCTTCTTCTTCAGAAAAGCCTTTACTTAACTGGTTCCATTCTTCACCCCTCTGCTCTTCTTAATACCATCTTCCACGGTCTCCTCTATTGTTATTGTTGTATTGTTGTAATTATAATTGTGTCCTGTCTTGTGAAATTTTCTTATTTATTGTTGTAGTCTTCTTACATATTGTTATTGTCATCCTGTAAAGCGCTTTGAGAAGCCACCTTTAAAGGCGCTATATGAAATAAAGTTTATTATTATTATTCACAGTTATACGTTACCTTTTTGTTAGGACTGGCTGATACTGTTAAGAGAAGCCCTAAACTTATTTTCAAAGACCTTTGCCAAACAAACAACCAATAGGATATTCAAACTAGAATAGAAGGTGGAAAAAAAGGTGCTTCCAATAGGTAAGTCAGCAGTGTATGCTGTACATTTATCAAACTTATTTTTCTAGGTTTTCATTTTTAATTACTTTCAGAATGTTTGAACATTTGTTTTGCACTTGGAGGTTCTCTTACAATGTGTAGATAAAGGTAAAATAAATTCTGAATTAATGTCTGGATTTCAGGCTGTCAGGCCACAAAATGTGTTCTTTTGCAAAAGGCTTTGTAGATTTTTAGAGGTAGTGTATATTTCTGGAAAGATGAAATAAACATGAAGCATCCTAAAATAAACTTTATTTTAATGTACCTAGAGAATGTCTGTCCTTAACAAAATCCTTATAATTCTCCTTGTGCTGTCATACTTACCACTGCACAAGCTGCACAAGTACCTTGAATTTCCTTGCTACTGGATCATTGCAGAGCTTGGTGGGATACAATCTGGGATAAATCTTCTGTTATGTATAAACCTATTACTTCATTTACAGAAGATTTACATTTCTCCCAGCTGAATCAACTGGTGTAAAGGTGTTTACCTGAAGGCATTTTGAGCTGTGGGATTGTGGTACTGTAGGTTTGAACTGGGTCTTTAGCAGACTGTGACTGTGATTCTCCAAGCAGCAGTACTCAATTTTTCTCCAAGGGCAGTATGGGAACTGCATTGGCTTGCAACAACACAGCGACCCCTGTGGCCTGCCAGGCAATTGCAAGCATGCGGTGCTGTCAGTGAGGGGCCTGCCTCTCCTCCAGTGTGTGAAAAGACAAGTGAGGTAGGCGAGTCAGGGAAGTCTGTTTGCACTTCCTCATTCTCACCAATGTGCCATCATTAGGTTCGGACGTGGGAGAAATGTGGAAAACAATCAACTATAACTAATATAGTTTCTGATTTTAAATGGGGGGGGGGGATCCTTTCTTCTTTGTAGTGACATTTTTTTCACTACAGCCTAAACGTGTTCTAATGTAGATCTGACTTGTATTAATATGCTCCATATATTTGCTTAATTCTGGACATGCGGTGCTACATCTGCATGGAGTTTGTATATTATCCCCGTTTGTGTGGGTTTTCCTTTGAGTGCTCTATTTTCCTTCCACAGTCCAAAGACATGCGGGTAAGTTAACTGGTTACTGGAAAAAAACGTCCCTTTGTGTACTGTATGTGTGTGTATCTGTCTGTGTCCTGCAATGGACTGGCGTCCCATCCGGGATATATCCTGCCTTGTGCCCCATGCTTCCGTGGTTAGAATCCAGCTGCCCCCTGACCTTGTACTGTTTAAAATCGGGTAGAAGATGGATGGATGGATGAATCTATTTAAACTTGAGAGTACTTTATCTTTCATTAGCAATTTTTCAAGTGTTTTGCGAAACCAGATTGCTTATTACCTATTACCATGGTGTTGCCCATTTCGGTTGTAGGGGAGATGAATGAATACCTACTTCCATCTCCATTTGTGACTCCAATATGGGGCTGAAAGGCTTCCTCATATAGGACAGTTGTATGCCTGAGTAATTCTAAATTGTTTTTTCTTTTAATAAAACTAAAATTAGAAAATTAGAAAACTTCATGCATTTTTTACATAAAATGTTGCAGGGATATGAGCCAAACTACCCTTCCCCATTGCTGTTTCTTACAAGAAATGGCTCGACAAGATCACCAAATCAATTGGCTACAAGCACCCAAACAAGCTAAAGGGACCAAATGCCTCTTGCTCATTTGTAGTCCTTCTTCTGTTCTAATTGAAATACTGAAATTTTATAACCCCCCTTTTCAAAAAAAGAATTTGGAGCCAATTTAAAAAAAACTTGTATATGGACAGATAAGTCAAAATTAATAGCCACTGAATAATTACACTTACGGTATACTGTATAGCGGTTTTCTGGACACTCCACTCAAAGTGCCTTTCAGATAATGGGGGCTCCCCTTCACCACCACCAATATGCATCATCCATATGGATGATGCAACAGCAGATATAGTGCGCCAGTATGCGCACCACACATCAGCTATCAGTGGGGAGGAAAACAGTGATGAAGACAATTCACAGATGAGGATTATTAGGAGGCCATGATTGGTAAAGGCCAATGGGAAATTTGGCCAGGATGTCGGGGTAACACCCCTACTCTTTTCGAGAAACACCCTGGATAAAAATTCAGATTTGGGCATACTCATCTAGTGTTTTGAGTAAATGTAGTAGAAGAAATGCAAATGTCTAGTACTAATGTGATGTTTGCAAAAGATGTGCAAAAACTTAAGCTTTAATGAACCTGTTTTATACAGAGCCGCAGAAACAAAATTGTACAAAATTAAATAAGATTAAAGTGTTAAATGGCAACTCTTTTTAAGTTTATAAAAGTGAATTCAAAGACAAAATCTAATATGAGCAGGGAGATCCAGAGCTTTTGGAACAGAACATAAAGTCATGTCAAAAAAGATAAAACAGCAGTAGGTGTCCAGGGAGATAACTGATGCAGAAATCAAACCATACAAGCCACAAAAGGTGAATTGAAAATACTTTAAATGTACTAACTTAATACTGAAATTCACATGAAGCCAATGCAAAGAAAGTAAAACACTCATACAGAATAGTTTTAGTTAAGCAGCAGACACAACAAGCAGACTTTAACAACATTAATATAATCGAGTCTGGAAAGGAAACACATGAATATGTTTCTCTGCAGGAAATAGGAAATTACATGGATACAAGTTGACAGCTCTGTGCACAAGTCTAAAAATCAAGACTCACATTACACATTCCAGACCTTAGTCTTAGTCTTATTATTAATGTCATGGTAAACCATCTAAAGTTGACACTGTTGTGTAGCTGAGGAGAACCGATCTTTACCGAGTTCAGATGTGAAACGGCCATTTTTAACACCAGTGAGAAAAAACAAACCATATTTGATTAAGTTTTGCAAACATAAATGTATCATTGGCATAAAAATGAAAATAGATGCTACGCCAACACCTCAAGTGACCCAAAAATAAAATTTACAGTAGGTATTAATAAGAATTGGACCAATAATATTATCCAAGAAAAGAACATACCAGATATTATAATAACAGCTTTTCTAAAATTTGTGATAAAGTATGTTTTTATACATGTACATATACAGTACATGTATAAAAACATGTATACATGTATTTTATAGGACATCTTATCAGTTATATAGCTTTGAATAATGTGTCTGTGATAAGCTGTTCAGTTAGCTGTACATAGAAATGTATATGTACCTTCTAAAGAAGAAATAAACATACATTAGTAAGACAGTTATAGTCATGATACTTTATTTTAACAGCTGCAAATTGAAGATAAAACATAAATGGAAGCCAAATAAGTCTTTCAAAAGAAAGGGGTTCAAAAGAACAATGTAAGCCCCCAAAAGGTGTATTAAATTAAAGTGAAACTGCAACTGTTTCACAATAAACGCCACACAAAGACACAAAGACAGTGTTACCAGTATCTTAACTACAAACCAAAGTCAACATTTCTGAACTGAGGCACTATTTAAACTTGGCCTGTGTATTTGAACACAGCCTGCATTTCTATCAGTTCTTGTATATACTTTGTTTTCATCTCTCCTCTCCAGGTTCAAACACAAACTTTAATTTGAAGCAAAGCCTGGTAAATTTGTTGAAATAGTTTAGCTGTCATATAGCGCCATCTGGGGGTGAATTCAATAAGCTGCTCATCTACATCACTTTTATTTTTTACACCAAAATGTTTTTGAAGCATTTACATTTGACAAAATGATGAGATATAACATAGTAACACAAAAATAAAAATGACACATTTTATGAGCTCTAAAATGAAGTTGTGTGGATGTCTTCACAATGTAATAAACACAATGCAGAATAGGGAAAGCCTGTCATATAAAATGAATAATTAGAACTTTCAGCTTTTAACATTTATTCTTTTCCTCTACTTGCCTCTAATATGTTTCACTTGCATTTTAAACATATGGCCATTTCTTAAAGTGGTAATACTGTAACGGGAAATAACATAACATAACATAACATAGAAACAGTTAAAGGGGAACTGCATTCCAATTTATCAGACCAGTTATTAAATCTTGGTAACAAATTCATAGAGATGATAAAAAATTACACATTTCGAATTAAGCCCAAAATTGTGAACTTTGTGAAAGTACTGTAAGTTGCCATGTTGTCACAAACCCAAGTTTGCACCAATTGTGACGTGAAGTGACCCTTCCTGCTCACTAGTCACTGTAATGTGATGTACGAGCGAATAACTACAGGTTGTGCAGCAGAAATTTAACCACAGAAAATTTCCGATGTGATCTGCATGTAGAGTTAACAAGAAAGCTCCCTTTATCGGTAAAACCATCTCGAAGTCGAGAACAATATTTCTATTGGATTAAAAGAGATGTATTCACAATCCTGCTTGTTTACAATGTCACAGTGCCACTTCACGTCACCGGAAGTTTTGTTGCCTCATTCTGAATCACAGAATATAGCGCTCCACATACCTGGAAATGTAATTTATTTTTTAATGTAAATCGGAGGTCTTACAAGTTACTGTGTACATTTTACTTCTATTGAGATTTGAAATGCACTTTTTGCCTAATCTTTCTAACCATGAAGTACAAAAAAAGAGGTGCAGTTTCCCTTTAAGAGGATAAATTAGTCTTTTGTGTCTTGAGAGACTGTGATTTAAATTGCTAAGAGGTTATACACCTGTGAAATTGAGCAACAGCTATGTTTGTTTATTTCTGCAGAGAATACATTCACTGAAATCAGTCTCTTAGCTATTCAAATGATCTTTTATTTACCTAAAGCAAATTAAAGGTAAGTATTTCAGTGAGAAAAATGTTTAGAGCTGGTAGTCCTGTGCACAATTAAATGAATCCACCCCTATGTTTGCCTCCTGTCCAGAAAAGTCTCATTCATAGCAACCTCCAACTGCAAATTAATTTGTCACACAACCATAACCTTATCAATCCTTGTGGCTTTCTTTGCAGACAAGACAGATAAGCAATGAAACACATCCAACATTTTCTACAAGACTATACAATTGATTGGTGACATTTTTGTGAGACTTTGCACTAAATCAGGACCTGAAAAAGTGATGTCACAAATCTTTTTAGTTATATCACAAATTACAATTTTTTTTTGTATTCAATTATCGATTTATATAAAGGGTTTGCACGTTTAACCTGTGATCCCTGGTGGGCATGGTTTTCTTTATAATTGTTAAATAACGCCTGCTGCCAATGAAGATCCAATGTCTGTGTTACAGTACCATATTTACACCCATTCAACCAACTATATCACCAATTTCTAAACAGCAAAATATCTCTATTTTATTTTAGTTTTTGAATGTCAATAGGTCATCTACGTATACTTGTTCTAAGAGTATACATCTACACAATTAACACAGCTTGCAATAATACCACAATGCTAGTCACTAAAATAACTTGAGTGTAACATGAATGAGTAAAGCTCGTTTGACTATCCCCATTCTGCCTACATGTGTAACTCTACACCTTGTTTGACCAGGCACAGGAATAAGACAGACCTTGCAAAATGCAAAATAATAAACCACATTAGAACAGCCCAATCCACATCTTCCAATGGGCCTCTGTGCATTTATATGGCCGATTGTCTCTGAACTAATTTTACAATGCAAAATAAATATTTAAAATTATAATTAGACTATGATCATTTCAGAACACTTCCACATCTGTAAAACTAAAATAGATTGTCTCCAGAAATGTGCTGTGATTCCCCTTTCCATTGCTCAAATGACTGTTCACTATGGCAGGAAAGGAAATTCAAAATGTCCTTTTTTTTTTAATTTGGACCCCTGAGCATTACAGCTTTAAAAAGGTACTAACTGTACCTTATGAGCAGAAAGCAAAGCATGAAATGCTAAGCTAAGATAGCACAGGTAGTACATGGAACACCAGCACTAATAAATGAAATAATCTAAACATAACCACTAAACAGTCTATACAAGTCCCAGATATACAGTAGTAGATGTCCCAGAATCTAAAATTCAGCTTACCCTTCTAGTATTAACAACTCTACACAACAAAAAGCAATCCTTCCTAAACTTGAGCCCTTTGCAATGGTCTATAAAACTAGATAAAAATAATGGTCAAATGTATTATTTTTCTTTAAAATCAAAACCTAGCCATCAATATCTACCAATGGAAGAAAAGAATGCTGTCTATACATACAGACAGATAATCTTGTCAGAATAAGAATATGTCCAAAGAAAAATTCAACTATATCTTATTTACCGTACCAAAGATCCATGTTAATGTGTCACTAACTAATCTAAAGAGCTCAGATTATTACTAACAAAATGAACTGTACATCTAAATGTATTAATAAAATGTCTTCTGCCACAGTATTGTTTTCCTTTTTATAAAGTAATTGGACAGGCCAATGGAGAACTATCTTTGAATTGCATGACCTGACCTTGCCAAGTTGAGACTTTATGCACAAAAATTGTTTTTGTGGATACTCAAAAGCTTCGAATTAAAACATAAAACTTATTTGATTATCCAACTATACTATACCTTTCTGTTGTTGATGAAAATAACCTGAACTTAGTCTTAGTTTAAGTCAGTTTAATTTAACAAAAATAGGCTTGTGCTTGTGTTCATGCATGTGAAAATGTATCTAACAGTTTAATTTGCTCTCAAGTGCTTTATAAAAAATGTTTATTACAAGTAAATGGGAAGGTTATGCTCAAATGATTAATTTTCAGATCTGACAGCTCACATTTGTTTCCTTCTAACTTTCCTTGCGTGATAGATTTCAGTAAAATATTTAAAGTTTCAACAGATACCACTCCCTAAGACATTTTTTTACATTGATTGTAAAATTTACAGTTCACCTTCACTACATTTGCAATGAACACTTTTTTCATACTACTAATAATCCGTGAGAAAAAAAGAAGTTTGGTACTGTATGCATGTAACAACAAAAAACAAGATTCAAAATTAGTCCGTTGATCGTGTGACATCACATTAAACATCAACGTGCCAGCATAGATGCATTCAATTTCAAAAACACATTCACCTTTAGGTGCTAGGTTTGTCAACTATGCATTTCTTATGCTTCATTACAACTGTTGAACACAGAACATTGGTACACAAACACAACATCTTTTCAATAAAATCTGTGTTCAAAAGGGATCTCATGTTATGCAGTCAAAGATTTTTTTTAAGCTAAAATAAAATAAAACTAAATAGTTAAAAAGTAAATATAATCACTGGCGTACCCAACATTTCAAATATTCTGTCTTTTAGACAAAAAAAAACATTTTTTAAGGAAAAACAGCTTGATGGGAAAAAGACAGTTTCATAATTTTGAATCCAAAATATAACTGAAACTTTTAAAATCAAAGCATAACTACACCATGCTTAGCCGCTCGTAATTACCGAACAAAAAAATACATTCATTTTGTAATGGCTCTTTTCTTTATAGAATATCTGTATGTTTTAAAAATAAAATTATGTTGCATATGTACAAAAACGCATACACTGTAGCAAGAACAGGCAAAATGTCATAAAAAACGGAGTGCTGAGCACACTGAATTCAAGCCTAGTAGTTTAATACATTCCTGTCAAGAGCTTTACCTTTTTCTTCAGAACATGTGCCCAAATACACACTCTTCTGAAGAAACAGAACAATCCAAACCTACTGTATACTACCTTCTTTTAAGAAGAATGTTAAAATAGTCACAAGCAATGCAGTGGTATGTACAGTATAATTACAAACTTGCAAAGTCTACACTACCTTGAATCACAAACTGTATGTTGACCAGTCTAAGAAACCAATTCAGCCAAAGACTGTGGAAAAGTGTCGTGTCCACTTTTCAGAATCAACTTGTAATTGCCTGAAACATAAAGCCCCTTAATCTATTATAGTACTAAGTATTGAATAGTAATTGAAAACAGTGTTGCACTATAACTGCAATATAATGGGAGTGTAATCAATACCGCAGTAATCGGCGGTACAGTAAGCTGTTACTGCTGCACTTGAACAGTATTCAGTTTTGGTATAACCTGGTGGTTCTGTTTGGGGCAAAGTAACAACTAGCACAATTTAAACATTTGGTCTGTAGCTGAAAACACCAACATTGAAAAGAAAGTTCTAACCTAATGTACAATAAAAACTTGAACTGAGTGGCCCTGAGCTAGCTAGAACTCCTAATAGTGCAAACAACGTTGTTGCAGAAAAAAGGCTCTGCAAGGACAGGGAGACAGCACCAGCAAAAGGGATCAGAGGGGGAAAAAAAGCAGAGAGGGAAACTACCATGAGTTCCTGCCACCAGCTTAAAGCTCCTGATCAAGAATGTCTAAGTTCCTGTCCATCCACTGGATGTTGAGTTTGATTGTTTCAATTGCTTCCTGGACACTTCTCATTTGTGATCCCTTGTCCTTTAGTGATACGAGAAAATTCATCACCTGAAACAGGAATAAAATGTCAAAATGATTGCGAAAGTGTGCACAGTTTCTCATTTCAGAAGGTTCTGAGTTAACACTAACCTCCAAAAGCCTTGTTTTGGTTGAAAACTGGTATGTTGCTGTATGGACGATGCTCTGGATAGCAAAGGATCCAAGTGAAAACCTACAATCACACAAGGAAAAATTACACAATTGTTTCCTCAGCAATAGATACCTCTATCAAAAGGTAGAGCTCTCTCAATATCCAGTCTCAATATTTGAGGATTCAATTTATCAGCTCTATCATCTGGAAGATTTTTAATAAGAAACCATTTAATCAGAAATTACAAAGGTTCACTTTAGACTCTTGCTGATATTCCACTGAAAAAAGAGTCCATATTTGTCTAGTAATATTAAAGTAAATTACCAAGCATGATCTCACAGTGGGGATGCAATACCACAAAGAAAATGTTAGAACATATTGTTAAATGTACAGAATTTAGGGCAGCACGGTGGTGCAATGGTACTGGTTGTTTAATTGGCTTCTGGGAACACTGGCTGTGGTGTGAGAGTGTGTGTATGGTGTGAGAGTGTGATGGACTAGTCTCTTATCCAAGGTGTGTCCTGCCTTGCACCTATTGCTTGATGGGACAGGCTCTGTCTCCCCTGTGTCTCTGTATTGGATAAAGCTGTTGGAAAATGGATGGATGTACAGAATTTAAACAAAGGGATGGAACGTTCCATTTTCCACAATGTATTTCTTAGAATCTTGGAATGTTGCGTTTGAATTTGGTCATCAAATAAAACATTACAACACTGATGAATGAAGGAATGTCTTACAATCTCAGGCTAAAAGATTAGCTCCTTGCACCAAGAGCTGTGGGCAAATAGATCAAGTAACCTAAGAAAGTTTAGGCCTTTCACTGGCTTTGTATTCCACAGTCACTCAAGGCCCTGGTGGAACTGGTTTCACTGCTTCCCTTAAAACCACTTACAGCATGAAGATCTTCTAATTTTTAAAAAGCACTAATGATTTCAAAAAGAAAACAGACTATTTTAAAACTGAATTTTGTTGAACCCCAACATATTTCATAACACTCCTACTCACTTTTCTAAGATTTTATCCCAGTTTTCTTTGACAAAGTCCCAGGCATACAGATGCCCTGCATAGCTCTTGCAGACTTCACTGAGGATGAGAGGAAATTCCTGCGTTTGAATATCACTACCCCTTAGGCTGGCCTGTAGCAACCTGTGAAACAGAATATTATCATTATTCCTGTAATTTATCTTTAAATACAACAATCTCTAATTACAAGTATGGTTATTCTATAGACTTCCCATGTTCAGAAATGATGATGAATTTGTATTAGATGCATATAATTTCCACAAATACCAGACAGGTCAATTTGAGCCTGCAAAATAAATAACTTTCTTGTCCTAGGAATACATATGTGATACAGATGCATGTACTTAATATCCTGACATGACCATGGAACACTCCAGACAATTATCACATGCAAATAATAATTGTAATAACTCAACAGAGAGGCAAGGGAACTTAAACACTTCAACACTAATGATGTTTAGACAATATCATAACAGAAAATGATGCAATGATTTTGAACAACATTAATGATTATGTGTCTACATCAGATACTCACAAAGCGTAATGATCTGATTTACATGTTCCTTATTTTACATCACAGGGAGAAAAATATGCAGCTTATTCATCAGTTCAGATTTCAATGGAAGACAGTTATGTTTTCTATCAAGGTCCTAAGAACACTTTGCTTCTTGCCTGACCTTACGTTATATGAGGAGAATAAAGCTTTTTTATCGAGATGATTGTGCACACATAATTCAATCAGCTTTTTCTTAGACTAAGAGTAGAAAAGTGTGGCACAGTGACACAGTGGTTAGTATTTCTGTTTTGCAGTGATGGAGCCCTGATTTCAGTCCTGGAGCTAGGGTGCTATCTGCGTGGAGTTTGTATGTTCTCCCTGTGTTTGCATGGGTTTCCTCTGGTTTTCAGGTTTCAGGTTTTCTCCCACTGTCTAAAAACATACTAGTAGGTTAATTGGCTTCTAGGAAAACTGGCCCTGGTGTGACTGTGTATATGTCTGTGTTTGTATGTGCCCTGCGATAGACTGGCGTCCAGTCCAGTGTCTAGTGTGTATCCTGTCTTGTGCACGATGTTTGCCAGATTAGGGTCTGGCATTCTATGCAACCCTGTACTGGATAAAGTAGTTAGAAAATTGAAATAATATCACTTGAATGACTGTTGTGAACACAGTAAAATGGGAAGCACATTAAAGTGAATTTATTTTAGGTTTCTCAGTTATCCTACTGCTTTCGAGTTAGCCTGTTTGTCTGACCCACCATACTATCTTCCTGACGTCTTGTGTGCTTGCCAGGGATTCCAGAATTGTGTGCTTCTCTGCCTCAAACATGGAAAGGTGATAAGCTGAATTTAAGAATTCCCAGCCTTTCTCCGACTGAGCACCAACTGTAAAGACCGTTTTCATGAGATCCCCAGGTATTCTGCAGCAGAGAAACAGAAATCACTCATTTAATCAATCCAATCATTATGACATTTTGTTATAAAGAACACAAAGAATATATTGTTTCACATTCCTAATATGAATAGTTATTTCACTTCCAAATGCTTGGTTTGTCATTCATTTGAGGAGCAAAATTCAGTTCTGTGAATCAAACACTCCTTCAGCACAATATAAACTTGAGAAATTTCAATATCTGGAAGTATCTCATCCTTGATTCCTTTTACCTCATAGTTCCGTTAGATTGTGTCCAGTTCCTGAACAGGGCTTGTGCATTTTCAATGCATTTTGCCTCTTGATAATGGCAGGCAGTTTCAAGCAAGGAAGACCTCAGCATTCGTTCAGAGACAGATCCCTCTTCGTCCCATGTTTGGCTACGTATCAAACTTCCAAAAAGCTTCAGAATCCGACCCTATTGAATAGTTATGAAGCAGATATCATGAGGAAAGAAGTACAACATAACAATGTACACTAAAGCACCCTGTAAGAAAAGAAAAATGTCAACTTATTATACCAGAATTTCCTAAAATGTTTAGTGTGGAACATGAATTCACTCTAAGTTTCCACAAACCAAATCTGTCACCTTCACAGAGGTTATTTAAGATTTTTTATCTAAAAACATTGTTTTTTATATTAATTCTATCACAAAATTCAGAGATCAGGTCTCATGTATCTCATCAGCACTCCTGATATTTAAAGCCTGCAGAAAAAGTAAACATGACCAAAAATGTCTGAATTCAGCTTCTAGAACAGTAAATTACAATTCAGAAACAAACAATGGCTGTTACAGTGTAGCTCCTTTGGTAATAAATCTTGTGTTCAGAAAAATGACTTAATTTCTTCCTCAGAATAGCTACTGAGCTTTTGTCCAAGGCCCAAGAGTTGCACAAAACATTTATTTACAGAAATAAATAACATTTACTTGTATGGCTACAGGCTAAAGCTTCATTATTTGGACTTGACTCTTTTAGTATTGTAAAAATGTTCCACAAACATACAATGGTGTAACGTTTATTGTCGTTCTTAACAATATATTGGCATGGTTGTTGATTACCGTCTCACTGTTCATGGAATTCATTTTTGTAACATTAGAAATTAATGGGAATTTTCTAAATACAGAAGATTTAGCTGTAATAACTGATGTTATGCCACCATTGCTTTGATACCTTATTACTTGTAAATTCATGTTTGTTTGTTTTCAAATTATATATGTATTGTATTGTCTTATTCTCTCCAAATACTGCTTTTAGACATCAGTAAAACAACAAAATACTTGTGACTTACAACAGGTGGCAACATGTTGTATAATGTACTGTATAATTTTACATAACTACAGAATCAATGACAGTACCCAAGGCTAACATATTTGCCTTTCATTAGCAACAAAAGTCCTGACAATCTAAGGCAGTTTAAAAAACATGCCTAAAGACCTAACAACACCAGAATTCAAGAAAACATCCACAGGTGATGTTTTTAAAAAACCCCGCTAAATTCTAGCTTTAATTTCATTGCCATACGCATTATTTTCAGCACCCTCCTGGTGAGGTTGTTCTCCTGCTCACCGTCTCTTTCTTTTTCAGATAAAAGACTTGTTCTTCAACAAGATACTAATCCAATTTTCACGTCAATGAAAGCACTGCACTTTTTAAAACACTGAGTACTGAAGAAAAACTTAAAATACATTTTTTAGACTTCACCCACAACCCTCAGGTATCCAAGACCAGGAAGCTGGAAGTCCGTAAAACATAACTTCCAGAGTACATTTCTGTTTCTTTCTGAACTACATGATGTGATTAACCTCAGCTAAATTTTTTCAGCTAAAGGGATACATTTAGGAAACTGCGGTGCAGTGCAAAGGAAATAAGTGTGCGACCTTAATGTGAGTACACAGGGTCACAAGGCCTTCCCTGTACATTGGATCAAAATTATGTCACACACACATTGGGAGTGAATGTTGTTTAATAGCATGTGCAGCCAAGCAAGCAGGCTTTAATTGCATATTGATGTTTCTGCGAGGGCCTTCAGCTCTAGATAATTCAGTAACAGTAACTGGGAATTCTAATTAATTGGGAACTATTGAATAAATCAGTAATTAGGAATACTGTACTGTGACATCAGCTCAACAGAAACACATTTTTGTTGGACACGATATTTAAGCAACCAAGGCTTACAGTGTTAAAAAACACACAAAGAGAATAAACGTATATAATGAGAATTAGGAAATAAAGCTGTACATGTGTTTTGAATGTGTTATATGAAGAACGCCGATTTGTATCCATGCACATCGAGCCTCGACAAAACTACAGAAGCCCCAACCCTGATGTTCTTTTGCAAAGCAATATCGCACTGTGACTTAAAATATAATAAATAAACCTAACCTGAAAAGGTGCCACAGCTGCTCAAAATCATTTCTAAATGAATTCCATGGAGTTAATTCACATTCTGGGTTTTATGTGACAAAGCTTTAATGAGGTACCAGAAGTCCAAATCATCCATCTTTTACATATTTAGAGTACATGTTTAAGTGTAACCGGCTTTCTTACCTTCATCCTTCCAGCTAACGCCCACAAACCTCTTTTATCCAACAACCTGTAGATGCGATTGAGCTGTGACAAGGCTTCTGTCACAGGAGCCGTTTCCTTCTCCTTTCCAAGATAGGCAATAAGATTCAGAACCTGCCTGAAGGATACCCGCCCTAGCCTTCAGAAACAGAAAATAAGAAGAGTTTTTACAAATCTGCCTTTGGGGATTTTTCCTCTACATGCTGAGTTATAAAATTCCGTATTATCAGAGATTTTCTGAGCACCTCAAATTTGATCTTCCCAGACATGAGCCATGAAAAGGACAGCTTTGCGGTCAAAATAAAGTTAAGCCCTGTGTTAATGTGTTCAGAAAAACATACAGGCAAGGAAGCATTGGTCATACTGCCTGGGACCACAGCGTTTAACAGGTTAGACCAAATACGAGCTATAGCACTGTGTGTGAAAGTGGGATTTTATAGGATTTAAACTAAACAGAATTTTAATATGATAATAATTAAATATTGGACTTTTTCAGAAAAGAATTTTAAGTGCAGGTCTTACACAGGACTGAATGCATGTACGCATGTCCTGTATGCTAATAATACATTATTTTCAACTGATTGAAAAGCATTACTATGAATGTACTTTTAAAAAATTAATTATATTATAGGCATTTATTGGAGTTTTCAAATCTCCTGTTCCTAACATGGTTATCACAAAGTTTAAAAATATCCTGATACATGAAGATTATTGTAATTTGACATTTTAATTTGGATTATTGTTATTTGGCATCAAGGAATCAGTATGCATTAGCTTATTAATAGAGTTGTAAAATCCAAATAGTGCAACAAAATGAATTAATCTAATTAGGGAAAAGGCCAATACATATTCAGGTATATTGCAGTGAATATACATAATCTACAGTACAGTCTCAAAATCTGCTATTTGGACATTGTATTTGTGATTTGGTCTAGCCGATGGGGTCTTGTATGGAAGAAAAGCAGAGCAGAATGAAACTGAGCTGAAGGCCGTATACTGCAGCTTTCAAATTAACAGACACCCACATCTCAGCAAAAATCCCCCATGCTTTGAAGCTAGAAATGTTTCAACTGCCAGGTGTTACACACTTTACCTAAACTCTAAGAGACACTTCATAGTCACCTATAGCTATAACAATAACTTTTTATGAAGTATATAAACTTTATATAGTAAGAACAAGCATGTCAAAAAATGTTTCCAAAATAAACATCGCGAGTTACGTAATTTAAGTAATTTTAACTTTGATGCATAAAATGTTTATGAAGAAGGTGCGATACTGTTGTGTACTTGTTTTTTTATATTTAGCAACAGCTACCATCTACTGTATGTACATTAGGTATATTTCACGTATGAGATGGTATGGATTTAAAGCCACTACCGTACAGTATGTGTGAAATATATTTTTTCATAATCAAAATTTAAAATTCAAATTGTTTCCTGATTACTTGTTGCTGAAATGTGCATTACATTAGGTATATATTATGTTATACTTCTGTTTTTTTTATTTTCAGCTACCAAAATTTCCCTTTAGTTCAAAATTAAATTCTATATTAATATTGCATGGTAAGTGGATTTAAACATGCACAGTAGAGAAACAGATTAAATGAAGCAATCATTTCACTAACATCCAATGCACCACAAGTGCCACCTATTAATCATCTTTGGCCAGTGAATTACATAACGCAACATGCCAGGGAACACCTTTGGAAGAAAGAACACATGGTCTGAGTGGCTGCATCTGTATGCACAAATAAAATGATACGTTTTCATGCTCAGTAAATATATGTCCGTATAAAAAACACTCTAAATGTACCTTGAAAGTGCAAATATGTTGTTGACCAGGCAGGCTCGGTCCTGGTAGGTCAGAGCTTCATGAGTTTCTTTCAGCATCTTGATTAAGGCCTCCCAACCTTCTACGCCATAATCCACAATGTAGAATCCTTCATTCTTGAAGTTAAACTTTAACCATGCCACATTTGCAGGGAGTGTAAGTGTTGCTAAGAAAGAGGAGAAAACCCTTTATGACACCTTTATGTTAACTTTATAACACATTCATGACATTCACCTGTACATTGTAATAACAAGTAGATTAAAACCTCTTGCTTTGTCTCTGACAGACGTATAGCACACAATCTACAAGAGCACTAGGAAAAGACAATCTTATACTGTTCTTTTTTACCAGGAAAAATATACTACAGGAAAAGTATTTACAAGGTAGAAAATTCAGATGTTAAACCTCATCCAAAGACAACAAAGAAATGTTCAACAAGAAATGTGTTGATATTGTAAAAATGAATTAAATGCTTTGAAGGGTATTTTATAAGAACCCAAAATATAATTTACAAAATAATAAATGAGCTTACCGAATTTATCCTTCATCACAAAAACTTGTTTGCAGGATGAAGAATTACTACAACTGTCATTGACATATGTCAGTGGAATATGCCACTGGTAGCTGCAAGCAAAACAAAAGAGATTTTTTTGTCGTACAAGGTTCCTAACTGAGCATGAAAGACAAGCTGCACTATTGTGGCAAGTGTACAAGAGTGAACTGGCAACCTAAGAAGTCCAGGCCTGTAATAAGATTTTACCAAGACTTAAGCTCAACTTTTTAGCACAAATGAGCAGTTGGTTTCTAAAACACAAAGCAGATAACACAAGAGCAAACTATGTGGCCTTTCATTTAAAACTGAGAACAGCATATGCCTCTTTACCCAAAGGCTTGTGGGAGCATGAAATAAGCTTCCCAGCTATGTTTCTGAAGCTGACACTGTGGGTTCCTTCCAGAAAAGCCTGGATTACATCTTTGGATCATTTAGCTATTACTGTAACTACAATATGACCTATACAGCCTTGTCTCACCTGTAACAGTTCTAATGTTGCTGATACACCTGATCTGGCCTCAACTGACTGTCCAATTGAATTCTATGTTACACAGAACTATTCAAAAGCAACTAGTTTTCAATCAGAAAACATCTGTATTTCATTATTCCCATTGGCTAACTAGCAGTTATCTTGATTACCAACTTTGTGGAGTGGTGTCATCTTAACCATCTCCAGCTAAACACCAGCAAGACCAAAGAAATGGTCATGGACTTTCAAAGGAATACGTCTCAGCTGAATCCTGTTTCCATCCAGAGTGAGGACATAGAGGGGGTGCAGTCCTACAAGTACTTAGGGGTACACCTGGATGATAAGCTGGAGTGGTCTGGTAACACTGACGCCCTGTACAAGAAAGGTCAGAGCCGACTCTATTTTCTTGGGAGGCTCAGATCCTTTGGTGTGTGTGAAACCCTGCTACACGTTTTTATGAATCAGTGGTGACAGCGGCCATCTTCTATGCTGTTGTGTGCTGGAGCAGCAGCATCATGACAAGAGATGCAAATAGGCTCAATAAACTCATCAAGAAGGCTGGCTCTGTGTTGGGGTTGAGCCTTGACCTCCTGGAGGTGGTGGCTGAGAGGAGAATGCTGACCAAGCTCACAGCCATCATGAACAACACCTCTCATCTGCTTTATGGGACTGCTATTGGGCAGCCGAGCAATTTTAGCAACAGACTGCTCCAGCTACGGTGTTCAAAGGAACGTTTCCGCAGGTCTTTCCTCCTGGCAGCTGTCAGGGTGTATAATGCTGCCCTAGGCTAGGACTGTTAGCCCTTCATTTGCTTATCTATGGACAGCATGTTGCTCCATTGTACTTTTTGAACAATCAATCTGTATAAACCTATGCACATTTTGCACATATTCTATTGTTTTTACAGTGACTAAGATCATCATATTTTGCACACACCTATGTATTTATTTTTATTTATTTATTTTATATTTATTTTGCATAATTTGTAGTCTATTCTTTTTTTGCTTGTCTTGGGCTGGACTGCTGTAACACATCAATTTCCCTTCGGGATCAATAAAGTCTTATCCATCTATCTTACAACAATCAATTAAAGTTCAAGAGACATGTCCTTTAAGCTGCCCAAGTAGAACAGTTTAGACCCAGCACACTTCCCTTGAAGGATTTGACATAGTTTAATGTAAACTGTGCAAGAGAAGATTATGGGACAGGCCTTCTTAAATGAATGCATAGCACATTATTCATGTGTACAGCCACTGTGAGGCACTGTGAGAACAGTAAAACTGCTTCTGTATTGTGCTTTGTTCAAAATAAAGAATATTTACAAAGCTCTTTCAGCTTAAATTTAAACTCTTCAAAACTAAATTTAAAATGAAAAATGTACAGCATTGTACAGAAGGCGTAGGTTTTTGATAACGCTAATCACCTTCATTTCTGGAAACTGTGAATTTACCTAAATGTCTGGAATACGTGAAAAGAACTAACAAAATAAAATTGTGGTTACCGCATCCTATCCCTGAAAATATAAGGTGCAAGGCAGGATTACACTAAGGATGGGAAAAAACTAAGCAAATATGCACACAATTAAGAAACGTTTAATTTAGCCTCCCCATAAAAAAATGGGAAGAAATGAGACTGCACAAGTGATCCCATATGGTCATGATTTTCAAGTAGCTACACACCCTGTGACTGCACACCTGGAAGAATGAGAGAGCTGGCCTCAGTTTATAGTTTAAGTACAATTGTATTTTGAATAATATAAATTACAGCATTCTTGCCTCACAGCTCTGGGGCCATGGTTTTAATTTCGAACCTTGGGTGCTATCTGCATGGAGTTTCTATATTCTCTCCATAGTTTGTGGGTTCCTCCTACAGTCCAAAATACATATTTCTAGGCTGAGGGAAATTTAGGCCCGGGTGTGAGTGTGTCCGTGTCTGTATTAGTTACTGTGTCCGTGTGTGCCCTGTGATGGACTGACGTTCCATCCAGGGTGTATCCTGCCTTACACCTGTTGCATGCATGGATAGGCTCCAGCGCCCCCACAAGCCTGAAGTGGATACAGTGGTTAGGAACTGGATGGAGAATATCAATCGCACATTTTCCAAATATAGTCTAACCTGCTTATTTCAACATATATTCCTTTGTTATTGTGTTAAATCAAATAACCAATAAGCTTGGGTTACCTGGACTGCTGTGTTGCGTTCTCAGAATCCACTGTGAGGAGAAAGTGTTCTTGAGTAAGTTTCACATCTTTGCCATTCCTCGTCACATTTACCAAAGGAAACCCTTTCTGGAGTGTCCACGTGTTCATCATGTCAGTAACACTGAAATTTGCCTTTGCAGACTGAGAAAAAGGAAAGAAAAAACAAGAAGAAAAATCAAGAAGATCTATAATGAAGTTTTAAATGAACAGTGGAACATGAGCCAGAGGATACAAGTGGAAACTATGAGGAAGTAAAGCGAGAGCTCATACTGTTACAACAATCACTTTCTGTATAACAGTGAGAAACTGGTCTATCAAAAACTATTTTAATTATTATGAAAATTTAAGTACTGCAAATTTAATTATGCTTAGCTTCAGGGCAATTACAGCTCATTGATGACTTTGAGACCAGTTCAATTGTCACTGATGAACTGATGAAGCATGTAATTAAAGCTTATTTGTAATATCAGTATAGTACTTATAACAATGTCACAGATGCAGTTAGTATAAGACAACCGGATGGAAACACTTATTCTAATAGTTAAAATCACAAAAAATTAAAACATGTACAATGTACAGAAGGCAGTCTGCAGATTTACAGTTGAGGATAGATTAATGCATAATTCAGGTATTACAGAATTTGATTGTATAAATTCATCAGGGAAAGCAAGGATCGAATCTTAATTGTAAATTTTTGAAAAAAACAAAACATGCATTGATTAAACTTTTGCGGTGCTAGACTAAGTTATAAACGTATCTACCTGCTCCAAAACCGAAAGCAAGATAGCTCCAGTTAATATTTACTTCCCTTAAAAAATTAGATACTATTCTTTTCCAACCAAAAGAAAGTTTATTCCTGTTTTCTTCACAACTGTCTGTTATGTTTTTAATGAATCCTGCCTGTGAGGTGATTTTGTTCACTAGGGTAATATTGTGTAGAAGTCATTGGTGTATGCAGGTAAGCCTCTGTATTAAATTATTGTATTACTTACAGTACGTTATAGGCTATAGTAGGTGACTATAGAAGTGTCTCTAAGAATCTAGATAAAATGTGTAACACCTGGCAGTATAAATATTCCAGTTAGGTCTCTGGGACACCTCATTTGTAAATTTATGCATGAGGTAGTTTGTATGTTTGTGCTGTGTGTAGTTTAGTGTGTCACTGTCCTTGTCAATAAATATCTATTGAACGAAGTGTGCATAAATTATTACTCTTTTCACCAAAGCTGTGCCAGAGAACAAAAGAATCTATGTGCTTCTAACTTTACTAACCACTTGGGTATATTCTTGACAAAATCATCACAAGTTGGTTATTGTTTCCTGCACTCAATCAGGTTCCTAATTTTCTCCATTTTCCTAACCAGCCAACCATTTAATCTGTAACACGTATGACCCACACAGTCATGTTAAAAGTTTGTAAGGAAACTTTGAGAATTGCCTATGAAAGTATCCCTTTTGGTAATTTTTACAGTGTATGTAACTGAGCAAACTGAGAATGTTGCAGAGCTACACTGACCCACTATTCTTCATACACAATAGTTTCTAATTTACACAAAGTACATTCACATGGTGTTGCAGAATGCCTCTAACAAACCCAGGCCAGTAAAGGATTGCCAAATATGTTTTTTCAAGATCCTCCAATTGCAGGAAACACAAAACCATGTACCCACCTACACAAAAGTGAGCTCAGGAAGTTCAATAAAGGCTTTAAAGGTGCAAAGACCTTCTTGGCTTTCCAAATAACATAACATACAGTATTCAATCATAAAACTGGCAAACTATAATAAATGGTCAACCTGGGATTAATTTTAATTCCTATATCAATTCATCAATACTTTTATCAACTAGATAAAAGTAAAATTATCATTAGTATAATTTTGCCTACTAAGTTTAACAGTTCAAAATATATTGGTTACGCAGAAATTAAAAATTGTTGAAAAAAATCTAAAAATGCTTGCACTTGTTTACTCTGGACAAGCAAGAAACATTGGTATGGAGGTTCATAAACAGTGCACTGTACAACCACTGTTGCTCTTTACTGCTTCCAGGTAGGTATACTAAAATAACAAGGACCTTCATAATTTCCTGAAAGTTTTCAATTATTGAAATTATCAGGCAGGTAAGAGTTAATCTTTCAGCACCTTGATATTCAGAAGATATCAAGGTGCTGGAATTTATTGAATTATAAAATGTTGAATTGTAATTAATAAACTACATGAATATAACATTAATTACAAGTTACATAATTAGAAGGTAATGGACAAGTAGTGGTACTAACAAGTATTTGAATACATACTACAGCCAGAGTGTGACATCTATAGTATTTTTTGGAATAAACCAATAAACAGTCCTAACACAAAGTGATTAGGAAATATATCATTTACACATTTTAATTGTTATGCCTTCAGAAAAAAAAAGATTATTTAATATAGGATTACGAGCTTTAATAAAGCTCTATTATATGGAATGTAATGGAATGCCACAAATCTTGGATACAAAAAACAAAACAAAAATATTTAAAAGGAGCTGTGCTTCAACATTCTTTCACTTTTCTGCTTTTCTACCTACCTTGCTAATTCTGTTCCACAAGTCCTGGTTTTTTGTGTTCCCATAACTGTACTGTTTCAGATAATCAACAACTCCATCCTGGAACTTCTCTTCAGTCAAGATGGAATTCAGCATCAGCAATATGGAAGCCCCCTATACATAAAAACAAATTACATTTCTATTGTAAAATAAAGAAATGTTAGCTAACTAATCTAAACAGAACAAATCTTAAAACCTCACAATTGACCTTGCTAGAAACATTACATAGGTAATAATCTTATGCTACATGTTATTCATTAAAGCCACAATGAATATTTCAGAAATATTTTAGAAAGTTAATTGAACATCACCTTTTCGTACGACACCGAATCAAACATTTCTTCAATCTGCTCTGGAGCCGTCACATTGGTAGATATGGCGTGAGAAGAATTTAATGAGTCTTGGGCCATGGCTTTAAAGCGTGTGATTAAGAATTCATCCTCCTTGAAGCAAAAGAAAAGTTTGTGGAATTTGCACAGTTTAATTGCACACAGACACAAAAGGTAGCAAAAATCAATTGATTATCTGCTCATGTATTGTTTCACACGAGGAAAACAAAACTTTTTTTTTTTGCTTTGCAAGAGCAGCATACATGCATCCTGTATCAGCAAGACAGCGGAGCTGTCAACCACAGTTCTGAGAATCCTACTGGCGGCAGCCTAAATAATAACTGCTGTTATTCATGTTTAGCAAAAGTTTCTGGTCGAGAGTCACCAAAACAATGTGTAGTGTTATAGATTTGTCTGAATTAAGCCATGAAATATACTGTATGTAAAATAGACTGCTCTGTAAAATCAACACCCTCACCAGTATGTTACAAATGTAAATCTCATGACACAAGAGTAGAGATGATAAGGCTTGCTATTTTAGGATACATGTTGTCCATTTGCTTCTTTATAAGCTACCACTGTGCTGTGAATATAAGATTGTTTTTCCTTTTTTGTTGTTGTTATAACCCTATCTCAGTATGCTAACTGCTCTACTCTTCTCTATTGTATTGCAAAATACATTTTATAGCAATGCAAATGATCAATACGTTTCATAAATGTTTAAAACAACTTACAATTTCAAGTTCTGGAAAGGTTTTTGCTATTGATGTGTACTCCATGTACGTTGCAAAGCCTTCATTTAGCCAAAGGTCGTTCCACCAATACATGGTAACTAGGTTACCAAACCACTGGAAAGAAATAAATAAAATGACCAAAACCCTTTTATACAGGTGAACTAACACTTTAATACTATACTTGAAAAAAATACAAATCACTAAAGTAATTCAAGTTCATTTTGGATGTGCATTAAAAACGCAAACTGTTATACTACTACCTATTTGCAGTCATACCAATTTGTGGTTACGTGACACCATGACATTTTATATTTTTAGTTCTCAGACCTTTCTAAGCCACCTAAAACACTGCATAAAGAGTTACGGGTCTAGATGAGGGCTGTATCACAGTACCTGGTGTGCAAGCTCATGTGCTATAACTGTTGTGACCAACTGTTTGTCTAAAATCGAAGAATTATTGTCAAGCAATAGGGTATTCTCTCTGAATGTGATCAATCCCCAGTTCTCCATGGCTCCTGCCAGGAAGTCAGGAATGGCAACCAGATCTACAAGGAAAAGGAATATAGGAATAAGACATATGTAGAAATTCAAAGCAAAAACCACCATACAGTAAAATAAAGATAAACTCATATTAAATGTATAGGTTACTGTAACCACTGAATCCTGCCACATTAAACATCAATAAGTTAAAGCATACAACTGGCATTGGATGCAGCCCATTGCTGAACTGGGAAATCAAATTGCATTCAGCTTTTACAATCAAAATTGTACCCGTCATTTAAAATCTCATCAAAAGACTGAATTATTAGAATTATCATCTACACCTCACATAAAACAGATGTTCAGAAATCTGCCCCTTATATGTACGTGCACACAAATTTAGTCAACAAAATAGTAGCAAACGCAAACTCCAATTACCTAATTTTTTCAATGGATATTCTTTTTGGAAAAACTTGTTATAAAACGTCAGCAGCTTAACTGCAGTTTCAAGTGCATAGCTGGCTTGGTCCAGCTTTTCTGGAACAGTGTACACAGAAACCTATGAAAAAACAGACAGAAATATTAAAACAGATACAGACTTAAGCACCACAGAACTCTAACTGATCCACACTTGACAGCTGTATATGTTGTGTGAGACATTTCTAGGAGATAAATATTGTTTTATTTATATTGTTCTGCAATATAAAATAATAATTCTAATAAAATAAATTAAATATAACTTGCAAAGCACGTGACAATGGTCTTAAAGTAGCAGCCTGATATCACATACTAGGCTGATCTTAAAAACTGGTCAGTTATGAGAAGATGGCACATTTTCCTCTGAAACAACAATAATAATTGTGTTATTCTAGAAAACAAAACATTGTACAACAGTACACACAATTCTCAACAGAGGCAAAAAGAAAGTTTATGGAAAAGAACAGCAAACTAAACTAGTATAACCAAAAATAAGACTAAATTACACATTAAAAGCTTTAGTAAAAAGATTTGTCTTTAAGTAAGTGAAAATGTTGATAGTTTCAGAGTCTGATATATCTAGGCAATGATTCCACTGACAGGGTGCTGCACATGAGAAAACTATGTCACCTGGAACCTGGTCTATTCATGAGTAAGTAACACCAGAATCAATATAGTTAGTTGGACTATACTCATAAACTTCTTAGGATACCTAGAAGAAAGACTGTTCAGTGCCATTGAGCAAGAATGTTAAAGTACAGAGAGCTATGTGCTCATGTAGAGTACTTTTAGATAGTACATGGGAACACTGGACAGATACTGTAGCGTACAGAAAGCATATTTAGATCCTTACAATTTGTCCAAGTAAGATCTTACAGTACTCCAATCATGACAAGTAGATAATGATTGAGCATAACCCCAACCCAATCACAGCATATCTTAATCATTTTGTTTAAACATATTAAAAACTAGTGAAACGTCACTGCCAAATCAGTTAAATTAAATTAAATACCCAATTAAATTAAACTTCTACAAAGCAGATTTCTTCATTATTCACAACAATGAAAAGTAAACGTAAAATAGGAAATCTATAGTCCCTTACAGATGTATTCATCCCCTTGACATTTTGTTGAATTACAAATGATGTATGGTACATAAATCTTTGAAGAGAACAGTTTTAATCAAAACTGTGAATGCTCGAGTTACTGTAAAATTAGAAAAAAAAACACAAAGAAAAGGCAAAAGCTAAAACGTTGTTAAGCATTCACATCTTTTGCTACAACAAACTTAAATTAGTTTAACAGTACTTGACAATTTGCAGTTAGTTGAATGACTTGTTACTGTGTGCAATAATAGAGGTTCATGTGAGATTGTATAGAGTAAAGAATATTTCTATGTTTGATATGAATGAAAAAATCTCACCATTATGTAAAAAATATATTTACTTTAGAATACATCTACATTTTCTCCTTATGGGGTAAAGAGCAAAATGTATTTGAAATTCATATTTTAAGGTGAAGAAGAAATACATTGAAAATAACTACTTGTATTGCAAACAATACAAGTCCATTATAAATTGTATTACTATAAACACTTTTTATTTTTTTCTGTTGAGATTCAATTCAGCAGCTGCCCTTACAAGTCAGTCCACAAAACAAATACTTACCAAGGTACCATTTGCATTCATGCTAATGTTCTGGAAGTTAGATACAATAAAAGCTACCAGGTACGTGCTCATATTCACACTATTTTCAAAAACATCTTCGTGAATTCCATTAGGCAAGACAGTAGTACTGCTCTGCAATACAAACATATTATATTTCAACAAATTTATTTTTCTCGAGCCCAAATCTATCAATACTGTAAAACCCATTTCTGCCAAAAGGTTGAATAGAAAATTCTTTACAGTTATTAAAATTATATTAACAATAGACTCTAACATAATATTCTGCTACTAAGTCCCTCAGGTTACGTAAAAACAAAATTCTACTACAAGACAAGACACACACTATGAAAATGTATGGATAAATCTTCCACCAAACGAAATAGCGCATTTTCAATTAAAAATAGCCAACAAGAAGACACAAACACATATTTGATTTTCTAAGGAAAAAACAAAATATGAATTTGTTTTTTTGATTCTATATTTAATCCCCAAATATTGTCATGTAAATATAAGTTTTATTTCAGGTTTTTCTCTACAGTGTACAAATACATGTGTTTGATGTTTATGCAGAAATGGTCATGTTTCAATATATACTTCTTTTTCCATTTTCATTTAGGACAAGCTTCATGTACACATGGTTATATGTTAGCCCTTTGGAAATATCTGATATAAAAAAACATAGTATTACAGCAGAGATTTACAAACAAAAAATATCACCAAACCTCCTCCTAACCACAAATCTAATGAATCTAAGACAAAATCTGAAAAGGTGTCTGATGTGTATAACCAAACTTAAGTCCAAAACTTTTACAGTAAGCAGTGCAAAAGCATTTAAAAAGAAGAGGGTAGAAGCAATAATGATATTAAACTGAATCTCAGATGAATAGTGGCTTTTAAGGGAAATGAAGATTGTTTTGGATTTTAAAGTTAATTTAATGGGAAAGGGCAAGGATTTAAATATAGTTTAAAGATCAAAGAACAGAAATTTCCCTGGCACTGCACTTTAAGACATCAAACATTATAATATATTACCTCATACAATAAGAGGGACTGTTTTCCTTCATGTTTCTCATAAAACTTGGTAGTCATGTGTAGGATTAAAACATCATTAGAGAAATGAGCTCCACTGCTGTATGTTGCTGACTTGGACAATTTATTATTATTTTGTTTTCAGTGTTACCAATATAAATTCCACTGACATAGATAGTCTGAAGTCAGCAATCTGATTTCATTAAGAGGAAAACACATTAGTACCTTTGGCATATTGGAAAGACAGATGTATTCAGCCTCCCTCCTTATCTTAATTAAGAAAGAAGCCTTAAATGCAGGTTCATCAAAGCATGGGAAAGCCTTTCGAGCAGCTAAAGGTTCAAACTGAGTCGCAGCCAGAAACCTGCGTAGAACAAAAAGACAACATGTCAAATAAAGAAAATCTAGTAAAGCATTAAAACAAGCAGAAAATGATCAAATGTACAGGTACATAGGAGGTTCCATTCTTCAGAGGAAAGTCAACTGTAAGATCAATATGCCAATACTAAGAAAAACTGTCTTCACAAGGGGTTAGTGAAAGGTAATCAATGCACCTCAGAAGGCCAGACTGATCCCTAAAGAGCTTCCTTCAACAACGGCAGGCAGAAAATCCACTGCTTGACAACGGTTGCCCCTAGCTCAAAAGATAGATGATATCTACAATAATGATTTATAACAAAAAAAAAACTACTTATGGAAAACTGGTGATAAAAGAAGGCCCTCGCTGAACAAGAATTTAGGGGCACATCTTTGTTGTTTTAAAAACAGTCAAAACACGATGCAGAGCTCCAGATGTTTAACATGCATCACTGCTTATAACAGGTATGGAACAACTGGAGCAAAAACGTGATTCTACAGAAGCAAACGCTGTATTTATTGGAAACAAACAAAAGCCTTCAATGTTTACCATTTCTCGCCTTTCGTATTTTCATAGGAGCTGTTGTAAAAGCCATAGTAGTTGCCTGAGAGATATGCAGTATACTCCAACGTTAAGATGTAACTTTGCCCTTTCTGAAAATGTTCAGGGGCCTGAATAGCAATCTGTTGCCAGGGACGGTACTCCAGGTATTTTGTGGCATTGGACTGATTTTCTCCTAAACGTGCAAAGGTAACCTTGCTGATGTTTAGTTCCGAGCTGTGAATCACAATATTCTTTGTGTCTTCCAGGACTTTGACCAGAATGGAAACATTTCCTTCGAACTGATTTGTGGTTAAATTAGGGTGGAGTGAGAGATCATAGTGGATAGGTTTCACATTTTTAGGCAGTTTTATTTCCGTCCATGGGAAAAGCTGCCCATCAGAAGATATGGGGTAGATAAGTTCCATGGAGTGATTAGCTTTGTGGCAGCCTTCCTTGGTAAAGGTGCACTTTGGCAGAAAATAAATGACCATGGCAACACAAGCAACTACCACCACTACAAAAGCTCCAAGGACCACAGTCCTAAGGGAGGGCATGGTGCACGTTCCACTGGGGTCCTCCCGGTTATATAGAGACGCATTGGTGCGCAGGCTGGAGCTCCTGTTCATGAATGACATCCCCAGCAGGCGTGCTGAAGATTCATAATCTTCTTCCTCTTCCTCCAGCTCATTCTCCCCCAGTCCTCGCACCAGCAGCCTGGAGCTCCGAGGCTCATAGACAGCATCATCAGGGTCCAGTTGGTAAAGAGGAGGCTCTTTGGCCAGGTCCACCACATCTGGCTCTTCCTCAAACATGCTGTTTTCAATCATGTTCCTCGGCAACAAGGCTCGGTCTGAAAACAAAAGGAACACCACAAATAACGAAAGTACAAACTGCAGTACACCATTAACCAGTTGTATTGGATTATAAAGACCTTTTAAAACATGTTTTTTTTCATCTCCTTCTGTGTTCTATAGTTCTACAGAAAAACAATGTCTAAAAAGCTCACTCTGCACTAGATTATCTTAGATCTACAATAGTGATTTCACATCACGTTTCATGTTACAGATATTATATAGAAGGCAAGAACATTCCTTACGCTGGGAAAACCTGGATTTGTAAAAAATACTATTTTCAAATTTACACATATCATATTTTCCTGTTAAACTTAAGCTAAATATGAAAACATCTTAAACATAAAATACATTTCTTTGCACAGGATACTAAAAAAGATTCCACAGACAAGTCAGGTGAACTCATACTATATAACTTAATAACTACAGATATTCCCTTTCACAAGAATCCATTCGAATTAACACAAATTAATCTCTAATTGTGCTTATTTCCGCTGAATTGTCCTTGTTGCATTTGGTCACGTGTAACTTAGCACCATTCTGAAAGCGTGCAATCGGTGCTTTAACCGTGGTATTTTCTGTATGAAACACAAATTTGCCATTTACACATGGTCTAATCCACTATGTCTGGAACAAAACTGGCTGCGTGTGTCTCCGAGAACACGCCAATGAAAAAAGGAGCATAAATCCCTTTGAACCTCAGCATGCAAAATGCCACCAAGCCCAATTCAGGAACTATCTTACTGGAGTAGAAGAGCATCCTATAAATAGCATGGGAGTAAAGACTATTAGCTCCCAGATAAGGCCATGATAAAAATAAGCCTGTGCAAGACTCTAAGTACCAATGTGCAAAAATAAATAAATTTGGTCACTTCTTCTTTCATGTCAGAAGGGAACAGGCCCTATTTACAGTTTGTGTGACTAGATGAAAACTGATGAACCAAATAAGGTAGGAGGAGTATCTATGCTAAACGGACAGATTTTTTTTGTGTGTAATTCCTGTAGGTTATGTACCATTTTATACAACTTGACATGAATTGTTTTTTTTTGTGATTAAGTAAATCCTAGCGAAACATGTACTGTAGTGCCCTAATTACATTGAGGTTTTGGCACAGAAATTTTAGTGGCAGAACATACTTTGACCACTCAAGACATTGCCACACATGGCATTTGTGATACACTGATTATAAAAAAATGTTAATTTTTACATTAAATTTTAAAGCCACTTCACAAAGAAAAGTTTGTTATCAATATCAATCTACAAGTAAAATGTTCTTTCCAAAAAAACTAATTAAGAAATCCTATAAGCAGTCTTTCAAACTACATCAGTGACAGTTCCCCAAGGCAGCACTTTATAGAGCTATTATTATTATACTCTATGCATGTATCCAGGTATAAGGTAAGGCTGCAAAATGCTCGCCAGAAATCAGAACTGTCTGAAGGAAGAAAAGTGCGAGGTTGCACTGACACCTTTTAGAACCTCACCATAATGTCTTTGTACAAGTTCATGTTGAACAACAAATGGGGCATTTAACAATACAACCCCCATGTCCTTCCCTGGTTTGTAGTAAGCAAACCAGTAGATAGAGTGCCCAGCCTTAAAAAACCTTAATGATTTAAGGGAGTAACATGCTTTGATTACTTCTGAAAAAATCTGACTTCTATGACATTGGTAAACACTTTGTTGTTATCAATGTCTGCAAAGCATTACTAATACAGAGGAATGAAAAAACATTACTAATCACAATTGGTGATCCATTGGTGATTCCAATCTCTATTGACAATTTCTTTCTAAACTTTTATGATTATTACAATAATAAAGCAATTGTGTTCACAGAAAACAGCATTTTGCACATTAGCAGAACGGTTCAGACACTGGCTACACATTTGTGCAGGTACAAGAAGTGTTTGCCAGGAGACTTTTATCTATATATTTGGTAAAGTTTTCTGTGTGATACAATATCTAGTTTTGGTTTCTGATATATTCAGTTTCCTGTAATTTTGTTAAAAAAATGGCTGCAAGCTGACAGTATTTCTCACTTTTATCATCAAAGCTATGTTCCAGTTTATATATGACCTGTCAAAGTAAATATAGAGTGTAAGCTAAATTATTAGTAGCGCTGTCACTATCAACAATAATAACATAGCCATACACCGACAACACGAACAGAACATTGAGCTTTTCATAGTATACTCCTTTATGCAGCAGAGGAAAGAGCTTTTGGGAAAGTGTTAACATAGTTCATAAGCCTACTGAATAACATTGGGCCATCTGTACAAATCCCAAAGAAATTACTCTCTTGTTCTCTGGCAAATGTCCTCCTATGCTCCAATTAGACAAAAATGAAACCAAAGTACAGAACACAAAAGGCTTACTTAATGTGACCAATACACATATTGCATCACATTTAAACCACAATGGCAGGTTAAACAGGATTTTCTGACTGGCACATAAAAAACATATTATATTACAAAACTGGTGACCATTCTCTATTCGAGATTCCAAAAAACTGACATAATTTAGGACAACTCTTAATAAACAACGGGCAGGACAATGGCACCACACTGTGGCCCTAGGTTCATTACCAAACCTGGGTGCTATCTGCATGGAGTATGTATGTTGTCCCCATGTTCATTTGGGTTTCCTAAGACTGCTCTAGTTCCCAAAAGACATACTAGTAGGTTAACTGACTTGTGGGAAAAGTGGCCCTGGTGTGAGTGTGTGCGTGCCTGTGACTGTGCCCTGCAATGGACTGGTGCCCCCTCCAAGTTGTATCCTTCCTTGTGCCTGTTGCTTGCCAGGACAGGCTCTGGCTTCCCTGTGAACCTAAATTGGATGCAATGTTTAGAAAAAGGATAAATGGCAGGAAGGATTAACTTAATCTCTCTTTTTTAAATACCGCATCTATACTTTCGGAAGATATTGTACTGTGCATCTCATGCCTTAAGAAGCCCAGCATTTTTAGGTCTGAAATTTGTGGGGCGGGGATAGAAATTAACCAACAGCCAACTCCACATATTTCTGTGATCTTTCAATTCTTAATGCACTTTCTTCTCTGGTGTAAACTACCAAAAATTTTCAATTATTTAATTTAAGTCACACAGTTCTGCTTTACTTATTTTTCAGCCGTTCAGGGGATACCAGGATCAATGAAATAATAATGAAAACAGAAAATGTGAATCACCTTACCACAGACATCCTGTTTATTGCCTTAGGCTTTAGGATGATTTGAAGTAATCTCCCTTTATGTCCTGTAGCCCAGACTGACTGTTATTACTTTAGTCTAAATGTAACACTTTTAGTGGATCTACACTTAAGAAGCTGCATACCTTTTTCATTAAAATGATGTCCATCTGAGTTGCAACACTACACATTTCCTGAACAGTTAGATAATAAGCTTTTTGCATTCATACGTTGTTAGTTATTGTAATGGTGGCCACGAAATTATGAACCACCTGGCTTTAAGGAGAGAACACACAGGGCAATAACTGACTGAAATGTATTCCTTTCTGATTTTCTGACATAATTTTGACATTTCTTCTTGAAATCATCTGGAGTGAATAGGTCTACATATCAAGTACATTACTTGAAAAACATCCAGTGAATGAAAATAATTTAAGACTTTCACCATCCTAACGTTTGGGAGTCTAAAAGCAACCTTTTTGCCAAATTTAAACTAACCTGAAACTGTGTTTTCTTTTGAGGAGCTAAACAAAGCACAACCCACTACTCAAAACAGAGAGTAACTGCACTATCATTTCTGGCTAAACTAAAGTTGAGGTTTTGCTATTTGGTACATTTTAATATATCAAACAAATAAAAATGACTCAAAGCATAAAAGGTGAGACTGAGGTTATTATGAACAATACTTCTTATTAGAAGGATATCTTTATTATCTTAATCAATTTAAGTGGGCACTGCTTTATTCATTATCATGCTGTCAATACCCGGCCTATATAATATGCAAGTAATAGATGTTATACATCTTATCAGAGATAACCCAAGGCCATTTCTTACGAAACTTATGAAGATAAAGACAAAGACGTTGTCCTGAACAGACACACCCATCCAGAAGTCTGAAATGTATGCCATATCATTATCTCTACTTTTATTCAGCCAGCAAGTTGCTCATGTAGGCAAGGTACAATTCTGACTCTTCCCTGTTGCAAGTTTTAATTAAATAGTACCTCAGATACTTGGTGCCATATGGGAAAAGTCTTTAATAAATACATTTTAAAAAATGTATACACTGAACTGAAGTCCTAAATATTCTCTATTAAGAAAATGCAATGTGCACAAGTGGTCTTTGGAGCAGAAAAGTTTTGAAACCTTTAAATTTAAAACTGCACAAAAGCTGCTTCCTAAAATGTCTTTAGAGGGTAAGACAAAATTAAAGCATAAGTCGAAATGACAAATCCAAAACTAGAAATGATACTGAAGGCATTGTTAAGGTAAAAAAATTGGAGAATTCTACTGTTTAAAACTGCTGCTATCAAATTGTCATCATACTACGGAGTAGTTCACAACAGTGATCGCTGATATGATTTATTGCACAAATAAGAAATACTTCTTATATTGTGGTTCTCTCTATCTCACAAAATCTGTTAACTTCATGCAACACTGTGCCCTGATGTCAACTTACATTTTTAGAAGTAAGAAAAACAGAAGCTGTCTGGAAGAATTGTACTGCACTGTAAAATCGTTATAAACTACCTTCACACGTATATATATATATGATATTCTAATATTTGCAAGAATAAAATTTACACTGCAAAATATATCCCACTTTCTTGCTCTCCAAACAATCCATTTGTATCATTTTGTTTTTCTAAGACTTATCTTCCCTCTTGACAACAGCTTGATTGGCATCTTCATATTTAACTACTTTATGGAAATTAAGAGCTCTGAAGCAAAAAAAAAAGAGAGATGGAACCTACTGTATACAATTATATTTGTATTTGTAAACAGTTAAGTGATATAATTCCATTATTTGAATCCAACTTTATACTGTACTGAGAAATAAACAATAGCTGTAACAAATTACCAAAGCAAGAATTAGGATCAACTTAGGTTAAATGTAGCTGCCAGCAATTACTGGGGAGCTCCGTAGTAACAACACTCGTGCCCATCAGATTGGCAGCTCCCCTTTGATTTGTTCACTGTGCACCACAATTGTATCATTCTGCACATCCGTGCCACATGGACATCTATCGGGGACTGTACAATACCTGGAATCATTGCTAAACAGGACTCAGCTCTACTACTTGTAAATCCACCTGAAGTATGGCTCCAACACACTAGTGTCTTCACCATAAATAAGGTTGTACAGGTCCTTTTTATTACCTCCTCGTCGGTGCCAAACAAACTCTTTCACTAGGAGGTGATTTAGTGCTTATTCAACAGGCACAGTCACTCAAGTATAACACGGTCAGTCATGAATGATCAGTTAATCAATAGTAATAAAATATATTTTTTGAAAATGACTCTCTGTGTGGGGTTCGTATGTTCTCTCCTTGTCTGCATGGGTTTATTCCAGGTGCTCTGGTTTCCTCTCACAGTCTAAAGACATACTCGTAGGTTAATTGGATTCTGTAAAAAAATAACCCTAGTGTCAGCGTGTGTTTGTGTCTGTGAGATGGACTTCTGTCCTGTCCAGGGTGTATCCCGTCTTGTGTCCTTTGCTTATCGGGATAGGCTCTAGCTCCCTCCGAAACCCACTACTGGATAAGAGGATTAGAAAATGGATGGATGGAAACGCAGGAACTGCCTTCTGTTTTCTGCCGAGAAGACATTCTGAATTGAATTCTTATATCAAAGAAAATACAGACATCTTTCAGCTTTTCAGTTATCTAAAGAATGCAAATCTGAAAAAGTCTGGTGTTTGAACTATTCTTCAAGGGAAAAGGTTAATTTGTATTTTTGACTTGTGTCTTTGCAAAAAAAATATTTTACTAAAAGAACACAAAAATGAAATAAAAGTTATGCAATGTTTAATGTGGTCCATGTGACGTTATTAGGAGCAAAGTGCAATAATGTTAAAAAGAAACCAAGGAATTGATTTTTTTTCTGTTTCAAACTGATTCAATCCAATTATAAATCTGAGGAAAGTAATCTAGATGTCAATAATGATTTGTTACACTAACATCTGAAAACACTTCAGTTTAGGATAAAGTAAGTGCAACACTGCAGTTCAAGAAAAGTTCAGTTGATTTGAAGATATACATCGAACTACTTTAGAAAAATAAAACAAAAATCATTTTTTCCATCTTTTATTGTTAATTATACAGTGTTAACCAATTAACTGGTCTGAGAAGCACTTTATACGGATCACAATATGAATTAACAATAAATGTGACAGCATGCGTGTGCTTGTGTGTTTGCTCATAAAAGGTGATGTTTTTTGTAAGGCACACAAATTCACCAGCTTTTATCATAGTTGACAAAATACTGCCTTTCCTTTCTCTTTTCATCATGGAATAAACCGGTTACCTGTTCCCTTGCAGCCTACGCATGCCGACGCAGCTAACTACTTAAAATACTGCTTCTGGCAACACTAGGCAAGTCTCTAGGGCAGTCAGAGGCCATCCAGCATCATTAGATTTCACTGCCAAATTTCAACATCATTGCCAACTCACAGAAAACACTTATGATAATAATTCATAACCTGTGAGCTGAACTCAATGAGCTAAAGGCAGGATAGTCATATCTGAAGAGACTCCCTGAAGGATAGCTTCAGCACAACAATTATGAGTGCTAATACAGACTTCATGGGAGATATTAACCTCGTTACAGTTGTTTGACAAGCCTAAAACAGAAAACCTCACTACTACACATAAGAAACATTCCTCATCTGTTTCAATGTTACATGAATAATAATAATAATAATAATAATTGCTTACACTTATATAGCGCTTTTCTGGACACTCCACTCAAACCGCTTTACAGGTCATGGGGACTCCCCTCCACCACCACCAATGTGCAGCATCCACCTGGATGGTGCAATGGCAGCCATAGTGTGCCAGAACGCTCATCACACACCAGTTATCAGTGGGGAGGAGAGCAGAGTAATTAAGCCAATTCATGGAGGGGGATTATTAGGAGGCCATGATTCGTAAGGGCCAATGGAAAATTTGGCCAGTTACACCCCTACTCTTTTCAAGAAACGCCCTGGGATTTTTAATGACCACAGAGAGTCAGGACCTCGGTTTTACATCTAATCCGAAGGACGGCGCCTGTTTATAGTATAGTGTTCCCATCACTATATTGGGGCATTAGAACCCACATAGACCACAGGGTGAGCGCCCCCTGCTGGCCCCATTAACACCTCTTCCAGCAGCAACCTTAGTTTTTTCCCAGGAGGTCTCCCATCCAGGTACTGACCAGGCTCACAGCTGCCCAGTTTTGTGTCTAATTTAATATTATAGTGCAGTGGTTCTCAAACTGTGGTACGCGTACCAGCAGTGGTACGTGGCGTGCCGCCAGGTGGTACGCCAAATGACCCTGGAACTGTGTTGTGTGCGCAGAAAAATCGGGACGGGTTTTCATATTTTGTATTTTAATACGTGTCGAATACGCAGCCTACGTACCACGATACAGTGCGCGCTAATGGTTCAGTGGACACAAGAAATACTCTGTAATCTATACCACTCTATAGGAATGCGTGCTACGGATGCAAATGACCAATTGTACTTAAAAAAAGCTACTGTATCTCCAGCAAATAGGGAGAAAGGAGAATGTGCGGGATTTTGGAACAATGCCAACGTTGTAAACACAGGAATGCATAGAAATACGTGCTACGAACGCAGATAATCTTGTGAGCACACGAAAGCGTGCTAACTTTAAATATTTAAGAACTGTTCTAATTTGAGAAAAATACACTGAACGTCTCTGTTTCGCTCCCATGCACATGAAATAAAAACTAAAATAAAAATGGAAATGGAAACGCGGAAAAATGCAAGCTTGCTAAAGCAGGTAAGCTACACTATTTTAGAAGAACCTTATTTACCGTTGGAAAAAGAGCTGACACGTATTATGTGTAGAGAAAAAGCTGCTAAACAGCTCGACCTGCTGCCCCCCTCCCCCTGAAAGACACAGTCATTCATAGAAATATTGAAATGAAGGATTATATCAAAAGTACACTGATAGAGCGCGTTAAGATGAGCAGATGTTTTTCACTGCAATTAGATGAGTCTGTAGTCGATTTGGCCAATTTGCTCGTTTACGTTAGATACGAGTTTGAGGGCATGTCCCATGAAGACTTTCTACTCTGTAAACCGCTACCAACAGGAACTACAGGAGAGCACATATTTCAGCTTCTGAATGAATTTATCGAAGAGAATGGCCTCGACTGGATAAAATGCGTCGGAGTTTGTACAGACGGTGCTAGAGCAATGACAAGCCGACATAACGGTGTAGTTGCACGAATTAGATTGGTTGCTCCAGAAATTAATGTACGCATTACAACATCCACCGCGAGATCTTTGCCGTCAAGAAAATGCCTGACGATTTAATATGTTAGACTCCGTTGTGAATTGTATCAAGGCTCGAAAAATTAATTCACATCTGCTTTGCTCAACTAAACAGGCTCACCCCTCTCACTGAAATGGTGCTTTTTTTAGTTGTTGTTAATGTTTTTTTTTCTGTAAAACACTTTGAGAAGCCACCTTTAAAGGCGCTATATCAAATTAAGTTTATTACTATAATATTTATTATATGTATGTGTGAGTGTGTGCACGCGCGCTCATGTTGGTCATTGAGAATTTCTGGGGTTCCTATGAGAAGATGACTTGTAGGTAGTACTTGGATGCTTTGGTTGGATTAGGGGTGGTACTTGGTCCAAAAACTTTGAGAACCACTGTTATAGTGTATTATACACTACAGGAAAGACAATGAAAGACTTGCTGACTTCTGTTCAAGGTGACATCATGATTTTGGGAAGGTTCTGCAATGGGGAGGGGTCTGTAGCAATGCTTTATTTAATCAGGTCTGAGAAAGAATTCTCAATTGCAATGATGACCTTGTCAAAGAGGCGTACATTAATGCAAACTCCAGAAATCAAATGTGTTGTGGATGATTTTCATGCATACACAGCTCTTACTACATTTTTACCTCATCTAATACTTGTCTTAAACTTAAGGTTGCGTTTCTTGGCTGTTTCAGCTATATTAATCCTTTACATTAGGGGTCCCAAGTTCTAATTATGGAAGGCCAGTGTGTCTACACACTTTCAGTCCAGCTGTGCTCTTAGCGACTTGGATCAGTTTTAGCTTAAGTGAACCAGTTGAACAGCTTTTTGGGGACCCCTGCTCTATGTCTCAGTGGTAAAATGGTCAATTGTCATTACTGCACAAACATAAATGGTGGTTTGTTCTATTGCACGAATGAACTATACATTCTGATAGGTTATTCTTATAGACTGCTTGCCTGTATAAAGACACAACAGGTTTGTCAAGGCCAGGCCCACAACTAGACTAACTAAATGAACTAGCCTCAGTTATACACCATTAAACCTTCCCCTTCCCCAATCAAGGGCTAACACAAAATGTAACAGTGAAGAGCTGATATCTCACAGACCGGAATTGCTGTACTTGTCTACACAATCGTGTAAGAAGTCGCTGCCCTTCTTCCTCCCAAATTTGGGAATCTGTTTATGCCAGTCTCTGTAACATTTCAACCGAAGAATGTGTTTATCTTTATTAGACTGCACATTACTTATTTTGGTTGTAAGGCAAGTAGAGAGACCTTTTTCTTTCAACATAAGCATAAGCACTGCACATAAAAATTCATGGGAGCAACAAATTGTGTTAAGAGCATAAAGAGAAATCTCTTTCTGCATGGGACTGGTTATACATCTAAAGAGGGCATTTGGGATTTACTGTGCTTGAATTTCTCTCAGTGCATTCTACTAAAAAGTACTGTTTTTTTAATGTTACTATGTCTGTAGTCTGAGACCTATCTATGAAAAGACCGCAGTATGCAGGAGTAGATGAAGAATGGCCCTAATGCAGTATAACCCATGCCAGGCCACCAGCCAGAACAGGAGCAAGCAAAACACTGAGCTGGACAAACTGCATCCCGAGTTCACCAAAGTGGCCAGGGAGCTGAGTAAGAAGTGTAAGACCCTGCAGTCCAATGAACAACAGAGGAAGACCCTGGAGATCAAGGCTGCTGCCTTTGAGAGACAGATCAGCAGCTGCAGTCCAGGCAGGTTGAGCAAACACACACTGCAGAAGCATCTCAATGAAGTAAGAAACAAAGTTGAGAAAGTCCAGAGCAGCAGCAACAATTGGCTAACCAAGAGATGACTTTCCTCACTGAGCTCCAGCTCAGTGTATCCAGGGTATAGGCGGAGGTGAAGAATAAGTATCTCTCTCTCTCTCGGTTTTCTGAGATGTGGTCATTCCAAGTGATCATTTTTGTACTTTCCAGGCTTCCTACAAATGGCACAATTTAAAATTGGTGCCACAATACATTAGTTGATCTGTTAAGAATTTATTAATCTTTCATAGTTTAATCAAAGGAAAATGAACCTTTAAAAAGAACTTTACATTATTTTTAAAGTGGGTAGGATGGGAGTGAACTTTTTATAGCAAACAGGCAAAATAAAAACTTCCTTTTCCAAGGATGGCCATTTCTAATTAACATCCCTAGCATTCATGCTAATCAACCAATTATCAATAGCTGTTATAAATATACAAACCTAGTAGAACTTCAGTGTTTTGCAAGAGTTCTGAAAGACTTGTAGACTAAACTGATTCTAGATCATTATTAGTAATTTAAAAAGATTTCAATACACTTCAGCAGGAAGAGTGTTGCTTTGAGTCCTTCAAAATAAATACCAAGGAAGTTACAAAACGTTTTGACAGCTAGCTAAGCAACTCTGGTTATACATTTCCCTATCAGCTCTTCCAGTTCCCAGGTAGTATTTGTAGATCTTGTCATAAAAAGCCTTTTGCAAACAGACAGTGCAAACATTCTTATGGTTAATGTGTGTGATATCAGGTTTGTAGCTGGACCTTCCATGAGCCATGGTAACCAAGATAAAGATGTCAATTTGGCAAGCCAAGAGCTTAAAAAATGAACAGATGGCTTTCTCTCTTTGGGGAATCTTCAACACAGAAGGGTAAGATCAGTAGCCAAATGAAGCCAAGGAAAAGACAGTTTACCAGACTGAACATTCATGTATTCCAATGTGTAAAAGTGAATGTGACAAGCTAACGGACAGACTGAGAAACGGATGACTGAGTGAGAAAAAGCCCAAGCACTCAAAACTCACATGCAGATTTCCCAGTATCAAACACCAAGCTGTAACTGAAGCTACTATATATTCAAAGAGCTTGGAATCTAACTTTGCCTAGGTGGCTCAAAAAGTCCAACTTTGGAAGACATTTGGAAGTTTTGTCACAACAGAAGAGTGGCTCTCTATCCTGATCTACGATGATCTCCGATTGATTTTTGCTCAATCCACAAAACTGCCCTCATTCATGTGTGAGCTTTTCAATAAGACATACAGTGACTTTTTTTTAAAATAATGAGAGATTACTGTACATAAATTCCTGTATGCTGAGGGTATTTCTTACACCAAGAAAAAAAGCAAGCAAGCAGATCAGTTACAAGGGTAAAGATTATTAATTGTCACAAAACTTCACAGACAGATAAGATACTTGTGCCTGTAGTCTGCGTAGATTAGATTTATAATAGTAGGAATAAAACAGTCTTCAAGGAAGCCTGAGTAAATGTGGAAATGGTCAAAATAACTATTATAAATGGCCAAATCAAAATCTATGTATAATATTAAGTTTGAGCTTGTCATAACAAAAGCAGGTTGATTACACACACGATGACCTTTTTTACTGTTGCCTCCATTACAGCACACAAAGTAGTTTGAAATCAGCTGTCATGTTACTTTTCAGCTTCACTCAATTATTTTTTAGACAGGGAGGAAGACGCCTTTCCAAAGGTCATCAACTTAGCCAAGGGTTCCTCCACTCCTGCCCCCCACTCAGTAGGTGCTGTTTCATTACTGCTTGCTCAGTCAGCCCAGTACACCAGAGACACAGAATAAAAAGTAAAACAGCAATAGAACACTGTATAATAAAAGTCCTGTTAGTCTCCGGGGACCGTACTCAATTGTGAATATTGCTAGCAAAATAATTGATCAACGACAGAAACTGCTTAAACAGCCGTATAAAAAACAAAGATCAAAGGAAAGCTAACCTTATCATTAATGACCCCTCCTACCCTCTCCATTCCCCTTTTCAACTGCTAGTTTCAGCAGGGGTTTTATAATGCCTATGTCAAAGAAAAATGTATACAAGAAATCTCTTGCACCCTGAGCAATCAGTATATGAATGCTATCAGATAGTGTAAAATGGGCAGTCAGGTGTGTAAACAAATTTCCCCACTTTTTATGGACAAAGTAATATAATACAATTTACAGCAGATGGCAATCAAACTGCAGCAAATACTTAATCCTTAGTTTAAGAGACACTTCAGAAGCCTTGTTTTAAAAGACATAAAACTCAAATGTATAGCATGCACAATGAAACAAAAAGCATTCCGAATTTTAGTGCCATATCCAAAAGTTCGCTACTACAAGTTAGTTGCGGACGGTGATATAAAGACTCTTACATTTCCACCTCCATTTCCAAAGCATTTTGGAAATCTTTGAAGTGAAGTGCATGTTTACACCATCTTCACAGGCATTTTCCACAAGGTAATCAACACGAAAACCAGTTTCCTCAATCTAGAATCACAGAATTATGTGGACAACACTTAAATGTGATAAATCCATACACTTAAACTACTGAGTAGTATGCAGACAATTTGTCTCTCACGGGTTGATCTTTGCAATTTTAGGAATAAAGACATAAATTCCAATTCCAATTGTAGCAATGGCATAGTGGATTTGAGTGGACTACAGAGAGGTTAAAAATGAGATAGAGCAGTTGCAGCCACTTACAAAAGTTGGCATTACATACAGTGTTTCCCCACCCTGGTCCTGATGACCCACACACCTGTTGGATTTTGTTCCAGCCGAGCCCTCAGTTACACAACAAACCCTTCATTGACTTAATAATAAGACTAATTTGAGCTGTTTGTTCACAGCCCTTAACTGTTGTCCCAGCTCTTTAACCATTGTTTTTTGTAAAAGAAATAAAACCCAAACCTGTGACCAGAAACAAAATGCAAATATTGAAATGAGGCCACAGATGAGATCAATTAAGGCTGAAATTATCTAATTAAGGCGGGATGGGATGAAAACCAGCAGGTGAGTGGGCCTCCAGGACAAGGATTAGGAACCTTTTAGTATATAAGTAGGAATCCTACTTATAAACTAAAAAAATTGAAAGTGGTGATTTTGTTTAAGATGTGTTATCCATTTTGATGACTGGCATCTAAACACAAATGCCAATGATCCAAAAAATACTTCACATTGTCTCACCACCTACTGCATGCTCTTCCGCTAACTGGCGACACAACAGATTATGTCAAGATATAAACTGATCAGCACAAAACAAAATGAGTGATTCACACCTGCTATAAACAGAATGGCTAAAATACACTGTGGTGATGCAGCAGCATTACTGCAGTCAATGACATAAGTCTATCCTCTTCCTTAGCAGAGCTGCACAGCTGTCAGTCTGGCTCTTGATTCACGAGAGAGAAGAGTGGGTTTCTTGGAGAAGTAGAAAACCTCTGAACCAGTTAAACGAGTGCTCGTCTAAGATCAAAACATACAAGAGCTGCAACAAACGTTGTAAATTTGTCCACTTGCCTTTTTACTGAAAGAAACCACCTTGTTGTGCATTGCATATAATAAATGTATCAGTACACGTGGTACAATACTAAGATTGATTTCTTTAATTTCCTTTTAGGACTCCATTAGTAATGACTTCATTTGTTTCCAAAAGGAAGTTCAAATTTCTAGTGTTTTTTCTGAGTTTGTGAATATAAATATCTATATTGTAAGTATTTAATGTAATTGTATGCTATACTATAAAGAAGAATGTATTGTAAATTGCATTACAATATTTTTCAGCAGTGAAGGATACATCAATACATAAACAGAACACATGCTTCAAATACAATGCTTTTGTTTTTAATCATACTGTTTTTACCAGATAATTATCAGGCATTTGAAAAGGATTAATCACACCATGTCATTAATGCTTTTTGAGCAAGAAGCAAAGCACATTAGGCACCAACAGAATATTTTTTAAATTACTGTGGGGAAATGGAAAACTCAAACATAGTCTCATTTTAATGTTCCATGAAATTGATGAAAATTGCACATCATCTTCATTGTATGACCTCTAAAGGCAACACTCAGGCAACAACAAGTAGAACTATGGGTTCACATTGTCAACAACAACAAAATCAGCCAATTGCTGCTTATGTAATTTTTCTGGAAAATTAAACTATGGTTCTCTAAGAACATACATTTTCAACTAATGTTAACTTAGAACATTCTTTCGTGCAAGCTTAAAAGCTACAGTTAAATTAAAGACAACCTTTCACTCTGCAGTATAGTAACTACAGACCTTGGCAAACTGCCGGATGTTAACACCTGCCTAAGAGTTTCAAGGTGTTCCGGTAAGAAACACAACCCACATCTTATCTGCTCAGCATTTATCGTTAACTGATATCATCAACTCTGTACAGCTCTTATGTCTACACTGTGCCTAGCTAACTTTACATGTTTTTCACAGCTACTCTTTAATCAGTTTGAACAATCGTATCTATAGTAACTTAAACTGCATTATCAAATAAGTAAAATTGAAGCAATTTGGAGCAAATAGTTTAGTAAATTACTTCATTTTGCACAAAAAACCCATATGTATGAATTGTATATAGTTAAAAACAAAGCATTATGCTCTTTTTAAAAAGAAGCACATTTATAATTCACATTGTTTTTTTGAACAGTGAATAACACAGCACAGGGAAACAGAACACCCATTTGGTTGCCTCAGGTCTATAATACCGCCTTAAGCTGTGCTACTAAATTGAAAAGGAATATGTTTATGTGGCACCTACTTCATGTCAGTACTGTATAAAACACGAAGCTCTTATCTGACCTAAAGCCTATCCTCTAACCCCAACACAATCTCTTTTCTAGAAAAACAAAAGAAACGCTGGGACATTGTAAAAGCATATGTCAACACCTTCGGAAACAAAAGTTAAGAAAAATACGAGATTATACGGTTTGTATGGACTCTTATTACAATACAATCATAGGCTTTTTGATTCAGAAATGTTTTCTATGACTGCAATGACAGAGATGAATATAACCATGAATAAAACAGTGATTTAACAAAAACAATGGAGTGCGGTTTTATTCTGGTTTTCTATTATAGTTTTTTAAATGCTTATTGTTCACAAAAATAAATAAAAAAAACCTCTCAGTGTTACATGAGCTTTATCTTATTGTTGGAGAACAGACTTTGCTCAAAACTTGATCTACTTTCACAGACATACACAGTAAGAAACGTTTGCTTTATTATAGACTTAAGGTGTGCAAACAGCATAGCACTCAACCTGAGGTTTGTTTAAATAAGACTAGATCTTTAATCAAATTCCAGACAAACATTTACTGTCTTTAAAACTGTTTTGCACTTTAAAACTGTTAAGCTCAAATAAACCGATAGGCTATCTGTAGCATCAGCCTGAAGTGGCCCACTATAGAGTTTCAAAATTGTATGTGGCCCGTGGGCCAAAAACATTTGCCCACCTCTGAACTAGGACCAACACTGAACAAAAAATACTCTCTATTACAATATGTTCTATGGCTATTCCCTACTTAAAACTGTATTTTCAAAGAGAAAGCATTTCCTTTGGGGAAAATATATATCTAGAAGAAACCAAGCAATCTCTTGTAAGGAATAAATAAGAATCTTGAGTTGCACCTTTTAAGACTTACTTAACAGAATGCAGTTTTCTGTACTATATAAGCCAGTTAATTCATTGCATTACACTTAACTGCCACTGATTTTAATATTTGCACAAATTTACTCATAATACTTTCACAAATACTTCTCACAAAAGAAAAAAAGTGAAAATCGACTTCTTCTTGCAGGTAAACTGCGTAGTGCTCATCAACGGGATGGGTATTTAATAAATAAACTTTGATTTGAATAAAAATGCTGTTATAAAGTCTCAGTAACAACAAATGAATTGACAGTATCACAAAATTTTACAAATTCCGATCAAAACACAAAATACTGAACAAAAGTACCAATAGTCACCCTATTGCAGAGAGTTGTGAGAATTGTTACGTGAAGAAGCCCTTCCTGTTCGCTAAGAGAAGAGATCACTTTATTGGCCATATACAATTTCTTGCATTAGGAATTCGTCTTTTCGCATACCCCAGCTTGCTTTCCATGAGACACATGGACAGGGAGAGAAGCTTGGGGTTATTGCGCGGGGTCAGCCATTGTACAGCACCCTGGTTAAGGGCCTTGCTCAGGGGCCCATTGGAGTAGGATTCCACTGCCGGCTGTGGGATTTGAACTGGCAACCTTCCAGCCACAAGCGCAGATCCTAAGCCACAGTGCCACCACTTTGCCCAGTAGCTAGTCACCGTAATGACTAATGTAATGCTATGAACAAGTGAAATGGAACAGGTTATGTACAATGTGAGCGTGTACATTTACTTTCATTGTGGTTTGAAATGCACTCACCAATTCTTTCTAACTCTGAAATATAAAAACAGCATTACAATTGCCCTTTAACAAGGAAAGTCATTGGGCAATAGTGTGTGGCCATTCCTACAAGCAATACAACCTGCTTATCTGTGACACATGCAGTTGCCATCTTGTGAGATTGTGCTTCTTGCAGAGCTTATGAGCATGTGTCAGTTCACAAACCCTAGATAACATGTTGCCACAGCTCATCCCACAAATGATCAATGGAGTTCAAGTGTGGAGATAAGGGCATTCACATGATAACCGTCTCATCTCTAACGATCATCAATGTTACACTATTACACTATACCACAATGTTACACACAAGGTTGTTTTCATGTCAGGATGAGTCTTAAAGAAGTGAGGTTCCAGTATGCAACAATGCAGCCTCATATAGTTGCCAATCACTTCTTGCAATCAAACCTGGCATTTCTGAGGATGTGGACCTGTCACTGTACAACCTCCATACATATGGAGAATAATTAACTTCTCAAGATGATCAACTACATGAAAAACATACACATATAGAGTCAAATGTTTTTATGACGCTCACTATATTATACATCTGAAACCTGCAGAACATTGTTGTGCATTAAAATTGATATTTGTAATGCACCATTTAAATGGAATGTGCATACTTGATGTAAGTGTGCAGTTAGACTCAAGGATGGACTTTTTCACTAAACAAAGGATTCACATTTGAGAATACAACTAAGCTGTTTTTTTCTTGGAATGATGTGAAGGTACTCTAGTGCAATAAACACCAGTTCTTTTTCACTGCCTCTGTTATGAATTCATATACTACAGCAGAAAAACAAATCTAGCGTTTAGAAGGCAGTAAATTAGTCATGGTTTCAAGTTGACTGTGGATATTTTGGTGCTTTCTGTATCAGAAGCGTACAGAAGATTATGGAACTATCTATAATTTAGAAACTACTTTTTCCATAGGATTTGACATCACTATGTGATTTAAACAGAACCAAAGACCATGTGCTTGACACACGACTTGGGTTTATAAAATCTGTAAAAAGGTATTAAAAAGCAGTGAAGTAAAAAGGGATAAGGGAGATCAGTAAAGAGGCCAATGTTCTGAAACAATTATTGAAAGTGTATTTACTGAACTTTGCTGTAACAACAGTACAAAACACCTGAACCTGAGCTGTAAGGGATTTAATAATACGTGTATAAATCCCAAACCTTGTTTCTAAAGTTCCTTAATCGTATTTAATATAAGCAGCTTCGGATAAATGTGTGAGCTACATAAAATATTAAAATACTGGCTTTATTCAAAAACGAATGGGTAATAAAAAAGACGGCCAACAACACACAGCACATTTAAGGTTCATAATTTTAAATAAGCAGGTCTAAGAGTTACTGTATATTTTTCATTTTTAGCCCTGACAATCTAAGGACTCTAGGCACAGACTATGATAAATCAATGTATTACTTAATGCAGGACGTACAATTACAAAGAACAAATTGAATTTAAGAAATTTAATTAATCTTGTGAGGACCTCCATAAATAAAGCTACATTTTGCAAAGCCCAACTTTTCATTTATGAATTATTTTCATTGCCTTTAAAATCACAATCCTAAAATAATTAGCTACATGGGTGTGGATTTTTTTCAACAGAAGCAAATTTCCTTCTGTTGAAAAACCGAACGAAGGCTGGTATTGCCAACTACTGTACCCAAAGCTACCACCTGCGGTTTTGACCTCAATAACATAAGCGATCTGCTAAACAAATCGGACTTTAAATATTCTTGTCCTAAAGGTAAGTTTTTAAAATGTTTTCCATAACACCTTTAAATCCTTTGAGAATTTTTATTAGTTACAAAAAAATCGAATAACTTCGAGCAGCTTTGTTGACCAAATAAGTTCTTCTAGTGCGCCAGTGACGTCTATAAATTAGGTATTAATAAAATTGCAGGAGTCCCAAAAGTGCTCCGGCGCAGTCAAAGTAACTAAACGCAAAAAAGTTCCTTCACATTTAGCACACTAGAAAAATAATCGATGACCTTGTCTTGCAATGATCTAGCTGTATGTCGCTCAGTTAGGCCCCTGTGGTTGCAACTTTGTGTACTCCTTGATGTCAGCACCAAAATACCACTTGCTGTAAAAAGTGCACAATCCTCGCTCCCTTCGCTTAAGACAAAAAACGATATCTGATTGTAACACTCACCCGTCTGAGTTTGAAACGATTCCATTCCGCTCTAGTTGTCTGGGACTTCCCAACTGAGGCTGATATCCACTTTTTTTTTTGCAATAAATTTACGTATCACAATAATTAAAAAACAAAATACAAAGATCCTCAGGCTATCTAAAAAGCCAAAACATATCTAACTGAACAACTGTATTCCTGTCCACGTTCTATTGGCAGCTCCTATGTCCATTGTTTGATCAAAGAATGCAGAAATACTGTACGATAAAGGCTAATGCGATTTTTGTTTTTTGAATTTCGTACAAATCCCCGAAAATAATTTCCTTAGCTGTTTCTCACGTACTTGGTTTTAGCCGACCATTTTAAGCTCAGCTACATTTCCTTCCTCTTTCCGAAAGCTACATTACCATGTGATTTTGTTAAGACAGTAGCTAACGATCGCCTATCTATGCATTTAAATCTCTGCAGAGTGTCGCTTTTACAGTAGCACTGGCGAAGTGACGTGTTCTACAGTTACAGTATATTTTTCTATTCATTTAATAAGAATAATTCAATCCAGCCTTACGATTTTAAAGAATAGCCGACCATTTCAAATACAGCGCTAAACCTATAAGTGTAAAATGCACGTGGTCATGGCAACATCAAAGAATGTGATCATTTTTACATTGTTGTTACTGCTTTTAGTGAATGAGCATTAGTACCAACGCCTGCAAAAAGCAGAGTGCAAGTGCTTTATTTAGTGCTAAACCGCATTTTATTTAAAGCTTTGTAACTTTTGTATTTAACCATTTAACCCTCTCTCCCACACACCCAGAAAAGGCTCCACAGCCGAAACACCTCTGCTTTTCAGTTCAACATGGAATAAACCTTTACATGTTCCTTTGCAACCTATGCATGCTGACGCAGCTACAGTACCTACTTGAACTTAATTAACCAGTGCTGGATATAACCAGAAAGAGTAGGAAATGCTAACAGTACTTCTGGGAAAAAGAAAAAAACGGCTTCAAATGAAGCTGAGGTAGACGGGCAGAGCAGTGGCTCTGTGGCTAAGGATCTGCACCTGTGGCTAGAAGGTTGCCAGTTCAAATCCTGCAGCTGGCAGAGGAACCCTACTCTGTTGGGCTCCTGAGCAAGGCCCTTAACCCCAACTGCTCCAGGGGTGCTTTACAATGGCAGGCCCTGTGCTCTGACCTTATGCTTCTCTCCCTGTCTGTGTGTCTCATGGAGAGCAAGCTGGGGTATGTGAAAAGATAATTCCTAATGCAAGAAATTGTAAAGGCTTAATAAAGTGATGTTATTGTTATTATTAGATCAACAAATAGCTGGTGAAACTTGAGATAAAATATGATGAGAGTAGAGAACATCAGACTTCAGAGGGCCAAAGGTCTTACAATCCATCCTTCCGTCTTCTGCTTTGTACAATACAGGATTTGCCAGGTCATCAATGAGTTGGTCATCATTGGGTGCAAAACAACACCCTGGACAAGACGCCAGTCCATTGCAGGGCAGACAGACACAAACTTGCACACACTCATTAGTAGGAAAGGAGCACCATTGAAGGTGCTCGTCTCCTGCAGAAATCCTCTTTAATCTTCAGTAAAACCAGAAGGGCAAGAACTGGTGAATTCCTCTTAAAATCCCTTCCCCCCAATTAACTAAAACAAGCTTGTCTTTTTCTTATTCTGGAACACCTAGCACACTTAACTGGGTTCACCCATTTTACATCCAGTCCTTGTGTCAACTGAATGAAATTTGTCCCAGTATCCTCACTGACATCCTTTACCTTGCTTAAAATTTCACACCCAGTTTTCCATCTCTACTTTAATCAATATTAATCAACTTCCTCAGTGAGACTCTGGAGTTTAAGAACAAATTCCAGAACTAACATTATCAAGTGAATTTGCTACCATTCAATCTCTCTTTCATTAATAACCACATTAAAGATATGCTTGCAAGTTCTTCTTAAACCATCTCAGCCCTTCACACATTTTGACTGATAGCAAGACTGCAGGTTTATTTGCTGAACTCAGAGCACAGGAATAAAAGGTACTCCCAATGCTATTAAACTCTCTACAGTCCATACTATCCTACCCTAGACACCTGACTGCTGCTAATCCTGAGGAATGTTCCTACAGAGCCAATCAAACGATCCCCTTTATGCCTGTGGAATGTCATTCCAGGTGTGTCCACTTTGAAGTAGGAGGGGAGGCTTCAAACAGGCCTAAGCTTGCACCATCACAATAACAGTTAATATTTTTAAGTTTTCAAAATCATTCACAGAGTAACCTAGGGAAATCAGGCCACTACTGTGAATAGTAGAATAGTAGAATAGTATTGGTGGACTAGTAGGTGATACTCTTCACTCAGACCATAATTCCCAAACCCATGCCACAGCAAACTGACCAGGGAGACTGTGCTGTTGGAGGTGTTGTCCTTCAAATGAGATGTTAAACTGATGTCATTGGTCAGATCCCATGACACTGTTTCGAGGTTAGGAGTGTTAATCCTGTTGTTTTGGGTAAATGTCACTTTGGATGACAAAGTCAATATGATCAATATGAATATGCCCCTTAATTCATTTTTCCACCTGACATGCAGTACAGTGGGGCTGCTGGCACATAATAGTTGCAGTGTATCACTTAAGTGGGTGTTCCACTTCTGTGTTGAATGAAGTGGGTTCCTCCCATATGTAAATATTTTGTCAACATTGAAAATAAAATGACTATAGAAATGTAAGCTATATCTAAATACTAAAGTATAAGATACCGTATTAGTACACATGATTATATTCTCTTATTAAATACTGGAGTCCATAAAATAATTTACCTCATGCTGCCAACCATTTTGAATGTTCCCAGGACATACGAGTATTTATTTTATCGAAAGCATCAAAATTAGAATTTAAGAATGATAAAAAGCATAACTGTCTTAGAAGATTAAATCTATTCTAGCAGAAGGCATATTAATAATGACTTTGCAATTATAATTCTATGATCTTTGACATTTTAGGTCTTTGTATATGAAGGTATTTTGTACTATGAAAAGGCAAAACCATTCACACCTATTTATACACTTTCAGAACATTTCAAAAAGACATACTTTCAGAACGGCATGAGTAACAATGTTGATGTAGACATACAGGTAATTATTCTATGTACTACCTGTCAAGATATATAATCTCAAGTATTTACAACCACAGCTAATTCCTCTGGAATTTTAATATCACTCTCTAGGATAAATTAGAGATCAAAACAAAATATATTGTTTGTTAATTCATTTGTATTATTTATTAAAATATTAAACTAAACAAATTACAGAATAACATTGTTTCAAATTAAGGGTGTAAAAGTACAATTGTTTGTGACTGTACATGTTTTCATACAAAAAATAAAAAGGATTTGCATTTTCAAATATCAGCAATATTTAAATTGCAATTGGATACTGTGGAGCTTCTCTCAAGGAATTAGTAGTTCAGGTGGGTAGCTGCCTTCTCTCAAGGAATATTGTCCTTTAGCCACTTGTTTAGTACATGTAGATTCCTCTCTAGCCACCTAATGTTCTTTTGTATCAATTCTAAAATAACTTCAGTAACCTTTAATTCATACCCTTGTTCTTTTAATGAAGCAAAGAAAGTTCTAACCTGTAAACAAAAACAAAAACATACATTAGAATCTGGAAATCTTAACTTAATCATTCTAGTATTCTGCCTAACTGATATTGCTCATCCTAATGATAGCCTTCTGGTTTTCATTCCACGTATATGTACTGTACATCTCATCCAAACAGTGTAAAACCTTATTTTCCAGACTAAATGATGACTATAATTGTTTAATCTCTGGGTTGCAAAATACAAAATCTCTGTCACATGAGAGATTAAGGAAAAAGCATAATTAGGTTCCACTACATTAGTCCTAAAATGAAGTGACACCTGTGTAAAACACATATCCAAGTAAAATGTGAAACAAAAAAATAAGCAAATGCTAACCTCTTCCAGCTCTTGATTGGAAGAAAAATGAGAGGTGGTTCCAACTAGGATGCCTCTAATAGCTGATGATCCCAAATGAAACCTGGGGGAAAAAATACAACACACACAAATGCCAAATTAAATTTGCACTGGTGCTGCAGTTCACTACAGAGTCTTCATAACCCTTAAACATAAACAGGAAAATTATCTGCTCCCACTAAAAGACCCAGACTGTACACTGGCCCATCCGACTGGCCCATCAGGCCTTGGTTCTTCAGAAATTTAGTTTCCTCCTTTGGGGTTTTTCATCTTTCCTCTGTGGGTACTTGGATTGCACTGATATGGTCATGGGTGACAAGCTGGTGCAGTGGCCCTGGTGTGAGTGCATGCATGTCTGTTTCTGTCTGTGTACCCTGTGATGGACTGGCGTTTCACACAGGGTGTATCCTGCCTTTTGCCTGTGGTTTGCCAGGAAAGAACACGGATGTATGATATGGCCATATCGATTACCAATTTTAAAAAGTGTTATATCAAACAAAAAATGAACTGAAGTGAAATAAATTGTGATTCAACAGCATCCTACGATGAACTTACCGTGATGATAAAAATCTGAAAAAACTTTTAAAAAAATTTTTGGTTAGTACAGGAATCAAAGGGTATTCCTAATTTTAGAAGATGAAACAAATGTCAAAGACATTTAGTATATCTTGATATGTGGTTTCTCAGTTCATTTTCACAAGTTTACTTGAAGTTTTTGGTGCCGTAAGAAAACATTTTTTTTCTGAATAATGTTGAAACCTTTATTCAAAAGGGCAAACGGGGCAGAAATAGTCCCTAGGATATCATAAATTGAAATCTATGGCTGTGTGTCATTACTGCTATGAAGTCAAGGATAGTGCACATACAGAATGAGTCTGTAGAATTCCTTTTGAAAAAAACAATTATATTTCCTATTAAACACCAAAATATCTGATATATACTAATGCCAGCTGTATGTAAAATGATGCTATAGATTGAATTGTTACTTCTAACCTTAAAATACTATTTGAAAATAAAACCCAGTGTAAAAGCAGTCACACCCAGTAATTTGAGAAACATTTCAACATGATGTAGAGTTTAAAACCAGCATGAAAGGTTTTGCTGTTAAACTTTCAGGCATCACATGCAGATAATTTGTCACAAATATGCCCTGTAAGTAAATGCTTCTCTGTTGTGACAGATATTCAGAGATCATTTTACAGGAAAATGCAAGTCTTGTGCCCTGGGAAGATGTTTATTTATAGCGTTTCTTGTTTTGTGAAAGACTGTATATCTCATACACACATGCAAGTACATATTCCTAGTAAAAGTCTACTTTATGCAGAACTGAATCACCTACTTTTCAAGCAGTTTTCCCCAGTTTTGTCTGACAAAAGCCCAGGTCAGAGCCTGACCAGCTGGATTCCTGCTAATGGTGGAAATTACAGCAGGAAGATTCTGTGTTTTTATCACCTCTCCTTCAATGCTGAGCTGAATTAGTCTACAGCAGAACAGAAAATATACACACAGTTAACTGCACTGAGTTATAAGTCTTAGAAAATATTTAACAAAAGCATATAAACTATCAGTGGATACTTATTAAAATAACATTTCCACGTTTCTTTTACATGGAATTGAAGAAGTTCTTAATAGTTTTCCATACATTTACTCGTCTTTTTCTGTTGTCGTCCATAATACTCAGGGACTAGGGAGCAGGCACTGAGACTGCCAAGGACAAGAGTTTTCTCCCTGCTTGGTGTAATTGAGGAAGAGGACTGGGCTGGTCAGAAGGCTCCACGGTCGAAACGTTGTGTTCTCTTGCTTCTTTTTTTCAGCATGAAATAACCTATTATATGTTGTCTATAGTACTGTATATACATGAAGATAACAACATCCTGCACTCTGTATTTTCTTGTATTTAGGACTTCAGTGTAGTTCAGCCTTGCAGACTTTTAGCACTAATGTAAATCAAGTGCAGCTCCAGTTCTTCAAACAAAACATTGATTTGCTTTTATGTAAGGTAAAACAAATCAAGCAGATGAAAAACTCACCCAGTAACCCACTAGAGGGCAGACAAACACCAGGAGCAGCAATTCAAAACCCTAATCCTGAAAAGTCCCCAAAAATCATATCTGATTAAAGCAATAGCTGTTTTAATTAGCTATTGATCACCTGGCTAAGACATACACCAGAAAGCCATGTGGCTCTCCAGGACTAGTTTTCAAATTGTCTCCAATTCATTTTTGGGTGTACTGGTGTTCTTTATTGGGTTCATTGGGGTTACTCCCAAAATGGTCAAAGTTTTTCTTACAGCTTTTCATTAATTGTGTTTCTGAAAACATTTTCAACATGAAGGAAAGTAATGGTTTGATTACAAAAGAGTGATTTTTGGTTTAAAGATGCATGTACAGAATGTAAAACTAAACAACTTTGTTAACAGAATAAAAGTTATTTAAAAAAATATTGAGCCTATGTCACTTACTTGTTCAGTTTTTCAGTATCTTTGCTACGTGTCAGTGCATATAAAATCTTATTTTTGTCAGTAGAGGACAGAGAATGCTTGTATATTTCCAGAAGAAAGTTCCAGTCTTCTGTATTTTGGGATCCAACAGCATACACTGGCCTCAGCACATCCGTTGGCAAGCTGAGAGAATATTGGAAGAGTGTTAGTCAAAATTTTAGCACAATTAAAACAGCATTAAACAAAATGGCAAACAACAATCCATACTACTGATATTTTTTATTTGAAAAAGAAAGGATCCAGCTACTATGGGCATATTTCACACTGCTATCTTTATCAATTTTAGTCATGTTCAGACAGGCCATTACAGTATTCAGCCTTGACAAACGTTTCGAAAACAAAAGATTTACTACCTTAAGTAATTGTACACAACAACTAAAACTATAAAAGCAAGAGAGATGTAAAACATGTGCACAGTGCTTTAATTTAACTTTTCATAGTCAGAATTTATCAGCACAGATAACATAATTTAGGAGGTTTTTTGTGATTAACAAGTACATGAAGGAGATAGTTACTTACTTCTTGGTGCCATTTGATTTTGCCCATTCTTTGAATAGCTGGGTTGCCTTTTGGACACAGGGAGGATAACTAAGTTCACAGGCAAGTTCTAAAAGTTCAGTGCGAAGCCTCTTGTCTGACACTGAGCCTTCGTCATTCCACATCTGCTTGTCAATCACTTCTTTGAAGTATTCTAAGATATAACGCTGCAAAAGAAATTAACTGGAAATGAATTCAGGATAAAAGCTGATCTTAAGGACCAAGAGAGTTTTTAAACTGGTCTTCCCACTGTCCATATGCACTGTTCTTATAAAAATATAAATACAGTTTTTCTTATAATTGCTGTTGTATGACAAACTATGAAAGTTTATAGAGGACTTTATGACAATACTTTCTAATAAAAGGGAACAAAGAAAAAAACAAGACATAAAGACAACCTTCAAACTTTTCGCGGTATCTGAAATGTTTCTCCTTTCCATCATGTAGTGCAAGACATTCAGGTACAGTACACCCTGCATTAATGGGATACTGTCAACCTCCTTCTTCAGGTAACGTGTCAAGTTAAGGGCTCTGTCCAGTGAAAGTCTCCCTGTGCTGAAAGCAGAATGACATTACAAAAAAATGCTCAAATTACAATGAACTTGGTAGCAGGAACATGATAAAATCTCTCTTTACACATATCACCAGCTTGGTACAAAAGTAATTATCGTAAGTGGTGCACTTTTTACATATTCCTACAACAATGGGTAGGGAAAGACACAAAGACACATAGTCATAACCTCTTAATTAAGCTAATGAGCAGGTAATGAGGGAGGAAGCCCAGGATCCTACTACAGTACAGTAGATTTAAAATAAACTTACAAAATGTTTATCTCCACTCTAAAGTACTCCTAAGAGCACTCTTACTCCTTTTCTCAGTATCTCTAGCAACTTGAATTTATGGCCTAAAAGGTGAAATGGACCTATAAAATCAATTCTAAAGGGTAAAGTGTATTTTTGCAGTTGAGCTTTAATCCAAAGGCTGTTTTCAAAAATCTGCTGATTCACGTTTTAACTAAATATCAGCACAAAGCAATAGTGAATTGTGCACCAGCAGTTTGTGACTGATTTGTAGCATTTATTTAACTAAAATAGAGGTGACAGGAAACCAGAACACCTGGCAGAATCACATGCTAAATGAGGGAATATACCTGTTCTATACAGATGCCCAAACCCAGATCCATACCAGAACCTCGGATTTGTAAGACAGCAACACCAACCGCCATAACACTGTTTCCCCACTGAGCCCCCAGTTTTATAATTGCATACTGGCACTGCAGTGATTATTATAACTATCATTATAAATTACACTGTAGCAAATATATTTAACGAATTTACAGACCTGTAGCTTTCTCCATGAACATATTTACCTGACCAGCTGTATTGCGTTATGGATAAGGTTTGTTCTGTCCTTATTGCTTATTGCTGTGTGGTTCTGATTTAGTAATTCAATCAGCGAGTCCCATCCCTCTTCTCCATAATGCACAATATAATATCCATTCATGTCCACATTGAACTTTATCCAGTTCACCTCCCCTTCTAGCTGAATAGTGTCTATGTTACAAAAGAGTTAAAAAAGGCAATACTTTTAGAAACGTCTGCTTAATATGCAATGCCGCCGTAAACTTCACAAAACTTGATAAAGCAGTATCAGTTAGGATTGTATCAAAAAGTACTGGCCGGGATATCAGGGCTAATGCAGTAGCGGGGACATGGAAACAATTATTAGAACTAAACTACAGGATCAACTATCCTATGGGATAGTACAGATACTGTATATTGTAGTACAGTATGTCTATAGTTTAGATAGACATGGGAGGGATAGAAATGCTTGCTAATCTGATCATTAATTTACAATTGTTCTTAATCCTTAAAAAACAGTTGATTTGAAGTCTATTAGACTAACCAAATCAAGGTTCTCCAGGACCTGCATTAAAATCACGTCTGCCAGTGCCTTTTGTGCAAATATATGTGCAAATATATTTAATATAATATTATATAATAATATTTATTGATGCAGTATCATAGCAAAATGTCCCTCTCTTCTCCTAAAAACATAAATCTCTGGATTAATCTCTACGGTACCTGATTTTGTTTTCAACAAATGCCGCCGAACACTGCTGGAGCTATTTGTAGAGTAGGTTAGAGGAACATGCCACAAGTATCTGTGGGAAATAGAGGTCATGATGTTTTTCCTTTAAAGCAGAGTCATGGCAATGAAAAGGTACAGTACAATGAAATTGAAACTGCATTACTTATTTAAAAATTGTTAATCACTTATTAAGTGTTTCGGGGTTGAGAATGCATTCCTCCTAAGTTTAATTTTTTAACATATGGTGAAGTACATTTGCAGACCTTTGCTCCTGAGGAAGGCTTTTTGTGAGCAAATGTAAGAGGTAAGTTGGTTAAAAAAAGTTGGTTATAAAAATAGACAACACATTGGTCCCATTTAAACAAAGTATACCCTGACTGTAGTGCCACATATTCAGGGTCTTCCTGCAGCACTCCTTTGAGGAATCGCTCCTGATGAACTCTGACTTGCCGTCCCCTTTTTTCTACAGTAATCAAAGGGATTCCCATTTGCAGGGTCCAAGTGTTCATCATTTCTTTCAGATCCAGGTGCTGGCATGCATACCGGTGCTGAAATTTCAGGAAACAGGGTTAAACATACAGCACGTACCTGTAACAACAAAGTCAAGAGACTTAAAAATATATTTTAAAGGTAACAAATATTTGTAATTTAACTTCTTTGAGCACAACCGTCAATGTGTTATTGATATTTTCATTTAAAATGAAGATGTGCTACCAGAGTGATGTTCCAAACTTCCAGATTAATTATTGTGCAAATCCAATAAATTAATTATTTTTTATTCAGTACATTCAAGTCGCACAACACAAAGCTCTTGCTAATAAACTCAAAACTTAAATCACACCAATCGGCATTTGTTTATGTCCTGTATCTACTGGACACGTCTTTCAGAAAATTCAGTATAACACAGTACATTTATTTTAAAGTACATTACTTGGAGATTCTCAATTTTCCAAAATCATTCAGGTCCTCTTTATATTAGCTCCAGACTGTGATATTTGTAGACTATATACTGTATGCCTTTTGGCATAAAAAGTATTAAATTAGTAACTATATTGTCTCCGGTAGTTATCTTTTACCTGATGTTAAAAAACCCAATTCTCTATTTGTAGAGTTGTTTTCTCTGTCTCACTGTCTAAAGAGTCCAAACTGACTCACAGTGCCTCCAAGTTACTTACAGCCTTCCTTTCTGCTTCTGAGGAGGTGTAACAGAATCCCCCTGAAGAAAAATCCCTTTCAGCGCACGTCTGTGGAGAGCAAACAACCAGGAAATATACACAATAAGTAAATTATCTCTTAATCCCCAAAAGACAGAAACCATCAAAGACAGAACTCCAAAGATAAACAATCTTTCTAACTAAATATACAATTGAAAACAAATGTGGACAAATTACCAATAGAAATTACTCTTTCACTGACAGTGACCTTTTGACTTAATAAGGTACTAAGGTACTTTTAAATGAACATTAATAGTCTCAAGTGGAATGGCTGCATAATAGTTAACATTGTTGTCTCACAGTGCTGAGGCCCTGGGTTTGATTTTGGAACTGGGACCATATCTGTGCAGAGTTTGTACAGTATGTTCTACTCGTGTTATCACTGGTTTTCGCTAACTGCTCCGCTTTCTTCCTACAGTCCAAAGACATGCTGGTAGGTTAGTTTGTTTCTGGGAAAACTGGCCCTAATGCAGGTGTGTGGGTGTCTGTATTGGTGTGTGCCCTGTGATGGACTGCTGTCCCAAACAAGATGTATCCTGCCTTGTGGCCATTGCTCACCAGGATAGGCTCTGGCTCCCCTGTGATACTGTATTGGATAAAGTGGTTAAAAATGTTAACTAACTGATTCTTTAAAAAGTTAACTGCTTTTAACTATATTTACATCCTCTTTGTTAGCCTTGAAATGTGGGATACCTGATGTTAAAATGCTGAAAAAAAGACGAACATTAGCATGAAGGAAGCACACAACATATGATTCATGGGGTCTTACATTCGCCATGGTGTTCCAAAAGTCATCACTCTTTGCATTCTTGTAGCTATACCTGTGTAAGTAGCGAATAATCCCACTATGGAAGACTTCTTCCGTTAGGAAATCTTTCAACATATTCAGAATACATGCTCCCTAAAGAAAAAAAAACATTTATGGTTTTTTTTAAGATGTTCATCTGCTGCTTAAATGTATTACTTTTTTCTTAAAGTTGAAAATGTCCCAACAGTTTAACTAATCTTGACAACCAAGATGGTATTCCCATGATGTGCATGAAACCTCCAGCAGTCAATTGGTTACTTGCTTATTACAGTATGTACAAACAGACAAGAAGGTCTTTGGAATAGTGCATCCAAACTACCAGACCAACTGTCATGAAAAGCAGATTAAATATGAATGTGTAAGAAAGCCGACCTTATCATAGGAGACGGTGTTGAACATTTCCATAATCTGCACAGGCGTTTCTGCTGGGTTGGAGATCGGATGAGAAGAATTTAGAGAATCTCTTGACATGGCTCCAAAACACACATTCAGAAAGTAGTCCTCCTGGAAAATAGGTAAGAATTTCATTATTTTTTTTATATCTAAAAGTTGCTAAAAGGTTTCATAAGGCACCTGCTATGAACAAAAAAAACAGTGATGCACTACTAATTTGATTATATGCAAAAATATATGTAAAAATACACAAATTATAATACTAGAATAAAATCCAAACTAATCTAAATGATTGACACATTTGTGAAGGAACTGTTTTCTCGATACTGCAGACCTCCTAGATTGTGGTGTCTATGGTGCACACTCCAGCTGAATAGCAATAGTTACTGTACGTATTCAGGGGAATAACCTGTGCAGGTACTTACAATCTGAATCTCTGGGTAGGTGTTGTTCACAGAAACTCTCTCCATGTATCTGGCAAATCCTTCATTCAGCCAGATGTCATTCCACCATTCCATTGTCACCAGATTACCAAACCACTGAACAATAAACACCAGGAGATAACAGCAAATTATTTCAGATTCAGCTTGATTTTGTCAGGTAAAATGGGCAGTATTTGTGACACTTTCTTGAATAACTATAACACCCAAGTGCTTTTGGGTGTGTGACATCCATGCGCTTTCCGTGTAAACTATTGCTTTTAATATATAAAAACAACATAAGGGTACTTTAATGTTAATCATATAATTTTGACCTTTACTTTCATAAAGTCATCTGTGAGAACAAAAATGATTCATCAATTGTAACCAACACATGATCACTATTTAGCACTATTTATTTACAAATTGCCATGGGATTTATTCTAAAATATTCCTACTCTAATTTTGCTATTACTAATAAAAACTCTTACCAATTATCATTGACATACTTTAAATATACAGTATAAACTAACATTTATACCTCAACTGTAGAAAATCCATGTTCATACTCATCTAGGGCTGTCTTAAAGTTCAACCCTAGTTTATTATGTAACTCCCATTAGAGTTTGTTCAATAAGTGAATTAAGTGCACATTTAGAGCTTTGTGAATATGGCCCCAGGTCTGAATACCAGGTATAGTACTACTGTAACTGTACAGGTTTGTTGGCTTGGTTTATAAAACAAAAATGTTTATACCAGAAAATAAGAATGGAATAGAAGGTAGTAGGAGAAAGATCTGATACTAACTACAAATCCCATTACTTACAGTATGACCTCTACTTAGAAGGGAAAAGCGTCTTTTCTGGTAAAGCCAGGAGGAGCTCTGTTCTAACTCAGTAATAAAGTGATTGTTTATAAAGAACCTGCAGTTAAGGTACTAAACCGCATTAAAGTCATTAAGTAATGATTTCGTACACTACCTGATGTGCCAATTCATGACCTATGACTTTCGTTATCCACAATTTATCTAAAGCAGATGATGTCTGTGGATCATATAGGAGCGCAGTCTCTCTGTACGTTATTAGGCCCCAGTTTTCCATAGCCCCTGACTGGAAATCTGGTATAGCAATAAGGTCTGGGAAAGACAAAAACACACTCATATATCATCAAGTTTAAAAACAAAAAATAAACTCCTCATACCAAAAAATACTGTTCCTTTTGTGTTGGCTATTACAGAAAGATATTCTCAATACTGTATTCGTTTTATCCAAGAAAATCCTGCCCTGGCACAAGTTAATAGAGTTCTCTTTAACCTGAAACAAAGAGAATTTTAGTAACACTTCAATGATGTTTTATAAAATACCGAAAGTTAATATCATGGTCTTGTTAGACAACAGCAGGATAGAATGCTGTTTTCTGATTGGTCAATCTGGTAGAGGACCCAGATTTATTAAAATAGTAAAAATATTATAAATTAAGTATCACCAAGTCTAAAGAACCCCTACTGTACATTCATACATTACACCTCCAATCCTGAAATATGGCAGGATGTTTTATGCAATGAAAAGCTATTTTCTTACATTTTTTTCATGATTTTCTAAATGTAAAACACTTTTTAACTGAAACATGTTATTTCATAACAACAGTCCAAGAAGCATGCTGTTACCAAATATCACCTCTTCTTCAAGTCATGGAATATAAGGAATTAAAAACTCTCCTATGTACAGTTCAAAAGTTCAAAAATAAAGGTTTATTCCAAGCTGAAAAAATAAGAAAAGAAACACAACGTTTTGGCTGTGGAGCCTTCTTCAAGTGGGAAGAAACATTGTATTTTTTTTTCTTCTCTTTTCAGCATGGAATAAACCTTTACTTGTTCCATTCTCCTATGTATTTAATTGAGATCATTTATAGTGTCTCTTTCAATTTCATTTTATGTCCTTACCTTGCTTAGGCAAAGGATAACTGATGTTAAAATAATGTTCATAGAACTCCAGCAATTTTACTGATGCTTCAAGGGCATAGTGAGTTTGATTCCACTTCTCAGGAACAGCATATACTGAAACCTGTTAATATTCAAAACTAAAATCAGAAGGCTTTCCACTTTACTGTCCATTTAAACAGAAGAACAGACAAATATTTAGGCAGGACTCTGGGAAACCATGGAAAGGACAAACTGTACTAAATGCAAGAAAAAAAGTATAAAAATGGCAGAGAGGAATATTATTATTGTTGTAACTACAAGCTACAATAATTGTATTGCTTTCAATAATATGGATATACTGTACATACCTTTATCCCTGATGATGTGGTGGCACTGACTGACATGAAGTCACAAACTACATAGGCTACCAGGTAAGTGCTCATTCTGACACTCTTGTCAAAGTGGTCTTCGAGCAAACCACCTGCAAGCTCCACAGTCCGCACCTGAGGACACCAACAACAACAACAACAATAGTGAGTGCTGAAAAAAACAGTCAATTCATTTAATTTTTCTATTTAATTTTTAAAAATAGTTTCATTTATGGGGGCAGCACAGTGGCACAGTGGTTAGTATTGCTGTCTCAAAGGGATCTGGGTTACACTTTGCATGCCATTACTATTACTTGCCAGGCTAGGTCCTGGCTCCCTCGCAACACTGAAATGAATGAAGTGGTTAGAAAATGGATGGATGGATATATCCATGCTACTTTCCTCTTTCATCCTCAGGCCTGAAGAATGCTGAATAGCTAACACTTTTTAGCTTTTCCCATTTTCTGCCAATGTTTCAGTCTTTATGCACCAGTATCCTCACTACACAGATCAGGTGGATAAGTGAGAAATTACTTAACATCCTTCTTTTACAAACAGGGACAAAACGGTCAGTAAAGGGGTCTTAAAGTCTCATCCAAAAGCTGACACTTCCTATAGTTACAATGTATTTAGTTGCCAGTGGTACTAGTTTAGAAATTGTGGACCAGAGGAACCACACTAACTGGGTAACCTACACCTCTTAATACAGCAGCCTTGGGTTCATTAGACGTCTTCCAGTTCAAAGCTGACCAGGCCCAACTTCATGTAGGTTCTAAAAGGCAGTAATAGTACTCCTGCTGGACTACATTTATTCTATTTGAGGCCCATCTTCATGGGCCCATGTTGAAATTCATGGCTGCTTAGATGTGAGGATGTGGTATAGTGTGGCATTAGTGTAACTCACTGCATTAGAAATGAAATACTGTGTTCATCTTATTGCCCTCTCCTCAAATTCTTCAAAAACTTACTCTTTTGCTTAAAATGTAAAGCCAATGAAACAAACAGAAAACAGCAAATAAAAGGTAAAGCCAGGAGATTTCATGTTATGAAAACTACTCCTTCAAGCCAACAGCTCTTACCTTGGGCATGTTGGACAGGGCGATGTGTTGCTTTTCTCTTCTTATTTTGATGGAGAATGTGGCTTTGAAAAAGGGCTCATCAAAGCAGGGAAAAGCCATCCGTGCAGCAGTAGGCTCGAAATCTGTGGCCGCCAGTATCCTGGGAATAAACAAAACAAGGAAATTATCACAGCATGTTAATAAGATGCTTGCCAAGCAATCCAGCCTATACTGTATTATTCAGGCTAACATTTCAAGCACCAATGTAAATTTGTTTAGTGTGACTGAAAAAATATTAGAATCCTCTAGAATATTTATCACGAATCAAGCACAGCATTCATTTTATTATTTTTATGAGCTTTTTAATGCTGATTATGAATCTTCGTATTAATTACTTAACACTTATTTCTTATCAAGAAGTGGTATTCATAACCTGAAAACTCTTGTATTAATTGTAATTTTTGCATATCAAACATAATGTTTCCTATCCATTTTGAAATGGCGGGTATGTCGATCCAAATTTCTTGTCTTGTCTTAGCTAAAACATGTTTAGCATTTTGGATTTTAATATGCCTGATTTTATTTTTAGAGTTGGTCTTTTTCTGTACTTTTACTACACTCTTTTTAGCATTTTAATCACATTTAAACAATAACATTATAAGCAAATTAAATATCTTCAAATCCAAGATAAAATAGTAACCCATAACTATTCTAAAAACCTTCTCCTCAAGAATTTATGCTACTCTTTATCCAAAATGCAGTCAAAATATATATGATGATGCTTACTTTATATATATATATATTTAGATGTTTTCTCATGAAATGTGTATAGAGCATGTGTATAGAGCAGGGAAGACCAGCCTTGGTCCTAGAGATCCCCACTCCTGCAGTTGTTTTATGGGTCACTTACAGATCATTTAAGGGCTTGAAACATTTTTGTTTTGAACACTTAAGCAGATGTAAGTAGCTCTCAAGCTTTACAGCCCTTCATTTATTTAAACTACCTTAAAGTTAGCATATCAAATTAAACTAGCAATTTCAATTGTGAAATTTGACTATTTTAAGGGTAGTCTGTTAAATCTGCTGGACTGTGGCTCCTCTGGACCAGGGTAGGCCAGCCCTGATACAGTAGACAAGCAATTTACCTTTTTTCACCGTCTTTGGTCTGGTAGGTACTTTTATAGAGGCCATCATATCCGTCTGCAAGATTGGCTTGGAATTCAATGTACAGTCGATATTTCCTTTGCTCATTCAGAGGCTCGGGGGCCAGCAAAGCAATCTGCTCATGTGGCGGATATTCTAGTATTCTTACAGTCTGGCCCAGACCACCAGACCCCCAGTCCTCCTCAGGTATGATGGTTGTTTTTGTTATTCCAAGATCTTTACTGTGCAGGATGACATAACTGGTGCTATGTTTGACATCAACTTCAATTGTCACAGATCCAGTAAAGTTCAAAGTGGTCAGATTGGGATGAATCAGAAGGTCATAGTGGTTTGGCACTATGCTCCTAGGGAGTCTCATTTTGTTCCAGGGAAACAGCTGACCATTGGTAGCCATAGTTTCATTTGAACTACCTTTACAAACCAACATCAGCTGAAACCACGCTGCTAGTTTCAACATCATCATTTCCATTGTTGTTGGTGTTCAAAAACTATCCTCTGAAATTAAAATGTAATTTTTAAGAACATTCTATGGTTCATAAAAATGGAAACTTTAAAAGTATGTACATATCCAATGTTGTTTCTGCAAAAAAAAAGATCAATATGTGAAATAAATAATTTGCATTTAGCAACAGTGTTTAATTTATAGTACCAAATTCACATCATTTTGAATTTCCCAGGCTAGATGCATTATAAATCATATGTAACATGCTTTCCTTCTGATTATACTGCAACAGCCTGGAATACAGAGGCCAAAGCACTCTGAGCTTTGACTATGAACTTGACCTGTAAATAGTGTAGGTCTGAGTGAGGACAAGTGGACTTTTGAATTACTAGGTCCCTAAACCTACTCTTGCAAGGTACTAAATGTGATACTTATTTTTGGTCTGAGTTGCCCTACTTACAGTTACTCAGCTATTTAAACTTACTTACAAAAATGATTTACTTAGGAACTTAGGGTTCCGCTGGAATACTGTATACAATTCTTAACCCCACACACAATTGCTCGGGCTGTTAAAGGCAACTGTGCATAAAAAATATGTTGCTAAGTCCTAAATACTATTTTGCGTATTATTTTGCCTTACAACAGACATAATAGTCAAAAAACCTAAAAGCATTTTTACAATACTATCACAGAACAAAACTACCAAACACCATTGTGTTGGTACACATACTGTATATAGAAGTAAACGTTTCGTATACAAATGTGCTTTATTACATGACAGATGATCTAACAAAAATGTAATTCTATATCTAATATAATGAATATATCATATAAAACATGACAAATACTTCATGCTGGAACGTCAGTATTTCAACAGACAATCCGGAAGTCTTTTAACTGTACGGTGCGAGTTTGAATTTACTAAAATAGCACCTGCAAAACTTGTATCGTCGGTACAGTATATCCTGTAATGTTTTTAAGTGTTTTCTTTGACTTAAAAAATATAATACCGGGTAACAATCAAAATGTAAATGAAATATTCTCCTGTGCAGTACCTTTTCATGCCTTGGTTTCCTCGCTCGACGATGACTCTAAGCTCTACAGTAATCTCACTTTCACTTCTTTCAGCCTTGTCACTGCAACGCTCGCAGTGCATTTCTAGTGTCAGAGGTGCAAGCGATTCATTCCAAATGAGACCACAAAAATGTATCTTTCGCGATTCAACAAGAAAACATTTTATATAATTTGTGTACCATGACCTTTAACCTTTACAGCATGCGGAAGCCGTTAAAAAGACTTTAAAGGCATAGTAATCTCCTACATTTTTAAACTAAAACTTAACAAAATCGAATCCGTCTGAAGACTCTTTCCATTTTGGATTCCTTTTACAGATGCAAATAATATTTTAAAAATAATTTTGTAGGAATTAATTGTTGTGATAGCTTTGGTTAAGTTTTCCTCTCGGTAGGGTATGCACTTCATAAAGAAATCAGTATACATAACATCAGAGACCAAGTGTGCCGCTTCTGTTATTTACGGTAATGAAAGCTTAAGGCTCCATTGAGTGTTGCTGTATTAATAAAGTGCCGTAGGAGGATACTGAATGTTTTAAACCACGCAGTCAGTGAACAGCAGACGGCGGAAGAGGAACCGGTTTGTGGAGATAACGTCTCCAGATACATGCCATTTTAAAATGAGGCTTCATACCTCTAAAATAACAGGTAAAGAATATTTATTAGCAAGGAAGAACAGAATCAAATATTACAGATAGGGGGTAATGCCCATTTTAATACAGCATCTCAAATTACAAATAACCCTGCATCGTTGAAGAATTATTGATTCATTGACAGTTTAAACTGGTCACAATTTTTAAATTAGGAGTAAGGTAACAGATTGATCTCTTAATGTTCAATGTAAAAAGGCACTAAATTATGACTGTATTCTATAGTTCGTAGACATTGTCAGCTAATTTATGCCAAGTACAAAATTATATAATACACACAAATCTAGCCTCTGTATTTGTGAGAATGTAGAAAAACAGTCTTTAGGGAAGCATATAAACAAATAGAATTTTAATCAGGTTTGTTGCATACATTTTCAGAGCAATATTTACAAAAATACCATAAGGGCTTGTGCTGATGCACACCACATATTTCTTTATCAGTTGTACAACACAATTGTATAAAAAGCAGCAGAAAGGGAATCAAACCAAAGTTAAAGATTACCATTTTCTCGGCACAGCATACAATCTTTCCACCAACGACAAAACATGCACACCTCCAAAACCCATAAATTTCATACTTGCATTGAGAGTTGTGCCTAAGTGTTGGAACCTATTACAAAGTTAAGAAACAAGAAGATGGTAAAAATGTAAGGCAAAAAAAGGCAACGTTCTAAAGTATATAAAAAGATGGGAGACAGCTACTGTATATTTTCACAGAACTTTATTGTATAAAACATTATGAAACTTAAACACTTCTACACAAAAGCAGAACATCTCTAAATAGGTAGAATACTGTCATAGGACAGGTTTGGAGTGTGATTCATTAATAGTGAAGAATGACTTTCTGTAAATCAAAAATAAATGAAATTACTATAAAGACTTTTGATGTCAAAAGCAGAAGAGAAGAAAGTAAAGATTAAAGCACATCCAAGAAAAAAAACAGCGCATTTTGCAACCTGCCATGTTTTTTCCCCATATCAAACATTCGTCATTTATTGCTTTTGTTTCTAATACAAAGACATCAGTTTCTAAGGCATATAAAATGACCTTGATTACCATTATCGCATCATGTTTTATTAAAAAGTAAAGCAAATCTCCAAAATATACAAAACTGAAAACCAATGTAGTCCTGGGTTACCAATTAACTGAAACCAACCTATTTTAAGACTGCTAATGTTTAGTTAGTGCCAATTTTAATACCTGTGTGCTTAACCTTTAGCTAAAAAAATATGTTCTGTATAGTGAATTTATACATGACAAACTTCTAAGCCAGAAGCAATGTCTAAATTGGGGTTGTGTATTCAGAAAAATCCAATAAATGGCTGTAGATCTATTCTGTATCTCATAAACTAAAGATTTTAAATTAGAAACCTATCATGTATTGTTTGCCAAAAAACCTAACGTCCTACTTTTAAGCCCTGAAATGTCTCACGGTAGCATTCAAATTACGTACAAATTCGGCAAATAACAATCCACTACACATCTTCCAAAATAACTTATGCTTCCTGCAAGTTCTTCAGTAACCAGCTCCTCATAGGCTCCAGATTCCTCTCCAGCCACCTGATGTTCTTTTCAAGATTCTCCAGAGCAACTTGTGTAACCCGAAGCTGAGAAGAGTGCTCCTGTATGGATTCAAAGAACAACTTCACCTGGAAAAAAAAAACAAGATTTCAATTTATGCTGCGATGTGCACTTGCAAAACAGAAAACTTTATATACAACTTATTTGGTATTCAGTTAACGTAGAAGACAAAAAAATATATTTTGATTAGCACTGTGTCTTTCACTTCTTTCCTCTCACTGTTTAGGTTCTTTTTACAATGACTCCAGTTAAGTATGCTGTGTGTTTAACTGACACACATTCTCACTGGAGCCAGGATACAACTAAACCAATTTGATATTTTTACCTCCTCAAGCTCTTCTTTAGAGGAAAACTGAGCTGTTGTGCCAATAATGATATTCCGTATACAGAAAGATCCCAGCTGAAATCTGTGGGGACAGATTAAGACAAATTTGAAGACCAGTCAGAGACAATGCTATATGATACCGTGTTACAAAACGCCTCTATAAAGGTATACAGCCAATGTCCTAAGAGGTATACTGCCAATGTCCAACATTTAGTGGATATTAAATTGTAGGTTCTCAATTAAGTGGCAGGCACATACACTGTGAAACCTGAGGAAACTTGCAACAACATGGGCACTTTATAAATTGCAGGAAGTAAAACAGAAAATTCAAGACCTTAAGAAAACTAAATTTCTGAACATGAACTTAAAAGATCCAGTGGGAAAATTATGTGCATGTTCAAAATACAGCCTTTTGTATAAAACAATTCAGTGATATCTATTTAACCAGAGAGTTTATGTATATATGTAAATACCTGAGGATTTCAAGTTATTACATAACTCCATTAGAAAGAATGCAAACAATAAAAGTATCTGTAAAAACATTTCCGAAATGTGATGTAACAACTTTTTAAAACAACACAGATTTTTTTCATATGAAGCAGCTGCGTCAGTATGGTAAATCAAGTATTAATCATTTATTTTAAATATTTGGTTGATATAGTTTGTTTTGAATTAAGTATATGCTTTATATAACCATATATAAAATTCATCAATTTACTTTTCTTACAACTACAAAATACAGCTACCCTCGTGTAATCTCCAAGAGATCCTACTGTACTACCTTTATTGCCGTTACACACCTTTATTGCTGTTTCACAAATACTACAAACATAATATTATGACAATATATGGTACTGATTTCATGGACCTCCAAATTGCATGTGGTTGACAATGTGAATAAGACGCATGAGGAACTTACTGTAGGAACTTAGATCCTTAGATTAGATAGTCTTTACCACATCTGTATTACTGTAGGTATTAGAGCTTTGCAAATGAATTAAGATCATAATCACCAGATGCAGAACAGATACATTAAAAACAGATCAGATCCTAAGATCATTAGGATCACATTTTTTAATAGTAATTCCTAGATCCTCTATGTAGGACTGCATTTGGTATGATACTGCACCTCTGAATAAACAGGTTTATAATAAACAGAGAATAATATATGGAGGGAAAGAAATGAAACCAGTTATTGAAGAGCAATTTTCACACTTTGATTGGATACCCCTAGGCAAATGCTATATGCTCATCTGGCATATAAAGGAATATTTCCAGTTCATGTCTTATTTGTGCTGAAATTTGTAGTGGAAATCTTTATTGTATAATTCTAACAGTCTATTTTGATGGAACATTAGGAAAGCACTGCTTTAGCTGAAAAAAAAATATGATATTGCAGGACCCTGTTGAGGATCTTGAACCTATTTCACAGGCACTGTTTTTTTACACTATCACTGAAAATATCTGATGATTTATTAAATAGTTGTACTATTTATGCAATACAAGCATACTGTAAGTGGTCAATCACTGAAGCATTACATTCCCAGTTTTTATTAATATACTTTGGCAGTGGTTCTCAAACTGTGGTACGCGTACCTGCAGTGGTACGCGGAGTGTCGCCAGGTGGTACTCCAAATGACCCTTGAACTGTGTTGTGTGCACTGAAAAATTGGGCCGGGTTTTCATATTTTGTATTTTAATACGTGTCGAATACATAGCCTACGTACTACGATACAGTGCGCACTAATACTTCAGTGGACACAAGAGATACTCTGTAATTCTATCCCACTCTATAGTAATGCGTGCTATGGACGCAAGTGACCAATTGTATTTAAAAAAAAGTTCCTGTATCTCCAGCAAATAGGGAGGTAGGAGAATGTGCGTGATTTTGGAACAATGCCAATGTTGTAAGCACAGGAATGCATAGAAATACGTGTTACGAATGCTGGTAATCTTGTGAGCACAGGAAAGCATGATAGATAACAGAAAAATATTTAAGAACTTTTCTAAGTTAATTTGAGAAAAATACACCGAGCGTCTCTGTGTTTCACTCCCATGCGCATGAAATAAAAACTTAAAATACGGAAATAAAAATGGAAAAGCTGAAAAATGCAAGCTTGCGGATTGCTAAAGCAGGTAAGCCACACTATTTTTGAAGAACCTTATTTACCGTTGGCAAAAGAGCTGACACGTATTATGTGTAGAGAAAAAGCTGCTAAACAGCTCGACCTGCTGCCCACCGAAAGACAGTCACTCATAGAATTATTGAAATGAAGGATTATATCAAAAGTATGTTGATAGAGCACGTTAAGATGAACAGATGTTTTTCACTGCAATTAGATGAGTCTGTAGTTGATTTGGCCAACTTGCTCGTTTACGTAAGATACGAGTTTGAGGGCATGTCCCATGAGGACTTTCTGTTCTGTAAGCCACTACCAACAGGAACTACAGGAGAGCACATATTTCAGTTTCTGAATGAATTTATCGAAGAGAATGGCATCGATTGGATAAAATGTGTCGGAGTTTGTATAGACGGTGCTAGAGCGATGACAAGCTGACACAGCGGTGTAGTTGCACAAATTAGAGAGGTTGCTGCAGAAAGAATGGACGCATTGCAAAATCCACTGTGAGATTTTTGCGGTCAAGAAAATGCCTGACGATTTAAAATCTGTTGTGAATTGTATCAAGGCTCGAAAAATTAATTCACATCTGCTTTGCTCGACTAAACAGGCTCACCCCTCTCACTGAAATGGTGCTTTTTTATTATTTTTATTTGTTGTTGTTACTGTTTTTTTCTGTAAAACACTTTGCAAAGCCACCTTTAAAGTGTTATTATTATAATATTTATTATATGTATGTGTGAGTGTGAGTGCACACACGCTCATGTTTGTCATTGAGAATTTCTGGGGTTCCTATGAGATGATGACCTGTAGGTGGTACTTGGATGCTTTGGTTGGATTAGGGGTGGTACTTGGTCCAAAAAGTTTGAGAACTAATGCACTATGGCATCAAGTCATCTCTTGTTGACTATTTTCTAGCACTGTCCCTGTTGACCAAGCAGGAAGTGATTATATTTTCAGGGGTCAAATGTGACCTTTGGGAACTGCAGGATAGTCAACGTGTCTTTTGCAAAACACTTTAAAATGAAGTTTAAAAAAACAGAATGCTAAAAAAGCAGAAAGGATGCAGTTTTGAATCTTAACAACTTGCCCATCTCAGTCCCTATAATCAGGAAACAAGGCAGGTGCACAGAGTATATAATTTCCAGTGTCCTATTGGTCTTTATCATAAAATGTTCCTCCTTTCTGGCATCGGTGTAATAAGGAAGAAGTCTTACAGGAAAATGACATCAGTTTTATTATGAACATTGTTGGAAGACTGAGGTCCACTTACAGTATTCACTATTCCCACAAACTCTCACTGCCCTGCTCATAGTTATGTTACTGCCTCAAAACTGAAAGTACCGTGGTTATGGTATCAGGGGAAAAGGTGTAAGACAGACATCTAAAACAATTTGGATGTTCCATGATTTCAAACTCACCCCAAGTGCTTAACTAAAAGATGTTCATGAGCTTTATTTAGGCTCAGACATAGTAAGATTCGTGAAGAATTATAAAAAAAGTAATAATCATACATACTTTTCCACCAACTGATTCCAGTGCTTCTTAACAAAATTCCAAGCTATGAAGTGTCCGGTAGGATTTCTGCTCACTCTGTAGATAAGTGAGGAGAGGTCTTGTGTCTTTATCACAACACCTTCCAATCCCAGATCAAGCAATCTACAAAGAAACCAGATTCACTGTTAGTGTGTACGCAATCTATACTGTAATCACCTATATTTTCCCAAACCAAAGGTTAATTGAGTCAAAATAACAGCTCTTATAGTTAATATGGTTATGAAAAAAAGCCTCCTGAACTGACATTGGGGAAAGTCCAAAATAACAGCATTAAAAGGAACTGTGACACGAGTAGGTCAATTTAGGAACTGAGCAGCTCAATATGGAAGCATTACTTTAAAGCATCCATCACTTTTTGTACAGTATTTCAACAAGGTTGCAGGGCTTAATTTTGCCTCGGAATACACTTCGGATATATGGGAGGTAATTTTTTTTTCCTTCTCATTAATCTTGTACCACATATTTCACTTTAATTGGTAGGCAGATACATTTTGCTTGATTTATGCTTACTAAACAAAACTAAACAAAGAATAAAACTAAAGAATATTTAATAAGATATTGTGAAATTCTTATATACCTTGATAGCTTCTCAGAATCCATACTGCTTGCTAATGCACCCAAAATTTTGTCTTTCTCAGTCCCTGATAAGGATACTTGATACTTGTCTAGGAGGTAGGTCCATCCTTCTGGTCTCTGAGCTCCAACAGAATAAACCGTTTCAGTCACATCAGTGGGTAAACTGTAAAAACAAAAAAACACCTCCTGTAACTAATCATCTCATATAACCTCTTTAAATTACCAGTATAAATAGATATGGAATAGTAAATGGCTACTGAGCACCATTAAAAACATTAAAAAGCTAGCATAAATGGAAGTAGTGAAACTCAGTCTATTTTATGTCTAAGATTTTGATGAAATTTCAGTTTTTAATAGTAGCATGGTGTGCTTTTTGAGAACAGTCAAGACAAAAATACACTAAAGGAACAAGTAAAGGTTTATTCTATGCCGAAAAGAAAACAGACAACATTTCAGCTTTGGAGCCTTCTTCAGGTGTGACACAGGCGAGACACCTGAAGAAGGCTCCACAGCTGAAACATTGGTTCTCTTTTCTTTTCTTTTGTAGCCTACGCATGCTGACGCAGATACCTACTTGAACTTCAAATACACTAAACTCAACACAAACCATTGGAACTAAAGAGGGTGCAGAAACTGTAAAGCTTTAGCAATAAAAACCAAAAAATAATGCTTTTTGCTTTTTATTTAAAAAGAGGACAGACTCTCAGAAGTGGCCGATATGCATTTACTATTTTGTGCAACAACACCAGGAAGACTTCTGATACTAAGAGGACTACAATACATCTCATTCGTTCTATAACTTACAGTGCACATGGTATTAGACTTTTTAGAAAGAAGTGGTATACAAAGTAGCTATAAGAAAATAACTTCCATAGTTAAAAAGAGGGTTGATGTTCAAGAACCTGATTGTGCTGTTAGATCCAACCCATTCACTGAAGAGGTGATTTGCCTTTTTTACACATGGAGGATATCCAAGGTCACATGCCAGTTCGAGGACAGCTGAACGAAGCCTCCTGTCTGACACCGATCCTTCATCACTCCATGTTTGCTTGTCGATCACATGGTTAAAATACTGCAAGATATAATTCTGTACAAGAGTGACAGTCACTTTAATTGAAATGCAGGAACAGGATTCATTCCAACACTACCCAAACAAAATGTTCAGGCCTTCAGTTTACATCTAGCTGCTTTGTTACACAACCCAAAGCCACAAATCACGCAAGTGAATGAAAGTTGCCTAATTTCTGTTATTATTTCTTTTTCAAATCATGTATTAAAGTAGTAATGTGCTGTTTGAGCAAGAAAGTGAACTTTGATCTATTTATCAAGTAAACATTGGTCCACACTGCTGTTTGTTTCATTGATTGAAATGTTCCCAATACGTTCTCTGATAAGCTAATGAAAACAGAACAAGGTCTAAAAGATCCAGCAAATACAAAAATATTAAACTGATCTGAGTATCTTTGTGGCTGATATTTCTATCTAGATATATCTAATTGTCTGACTTTCACCATTTATTTTCTTAAGTTTTTTTCAGATGTGATTCTAAATACCAGCAAAACCTTGGTGAAAACCAAGAGAAGAACTGTTCATATAAGCATCTAAATATCTTTGATTAGTAGATTAGGAAACCTTTTAAGGAAAATTTTAGTTGTTTTAGATGCAGTGCATTTTAACGTGAACTACTTGTTTATACAGTAAAGTTCTGTAAAGCTTAAAGACATTTATTGAAAAAATGTAGTATACATTGTATACTTTTTACTATAAAAGTAGAGAGGAACAAAATCCTTCTGCATTTTGTGTTGTACAAGGAAACTGAACCTTAGCTATAACAACATTCACAGATCCACAGATGTTGCAATAAAAACTGCAAGGGGGCAAAATTGCCAGATTGAATTCAAAGTCAAATAAAGAAATAAAACAGTGACACGAGGGTTACCAAAGCACATATTGTAATGCTTTGGTCTTTAAAGCATCAAATGCTAGAATTCTTCAAATTTTAAGGCAAGTAAATAGTATTCAGATTTTATTAAAACATTATATTAGCAGGGATGAAGAGACATAGCTCATCCTTAGGAAAATGAAAATAGCTTGAAATGCATTTACCCATGAGACCAATAATGGACTCATTTCATTATACCTGTCTCAAAACAAAACAGAGGCAGGTAATAGCAATTAAGCAAAGATGCAATAGTGCTAGCACATTATGTTAAAGCATACCTTAAGGTTTTGAGTGACATCAGGGATGTTCCTCCTTTCAATCATTCTGAAGAAGACCTCTAAATAACCAAGACCTTGCAGCAGCGGGACATTGTGAGTTTCATGGCTCAGATAGCGAGTAAGATCAAGGGCTTGATTCAGTGACAGCCTCCCTGCACTGGATAATAATTTGTTAAACACAAAATATACTAAAGTATTCAGTACAGAATTGTTTTAAGCATGTTCTCATTCATCATCACGTTAAAATAATACATCTTGAGATAAAACTGCAAATGTTTACACAATGTCTTAAAAACTGTAAACCTAAAGAAAAACCAAGTCTGTGGGGAAGTATTTAAACAAGACTCACTTTTTGCTTTTCATTTCCCAAAGATGTAACTACTTTTAAACTGCACATATGTAGTTATTTAACCACTACTACCTGATTTACATTTTTTTAAAGTACTTTCAGATTTTTTTCTACATCATATAGGTGTTCATTTTCTTGTCATTGGTGGGCACTGCCTTTTTAGGCTGAAAATGTTTTTCAGGATGTCTCTTGATCAATTAAGACATTTACACAGAGATAATTAAGAAAAATAGGAGAAAACCCTGTAAAAAGTAGAACAGTCTCATCAAACCAATAAGTAAATCAATGACAGTAGGGAACTTCCATCAAATGAATAGACTCTCAGTGGCAACTAATGCACGGCTAACTTGTGAAGCAGGAGTCAGACCTCCAGAAATCACCTTCAATCTATAGCTTTTGGGGAAAAAACTGTTCAGTGCCACCTATAACTAATACGCTTGCAGGTTATTCTGCAAGATTCAAATTGGGATTCAAAATGGAAAATCATGTTGGAACACCAACTGTGCTCAGGTCTCGTTCAAGCTGTTCCTGCTGCTCACAACTGTTATAGCTGATGAGGTTTACTATGGCAGATTCGGACCAGTGAGTGTACATTACACTGTATATATCTTACCTGACAAGCTGAAATGCATTGTGGATAAGGTTAGCTCTGTCCTTATAGCTCACAGCAGTGTGGTTCTTATTAAGCAGGTTTATCAGGGAGTCCCATCCATCCCCTTCATAGTGCACAATGTAATATCCATTCATATCTGTGTTAAACTTTACCCAGCTCACCTCTTCCTCCATTTCAACCGTATCTACGGAAACAAAGTAAGTGATATGTAGTTGCAAACTAAAAATGTTTGGGGTTCGTTCTGCAATCTGCAGGGTTGCAGTGACGCTACAGCCAAAGATGTCTGCTCCTCCAGGGAATACTAACTCTCCTGTTGGGCACTGCAGAGCTTATTGCCTATGACAGGAGGAAAAGCTATTTCAGATGGGTGAGTCAACGGAGCTTGTTTGCAAGTCCTCATTTTCCCATTGCAGTATGCAACTCTTGCTATAATGTCAAAGCTTAAATCAATTTGGCCATTACAAATTGGATAGGTCTATAACATAAAATTGGTACAAGGAAAGTATTGCTGATGGCAACTGTTATACATTTTTCCAGCAAAATTGGTACCTTTATTGCAATTTTGTCAATTTTACGACTTTCACTGCAAACAACTAAAAGCATGTGACAACTAGAGTATTGTAAAAGTAAGCCTTTAAAATGGTCTAATGTTTTACTGTATATATAAAAGTGCTATTACCTGATTTTGTTTCCAGCAAATATCTTCCAATTTTTCTGGAGTTGCTTGTCATGTATGTCAATGGAACATGCCACAAGTAACTGGAATGGTTTTTAAAACACAAAAACAAGTTTGCTAAATTGCTTTTAGAAATTAGCATTTAATATTCAGTGTATTCTGAAGCCCCTCTTTCCACCCTGTTTGTATTCCATCACCTCTCCTCTAACTCTTATAAATATACAGAGCCTTGCAAAAGTATTAACCTCATTCAGATAATGTCCCACTATGTTGAACTGTATTCAGAAGTTAAAATGTGATAAACGCATTCAAAAGACACTGACCAGTTTTTAGCTGCTCTGCACAGGGGAAATTCAACACAGCAATAGCGCTACATTCTGTACAGACGACCTTGTCTTGTAAGATTAAGGTTTGTTCTTACCCCTGCTGCTCAGAATTCCATGAGGGATCAGAGGGTAGAACAGTCTTTAAGAACCTCTCCTGTCTGAGTGTGACCACATTTCCTATGCGATTCACAATAATCAGGGGAATTCCCTTCTGCAAAGTCCATGTGTTCATCATTTCCTTCAAGTCAAGGTGCTCCCCAGCATATCGGTACTTTGGAAAACACACAGAAACCAATTGCATACATTTCCAGACCAATAATACCATGCAGCAATCAACAGCATACAATATTCCAGTTCTTCATAATTTAAGAATTTCAATCCCCAATTTTTTTAATTAATAATTCACAAAGCATATGCCTTCCATTTAAGATTTTACTTACTGCATTCTTTGTAGCTTGACTGCTGCTGTAGCAAAACTCTCCTGAAGTAAAGTCTTCCTCACTGCAAGTCTGAAATGACAAGCAAGATTTAATGTACTCTATGAGACTGAAAATGACATTAGTTTTCTATATTCATTTTTATTGATGTAGTAAATTTAATAAATCAAACCACAATATCTCAAATAAAATACTGACTAAAATTTACAGTTTATTGTCCCTTTTTAGATACCTTATACAAACTATTTTGTTTCACTATCACAGTTTGTTTACTTTATGTATTATACAGTATATAAGGAATGACACCCACTTTTTTCATATTTTATCATAACATTTCATTCTTTAAAGGAGTTTATATTGCCCTGCTATTTGCTATCTGATATTATGTGTAAATATATTTTTTTAAACCTGCTGTAGTCATGTGAATGCCTTGTTATTGATTATCTATTGTTTTTCTAGTACAAACACTCAAAAGAGGAAACGATACATTTGCAATACTGTTCCATAGATCTTCATTCTTGGCATTTTTGTAGCTGAATTTCCTGAGATAACGGACAATTCCACTCTGGAAAACGTCATCTGTCAGAAAGTTCCTCAACATGTGAAGGATACAAGCTCCCTGAAGTTTCAAACAAACAAAAAAATTAAAAGCAGTTATTGTATACTTTTTTGTTTGAAGAAATGAAAAATTAAGTTTGAATTGGCTCTTAAAGGAGGGGTGTACCTAATGTTTCTTAAAGGGAATAAAACAGAGACAGTGATTTCCAAATCAGCCTTACCTCAATTATATCTTTTAATTAAAATTTAACCAAATTAGCAGAGCATTTAAATGAAAACCATTAAATAGGAGATAGTCAGCACATATTTAGAAAATGCAAATTGTTCCTAAACTACTTACTAGATTTCTTTAAACAAGCACCACATGCAAAAGATAAGGCACAAGACAATGTATTTTGACTTGCAAACAGTAATTTATCAAAACCTTTCTGAAAGACTAATCCTTCACTAAGGATAGCTAAGGAATTCAAGTTTCTGTGCTTACATGGATAAACAATTGGTTAAAGATCAGAAAACAGTACAAACAAAAGCTGTTGCTGTAGACTGGAGAGAACATACTTTTGGAATACCACAGGATCAGTGTTACAACATTTATAAAAGAGAACGTAAAATACCATGCTAACCATGACATGATGTGAAGCAAACATTGGTTTCAGAGTATAACAGTAAATTTGCAAATAGATGTTTGCGTCTATCTAAATACAGAATAGACGTATTTACAACAAGCCTGAACAACTGTATCCAGAAGAGACAGAGTTAAAAAAGCCCTTCTTACACACCACCAACAAACCTATAACAAATAACATCTCAAAATACAACACATTCTCTTGCCTACATGTTACAACAAAAAGGAAACTGTCATTTTTACAACGATAGAAGACAACCCCTTTAAAAAGAATAGATGGCTTCTGAGATCACTAGACTATTTGCAAGCTAAACCGACTAAGAAGACAGGCTGAATGGACTTCATTCAATCCTAGCCTTCTAATGATCTTAAGTCTGGAGAACTGGTAAATACACACATTAGTATAATGTTTAAAAATTTAATGAAGAAATATCTGATGGAAGCTTTCAGAAAGTTAACACTTCATTCCTTTCCTGAATAAAGCAAAACCTGAA